>NC_051847.1:38724015-38735265 GCF_002237135.1 Teleopsis dalmanni
GATAAACTATAATTTTTTAAAATTTGATGTATAATTTTCATTATTTGTTTTATCTAAAAAGTCGAAGGCATAAGAAAAAGTCCAACCTTTAATAATTTTACACATATTATATCTAGTAACTATTATGACTCAGTGAAGTTTTTAGAATCATGCTAAATAATAATATCAGACTTAAAGGTTAATAGATGTATTATAAGAAATAAGAGATTTTTAATTTCTTGGCTAGTATAATTATAAATAATTGAAGTTTAATTGAATTAATGAAATTAATTACTTTTAATAATTAATGCAGTTACATATAAAAAGGTTATATTAAAATTTAATTAAAATTTATGAAAAACATTATTAAAAATTGATTACTGATTAATTGATTTGCAAATTAGAAAACATAAAATGCAATTTCTATTCTACTCAAGTAATTATACTTTATATCAGTTGAGTCTAAATGAGGTATGTACATCGATTATTTAAAATATACCTATACGTATATATATCCAATTTTGTACTCCATAAAATTGAAACATTTATGAAACTCCGGTCTTATTAAAAAAATGTTTGATGAAGGAAAGATATGGTATAAAGCAGAACATTTTTTTTTATTAGTTTGTTTGCTTTGGTAGAAAAATTAATGGTTTGTGATTGGTGGTTAACACTCGGTATATATCAAAAATTTTAGACTGTCCAAAAGTTTCAATGGAATGTATACATATAGTGAAATCTTTATAACTTGAATCTCATTAAATTATAATCATCAGATATGAAAAAAATTGCCACTCCAAAGCTGTAATATAAAAAAACAGACTACATACATGTATTGAAATTATCTATTCTTGTTTGTAGAGTTTACTTTAATAATATTACCACTACCAAAAATTTGTTTCAATAAATATCCACTATAAAACTATTGTATAATTTTTATTTAACTATATCTACAAGTCTAAAAATATAGGTAAATATTCGAAATTTAGCAAATAAAAATGTTAGCTTTATATATCAAAATTCTTACTAAGTCGAAAAACCATGAGCTCGAAATTTTTAGCATTTTCCTTCAAATTCGATATGTCCATAATCCACTGTATGTATGTTTTCTCAGACAGTCAATCAATGATGAAGATATTAAACCTTCAAAACTGTTTAACATTTGTTGAACTTCAAGTGTATTGTAATGATGCATTTGGTGGCAAGTAGTAATGAGGCTATAACATATCATTCTTTACTGGCTATATCTATATATACTGGCTGGAGTCGTTAATAATGAGACTGTGAACTTGTAAGGATCAGTTGAAGCACGAAGTTATACGTATTACGAGTTTCGCAAATTTTGATTAATGCTTCGAGATCAGCTAAATATAGATTTAAGGTAACTTTTCTGCAAATATATATCATTTACTACTAGTACAGCACCAAAATTACTAACAGGTTAAGATTCAGTAGTCATGGGCTAACATTTTTATCTAAACAAAATTGAAATGTCTACTGTTAGATTAGTCTATTCTCAAAAGTGGATGGGACTTATGATCTCAATTTGTATGTTTGTTCGGTCTAATCATAGACTAAAAGAAGAATAAAAATACTTCATCTATTGAAAATGCAGCACTATCCGATGGAAGGTATTGTGAACTTCGTTAGGTGCAGTGCAATATTCTACAAAGACCCAGTGGTTTCGGTCTTCGTTCTATATTCTATAATCAGCCAAAACTTTATTTATATTACTATAAAGTCTTAAAGTTCTTTAAAACTCATAATGACACGTTCTGAGATTTCCTTACGTACATTATTATTAAAATTTTATAAATATCTTAATTACCGGTAGTGTATCTAATATAAAAAATAATATAATTTATAACGTGATTTCTAAGTTCAATTGCTCTTTGGCTTAGAACTTGTTTACAAGTTGAGTAATATATGCCGGCTTTTTGGTTTAGAAAAAAACCACAACAATAGTTAAGCCGGTTTCTAAGCCGGCAGCTTGGAATAATTTTTTCATTATAATTATTCAAACGTTTCTGGTGTTCAACTTAAAATATAAAAAGCGCGACTTCAGACTCTCATTAATATGACTTGCATTGCAAATTAATTGTAATGATGAGTTTGACTTTTATAATAGCGATTTTTTGAATAAATTTGATTTAATTGTATTAAATAGTACATACATAATACATAATGTTTAGTTAGTGTAGTAAGTAGATATTTCTAATAAATAAAATAGCACTTAACAAGAAAAATAAAGCAAAAATATGTATTACTTTCTACTTTACATATATATAATTATACACAAGTATAAAACTTTAATTAAAATAATTAACAAAGTCAGTGTTAAAAATCAAAAAAAAAAAAACTCTAACTGGTACGATAAGTTCATGGAATTAAAGATACATTATTAATTGGCTCTAAGCTAGCACCTATTAAATATTTATTATTATTTCACTTTTCATCTACCAGTACTCCACGAACTTATTGTACTACATGTAGGGTATAGTATGGACCGATATATCAATGTCATAACATACATTTATTTATTAAAATTTTTTATTATCTTTTAAGTTTTTAACGGCAAAAAAAAAATAAACAAAGGTTGGGATGGCGTTAAGTTGGACTGGTTTATTAATGATCGCAACTTGTTTTGTCTTGAAGTCAAGCTCAAAGTCCAAATATTTGTCATACGGGTATATCACAAACAGTTCTTATTTTCTTATAATTAAATACAAATTTAATATGTAAATATAATTGTTTAAAATATGCTTAGTTTCAAAGTCCGAGTTTTGCAGACTTAAATGCTTTCTTTATATTTACGTAAGCAATAGCTCTACATTAAGTAGTCGTAAATCAATTTGAATAAATTAAATTTAATAAGTAGAAGAATAAAATCAAAACTTTAATGATTTCAAAAATACAGTTATATTGAACAAATAAATACAATATATCCATTCCATGCCTTCAAAAGCAAAACTATGATTTAAATGGCCTCATTACATTTATTAGGATTCATTTGTTATTACCAAAAATTTTAATCTTTTTTTATTAATAGAATTTTTTGTTAGCCATGTAGGTCTTTCCAGAACGGCCAAACACCTGCTAGCAGTGGTTTTTAGAAATAATTTATTAGTTCGTTAGTCCATATATAATTTTATAAATTTTAAGTGACAGACTTTAAACTTATCAAAATCTTGAAGTAATGACACACTTATTTATAAGCTGAGAGCTCTTATTACTTCATTATTCAAAAATTCCAGTTTTATGGGTTTGAATAGTAATGAAGAAGCAATAACAAATATTTGATTAGTGTTCGAACCCTCCTAGTTTCTTTTCGCCATTAGACGCGTCACATTCGACAAAAAAATCAACTTTAAGTTGATGTGTCTAAATAGCATATATTAATGTTAAGTTTTCAATTAAGACTTTTATAGTCTTAAAGTCTATAAATAAAAATAATAAAAAGGCTATTTAGAAAACATGGATAAGAAATTGTATTTAATTGTTAGTATATTATCTGGTAGCTTTTAAGTTCAAATTTTAAAAGATTGTGATTATAAGCGACATATCCAGTTAATAAATCTGTGATAAGTTCAAGTTGAGTTCTATTTAGATTTAAAAATCTGTGAATAATATTATTGTTGCCGAGAATGAAGTCTTTTAATTGTTTAAAGTCATTAGAACCGGCTCAAAGCTTTACAAATATTTATTATTTAGTGATTCTTAGTACTGCTGCATATAAATACTTAAAAATATATTTTAATTTAGTTAGTTTTAATATATGCAGTAAACAAATGTACTCAGTTGATCATTGTAGACGTGACTAGTTCTTGGGCATGTCCAATAGCCTTCCAAAGATAGCTCATGCAGTGAGTTACTGTTGTCGATTGATAGACACTACCCAGTAACTTCATAATCACTAATAAACTCGTCCATTATGAGATGCTCTCCTATGGCAACTGATGACTCTTTTAACTCGAAACTGTTCTGTCAACAATTGGACCGTCTGCAGGAAGCATCCACCCAGAAATGGCCAGCTTTGGGTAATAGGAGAGTTATTGTGTCCTATTAGGATAACGCCAGGCCACGCACATCGAAAGTGACTCTGGGAGTTTAGTTGGGAAGTTCTTATGCATCCACCTTATAGTCTAGAACTGGCACCAAGTGATTATCATCTGTTCCTGTCCATGGCGAACGATGGACGATTTTACTAGTAAAAAATTCGCTACAAGAGAGGCTTGTGATTTTTTTGCCAATAGGGACGAGAACGCCTCTCTCATTGAAATTACTTTTAAAGTGGCAACAATATTTGACCTAAATTGGATCATTCTAATGATAATATATAAGACTTTAAAAATAATGGATGCAAAAATAATGGATTTCTTTTTACTACACATATTATTTTTGTGGTGGTCAGCTTGCAGTTGCCAGTTGGTAGCACCGAGTAGTGTAATAGCGTTAGTGAATTATTAAGGAAACTCTTTCATTTTTAATTTTTTTTCTTTACTTCATTGCGTTCCCAGGCGACCATTGAGCCGACTGGTGAGTTTCGCACCTCCAAATCAGTTGTGCGTGCTACCGAAGCAGAAGGATTCGCCGTATATGTACGGGTACAACTTGGAGACTGGAATTCTATCAGGTTTAGACACGTGATTTATTTCCATAAAATAGTTAAAGAAAGGAGCAAAGCCCTGACGATGGGTTACAATGTAAGTCCTATAAGCTTTGCACGTAGTGTCAGGTTATTTTTAAATAGGACGCTTTTTACTTGGAGATCAGACGTCTTTTGCAGTAGCTCATTACGAGTACCGACGCTACGTTATGAACTGCGGTTCATTACTCCTCTTTTATTACTTAATGTGTAATACTGATCAAAATTCAATACTAGTTGAGGCCGTTTTAATTTCTATTAAAATTTTTATATTTATTTAAAAAAAAAAAGCTAATATGATCAAAATGTGAAAAAGTCTGTAAATAATGAAATCCAATGCCAACCGCAAAACTGCATATTTTTGTCAACTCAAACTGAATAAACTTAGTTAGAGTTTAATATTAACTTAAATTAAAACATTAAACCACCGCAAATAACTCCAAAGTCAATATGGCCAAAATAAGTAGAAGGAAGCAGATGAGTAAGAAGAAGAAATCCATTTGAAAACAAAATGAGAGTTAATTTTATTTTGATTGTCAACTTTGTCGCGTCAAGTCAGAAAAAATTCTAATGCCAACACTCTTAGCAGCAGATTTCTGCACTTTGGATATCAGCTTGAGGAAAAAAGAAGGATACTGAGATCCTGAGATACTTGCAAGTGTATTTGTGACAAAAGGAGCAGAAAAAAAATGAAAAGTTTTAGAATCCTATTATTTCTTCGCATTTGTAATCTTATTATCCACGAGATGACAGTAAAATTACATTTAGAAAAATGTTGGCTAAAGGAAAACAGTAAAGTGCAAAATAAAAGAAAATTTTATGGGAAACTGAAATTATAAGAAATCTGTAAGACAAGGCAGAATTAAAGAAAAAATCGTAACCGAGCGATGCAAAAGGACCATGGAACCGCCACATTCCAATGCCAAGCGATTTGAAACTTTTGACTTCAAATTAAATTTTATTTTTGCTACACTTCGGAATAAAAAAAAAATTGAACTTTTGCAATTTGTGTTGCTTTCAAGATAGATTTCTTTAAATTTCTTCTGTTTTTTGTTTTTGTATTTTTCTACTTTTATGCTCTTCTAATTTTTTACTTTTTTAATTTGACATCTTGACACTTGTTTGTCTGTTGTCAAAAATTGTGCTTTACGATGTTCATTTCTGCGATTGGAAAATTCGTATATTCTATAACTCCCTTAAGTCCCTATGGGGTAATCACATTTCAATTTGGCTTTATGTGGCTGATTCCATGATAAGAAGAATATTGTACGAATTAAAAAAATTTTTGATAATAGAAAAAATTTCAATTAAATCAAAATATTTTTTTTTTTTAGTGATTAAAAACATTTTTTAAAATAATTTTAAAATGTTTTAAAGGTATTGAAGGTTAGTCATTTTTTTAAATCAAAATGATGATAGAGAAAAAGAATTGAAAAATAGAAAAAATGTTATAGGATATATAATTTAGCTAACAGCACTAGCTTAGAGTATATTCACCTTAGGTAAGGTTAGCTTAAATCGGTGATACCTCAGACTCACTTAAGTTATTTGGTCCATTCGAGTTTCTTCAATTTGGTTTAGGTCAAGTGTTATAGGCTATCTTTAAAATCCACTTAGGGTTATTGGCGGATTCTGGTATCGTACAACACTGCAAAGACAACTTTCTACCATTCGCAAAACCCATTCTGCCCCTTAAGCGGAGATCTCAAGCTCTCAAGCTCCTCAAAAAGTGAGCTCTTAACATTGTTGACCAACGTCACGTATTCGCTGCATAGTAATAAAGTAGATGCGAGGTAATTTCATCACCCTTCTCATGGAACATGGAAAGATTCAATCTTCTCTAAACGGTTGTGAACAATCAATAAACCCACTAATGAAATTGTTGAGCTTCTATTCAATAGAACGATATGCATAGATATGTCTTTATATCGTTGAGTTTTCCTACCTGATATTAAATCGCTTAATAGAAAAGAACTATTCAACAACTGTACCCTAAATAAATCCCTGTACCCTAAGTATATAAATAAAATTATTTGACTCATTTACGAATCGTGAAGGGTTAAATCGTTTTTAGGTAACACAATTCCTTGTCGATGCGTGTTAAAACTTATTCTAAATCAGGTTTTTATAAAATAACCAGATAGTTTTTCTAATCTAAACTAGGTCATCCAATATCTTTATAAAGGCAACAGGGTAAAACGAAGTTTGTGAAGAGTTTTGCTACTGATGAGAGTCCCATATTAATCATTAATGTGTAGAACCCTTGCTATCAGAAGGAATCTGCTATTCTTTGTTAGATGTTATGTGATTACTTTTGCTACTGATGAGAGTCCCATATTAATCATTAATGTGTAGAACCCTTGCTATCAGAAGGAATCTGCGATTCTTTGTCAGATGTTATGTGATTACTTAGATGTCCAAAAAAAAAATAATGGTAGATGCTTTGTACAAAAGACATTCACTGAGACGTCATTAAAATGGTGGAATATGGACAAAATAAAATAATATAATAATGAATTTCTGTTGTTGTAGTTCACTACTGTTCTAAAAATCTCTTTATTATTCTATAATATAATAATAAAATAAAAATTAAATAATATAATAATGTAATAATATAATAATAGCTTTATCGTTTGGAGGAGTACTGGGAATTGCACTATAGATCACAGTTTGAGAGAGACTGTACTTCAAGCTTCTTTTTAGATAGATTTCTCTTTTTTAGTTTGATATATGTTAAGCCTTTTCCGAGTTAGTGCATCTGGGCACATTCTCGCCCATCTCACTGACTAATTTGAGTATTCCTGTTAATAATCTTCGTGATTATTCAATGATTGATCTAAGATCTGCTCACCGCCCCGTGCGGTTAGTGATTAGTCTGAGATTAGATAGTGCTAAGTAGGGTAGTCTGTCGGTTTTCGCATATTGCTTCAGAGCTGGTTATTATATTTAAAGATAACATTTTTTTTATATTATAAATAATATCATTAAATAAACGGATAAATTTCAATTTAATATTGCTTTCAAATTAAATTTAAAAATATTGAGCAGCGCCATTAGTGGAAACCAATAAAGCCACGCGTGGCTAATACAATTTCAATTTAGCAACACTAACACATGCGAGCATTAAGCAATAAAAGTTAATGTGTTTTTGAATAACATTAAAACAAAATAAAGATAAAATAGGAATTCATTTGTGATTTGAAGTTGGCAGCACTTGTTTACACACACACATGCATACACACTTAATATACACATTAAAGCTTGGCTATATATGTATATGCAATGCGAATATGTAAATGAGTTGTATGTGTACGTAATTGCATCAAATTACATAAGCAAATATACCGTGTATGCGAAAAGAGCAGATATTACGAAAACCTTATCCACAAGGATCGCAGCGTACGTAACAAGTCTTAAGGATCTTAACGAGAATTTGATGATGCCGCGAGGAATTAAACATTAAAATATACAAAGTAACAACAACACCAATAACACCAACAACACCAACAACATCAACAACAACAAGGACAGCAAATGGAACAGCAAAACAACCGGAGGTACAACCATAACCAGTAACCCAATCAACAGTATCTGTACAGACGTTACGTTTGTAAGGACATTTCCGTAGGATACGTCTACGTTGGTTTTTTAAACAAAAACTATTAAGAAAAAATAAACAAGATAAAACCGAAAGGGTACGCAAGCATATTAAGCAAAATAATACACAATATAAATGATGAAGTTTCCCATATGCGAGCAAGCAGAGATTACAAAAGAAAAGTATGAAAATATATGTAAATATTAAAAAAAATCCTTTTAAGCATAATACGACTACAGCCACTCAATGTACTGCATATGGCTATGTTAGCAATAAGCCACTAGAAGGTATAAGGCAACACAGAGTATAGGGGCGCACTAGGAGTACGTTGCAGGCAGTGTAGGATTGGTGATGCTGTGATGCTGTTGCTATTAAAACTGTTGCATGCAAAAAGGACACTCATTCAATGTCAAGCGTAATGTGCACTTTTTAGTTGCTTTACACCATTTAAAATTTGTAAGTCTTATCCTTGCAAAAACAAGGATAAAAAAATAAAAAAGAAGTATGCGTTATACGCTTACCGATTATGCATGGCAAAAAAGAATTCAGAGAACTCCATTTTTAGGAAGTAATATCGGTTGTAGATGAAAGTAGAAGAGTGCTGATTATATCTTCTGCTCAAAAAGTACTCGAATTTTGTAAATAAAACACTCAAATTTAAATTTTATATCAAATTTATTTTATCTCCTTCAAAATAAGCTTCTTCTGAAGCAATACACATATGCCAACGCTTAACCCAATCTTCCATACACTTTTCATAGGCCCGTGCAGGTATGGCTTTTAGTTCCTTCAGCGAATTCTCTTTTACCGATTCAATCGACTTAAACCGCTTACCACGATTTAAGTTTCGGGAACAGGAAAAAGTTGCACGGATCCAGATCTGACGAATAAGGTGTCTGAGCGATGACAGTGGTGCCGAGTTTGGTCAAAAAATCGCGTACAACAAGAATTTTCCATAGTAAAAATCGCTAAATGCACTTGAGGTAGTCTCACATTAACAGCTGCTGTAAACAAACTAATTGACAGACTGCGCTCAAATTGACAGATGGTACACCATATGTCAAGAAAGGGTGTACCAATATAACAAAAAAATTTTGGAAAAAGGTCTATTACTTAAGGAGTAGTTAACAAACAACCAAATCCGGATACTTTTTGTTTTTATCTATTTGAATGGGTGGTTGTGAATCTTGATGTGATTAAGATTTTATATAAAGGATTGCTTAGGGATCAACACGAAAAGAAACTTGAACTAGCAAACTAGTCTTTGGGAGTATGAAATCGAGTTTAATCAGAACGGCTTTTGAAGCTAATTGAGGAGCATTCGTTACTAACTCGACCTCAACTAACTCAGTACCTGTTCGTGATATTAAAACACAATCTTGCAATGCACATATAACTGTCGATTTGATACTAAAACTCACTTTTTAGTGCACTATATTCAACTTTTAGGGTTTATTTCGGTTAAGTGTGTATTGTAAAACAAACCCTAAATCTTTCATTGAATTTAACAAAATATAACTCAAATAGGGTCTTCTCTTAGTTACAATTGCCAGTTGTCGTTAGAATATCCCATGCTGGCTACTATTGTAGTGACTAAGTCCTTTACGGTAATTGTAACAAAACACCTCCTTTGCATATGCCGGTATGTTGGTAATGCAGCAAATATGTTAAATTTTAACTTTCTTCTTTATAGTTTCTCCCAGCTTTTTGCAGACATTTTTTTGTATATATTTTGGCTTACGTTGTCATTGTAAGCGACATAATTGCGTAAAAGGTTAAAAAGTAAGAGGAAGTAACATTATCACGTAACGTAAAGGAAGAAGAACTGGAGTTACATAAACGAAACGTTGGTAAAGTGTTCAAATAAGGCGTGCATACAGAAGTCCTTTGGGACATAATCAACGTGTATATATTTGTTTATGTTATGGGACACTTTTTTTCGTGCAGTTCTTAGCGCACCACTGCACATCATCGTAATTTCAGCTAACCGTCCAACCGACAATGCACAGAACCCGTGTCAACAATGACAGCTAATCTCACTGGATGCCTGCGAGTCTACCGAAATTCTTCCATAATAAATTATGTATATCAGTATAATTTTATGTTTATATTTGGAATCAACAAATTATTTTTTGTGAATATTTGATATGGGAAGTGCGATTTATTTCAAATTTATTTTCATTAGTAGAAATGAATTCGATAAATTGATCATTTGTGTGAGGTTAACTAAATCTATTTTTTTTAAAATAAATTATTTCTTTCGCTTTGCCTCAAAGGTAATCATGCTAATAGCTTATAGTTGGTTTCAAAAAATAATTGATTTTAATAGAAAACATAATTTTTAGAAGCTGATTATAATTTAATTTTATTGCAGTTATTATTAACTCCTCTACTTATGAAATATTCATGATAAAATAACTTATATAAAAAGATAATGGAATGACAACTTCAAAACGACTAAACAATATATCGTGATGATTTCCTTCTTGTAGCTCGTAATAAGCATCACCTCTCTTCTTTCCTTATTTGTTATCAGTGCCAAAAAAAATTCTATAAATAAAATGGTTAATTTGTTATCAGTGCCAATAATATCTTTTGGGTATTTTTGGCAGAAGCACATAATCAGTTTTTTTAAACTCAAAAGATTTTTTTTTGCTCTGTGAATCTTAATAATTGTGTGAACGACGTTATAATCTTATGCTGTCTAGAATATTACATCACTCTGAGTTTTTTTCTGTGAACTCCCTGCATGGTTGTTACTGATATTTCAGTATGGTGATATGAAAGACCATTATTTATTAAAATGAAATTGGACGTGAAATCGTCCAACAGTCCAGAACAGTTCAATTGTACCAATGGAGGAGTATGGTTCTCCTGTAGCACTTTTTTATAAAGAGGTTGTTCAAGTATGAATATGTGCCCACTATCTTATCTAGGAGTAATTAAGATATTTAATCCATAACACACTTTTTAATCTAATGCTATTTATTCAGGCACATACGTCGCAATCAATTTTTATTATAATTTT
>NC_051847.1:38735365-38845918 GCF_002237135.1 Teleopsis dalmanni
CTTAAAATATCGAAAAATATACAGCGCGCGAATTTTAAATGAGAATTTCCGAAAGCTTTTCGGTCACAATGTACTTAAATATACTGTTTGCCCTTCAGTATTTATAATGGTATTTATAGTAAAATATTTATTTTAACAATAATTTCTTAGTTTTTTATAAATTTAGTAAGATTGGTATTTTTTGCCATCCTACGATTCCATTCCTGGAATTATTATTGGCAAATCTTGATCATCACTATTGATGTTGAATATACAATTTTTTACTGCTTTAGAAATTCACAGTAAATTTATTTATTCTTCTAAATTAAAAAAAAAATTAATTTTTGTCGAAAAATCCTGTAAATAACAATATTTATAAATGCTTCTTTTATAATTTTTCTGTTAATAATGTTGACGCAGTATTTTTTGTCTAATTATCTTAATAATATTTTTTTTTAAGTTTCAATAAAATTACACCTTATTCGTTTTTTTTATTTGTACTGTTTTTTATAAACACATGTTTTTATGATATGATAGCAGCTGTTCAGAATATTCTTTAAGAGTTTTTTGTTAAATTAGATTTTTCTTCTTTACTAGCTTCAATTTTAAGTAACAAGATAAATCACAACTATTCTTCTGGTTATACGTTAGTATACTACTTTCACTCTTTTTAGAAGTACGCTAGCTTTTTACTCAATTACGTCTATAATTACAATATTTAATATTATTTCATTTTATTTATAGTATAGTTTATTTTATTTATAATATAGTTTATTATTTCATTTCATAACTATATTAGGACTTCCATACCTATATATATAGTAACAAAATTAAACAGCGCTCTTGCACTTGTTATACGTTAGCGACCTGCTTTTAGACTTATAGGAAGTTATCAAATGAAGGTTATCGATTTTATGTGGCTTCAAATTGCAAATTATGCATTCATATACAAGTATAATTATTAGATAAATAAATATTTTATATATATATTGACACGCACAACAGTATTGAATTTAGCCGAGTTTTCAAGTCCATGAAATATATGAAAATTTTTTCAAAACTTATTTATCACATATGGATATCGCTGCCATATAAAAATATAGTTTTAAGGATTATTTGCGAACGCATACTGTAAAATTATTTCATATAGCAACCAGACAAGTTATTGTCATCATCATTATTAGCTTATGGGATTACATATCAAAATGATCATTAGCATACACAGCTCTTTGGTTTACAATGAGATCACTGATAGAAAAGTACTTTATAACCAAAAAAACTCATTACTAGAGAGAGAGGTTATGTAACTGCATGGATAAAAACTCGGTTCCTTTCTACAATAGTAGAAAGTACCATTTCAAAGTTGAGGTAATTGTTGGATTCTCTAATGTGTCAACCTAATCTGCATTATCTTTTCAAAAGAATTAGTCTCTCTGAGGAAACAAATTGCTGACTGATCCAAAAGAAGATTATTGAACAGAGATATCCTATCCCTATCTGATTTGTGCTGTTTTCAATCCCTTTTATTCCGGTTTTCACTCGAAGGGTGGAATATTCTCTGTTCAGTAAGATTTGGTACGAAACA
This sequence comes from Teleopsis dalmanni, assembly GCF_002237135.1. NCBI lineage: Eukaryota > Metazoa > Arthropoda > Insecta > Diptera > Diopsidae > Teleopsis > Teleopsis dalmanni. Next base: position 38,736,930 of record NC_051847.1, read on the forward strand.
AAAAAGATACATTGAGAGCCAGTATACCGCATATTTTCTATTTTATTTATTTTAATTTTTTACCAGTCAGCTTTGATGAGCATTCCGTATGTATTTTTGACAATGCCTTTATGTGATATTATCCCAGAGGAATTCAGCGTTGCTAGTAGTTGTCACATTACTAATACTTGCCGTCATTATTTTCTTTAGGATAGGAGCCATCTGCTCTTCTTAGTATTCTGCTATCAGAAATTATTTGGATTTTGAATTTGGACTTATGGAAACTTGATTGAATAAATAAATCTTATCAAATTGCATATAATTGGAGTAGAAAGTGGTACCATAGTACCATGCAATCGTTTTAGTGTACCTTCATAATATTGTAAAGCTTTATAAAATTGGTGTACAGTAAAAGTGCTATATAGTGTTAACCGGAGGAAGAGAAACTGTGACCGCTTAAGAGACCTATTCAATATATTTTGTATACAAAATGGAAACTATATACTATCAAGCCTGACTTGAAATGCTCAGTTGACATTATTGTAGGTTAAGTTTTGGCTTTGCTTGAAAAAAAAAATACAAATTCATTATACTATGCATTTGATAAAAGTAATGGATTGGTTTTATTTAAACAATTTTTTTCATATCTTCGAAAAAGTTTGAAAAAATGGTTAAAGATTAGTAACAACTACACTTTAAAATAAATTTTGTATTTTAATATAATGTTTTAAGCGTTTTAATTCACATTATGTTATTTGACTTATATTAGTCATTTTAAACAAGAGCGGCGTTATTTGTGTAGTAACATTCATATAATTTGTATGCAGTTTCACAATTATTGGCGCCTTTAATACTGTTGCATTTTGCCATGACTTCTTTTACACGATCAGCTCCGACAATTGGACTCAATTTGCCAGATACAACATCCTCTTTAATGGCACCATTAACGAAGAAACCCAATTTTTCCAAGAAACAGTTGGCAAAGCATTTAAGATTTTCATCAGCAGCACCAAATTGTCCTTGTCTCAGCTTCTGTACTTCCTCCTTGGTGGTCTTCTCCTTTTCGATACATTCGCCAGCGGTAGCACGAACTTTAGCCTTTTGTTCCTCATTCAATGAGATGGCCTGAAATGAAACGGGAATACGAAATTAACAAATTTTAATATTATTTCATGTAAATTCGGGATATATATTAGATTATATTATTATTGCATTATTATTATATTGTATTAATTTATTTATTTTATTTTATTTTATTGTAAAAAAAGTTTACATCTGCGGCGAAAGTAACTGCAACGAAAGCTACTAGAACGAATACTACTAAGAATTTCATCTTCGATTTTTTTATTAAGCAATAAATTCGCAAGTTGAAGTCAAAACTTGTGGAAGTGAACTGATGTCTTACGATCGTCGAGAAACCTTTTTATATGAAATTTCCAGTAGTCAGTATTTTTTTTTCACTTCACTGAACTCGTTTTCTATTTGAGTATTTTTATATTTTCAGAGTATTTTAAAAACTTTTGTTTCGATTCAGATATATTAAAATTTATTATACAAATTCTATTTAGAGGCATTAATTTAAATTGTATTTGCAATATTTTTTTTTTATTGTAAGCAAATTTACCTAACGAGTTTTAGTTTTGGAGTTACTTCCCTTAAGTTTACAAAGCCATCTGCACTTTGATCTCAAAATTTTAAATATACATAATTAAAGATTAACTCATAAAGTAAGTTGTAATGTTTGGGTTATTTAAACTTTAATAAATCACGAAAGTTTGACAATTCACGACTTATCAGCATTTTTAGTTAAGTCTTATTGTGTTATTATTAGTTAAGAATTGCAAGTTAAATAATTGAATTCACTTATTTATAAAGTGTTTGTATCTCATTAAATAACAGTCTGAGAATAAATAAATTTTTATTTAAGTATAAACTATTGAATTAAGAAATATGCTTATTTTATCTTGACAAAATTATGATAATTAATTTATTTAGCCCCACACTTGTTCACACCAAAATGAGTCTACAAGATTTTAATTCCATTCAATAGAAAGGAAATAAAATATCTAACAGTTTCGGTGACACATTACACTTACATATAATTTAATTATAAATATTTTAAATTAATAAATTGTTACTTATTTTTACTATTATTATTATTGGTTCTATTGCTTTTGTTTCATAAAGCAATTAATTTCAGAAGAAAATATATAAACACAACCAATAAATATAAATAATTAAGTAAATTGACTTGAAAACAATGACGTAAGAAATGCGATTTTTTCCATGTTTAAAATTATTAAAAACATAGGTCAGTACTTCTAAGAATAATTTTAGTACACCGAGGGGTTCGAATAGAAATGCAAAGACAACAACATAACCTTAGTTAATTTATTAAAACTTGGCTGACCACACAACGCTGTTTCGAATATTATCAAGTACTCATCATTAGTGGTCTGAGAAAACATTCCAATTTTTTTTAATTAGTTTATAGACCGTATATAATTTGTTTAGACTGCAAGTGCTAGGCTTAGAAGTCATGCCTGTGAAATTAGAATCGAAATCGGTTATACAAAAATTAGCCGTAGTTTTCAATAATATTTCAATAAAAAAATTTTTCAATAATAGATGATATTCGGATATTCAGATACCCGTATATCTGGCAACACTAATCCGCTTATTTCAAAAGAACACGTGTTTTAAATGAAAGGTGACATTTTAGTATACACTTTTTTAGTAAGAAAGTTATGTACTTTCTCAATCGGTTAAAAACTTAAGTTAATTTGTAAATAAGTGAAATGTCTGAAGAAACACGCTAAGTGATGTTTTACGGTGGGGATACTGAGAATGAACATAGAACCTAGAAGTGATTTGCTTAATTCCATTTTGCAAATTTCGATGTCAATGATGCACTGCACTCATATCGACCAGACAATAAAAAAATCAACGAAATCTTACAATTACTGGAGAAAGGTCGCCACACAAGCTGTCGGTTTCTATAAAACTCTCTTTATAGTGAAAAACTTTCCGACCGAAGAGCCGCTGAATATATACTTTAAAAGTATATAAATATGGACTTTGTATAACTCACGTACTCAGTACGATTGCAGTGTAATAAAAAAGAAAATAAACTATTGAAAATTCCATATAAAAGGGTTTAACGCCGATCGTAAGCTATCAGTTCAGTTTTACAAGACTTGACTTCAATTCGCGATTTTAATAATTAATAAGAAATCAAAGATGAAATTCTTGGCAGTATTGATTGTAGTAGCTTCCGTTGCAGTTACTTTCGCCGCAGTTGTGAGCAATTAATATTATAACATATAAAATAAATAAATTAATATAATATAATAATAATGCCACATTAATAAAATCTAATAAAAAGTTCAGAATAAAATGGAATAATATTAAATATTGTAAATATTTTCTTCCTTGTAGTCCGTTTCACTGAATGCAGATCAAAATGCTAAACTTCAAGCAGCAGCTGCCGAATGTATCGAAAAGGAGAAGATCACCATGGATGAAGTACTAAAACTGAACCAAGGAAAATTTGACTCTGCTGCTGAAAATCTTAAATGCTTCGCCAACTGTTTCTTGGATAAATTGGGTTTCTTCGTTAATGGTGCCGTTAAAGAGGATGTTTTATCTAGCAAATTGAGTCCAATTTTCGGAGCTGATAGTGTAAAGGATATCATGAAAAAATGCAACAATATTAAAGGCGCAAATAATTGTGATACTGCATTCAAACTATTCGAATGTTACTACAAAAATAATGCCGCTCTTGTTTAAAGTGGCTAATATAAATATATAATACATAATATAATATATAAATTAAAGAACACTTAAATGTGAATTAAAATGCTTAAGAAATTAATTAAAAATAAAGTATTTATTTGAATGCTTAGATATTATCGATTTTTAATTATTTCTCTTTACATTTCCAAAAATGAGAAAAAAAGATGTTTGAAGAACCCAAGAAAGTGGTTTTCTAATATATGTAAGTGACCATAACTATCTCTTTCTCTTTCTCATAAGGATTAGTACCTACATATATAAAAATTATTATACTATTATATTATACAAAAAAAGATATAATTTAAGAGAATATTATAAGTAAAATGAAAGTTATATTCAGCAAACGCTTTTATAAATGGAGTTCTTTTTTAACTGTGGAAAAAAGTAGAAAACTGGTAGTATCCAGTTTTTGATTCTCATACAAATTATACTCTTTCACAAAAAACACTTGTCTTAAGAGGTTAGAATTGCTAGTCGTTCGATTCACATTTTATAAAGTTGGAACCAATTTTATAAAGGAAGTTTACAATATCAAGTTATTCCCCGGAAAACAAAGGAAGTTCTACACCGGCGTTAGAAATTACCCGAAAAATGGCAATGGGTCATATATAATAATCTCTAAAATAAAATTTTTGATTAAGTTGTTAGTTGATTAAAATGATTGTCATTATTAAAATATATCAACCAATGTAAAGAGTATCTAAGTTATGGGGTTAGACGAATGCTGTGGTTCATATTTTCTTTGATCCGACGTGTAAAGTATCGAAAAGTGCGGGAGTTGATAAGAAATGATTGATGGATATCTTTTGTGTATTAAATATGGTTCTATATGTGAATTATTAGTAGATACGAGTAAACTAATACGCAACAAAAAAATATATACATTGAATCTGTTTATTGGATAATACAATTTAAATAAAATTGATAATCGAATATTGGAAGAATTTTTTCGGATATTAAATTGCGTTATGTTTGTTTTCTATCAATATGAATACATTTTGGTTCTTAAGTATAATATCTGAACTCGCTTTATTAAACTAGACGTATAACAATATCCAGACTGTTCAACATGACTACTTTTGTATTGAAACACTATATCTACTATATCTAATATCTAAAAATATCTAATATCTAAAAAATCCGCTGCAAAATTTTGTTCAACTTTGAACTATTGTCAGATTAGGTATATAATTATTTTGGAAATTAAAATTTATTTAAACGAATTAAAAATTTAATTCTTCAGCTTAATTAGGGTTCTGACTAGGTCTGTTAAAATCACTGCTAAATATGGCTGCAGCTATTCTTATTTTAGTATTTATTATTGGATGCTAAATATTGTTTTACATGCAAAAAGGAATTAGCATCTTGCCATTCAATCGAGCAGGTTGTCTTGTGAATTATGATACCAGATCGAAGTAATATTAAATAAAGTAGCTCCCCATAGAGTTTTTTCCAGGTTATACAATATTTTAGACAATCTTAATATTTGCTAGATTATTATAGAGAACAATTGCTAATACCATTAAACTTCGCTATATCATAATATCAGTTTAAGATCATAATCTGTATATCAAGTATATCTGTTCTTTGAGTAATGCAAGATACAGTTAGGATAAAATTGGGGTTAAAACACAACTAAGATCGGTTACTTAATCTTATTATATCTTGTTTCATCAGACCAGATAAACTATAATTTTTTAAAATTTGATGTATAATTTTCATTATTTGTTTTATCTAAAAAGTCAAAGGCATAAAAAAAAGTACAACCTTTAATAATTTTACACATATTATATCTAGTAACTATTATGACTCAGTGAAGTTTTTAGAATCATGCTAAATAATAATATCAGACTTAAAGGTTAATAGACGTATTATAAGAAATAAGATTTTTAATTTCTTGGCTAGTATAATTATAAATAATTGAAGTTTAATTGAATTAATGAAATTAATTACTTTTAATAATTAATGCAGTTACATATAAAAAGGTTATATTAAAATTTAATTAAAATTTATGAAAAACATTATTAAAAATTGATTACTGATTAATTGATTTGCAAATTAAAACACATAAAATGCAATTTCTATTCTACTTAAGTAATTATACTTTATATCAGTTGAGTCTAAATGATATAAATGATACATCGATTATTTAAAATATACCTATACGTATATATATCCAACTTTGTACTCCATAAAAAAAACATTTATGAAACTTCGGTCTTATTAAAAAAATGTTTGTTGAATGAAAGATTAGGTATAAAGCAGAACACTTTATTTTATTAGTTTATTTGCTTTGGTAGAAAAATTAATGGTTTGTGATCGGTGGTTAACACTCGGTATCTATCAAAAGTTTTAGACTGTCCAAAAGTTTCAATGGAATTTATACATATAGTGAAATCTTTATAACTTGAATCTCATTATATTATAATCATCAGATATGAAAAAAATTGCCACTCCAAAGCTATAATATAAAAAAACAGACTACATAGATGTATTGGAATTATCTATTCTTGTTTGTAGAGGTTACTTTTATAATACTACCACTACCAAAAATTTCTTTAAATAAATATCCACTATAAAACTATTGTATAATTTTCATTTAACGATATTTACAAGTCTTAAAATATAGCTAGATATTCTGACTTTCTAAATCGAAATGTTAGCAATTAAATATGTTAGCTTTATATTTCAAAATTCTTATTAAGTCGAAAAACCATGAGCTCGAAATTTTCAGCATTTTGCTTCTAATTCGATATGTCCAGAATCCACTGTATGTATGTTTTCTCAGAGAGTCAAACAATGATGAAGATATTAAACCTTCAAAACTGCTTAACAACTGTTGAACTTCAAGTGTATTGTAATAATGCATTTGGTGGCAAGTAGTAATGAGGCTATATCATATCATTCTTTGCTGGCTATATAGTTCAGCTGGAGTCGTTAATAATGATACTGTGAACTACAAGTATAACTTCGTGCTTCAAGGACCAGTTGAAGCACAAAGTTATACGTATTACGAGTTTCGCAAGTTTATAACTAAAATTTTGAACAATGCTTCGAGATCAGCTAAATACAGATTTCAGATAACTTTTCTGCAAAGATATATCATTTACTACTGGTACAGCACCTTAATTACTAAAAGGTTAAGATTCAGTAGTCATCGGCTAACATTTTTATTTAAACAAAATTGAAATATCTACTGTTAGATTAGTCTATTCTTAAAAGTGGATGGGACTGAAGGTCTCAATTTGTATGTTTGTTCGGGCTAATCATAGACTAAAAGAAGAATAAAAATACTTCATCTATTGAAAATGCAGCACTATCCGATGGAAAGTATTGTGAACTTCGTTAGGTGTCTAGAGCATTCGCATGTTTCTGTATATAAAATATAACTAATTGTTACACATTTATCGAGATAAATTCAAAAGTGCATTAAATGGGCATGTGCTTATGTACTCTTATGATTTTATTGCTATAGAAAAAAGCTTGTTAAGGTGTAGTGCAATAATCTACAAAGACTCAGCGGTTTTAGGTCTTCGTTCTATATTCTATAATCAGCCAAAACTTTATTTATATTACTATACAGTCTTAACGTTCTTTAAAACTCATAATGACACGTTCTGAGATTTCCTTACGTACATTATTATTAAAATTTTATAAATATCTTAATTACCGGTAGTGTATCTAATATAAAAAATGATATAATTTATAACGTGATTTCTAAGTTCAATTGCTCTTTGGCTTAGAACTTGTTTACAAGTTGAGTAACATATGCCGGCTTTTTGGTTTAGAAAAAAACCACAACAATAGTTAAGCCGGTTTTTAAGCCGGCAGCTTGGAATAATTTTTTCATTATAATTATTCAAACGTTTCTGGTGTTCAACTTAAAATATAAAAAGCGCGACTTCAGACTCTCATTAATATGACTTGCATTGCAAATTAATTGTAATGATGAGTTTGACTTTTATAATAGCGATTTTTTGAATAAATTTGATTTAATTGTATTAAATAGTACATACATAATACATAATGTTTAGTTAGTGTAGTAAGTAGATATTTCTAATAAATAAAATAGCACTTAACAAGAAAAATAAAGCAAAAATATGTATTACTTTCTACTTTACATATATATAATTATACACAACTATAATACTTTAATTAAAATAATTAACAAAGTCAGTGTTAAAAAGCAAAAAAAAAAAACTCTAACTGGTATGATAAGTTCAATTAATAGAATTAAAGATACATTATTGACTGGCTCTAAGCTAGCACCTATTAAATATTTATTATTATTTTCCTCGCTTATCTACCAGTACTCCACGAACTTATTGTACTACATGTAGGGTATAGTATGGACCGATATATCAATGTCATAACATACATTTATTTGTTAAAATTTTTTATTATCTTTTAAGTTTTTAACGGCAAAAAAAAAAATAAACAAAGGTTGGGATGGCGTTAAGTTGGACTGGTTTATTAATGATCGCAACTTGTTTTGTCTTGAAATCAAGCTCAAAGTCCAAATATTTGTCATACGGGTGTATCACAAACAGTTCTAATTTTCTTATAATTAAATACAAATTTAATATGTAAATATAATTGTTTAAAATATGCTTAGTTTCAAAGTCCGAGTTTTGCAGACTTAAATGCTTTCTTTATATTTACATAAGCAATAGCTCTACATTAAGTAGTCGTAAATCAATTTGAATAAATTAAATTTAATAAGTAGAAGAATAAAATGAAAACTGTAATGATTTAAAAAATTCAGTTATATTGGACAGATAAATACAATAATACTGTATCCATTCCAGCAAAACTATGATTTGAATGGCCTCATTACATTTATTAGGATTCATTTGTTATTACCAAAAATTTTAATCTTTTTTTATTAATAGAATTTTTTGTTAACCATGTAGCTCTTTCCAGAACGGCCAAACACCTGCTAGCAGTGGTTTTTAGAAATAATTTATTAGTTCGTTAGTCCATATATAATTTTATAAATTTTAAGTGACAGATTTTAAACTTGTCAAAATCTTGAAGTAATGACACACTTATTTATAAGCTGAGAGCTTTTATTACTTCATTATTCAAAAATTTCAGTTTTATGGGTTTGAACAGTAATGAAGAAGCAATAACAAAAATTTGATTACTATTCGAACCCTCCTAGTTTCTTTTCGTCATTAGACGCGTCACATTCGACAAAAAATCAACCATAAGTTGATGTGTCTAAATGGCATATATTAATGCTAAGTTTTCAATTAAGACTTTTATAGTCTTAAAGTCTATAAATAAAAATAATAAAAAGGCTATTTAGAAAACATGGATAAGAAATTGTATTTAATTGTTAGTATATTATCTGGTACCTTTTAAGTTCAAACTTAAAAAGATTGTGATTATAAGCGACATATCCAGTTAATAAATCAGTGATAAGTTCAAGTTCAGTACTATTTAGATTTAAAAATCTGTGAATCATATTATTGTTGCCGAGAATGAAGTCTTTTAATTGATTTAGGTCTTTAGAATCTATTAAGGCTTCACAAATATTTATTATTTAGTGTTTCTTAGTACTGCTGCATATAAATACTTAAAAATATATTTTAATTTAGTTAGTTTTAATATATGCAGTAAACAAATGTACTCAGTTGATCATTGTAGACGTGACTAGTTCTTGGGCATGTCCAATAGCCTTCCAAAGATAGCTCATGCTGTTGTCGATTGATACACACTACCCAGTAACTTCATAATCACTAATAAACTCGTCCATTATGAGATGCTCTCCTATGGGAACTGATGACTCTTTTAACTCGAAACTGTTCTGTCAACAATTGGGCCGTCTGCAGGAAGCATCCATCCAGAAATGGCCAGCTTTGGGTAATAGGAGAGGAATTGTGTCCTATTAGGATAACGCCAGGCCACGCACATCGATAGTGACTCTGGAAGCTTAGATGGGAAGTTCTTATGCATCCACCTTATAGTCTAGTCTAGACCTGGCACCAAGTGATTACCATCTGTTCCTGTTCATGGTGGACGATGCACGATTTTACTAGTTAAAAATTCGCTTCAAGAGAGACTTGTGAAAATCGACTGTCTCAATTTTTTGCCAATAGGGACGAGAACGCCTCTCTCATTGAAATTACTTTCAAAATGACAACAATATTTGACCTAAATTGGATCATTCTAATGATAGTAAATAAGACTTCAAAAACAATGGATACAAAAATGATGGATTTCTTTTTACTACACATATTATTTTTGTGGTCGTCAGCTTGCTGTCGCCAGTTGTTAACACCGAGTATTGTAATATCGTTAGTGAATTATTAAGTAAACTCTTTCATTTTTAATTTTTTTTCTTCATTCCATTGCGTTCCCAGGCGACCATTGAGCCGACTGGTGAGTTTCGCACCTCCAAATCAGTTGTGCGTGCTACCGAAGCAGGTGGATTCGCCGTATATGTACGGGTACCACTTGGAGACTGTAATTCCATCGGGTTTAGACTCGTGATTTATTTCCATAAAATAGTTAAAGAAAGGAGCAAAGTCCTGACGATGGGTTACAATGTAAGTCCTGTAAGCTTTGCACGTAGTGACAGGTTATTTTTAAATAGGCCGCTTTTAACTTGGAGATCAGACGTCTTTTGCAGTAGCTCATTATGAGTACCGACGCTACGTTATGAACTGCGGTTCATTACTCCTCTTTTATTATTTAATATTACACATATTACACTGATCAACATTCAGTATTAGTTGCGGTCGTTTTGATATTTATAAAAATTTTTATATTTATTTAACAAAAAAAGCTAATATGATCCAAAAGTGAAGAAGTCTGTAAATAATGAAATCCAATGCCAACCGCAAAACTGCATATTTTTGTCAACTCAAACTAAATAAACTTAGTTAGAGTTTAATATTAACTTAAATTAAAACATTAAACCACCACAAATAACTCCAAAGTCAATATGGCCAAAATAAGTAGAAGGAAGCAGATGAGTAAGAAGAAGAAATCCATTTGAAAACAAAATGAGAGTTAATTTTATTTTGATTGTCAACTTTGTCGCGTCAAGTCAGAAAAAATTCTAATGCCAACACTCTTAGCAGCAGATTTCTGCACTTTGGATATCAGCTTGAGGAAAAAAGAAGGATACTGAGATCCTGAGATACTTGCAAGTGTATTTGTGACAAAAGGAGCAGAAAAAAAAATGAAAAGTTTTAGAATCCTATTATTTCTTCGCATTTGTAATCTTATTATCCACGAGATGACAGTAAAATTACATTTAGAAAAATGTTGGCTAAAGGAAAACAGTAAAGTGCAAAATAAAAGAAAATTTTATGGGAAACTGAAATTATAAGAAATCTGTAAGACAAGGCAGAATTAAAGAAAAAATCGTAACCGAGCGATGCAAAAGGACCATGGAACCGCCACATTCCAATGCCAAGCGATTTGAAACTTTTGACTTCAAATTAAATTTTATTTTTGCTACACTTCGGAATAAAAAAAAATTGAACTTTTGCAATTTGTGTTGCTTTCAAGATAGATTTCTTTAAATTTCTTGTTTTTTTTTCTGATTTTTATTTTTCTACTTTTATGCTCTTCTAATTTTTTACTTTTTTAATTTGACATCTTGACACTTGTTTGTCTGTTGTCAAAAATTGTGCTTTACGATGTTCATTTCTGCGATTGGAAAATTCGTATATTCTATAACTCCCTTAAGTCCCTATGGGGTAATCACATTTCAATTTGGCTTTATGTGGCTGATTCCATGATAAGAAGAATATTGTACGAATTAAAAAAATTTTTTATAATAGAAAAAATTTCAATTAAATCAAAATATTTTTTTTTTTTTAGTGATTAAAAACATTTTTTAATATTATTTTAAAATGTTTTAAAGGTATTGAAGGTAAGTCATTTTTTTAAATCAAAATGATACCTATAAAGATAAAAGTTATTAAATTTTTCTAATACAAACTAATACTACTATTTAGCATTGCTACCCCTCAAGAATATATACGAGTATATAATAATCACCTAATTTGTGTCTATACTGTCTTTGGACTTTGGAAAATACAATAAATATAGAGTTCCCAATTTTTAATTCAATCTACTTCTTAAAAAATAGAGTATAGCAATAGAGAAAAAGAATTGAAGAATAGAGAAAAAGTAATGTGGTTGTTAAAGGATATATAATTCAGCTAACAGCACTAGCTTAGAGTACATTCACCTTAGGTAAGGTTAGCTTAAATCGGTGATACCTCTGACTCACTTAGGTTATTTGGTCCATTCGAGTTTCTTCAATTTAGTTTAGGTCAAGTGTTATAAGCGATCCTTAAGATCCACTTAGGATTATTGACGCTTTGTGGTATCGTACAACACTTCAAAAGCTACTTTTTACCATTCGCAAAACCCATACTGCCCTTTAAGCGGAGTTCTTGACACTCTCAAGCTCCTCAAAAAATGAACTCTTAACATTATTGACAAACGTCACGTATTTGCTGCATAGTAATAAAGTAGATACAAGGTAATTTCATTATCCTTCTCATGGAACATGGAAAGAAATGATTAAACGGCAGATTTAATGTTCTCTAAATGGCTGTGAACAGTCAATAAACCCACTACAACACTAATATCTTTATGGAGCATGTCAGTGAAATCGTTGAGCTTCTTTTCAATAGAACGATATGTATACATATGTCTTTATATCGTTGAGTTCTCCTACCTGATATTAAATCGCTTAATAGAGAAAAACTATTCAACAACTGTACCCTAAGTATACAAATAAATTTATTCGACTCATTTAGGGTTAAATCGTTTTTAGGTAACACAATTCCTTGTCGATGCTTGTTAAAACTTATTATTCTAAATGAGGTTTTTATAAATATCCAGAAAGTTTTTCTAATCTAAACTAGGTCATCCAATATCTTTATAAAGGCAACAGGGTAAAACGAAGTTTGTGAAGAGTTTTGCTACTGATGAGAGTCCCATACTAATCATTAATGTGTAGAACCCTTGCTATCAGAAGGAATCTGCTATTCTTTGTTAGATGTTATGTGATTACTTTTGCTACTGATGAGAGTCCCATATTAATCATTAATGTGTAGAACCCTTGCTATCAGAAGGAATCTGCGATTCTTTGTCAGATGTTATGTGATTACTTAGATATGAAAAAAAAAAAATTATGGTAGATGCTTTGTGCAAAAGACATTCACTGAGACGTCATTAAAATGGTGGAATATGGACAAAATAAAATAATATAATAATGAATTTTTGTTGTTGTAGTTCACTACTGTTCTAAAAATCTCTATTATTTTATAATATAATAATAAAATAAAAATTAAATAATATAATAATGTAATAATATAACAAAAATTCTGTCGTTTGGTGGAGTATTGGATTTTGCACTATCGATCGCAGTTTAAGAGAGACTGTACTTCAAGCTTCTTTTTAGATTTCTCTTTTTTAGTTTGAAGATATATATTTTAAGCCTTTTCCGAGTTAGTGCATCTGGGCACTTTAACTCTATGATAGCTGGGAGAATTCTGCAGATTCCCGCCCATCTCACTGACTTATTTGAGTATTCCTGTTAATCTTCGTGATTATTCAATGATTGATCTCAAATCTGCTTACTGTCCCGTGCGGTTAGCGATTGTCTGAGATTAGATAGTGCTAAGTATGGCAGTCTGTCGGTTTTCGCACATTGCTTCAGAGCTCGTTGTTATATTTAAAGATAACATTTTTTTTTATATTATTAATAATATCATTAAATAAACGGATAAATTTCAATTTAATATTGCTTTCAAATTAAATTTAAAAATATTGAGCAGTGCCATTAGTGGAAACCAATAAAGCCACGCGTGGCTAATACAATTTCAATTTAGCAACACTAACACATGCGAGCATTAAGCAATAAAAGTTAATGTGTTTTTGAATAACATTAAAACAAAATAAAGATAAAATAGGAATTCATTTGTGATTTGAAGTTGGCAGCACTTGTTTACACACACACACACATACATACACACTTAATATACACATTAAAGCTTGGCTATATATGTATATGCAATGCGAATATGTAAATGAGTTGTATGTGTACGTAATTGCATCAAATTACATAAGCAAATATACCGTGTATGCGAAAAGAGCAGATATTACGAAAACCTTATCCACAAGGATCGCAGCGTACGTAACAAGTCTTAAGGATCTTAACGAGAATTTGATGATGCCGCGAGGAATTAAACATTAAAATATACAAAGTAACAACAACACCAATAACACCAACAACACCAACAACATCAACAACAACAAGGACAGCAAATGGAACAGCAAAACAACCGGAGGTACAACCATAACCAGTAACCCAATCAACAGTATCTGTACAGACGTTACGTTTGTAAGGACATTTCCGTAGGATACGTCTACGTTGGTTTTTTAAACAAAAACTATTAAGAAAAAATAAACAAGATAAAACCGAAAGGGTACGCAAGCATATTAAGCAAAATAATACACAATATAAATGATGAAGTTTCCCATATGCGAGTAAGCAGAGATTACAAAAGAAAAGTATGAAAATATATGTAAATATTAAAAAAAATCCTTTTAAGCATAATACGACTACAGCCACTCAATGTACTGCATATGGCTATGTTAGCAATAAGCCACTAGAAGGTATAAGGCAACACAGAGTATAGGGGCGCACTAGGAGTACGTTGCAGGCAGTGTAGGATTGGTGATGCTGTTGCTATTAAAACTGTTGCATGCAAAAAGGACACTCATTCAATGTCAAGCGTAATGTGCACTTTTTAGTTGCTTTACACCATTTAAAATTTGTAAGTCTTATCCTTGCAAAAACAAGGATAAAAAAATAAAAAAGAAGTATGCGTTATACGCTTACCGATTATGCATGGCAAAAAAGAATTCAGAGAACTCCATTTTTAGGAAGTAATATCGGTTGTAGATGAAAGTAGAAGAGTGCTGATTATATCTTCTGCTCAAAAAGTACTCGAATTTTGTAAATAAAACACTCAAATTTAAATTTTATATCAAATTTATTTTATCTCCTTCAAAATAAGCTTCTTCTGAAGCAATACACATATGCCAACGCTTAACCCAATCTTCCATACACTTTTCATAGGCCCGTGCAGGTATGGCTTTTAGTTCCTTCAGCGAATTCTCTTTTACCGATTCAATCGACTTAAACCGCTTACCACGATTTAAGTTTCGGGAACAGGAAAAAGTTGCACGGATCCAGATCTGACGAATAAGGTGTCTGAGCGATGACAGTGGTGCCGAGTTTGGTCAAAAAATCGCGTACAACAAGAATTTTCCATAGTAAAAATCGCTAAATGCACTTGAGGTAGTCTCACATTAACAGCTGCTGTAAACAAACTAATTGACAGACTGCGCTCAAATTGACAGATGGTACACCATATGTCAAGAAAGGGTGTACCAATATAACAAAAAAATTTTGGAAAAAGGTCTATTACTTAAGGAGTAGTTAACAAACAACCAAATCCGGATACTTTTTGTTTTTATCTATTTGAATGGGTGGTTGTGAATCTTGATGTGATTAAGATTTTATATAAAGGATTGCTTAGGGATCAACACGAAAAGAAACTTGAACTAGCAAACTAGTCTTTGGGAGTATGAAATCGAGTTTAATCAGAACGGCTTTTGAAGCTAATTGAGGAGCATTCGTTACTAACTCGACCTCAACTAACTCAGTACCTGTTCGTGATATTAAAACACAATCTTGCAATGCACATATAACTGTCGATTTGATACTAAAACTCACTTTTTAGTGCACTATATTCAACTTTTAGGGTTTATTTCGGTTAAGTGTGTATTGTAAAACAAACCCTAAATCTTTCATTGAATTTAACAAAATATAACTCAAATAGGGTCTTCTCTTAGTTACAATTGCCAGTTGTCGTTAGAATATCCCATGCTGGCTACTATTGTAGTGACTAAGTCCTTTACGGTAATTGTAACAAAACACCTCCTTTGCATATGCCGGTATGTTGGTAATGCAGCAAATATGTTAAATTTTAACTTTCTTCTTTATAGTTTCTCCCAGCTTTTTGCAGACATTTTTTTGTATATATTTTGGCTTACGTTGTCATTGTAAGCGACATAATTGCGTAAAAGGTTAAAAAGTAAGAGGAAGTAACATTATCACGTAACGTAAAGGAAGAAGAACTGGAGTTACATAAACGAAACGTTGGTAAAGTGTTCAAATAAGGCGTGCATACAGAAGTCCTTTGGGACATAATCAACGTGTATATATTTGTTTATGTTATGGGACACTTTTTTTCGTGCAGTTCTTAGCGCACCACTGCACATCATCGTAATTTCAGCTAACCGTCCAACCGACAATGCACAGAACCCGTGTCAACAATGACAGCTAATCTCACTGGATGCCTGCGAGTCTACCGAAATTCTTCCATAATAAATTATGTATATCAGTATAATTTTATGTTTATATTTGGAATCAACAAATTATTTTTTGTGAATATTTGATATGGGAAGTGCGATTTATTTCAAATTTATTTTCATTAGTAGAAATGAATTCGATAAATTGATCATTTGTGTGAGGTTAACTAAATCTATTTTTTTTAAAATAAATTATTTCTTTCGCTTTGCCTCAAAGGTAATCATGCTAATAGCTTATAGTTGGTTTCAAAAAATAATTGATTTTAATAGAAAACATAATTTTTAGAAGCTGATT
This sequence comes from Teleopsis dalmanni, assembly GCF_002237135.1. Classification (NCBI taxonomy): domain Eukaryota; kingdom Metazoa; phylum Arthropoda; class Insecta; order Diptera; family Diopsidae; genus Teleopsis; species Teleopsis dalmanni. Next base: position 38,753,416 of record NC_051847.1, read on the forward strand.
ATAATTTAATTTTATTGCAGTTATTATTAACTCCTCTACTTATGAAATATTCATGATAAAATAACTTATATAAAAAGATAATGGAATGACAACTTCAAAACGACTAAACAATATATCGTGATGATTTCCTTCTTGTAGCTCGTAATAAGCATCACCTCTCTTCTTTCCTTATTTGTTATCAGTGCCAAAAAAAATTCTATAAATAAAATGGTTAATTTGTTATCAGTGCCAATAATATCTTTTGGGTATTTTTGGCAGAAGCACATAATCAGTTTTTTTAAACTCAAAAGATTTTTTTTTGCTCTGTGAATCTTAATAATTGTGTGAACGACGTTATAATCTTATGCTGTCTAGAATATTACATCACTCTGAGTTTTTTTCTGTGAACTCCCTGCATGGTTGTTACTGATATTTCAGTATGGTGATATGAAAGACCATTATTTATTAAAATGAAATTGGACGTGAAATCGTCCAACAGTCCAGAACAGTTCAATTGTACCAATGGAGGAGTATGGTTCTCCTGTAGCACTTTTTTATAAAGAGGTTGTTCAAGTATGAATATGTGCCCACTATCTTATCTAGGAGTAATTAAGATATTTAATCCATAACACACTTTTTAATCTAATGCTATTTATTCAGGCACATACGTCGCAATCAATTTTTATTATAATTTTCATTATAATTAGTATTTATTTAGGTACATACGCTGCAACAAATGCTTTATTATATTTATCATTTTGTTGCAAATTAGTATTTATTTAGGTGAGTATGCCGTAATAGGATACCATGATAAAATGAGTGTAAATCATAGAAACTGTTGAAATCTGTGCCTTTTAATCACTCAATTTGTATCTTATTATTTCTATCATTTTATAATATAAAGTGTTAATTTATTATATGTAAAGAGATTTTGTTTTCGTTCAATTAACCTATTCATATTGAATAATTTAAATATATGGATATATTTACATACGTGGGTTCATTTGCTATATAACATGTATACACACGTAGTATCGAGTTACTAATTTATATGTAGTTAGCAACCTGTTCAAAATGTTAATGTAATCTCATTAAATTTCAGATTTAAATAATTGCATAAATGAATTTCTATTGAACTTTGTATGATAAGTGAAACATTCAAATAGAGCATTTGATATACAAATTTGTAACTTAATGTTTTAGAAATTTGTGTGAAGAGTCTTAAAGTGTTCTTCTAAAAATCAAACATTCTTTTTTTCTAATTTAAGCTTTGATTTACAAATTTCAATCACATTAAAATTGAAGATATTTGCATAACTGAACGAAATTTTTGCATAATTCACAAACTCAAATGTCAAATGTTGCACGGCAGTTACTTTCACTTCATTTAACAAAAATTGTTTTTCAATTTCCCAAATAAAATTGCGTAAATTCCTAAACATAAACTGAAACATGAAACAAAGGGACAAGGAAATGTTAACATATCACAGAGAGAAAAAAAATTTGTATCTTTAGTGATGGGTAGATTTAAGTGACTATCGATTACTTATGGGTGATAGAATAAGTAATCAAAATTTTGAAGGGTTTATAGATTTTCTTTATTCTTAGTGTCCGTTTCATTTAGTGGGGCTTAGGGCCGCATGCTTATAGCTCCCTAGAGGAACCCTGAAATCCCTAGAAGACGCACCGCAGTTGACGGAAAAGGAATGCCTCCTAGATATGTGTGGTAGGAGTTAAACAAAATACCTCCCGCGAACCAAACAGGCCGTAGATGGAAAACTTCATTAACAAATCCCTGACTTAAGCTGATTAAATCATGCTTTTAAGACCCAGATAATGCTCGCCGCTCCATAATTGTTGGATGTACTTGTGGTGGAAAATGAAAGAGATCTCTAACACTTTAAAAGCAATTTACTGTCCGGGGAAAAATAATGCTCATCACTCATAGAACAATTGGTTTTCTTTAAAACCTAAGTGTTGAATGACATGAATTTATACGTTAACGGAATATCTACTCTAAGGGGTAGCACTAATCCCCTGTCACGGCAGCATCCACAATTATTTTGGAGGTGCAAAGTTGAAGTCATGCAACATAAATGAATAAAATCGTGGTTTACAGATACTTATTACATATTATTTTATTTTTTTTTAAATGGCTTTTTTCTATAAAATATAAGGTTATACAGAAAAAGAAGGAAAAGACATCAGCTGAGATTTTTATCATAACTTTTGTTTTCAATAATATTGACTTGTATTCATTCGATTTGAAAATACATAGAAAGGCCTCATAATTCTTCAAATACTTTAGAAATGATACTTACAAAGGCCTCACAATTCTTCAAAAACTTTAGAAATGATTACTTTTTCTCTCCGAACTGATATTGCTTCTATAAATATATATACCAAGGAAATGTGACTATCATTTACTTAAGGACGTTTACTTAAATTTGTAATCATCATATTGGTATCTCATAGATACACATTACAAATTATTGTACTTTTATTTAGAACGTTTTTTTAATAAAATAAGATTATATAAAGAACGGAAGAAAAGATAACAGCTGGTATCCTGATCTTCTTTAACCTCAAAATTAATGAATAGCTAGAAAAAACAGCTCCGACTGATTGGAATAAAATAATTGCCTGCTGACCAGCTAAAGAATTCATGCCAAATCGATCCACTCGGGATCAACTAATGCGGAATAGAAAAGGTATTTAGCGTGTCAGTGGGTTTCTTACTGAACATAGTGGATTTAAGAAGCATCCACTGAATTTAGTTATCAATAGGGACGATAACTGCAAAATTTCTCACGAAGAAGATAAAGCAGCAGAACACATTCTGTGTCACTGTGATAGTCTCGCCAGACGCAGATTACGGAATTTATTAACTGATTATCTACTTGATACGAAAATAGGCAACTTCTCTTTTCGAGACATAATGATAATTTTCATTGCTCTGCGTCTATGGTACTAAAATGGGTTTTTCACAATTATCGACGAGGGTGCAGTGACGTGGTGGCATAGTTCCCAGCTCTTTCTTAAAGATAAGTTAATCTAGTATTGGTCTTCGTTCTTAAAATGATGTTACTTTTCTAAATTTGCTTGAAAATAGTTTCCAATTTCTCAAAAATACTTCTCCAAAAGTTTAGTAGTATCGATTACTTTTGCTATTCGAGCTCACAAGTAAGTAAAGCCATAAAAATGATATCGGGTGTATAAATATACATCCCAAGAAAATGTTTAAAAACGCTAACATTAACTTGAGTTTCGTACAGAATTCCTATAAAATAAAGGCTCGGGAAAAAAGAAAGCAAAATAAATTCAATCTATAAAATTTCAAACTAAATAACGATAATTAAATTTACATAATTGATACGCTTGCACTTTGAGCGAAGCTCAAAAAAAAAGAAAGCAACAAACAGAAACAAATAAAAGTGTAGTATGTGCCATAAAGTCCGTAAGGGCACACGGCATATGGCATTGCCAGCGGAGAAATGTGCAAAGGATACGGCCGCCATTTAATATTGATGGAATAAAATTGTGCGTTTAAGCACTTTGAACCTCAATTTTGGGTTTTAAAAAACAGCACAAATTTGTAAATATAAATGGCCTTTGCATGGGTTCAGCAAGTGATTGTGTAGCTCTTTATATGGTATGTGCCATTTTGCTCTCATCTCATATGTACAAGTGTTTCAAGTAAGAGAAAAAAATAAACACAAAAACCATTCATTTTTATTTAAATGTAAAATCGATTGGTATAAAATTTAAAAAAGATGAAACTGAAATTCACACAACCAAGTAACAGAAATGTCTTCTGTTTGAAGAAATGAACCACACACGCCAACCAATGATTTCAGCTACGCCATATACATTAACTGAAAGTATCCTTTAAACGTTGCCTTAATGTTTCGTTTCGTTTCGTTTGTCAGGATATTGTGGTGTTATTGGTGTTCTCGTGTTCTCGTGTTTCAATGTTTATTTCTTCACCATTAACAACAGTACGTGGCCTTTTATTTTGTATTTTCCAAGTTCTGCTTGGAACTCTATTTTTTTCCTAGAACAACTGTAAATATTGTAACTGCCAGTTATTCACTTTGGTAAATGTTATGAAACCGTATCCTTAATAGATTTGACTTTTTACTACTTTTCTGCTGAATCGTGTACTTAAGGGATTTTTTTCCTTTTCTCCTTAAAAATCCTTAAAAAATTTTGGATTTTTCTTTTTTTTTGGTTTTTTAATATTTATCATTAATGTTTTTTAAATTTTAATACCTAATTTGTACGATTTTGTGTACATTTTAACAAAGTGAGTTTCGCACAAAACTCTAGTCTAGACGTATTGGTATTATAATTAAAAAATACTTCTTAACTTTGCATATTGACAAAAATCTTTTGAGCAGACCGGCAAACACTGGCTGAAATGCCAAAGTTTCCATTTTGATTTACTTTTGCAACTTTCGATTGGCTTAACATAAAAAATAAATTAAAGTTTTAATAGACTCTCGAATTTTTATTGCTTTATCTATGTATCTAGTACCTAACGACTTTATTGAGACTTCATTTATTTTTTTTTAGAATCGAAGGGAGTAAAGAATTCAATAAAGTTTTTACTTTTGTGTGTACTTTTTCTTTAAGTAAATTACCAAGGCCTTCTATCTGTATTGCTTGTACTTTTACTTAAAATAGTACAATATAGTATTGTAATATATAGTATTTACAATAAGCTATAGGATTTACAATTTACAATAAGCTTTTTAATTTTTACCGAGCCAAAGTCGTTTATGAACCATATAAAATTTTAAAAAATGTTTCAAAAAACTTTATTATATTTTAATTATATTTAAATTATATTACATTGGAAATATTCGCTATATTTATATAATATATGAAATACAATAATAAAGTTTATAATAATAAAATATATGTATATCTGTATTGCTTGTACTTGTATTTTTAATAGAATAATTAAGTACTATAATATAGGAGTATATTAAAATAATAATAATATCCTAACAAAATAATTGATTGTTATTATGACCAATTTACAATAAGATTTTTGATTTTCAACGAAGTAATTTATTTAACACATAAAACTATAAAAAAAATTTTTAAAAAAATTAGACTCATTAATTAATTATAAATAACACAAATTAATACATTACAAAATTATATATATATAAATATGTTATGCCCAGCTCATGCACAGCGGCGACTTAATACTTTAGGAGCCACCTTTCTTGAGGACCAGGACCAATTACAGGACTTAATTTGTACTTGATTTGTATGTTTTAACGTGGAGTTTTGTTAATAATAGAATGATCACCGTACAATCAATTATGCAAGTCGATTGATACTAGTGGACTAAAGACTATATACCTACAACCATGCACTCATCAACAATGTCAAATTTTTGATTCGATTGCGTATGGAATATACAAATATTTTTCATTAGTAGATTTTGAGTGAGGACCAACTATCTAACTGTCCGTTTTGTAATAGCCCACACCATAGATTCATAGATCATATACTTAATAAGTGCTCTGTTATTGATTAGTTCGATTCGAAACAGTATACTTCCAAGTGTTTTACCTAACAGTCTATTTAAAACGAGTTTTATTAGAAATATACCTCATATACATAATTATATTAAAGCATGTATTTCAGTTAATTAAATTTAATTTATTATTATGTTGACGATATTTGAGCCAGTGCACTTGAGCAATTTTGCACTCTATTAACTCGAGGTATCTTTAAAACCTCTCTTTACGCCTTGACTGGATTATTGTTTATCACTTCATCAAACTAAACAATAATTGACTTCAGATGCATACCTCCCCGAGGAGCCAGTAACCATTCTGAGATTCGAAAACGCGGTGTTGGAAGTCTGTCAGTTTTCACAAATAGTTTTAGAGCTCTGTCCTTTATGTATTTTTTGATGGGATCAATCTTGAGGTCCCTGAGAATGTCATTCGTCCTCAACATAATAATAAATTTAATTTAGAACATGCTTTTTTTATTTAATTTTAGTTATGAGATTTTACATTTTGTAATTAATTTTGGTATGAATGAGTTTTAAATTTGGCGGGTTATGAGTTCAAACTTTGGTACTATCAAAATTAACGTAAATTATATTTATTTACATTTGTTTATTTAGCAATACTTGAAGAAGCTATATGGTCGGCCAGTAATTGCATTTATTATTTAATAAAAAATATTTGTTGATGTGATTTACTACTATTCAAAATGCGTCTCTATTAAAACAATAGTTTTATTTAGAAATATGTTTTCTTTTTATCATAATTGACTTTAATAAGCAAAATTAAATTAATTAGTAAATAGTATATTCTTGAGTTCTTGACATAATAACTTTGAGTAACACAAGTGCGTCCCACCAGCAATTTTTCGTGTGTTTTCGTGTAAATATAACTTGTGTTTTACTTGAGTTTTACTACGAGTAGCTCGTGGAATAGACCTAATATGAAGATGTATTAATTGATTAACCTAATGATATAAAATTAAATATAGAAGTCAGTATTGAAGATTTTTTTGAAATTTTTTAAAATATTATTTTTTCTTAATTAAAATAAAATTCAAATTATTATAAGAGTGAACACAAAAATGTTTTTACTGCAATTATGCAACCGTGGAATTTATAAATTATTGTGACTGTACGTTGACTGACAGTTGACATCGTCCAAGTCCGACAAAATAAGCGCAAAGGACATGCGAATGCAGTGCAGTATGAATTTGAAATGAGTCACATGCACAAATGAAATGAAATTATGTGAAAAATTCAAAAAAAGGATATTTTAAAGCGATAACAAAATTAACATAAACACATTTGAAATCACCAACAAAAAAAACAAAAACAAAACAACAACAAAATACAACATTTTGAAATATTTCTGAAACGAGGGAAACAAACACGCAAAAGTTCCACCGATACCAGGCAACATTATGAGACCCATACGGGGCAGGTATCAACTGATAGAAATGTTAACTTTTGTATTAAGCCATGCAAAAAATTTTGGTTAAACAAGGACGAAAGTACGAAAGTGAGGAGAAAGTAAAGAGGGGAGGGCCTTGCAAATATATACAAATTACAAATTCAAATTCAAATGCAATTTAAATTTTATTTTATGTCTCATGTGAATTCAAATTGTGTGCTTTGTGTTCATGCCACTTTCCGTTTCCTATATACACTTTTTTTATCCGTAGATACTTTTTACCTTTGCGGTAAAGAAAATTAAATGTCCATGAAATTCGACACATATTTTAATTGTTTTTTTTTCTTCTCGTAGTATTCATGAGTTTCGAGTAGCACATAGAATTTATATATATTTTTTCGGTTTTCGAAATTTTGGCGTTACAAGAGTTTTACTTGAGTTTGGTTTTATCGTAGACCGCTACTCTCCATTTAACTCATGCACTTCCCAAATATTCCGACAGTAAAGGCAGCAACTTTTGAGCAAACAAGAGTTCAGTGATTAATGATGCTGACGCTTTTGTAACATTTTCAGTGCGAATTCTATAGCTCATTTACTCGAAATTATTCTTATTATCCTTACAGACGTCTCATGAATGTACTATACTGAGCTGTTCACTTACTTTGTATGCGTAATTTTATGAAGCATTTCTTTCCTCCAACTCATGTGCTGTAACTAGACAAAAAAGTGTCTTGTTCCTTGATGTTTTTCTTTCCAGAAAAATGCCCTTACTTAATAAACCTTACCCCAACGTGATGTTGGCATTTGGAGTAATGATTAATTGTGATCACTTTGTTTACATTCTACTCGTTACTGTGCTAAGACTTTGACCGGTAAATTCTTTGATTTGAATTGCGTTAGCTTTAAGCTATTGATTTTCAAATAAAATCTTTAAGACAGAATGTTTATGTTATTTTAAGACAAATTTGGTTTTAAAATAATACTCATACTTTCCTTTAGTACTCACATAAAATGGTATTTAGTAAGCAGTCATAAGTAGGGAAAGCCTTAAAGCTTCAATGGGTTTTATGGTACTATGGTTGTTTTTAACAGGTAGAATGTCAATTAATAAGAAAAAAGCATTAATACTACATATTTTAATTAAAAGTTCAAAAAATTATAATTCCGAAGGGGGAGTGTTATTTATGAGAGTTAAAGATTTATCTAAATCAATGACTACATGAGTTAGATTTAATTAGATTCTTTAGTTTATGTTTTTTTAAAGCATAGGTATACCTTTATTTAAGGCTTAACTGGTCTTATGACCCACTCTTTTATATCATGTTGCTACTCTATATTTTAAAAATAATGTCTAATATCTTCAATGTTTAAATTAATTAAATGTTTAAATTAGTTTGTTTAAATGTAATGCTTAAATTAATTAATTAATTTAATTATCATTATTATTATTATAACTACATTTATATGAAATCGTTTAGATTTTACTTGTAATTGTTTAGATATGTCAACAGCTAACAAACTTCATCTTAAATATAAAAATAATATATTACTTTGGTAGATGGCTTGAACAGTTTTCATATAATAATATTAATCGATTGCTTTGAAAGAGGAAAAATTGTTAATTCAGAACTTTTATATAGAATTCAAAGCATTAAAAGCCTCAGTGTAAGACCTGAACCCACTAAAACCACCTCTTAGGAATGAATGGAGAGACTTCCGCAGCAATGTGAAAAAACATTCCAATAATTAGGGGAAATATGATACGAGATATGATACGAGAAATGATACGAGATATGATATGATATGATATGAAACATTAAGTGAAGAGGCTTAATACTGAGTGGACTCGGTTTATTAAAGCCAGATGAACGTGCAAATGTGTCCGGAATTTAATTATAAAAATGAACTTCTGTTACAATATTATAGCATCAAAGCAATAAAAGCAACAGTGTGAGACTTGAACACACTAAAACCATCTCTTAGGAATGAATGACGAAGACTTCCACAGCAATGTGGAAAAAAATTCCAGAAATTAGGGGAGATGTGATATTATATAATATGATATGAGACATCATATGAAGAGGCTCAATACCTGGAGGACTAGGTTAATTTAAGACAGATGAAGGTCTAAATGTGGTCGTGGCGCAGGTACATATGCAGTAGGTGTGATTATTGCGCTAGCGCGAGGATTGGACTAGTGGTAGGCTCTCTGACCGGATTCATGGGATCCATGGTTGTAGAGTGTGATGATAAGGACATCCGAAACCCGCTTATGGAAGTAAAGCGTAAGGCAACTGTGCTTTTTGCAATGTTCCATATACACAATTATAAATAATTTTTTTTTTTTAATTTCACTTTAGAGTTGGTTTAATTATTTTTTATTGCAAAATATCTTAATGCAGTGCACTTTGTTTTGATTAAATTTAAAACATTTTTGTCCTTTGAAATATTCAATTTTCTCAAATTCAGTGTTCTCTTTCTTGAGGTGTTAAAACTTTTTACAATTTCAATTTTATGCAAATTCAATTCCAAATTCCAAATGATATTAAACCAATCTAAACAATATCAGTGGCAACAACAGGAACCGCAGTAAAATGCACTAAATCAAATTTTGGAGGTTATAAATTTTCCAAATGTTAACATAAATAATCAAAAAGGCGTGTTACTGCAGTCCATTTCGTAAAATTCAATTCCGGTATTTTCTTTTTTATTTTCTTGACTTTTTTAATATAATACTGTTTTATACTAAAACATTTTTATTTTTGCGGTTTTTTATGCCTCTGAATGTCTCCACGACAGGACGTGTCATACGCCAAACCAATAGAATAAAAACAAAATACAATTCGATTTTATACAAGACATACCGAGAAGACGAAGTCCTCGTAGGTATTTTATGTAGCGACTGTTTCCTTTAACTCCAATTCGAGTTCGGCACTTTAGTACATTAAATGTCGATTTTATTTGTCGGCGAAAAATGAAATTATACATATTATACATGTATCTTTGTTGGTAATATCAAGAGGCTAAGTGCTTAAAAACACTTTTTCATGATTTCTTAGACATCTCTTAATTTTTGATTCTTATCATTATATTGTTTTTAATAATATCTGAGTATCTTTGTTGATGATATCACGAGTCCCAGAACTTAAAGGGAATGTTTACTATTCTTTTAGAAATCTGTAAAATTTAACTTCTCATCATTATTCTGACATTGCCAATATCATTGCCAATAAAGTCAAAGTATCTGTTCTAATAATACCACGAGTCCGAGAACTTAAAAGGATTGCTTAGTTATTTTCTAGAAATCTGTAAAATTTCACTTCTTATTATATTGACATTTGTTAACAATACTGCCAGTTCGATAACTTAATAGGATTGCTCAATAATTTTCTAAAAATCTGTAAAACTACACTTCGTACTATATTGACATTGACTGTATCATTGTTAGTAATGTCCAAGTACTCGTATCTTTGTTAATAATACTGTTAGTCTAAAAACTTAATTGCACTGTTTACTATTTTTTAGAAATCTGTAAAATTTTACTTCTCATATTGATATTGACTATATCATTGTCAATAATGTCCGAGTATATTACTTGACTATATCTCGATTCCGAGAATTTAATAAAATGTTTTAATCTTTCTAATCTGTTAGAAATCTGTAAAATTTTACTGCTTGCATATATTGATATTAGCTATATTCTTGTAAAAAATTGTAGTGCTCTCTTCTCTGTCGATATAACCTATCGTATTTTATTTTTTGTTTTTGTTTACTTCATATCTGAATTGTCGAAATGTCTTACAACTTCGTTTGTTTTCTTAGAATTTTATTGCGCGACTCTCCAAGTTGCTAGCACACACTTTGAACCGCCAACATATTCCCTTCAATTACTTACCAATGCTAAAACATATACGTCTATCGTACTATGGTCTCTAAGCTTATTTATTTTTGTTGTTATTTTTGCAATTTTCATCCTTTTTGTGTTGGAGTTACTTTTGTAGCTGTCAGTAGTGTCTTCCGGCTTGCAGTTTAGTCATCGCATATCCTTTTGACCCTTGTGGAGTAGCGCTTATTACAAATATGCCGTAGACCGCACACAGCGTTGTTGCAGAGCCCGGCCTGACTGAGGCTTTCCTAAGTTCTTATCCTGTCTTGTTTTGTCGTGCCATAGACTGACGTATGCGCTAAATTGAATTCAAACTTTTGCGAAATGTCATCGCCTTTGTAGTTTTTCAGTGTTTGTTGTGCTTGTTGTGCTCGTTGTTTGCCTAACGCAGTTGCTGGGCATATCTACTTAACTTGTAGATGGTAGTCTTATGTGAATGGATGTATGTCCTGCGGCTGTTTCTTATTCATGCTCTTAACTTTTTAATATGTTTGTCTATCGATGCGTTACTTTGCATTTTATCACTAGCATTTGTCATTGGATTTTCTGATGTCAAAAATAAAAACAATCTTCTGCAATTGTACCGGGAAAAATGTTCGGAAGTCTTTTACTCCTTTACATAGAATTAGTTCCAAATAAAGTTCCAGCGCAACTATTTCGAATTACAATGAAATAACAACAAAAAATAAAATAAAGAAAAGGAGCTTGTTTAAAATATATCAACATCCTGAAGCATTTTAATTTAATAAACAGTTTGTTGCAGCTCGAAGTTGCCAACTTTTGAAATTGAAAATTTGTCATTGCTACAGACAAACCTTGAAGGATATTTTATGGATTGCTTCTTCGTTACTTCAGATCTATACAAAAATAAATGAAATACGAAGAAATTTAATGAAATTAAATTTGATGTTTTTTTCAAAAATTATATAACAGACTTCTAAATCATTATTGTTTTTTCGATTATAGTTGTGTCAACATTTATTAACTCCTTATTAAACTATTTCAATATTTAATCTAAGCGAAATAAACGAAGTATTTTGAAGTTTTGGAGCAGTAGTGAATAACAACAACAAAATTTTATTATATTTTATATTTATATAAAATGGATATATATGTATATATATATATTTTTGTATAATATAAAATATATAAATATATTATAATCACCAACACCGTCTTATCGAATCTCAGAATGGTTACAGGCTTCTCGGGGAGGTATGTAGATCTGAGGTCAATTATTGCTTAGTCTGATGAAATGATAAACAAAAATTCAGTCAAGGCGTCAAGAGGAGTTTTAAAGACACCTCGAGTTAATAGAGAGTAAAAGTGCTCAAGTGCACTGGCTCAAATAGCTTCAACATAATAAATATATAACATATATTTGAGATATATACCTATATATATGTATTACATATTATTATTATAATTATTACTTTTTCCTGAATTTTTTTCTGATTATTAGTGGCCTTTTTGAGACTACGAATACCAAGAGTTAAACTAAAAAATTAAAAAGTTCATTAAATGTTATTTATTTTTTATTAATTTAATCAGATAAAATCTCCTGTTGCTTTTAAGATTACTTATGGAAATTTAAGACCAAATATTTCAATGGAAGTAAGTTAAAAATAAAACCATGAAGCCATTTGTATATATTGCAATATAAGAATTTTAACGTTCATATGTGCTGCAATAGAAAGAGGAATATCGTGGGAAACCAAGGTGATAAATAGGATTTAAAGCATGTCCCCATATGCGTTTCCGCCATAATACAAATATCCGCTTTACAGCGTACATGGAATCCAAAAAAAAGTGTTAAGTATACATAAGTAAAAATACTTAAAAAATAAATTGTTTATGTGCTTTTACGTGCAGCATATCCTGTTAAAAGCATATTCAATGTCAATACGAGTTCGAATAAATGCAAAATATTCGAATGCAATAACGAGAAAGATACCCATACGTACTGAAAGATACTCATACGTACTGAAGTCACATCGAATTGTTTTGCGATATCCATTTCTGTCTGCATAACCACGTTAAGCAAAGAATTTAATGTATGTCTGTGTGTATATGTAACTTTAAGCGCTTATGGCTAGCTTCGACTGCAGTCGTTTACATGTATTTTATATTCTTAAAGAATGCAGACCGATGCTGGTTTATTTTTTATAAGCATTTATAAATTTTCGATGAGTTTTCAAAAAAAAAAAAAATTATTTGTCTGAAACGTGGCGAAGGCAGGGGACTCATACTCATTCGAATCTATGAGTAAAAAGTTGTATCATTTGACAACATAATTAAACCGTGATTTTATCGTCAGCCGTAGCTCAAATCAGATTCAAAATTATGCCACTTAAACCAATCAATTCTGGATGTGATAAGGTAGCTGGTGAAATGACAGAAGATTTCCCATTTATTCTAAACTTTTAATAAACTGCTTCAACTTGGTTATTTCAACGTTCATGGAAATTGACCGAGATTATAATGTTTCCGAAATTAGGAAAAGTTCCCTCTTTAATTCATATTTATAGACCCATAATTCTCAATTCTCAAAATTGTTTCATAAACTGCAACATATGTTGGATCGTAATCAGAGAACCACAAATCATCAACATCGATTACAAGAACAACATACAATATAATATAATAGTCTCATGTGTTAGAAAAGAATTTGAAAAAAATCAGTACTGTAGTGTTTTCAGATGTTTTACAAGCGCTGGGTAAAGTACATTTAAAGGAATTACTAAAGAAATTGTTAAAATGATCATATCTAATTATTATGACATCCTAAAACGTCTTCTTTTAGAATAAAAATTTATTATGAAGTAAATAATTTTTGTTTCCTCATATCTGCTGACGTTCTATAAGGAAGTGTGTTCGGTTTTATAGTGTGTTTAGTGCATAGAAGTGAATTGCAAACTTAGAAATCGTAATTACCTCTACATTTACTGATACCACAACAATACTCAGTATATACACATATCTTACAATTGTTACGGAGAAGCTGGGAAAACACTTTATGAAGCTAGAAGAAATGTTAACCACGAAATGTGGTTAACATAGCATCGAATTAGAGTGTAGAGTACTTTGATTTGAAAGCCGCTGATTATTGTTTTTATATTATGAATCAGACATATGATACAATGGATGAATGGATGATTATTGGATGATTTGATGATTAAAATAAATGAGTCAGAGTAGCTCCAAATAATGTCCATATGCACTAAAACAGGGAATTTTCTCGCCTTTGCTTAAATTTAACCAGAACATTTCCCAAAAAAACTATTTTATTTACCTAGGCATCCATAATAATTAATCAAAGCAAATTAAAGGTAAAGTAATGAACCTAAGCTGCATAATAGCTCCTAAATTAAAACTTAACTTAAACAACGATATGATTACGACGTTTTGTACCTATCCGATGCCACTGTGGGGCACTTCTTTCCATTTAAACCTAGTAAAAGTTCAAAGACTGCAGCTAATAATTTTAAGAAACAACTGCAGGCCTTCCTCGTTGGTAAAAATACAGTACTGATAGTTATTCTGATTAAGGTTGAAAGTGAGAAATTGATTAGTAACTATACCCATAAAACAATTAAAAAAATCTAAGAACTTAGCAAAAGAACTTAATACCAGTAAGTTCTGTGAATATTAAAAAGAAGGAACTCTACATTTATAAAATCGACTTCAAATAATCTTAACACGAAAAATATATTTTCACTAGTTTTTTAAATTTCAATTATTATATAGTATCTGATATTTATACATTTATTTTTATGTAACTAATATATAAAACTTGATGTCTTAAACAGTAACATCTCATAAAGTAAATCTTTATATATTAAATCAAAATATAAAACTTGATGTCTTAAAAAATAACATCTCATAAAGTCTATCTTATTTTATTTTCTATTCATTTGTTCATATCTCTTATCTATATCTTATCTTATATGTCTTCTCTTATATATCTTATCTATTCCTTATCTATCTATCTCTTATCTTATATCTTATCTATCTCTATTATCTATCTCTTGTCTTATATCTTATCTATCTCTTATCTTATATCTTATCTATCTTTTATTATCTATTTCTTATTATATATGTTATCTATCTCTTATCTTATATCTTATCTATCTTTTATTATCTATCTCTTATCTTAAATCTTATCTATCTCTTATTACCTATCTCTTATCTATCTCTTATCTTATATCTTATCTATCTCTTATTTTCTATCTCCTATCCTTTATCTTATCTATCTCTTAACTTATATCTTATCTATCTTTTATTATATATTTCTTATATTATATGTTATCTATCTCTTATAATCTGTCTCTTATCTTATATCTTATCTATCTCCTATTATCAATTTTTTATCTTATATCTTATCTATCTCTTATCTCTTCATATGTTTTGTTAAAAAGAAATAGTGTTAATTTCTGACAGAAAAATCCAATAAATTAATGTGTAAAACTAAAAAAAAATTTTTAATTAAATTAATTTTTAATTAAAACTATAAAAAAATGCTCAATATTTAAGCTCCTCCTCTTTAGCAATTTTCGTGTATAATAAAAATTCCATCAAATTAACGAATTATTTCAATTCTTTTATTTTTCGTCCGATTGACGCCAGTTTCGAAGGAGTCTAAAATTTTTTAATATATTTGTTGCGTCTTATCACTTCAGATACTACACACTTCACCACCTCCGCTAGTGGTTATTTTTTCGAAATATTTCAATTTTTATTTATACAAAAATAAATTTAAAAATTCAATAACCATAAATTTATGTAAAATACATACAAATTCAATTCGAAATAAAAACATTTCTGGCAGCATTTTTTAACATAAAAGCACTCACACCAACGACTGCCAATAGAGATTCGCCTGCAAGGATATTCATTTGCCATTCATAACATAAAAATGCACATGGGATGTACGCAGTGATTTGTTTTGCTAAATTTGTATATAACAATCCTTTAATATCCTTTGAATATTTTTTAAGTTCTACTATTTTTTTCTGTTCTATTGTTACATCTACGAAGCCAAAGCGAGCAAGGAAGCATTGTAAGGATTTACAGGTGCCAAAAAGTAAAACTGCAGAAATGTGGAAAAAGCAAATAAAAATGAAATTATCATAATAAAAATTATATTTTAAATAATGTTAAAACGTGGGCAAAATGCTATTTTCATATAATTTCCAGACATTTAAATATTTTATGCTTGCTTGTTGTTAAATATATTTATGAAAAAAAGGAAAAAGGCGTTCACCTATACATATATGGATATATACGCATATGAGCAAGAAGAAAAAGAAACTGAAATCCTTTTCTCAACTCTTATATTCATATTCACAATTTTGCATATTCCGATGTTTATTTATGCCGCTTGAGGCTTTAACATCTCTTTCAAGGCTTCATATATATTATGCAAGCTTAAGTGCCAGTATGTGAGTATTTACTGAAGTGGGCAAAAAGGATTTTTTCTGTTGTGTATCCCTTTTCGCACATAAATTAACACAATAATATAATTTTCAAGTTTAAGTGGCAAAAGTGTTGTTGTCGTTTCCGCTTCCGGCTTAAGCCGGAACTCACAAACAGACTTGCAAAAACGTCTATTAGCACACATAAAGAAGTAGGTGATGGCAAGGTCTCAGCATGTATTTGCTCTATGTGCATGTGTGTGTGTGCGCATATCAAAAAGGATTACACGCAAATTACTAGCAATTATTTAGCATAGAAAAATAAACATAGACTGCTTATTAAAAATTAAAGAACAAAAATAACAAAGCTCTCCAGCCATATACTTACAAAATTAAGTTATATGTCAGTATATAGTAGATGTATACAAAATTGGTCTCATTAAGAATGAAGGACCTGGCATAGTTGCCATATTTCCTAAGGTCATTACGAGACCTAAAATGTTGCCGAAATTTATGATCTTAAGTTGAGAAATTTGAATTTTTAATAGTACTTTCTTTTTTTTGCAACTGTTAATCGCTCAACAACGTGTGTTGCAAATGTCCTTGGTAGCAAGGACTACCCTTTCGTACAAGTACTCAATATAGACTCACAAACCAAATATTTTTTTGTGCAACCTCACAGGCTTGTCTAGACGCAATTTTTCACTTTGTTATATTATTTGCACGTAATGCTCACACTGAATTTCTTCTCGTTATTCCAAGTTGTTGTTGCAAGTTGTTGCTGGCACATTTCAAACTGCACCAGTGCATCATCATTGCACAATTCATTATCCGGTTTAACCTCATCTTCGCATTTTAGTTGCATTTCATATGCATCTTGTTATGTTCATATAGAGATACATTTATACAGCGCCGTAGGCAGGGATTACTTCGTTAGCAAAAGGGGATTGGTTAAACTGAAGTGCATTTTTATTAATTATTTTATAAAGTTCAGAATCATTAATGAGTGTGATTGCATTCTATGGTTTCTATATACAATGTTGAATTGAATATTCTATAGAATATTGGTTCTATAGCCTCTTGTATTGTTAGCAAAATTTTATATTAAAAAAAAAATGTTGAATAATGTTTAATATTAGGAATTTGTATTTAATTACAGTGTCTTAAAACTGAAAGATTTTTCTATTAATATTTATTTTTATAGTGCTAATAATTGATCACTATTGAGCATGTTACTATCTTTTTGTTTTGCCGTCTCAAGACTCCGACTTTAAAGCACTAGCGTCAGACATCGTACTACTTCCAAGCATTCTCCGTTTTATGAAAAGAAGCTGAAAATGTTTGTAATTATCGAATTAAGATTGACTTAATAATTAAATATTTATATATAAATATTAAATATTTATGTTTATAGTATATATTATATAATGAATTTTATAGTATCATGGATCTTCACTGTATGAGTGCTGCGAGTTTTTCTGCGAAACATTTCTAAAAAATGGTTTTAGTAGGTTAATGTCTCACCCGGTGGATATCTAAGCCTTTTACCTACTAAAGCATATCTTTCTTCATAGAAATTTTTGTTTTGATTTTATTACATTTAGTGGATTATTGATGCTACTCGAAAAATCTTGGTAGTTTAGTTTTGAACCATTTCAGCTTATATATACATATAAATATTTTTATCATCATCTATTATGTTGAAGCTACTTGAGGCAGTGCACTTGAGCACTTTTACTCTTTCTTAACTCGAGGTATTTTTAAAACCCCTCTTTACGTCTTAACTGGATTATTGTTTATCACTTCATCAGACTAAACAATAATTGACTTCAGATGCATACCTCCCCGAGGAGCCAGTAACCATTATGAGATTCGATAACGCGGTGTTGATAAGTCTGTCAGTTTTCGCAAATTATTTCAGTGCTCTATCCTTTATATATTTTTTGATGGGATCAATCTTGAGGTCCCTGAGGATGTCATTCGTCCTAATTTGCCATGGTACTTCGAAAAGTCTTCTCATAGACTGGCTTTGTGCAATTTCTAGCTGGCGCATAGTAGTGTTTGAAGCTTTGCTAAACGCCACACAACTATATATATACGTATGTATATTTATTTATATAAATATGTTACACAAATTAATATAATTAAGTTTGTTTATATTGAATAATTATGTTCAATATAAACATTCATATATTCATAATGTATTCAATATATATATTCAATATAAGTATTTTCTCAATTTTATCTGAACATTATCAGATTATCATTTTTATAATTTTGCAATATTGAGATTGTTTAAATATATATTTACAAATATGCAAATTATTTAAAATGAAGTGTTTATTTGTAAAGTTGAAATTTATAGTTTATTGTTTAAATATGGTTTTTAAAACTCATACCGACGACTCTGGAGAGACTTCAAAAGTGTAGTGAATAAGTAGCAAAAAGTCCTTGTGCTGTTTGTAAGTGTTTTTAACGTTTACTGTCTTAGCTTATGCACTCGTAAGTCGCTGCACTTAATCCTGAGTAACACATTTTTCGGTATTAAGTGTGCTTAATTACTACTCAAATGCATATTTTGCTACTTAAAATGTGTGGCAACACTTAAAAATCTCAAACAACGCGTGAAGTTCTTATATTTTACACAATTCAAATGAACTTAGATTTTTGTTTTAATTTTTGCGTGAAACGAATATACAACACTGATATAATGAAATGAAATAAAACAAAAAATATAATAAATTAATATATATTAATCTGTGCTAATATGATTAAGTGAAAGTGTAATTATCATTTATTATCTGCACACAAAGCATATATGTTATACTGAACAATAGGCGTATGAGCAACATTATAACATTGTGATTATCCATACTGCATTGTCAGATTTATTAACAAATGAGGAAAATAAATTTTATTTCTGTACTTAGCATAAAATTATCTGCTAATTAAGTATAAAATCAACAATATAGACAATTAAAATTATGCTGATTTTTTATTGTCAACAAATCGAACTGAACTATTCCCCATGCGTCATTAAATGCTGTGACAAATACCAGAAAATCCATCAAAACAAATACGAACAGCACACATAATAACATGGAGACTCGACAGAGAGGACAATAAAATATTACCAATAAATCGCTGTGATTTGTGCATTGAAGTGTACATATTGTGTACACAGCAAAAAAATATTTAATAAGAGGAAAGGAACACAAATAAAAATTAAATACAATATATATCAGTTCAATAGCGGCAACTCAGCTATTGGGTCATACGTATATTATAGATAGCGAACAACACAACAAACTAACTCCAGATACAAACATATCACATTTCTGTTATCGTATAATCGTACATAGACACATATAGAGTATCTATTGATACTTGTCGACGTACTCGTACTCGTATCAATGTGTATATGCCATGCCATTCAATCAATAGTTCAGATAATAAATGCAGCCAAACCAAATAGCAAATAAGTCGAGATACATTTGTGGCCTAATTTTTCAGACTGTTTTTTGTAGATGCAAAAAGTTGTGGTAAAGAAAAAATTGTTGGTGGAGTGGAAAATTTCAATGCGGTATAAAGGTTTTTTTTCCAAACACGGATTTTGCAATTTGCAATATTGACATGTGTATGCGAAAAAATTCGATGAATGCAAAATAAATATTTATTTAAATATACAAACTAATGTAAAGGTTAATATGTAAAAAAAGAGCTTTAAAGTAAAAAGGAACGAATAAATTAAAATATTTAAAATTTATATAAAAAAATTAAGAACTCGTAGTATATAGAGCATTGCTTCCCAACCGGTGGGTCGTGAGATGTTTACAAATGGTCAGTGAATCAAATTAAATAGGTGTGGATACATAGCTTGCAGTTTGTCCCGAGAGATCTCATTTATTAGAAAATAAGAACAAAAAATTTCCAAGTAATTATAGGTATACTTATTTTATAGCCTATATAATGCAATTATACAAATTATTATACATTATACCAGATATGCATAAAGCATATTAAAATAATCATAGGTACAGTTTCTTATTCTTAAATTTTGTGGTCCCTACTAAAAAAAAATAACATAGCGATTCTTGGTCAAAAAAATATTGGATACCACAGATATTAAGGAAAGAAATACTAGAAATGGAATTGAAAAATATTTTTAAAATAAAGTATACAAATGGAAACACTATGCTCCACTAGAAGAGAAGGGCAGCAGTAATACAAATAATGCAACAAGCTATTGGAGCAACATATTCTAGTCAGTATGTCACTAAAGTTTTAAAAATATATGAAATTTATATTATTCATAATATAATTCAGTATACGTAAAGTAGTTTTTGACGTAGTTTCAAATCGTACGAATCTTGACGAAGACCCGCTTGAAAGATATCCAATAATTTTATCATTATTAAAAATATATTGATTGCTTCTGAAAAGTATCCCCAATTGAGACACATTCCATATCTCCAGTGTCATAATATTAATGCTTCAAACTTTGCTCTTAGTTATACTACCCATTAGGTCCTTTATTGTTTTTTGACTCAATAAGGAACAGTTTTTTTTTTGTGTTATTATTGCTCCTGGTTAATATAGATGTAATAGTTGCTTATATTCAACTAGAAACAGTTTTGGTCTTTATGATTATGATTATGTTGGGAGATTTTGCACTGTGACCTAGAGATCTATTGTAATCCTCTTTTAAACTAAGAGTATTCCTCTACGTCTAATTTTTTCTATAAGTTGTAGTATTAAACCTATAGTAGACAGTTTTACTTCTCCAACCAACATGAGATACCTCTCACGATTTTTCTTTCACTTATCTATCAGTCTCATTCTTATGCCTACAAGAGGCACAAGTTCTATTAGAGTACGTTCTCAGTTTTGTAAGGTTATATTTTAATCCACAGTGACCTGTCAGGGTTCCTACGAAGATCCCTAAATTGTTTTAACGAGTTGCAAACACTGTATCAAATCAGTACATAAACAGAATATGACATTTTTTGGTGAAATATTTTGAATTGATCGACATAGAGTTTTAGTAACAACACCAAGAGATCTTTATCAAAAACTTTATCCAGGTTATAAAGTCGAGTGAGCAATATTTTATGATTTAGAATAACTGTGTGCTTTTTATTCGCTAAAAATACAACAAAATAAATTTAGAGAGATACGCAATGACTTTATCATTTAAACACTATGGATCATTGTTGGTTCTTTCAAAATGACCCTAATCAAAACAAGACCATCTTATTGTTATACTACCGATTGTGATTTGGAAATGTTTAATACCGAGAGTAGCGCAAATCATATACATATATACCCTACTATCTGATAACAACATTTTATTCAAGACATACATACAACAAAAATATTTTGCTTATTTAAAGATTGCAATTTAAAATACTACTAAAGCTAGCTTTTTAAAGTATTTTTCTTCTTTTTTTCCATGACATCGAAACTATAAAATCTTAAAAGTCGCTACTAGATACGAACTGCAATGTATGGGTGTCTATGCAAGCGCAGACATATGTGAAACTCAGACAGAAAGTAAAGATTCACAGACTGTCAGGCAGACAGACAGACAAACATATGTACTTAATGTGAGTTGCCCTTAAATTGTGGTTATTTGGTATTTGCAGTGCGGTAATGTGAACTTTCAAGTCGAGCTCTTAAAAAATTCATTTCGATGACATTTGATCAGTGAACTGCAAATCCTTGTTTTTAGATATATTATTTCCACATTGTGTGGTATGTGGAAGTTGAAGTTGAAGTAATCGTGAGTGTTTTCTTAGTTTCTATTAAAATAGTTTCACTACAAATTACAGTGTAAATATGTACTTTCCCTAACGTTAATATATTTACACAAAAATACACATTGAATGTAGTGCATTACTCATTACACTTTGGTCTATTTGTGGTATCATTTACAAATTTAATTTTGGTGTTATTTTATTAAAGCGAGTTTGAGTAAAATGTTGAATTAATTTTATTATTTATTTCAGTTTTATAACTTTAATATTTATTATTAATTTATGTGATTTTATTGAGAACTCTTTATACAATTTATATTTATACGATATTTTTCTGAGAATATGAGTGACGTTAAAACTCTGTAATATTTCCTAAAAAGAAAATATTAAAATTCTTTTTATAATAATAACTTATTTTACTTTGGATTCCATGATTAGAAAAATAGTCTGAATTTTCCAGGAATATAAAAGTTATTTCACATTTCACTAAGTTTTTACTCAAACCATTGCTTTTCTTCTTTTAATAATCAATGTATCTCTAATAGAGAACGATGATGATTACTTCAATCCTAAATCCAAAAATATATTAAATTTAAAATAAGATATTTTAAAAATAATTGAAAACAAAATTAAACATGAACTTAGTGTAAAAGAACATTCAGTGTAAAGGAACAATTTGAACTGGAAAAGGAAGAAAATGCTCTACAAGGGACTGGAGTGCATATGTAGTCGAAAGAAGAATGTCATGTTTAGTTAAGTAATACAGTTATCGATAGTCATTGATTGTAATAATGAGTTTTATATTCGCCTTTCATTGTCGAGAACCATTGTAATTCGACAATAAATTTGTTCCACTTTTGCAGTAGAATTTTGATATGGTTCTATGGAAAATCTGGCGACAGAATCCGGAGATAAGGTTGTAAGAACAGCATAGTGACAAAGTAGTTAGTAATTATTACACATATGCTCTCTTCTTATTCTTCAATTGATGTTTAAGGTACTTAGGAAAGATATAAAAGTTATATTTCTTCTCTATTTTATTACAAACTGAACAGTTCAAACTATGTTTGTGTTTTGTGTTTTTTCCTATAACAATATATTGCATTGACTCCCCAAGCTTGTTATTCCTCGCTTATTAGTTGCTTTAGCAACTGATCAAAAGCATATTAACCATACGAATTCGTATAGCCTTACTTGATTTTACAACAACAACAGCTCCGATTCTAAGAATTTAATTATGACCCAACTATTCGAATATTTATCAATAATTTGCCGAGTATTAATATTATTCCATATCTATTTTGCTGCTTATTCCATATCTATTTTGATGATAAAACAGTATGGCCTACGGTGGTATTCTGTCAAATCTATCCATCTTATCCATCTTCATTTACTTTCGGATACAAAATATTGTTTAATAAAGCTCGATATGGAATGATATTAATGGTAAAACATGTATTTTTTTCATTTCCGAAGAATTATAACTTGATGATATTACCACTCGATGAAGGTCACTTACATTTATTTACTTCAAAACAAGTACATATAATCCGATGACAACACCACTCTATGAAGTTTACCAAATAGGGTATTTTTTAGAGTGTATCTTAAGCTGATGGGTTATCGTTAGATACGTCCGTGCACCAACTTCACATATTCTCGCAATAAGAGATGAGATCTGTCAGATGTGTTTACTGAGATGCAAGTGCCCATTGATGAAATACTCTGAGTATATTTTTCTTTGAGAACTGATTTTACAAAAATTTTATTACACAATGAATACCTCCATATTAAAAAAATTATCTGCTAATGAAATACCCAGAAATAAATCCAATAATTTCATGTGGAGTTTTTCTAACTAAAAAATGTTTGAAAACCTTTACCAAAAATATGCATATCGATAGACCTATTTTCTCTTCAAGTTATATAACTACGATTTCTCCAACCATTGATTAAAAAGAAATAGTTCTTATAAATAAATTTACATTTCATTACCTAAATTTCAGCCATTTAATCAATCGCAACAATGGCTTTCTACAAATCATAAAGATATTGAAACTCTTCCTATTTGTTCCATGAGCAGGAATAGTTGGAACTTCTTTAAGAATTTTAATTCGAGCTGAGTTAGGCCATTCTAGAGCTCTAAAGAATCAGGATAGATCATATTGATCACTTTTTTTTTTATAATAAAGGATTATGTGTAAGATTTATTTCGTTGTTTAAAGCAATTATGGTAGTCAAATATATATGATCTCAGTGTATAGGTATGACATCATCGACATATTTTAGATAATTGTTTTAGAAAAATAGCTAAGTTAAATAAATTTCAACTCTAACATATTAAGAGCAATTCAGTCATATTCTTCTTTTTATAATGATTTCAAAATAATTTGATATTTTAAATTTTACTTTAATTTACTAGATCTAAGCTTGATGGATCTAAATTTTATGTCTTATAAATTTTTTTTTAAATTACTCTAAAATGTCACTTTATTCTCCAATTGTCATTTTCTTTAATTAGTACTGAAAACTATATGAAAGTGCTAGCGAACTTATCTCAAAATTAAGGATAAGGCTTCATTCTTAAAGCGTTTCAATGTTATTCCTCGAAATTGCCTAATAACTGAATATTCGTCTGAAGTTGCTATATTTTAAATGACGCAATTAGCAACACATTAAATTTATTTATCGCCACAATATTTATTTTATATTTGCACATAAAATGTCCTCGACTACCTTGTTTCGGTACATAAACGTGCATTCCCATGCCGAGGAAGTGAATTTGGACTTAACGTGGCGAAAGGAATTTATATGTGTTCACTTTTGAACTTCAATAATCCGAATTTATGTGCAATTGACAATTTGTAGTTGTGGGTTATTTGAGGTTAAATTACAGATATATTCAAGAAGTTAAATATGTGTGAAGTGAGTATGTTATTTTATTTGTGTTTATTTGTCAAAAGAATTATTGTAACAAAAGAAATATTATTTTTATATATACTAAATATTTAATGTCATTCTCATGTGCGCATTCTACAAGGATTTCAATAAGCAATGTGACTACCAAATTACTTTGTATAGGATTTAATTGTGGTGTTGGTATTATATAGATTATAGATGTCAGCTTCCATCTTTAGGGGAATCTTCGAGGGGTCTATTCTTATCAATTTCCCCGAGCTGTTATACTGTAAAATTAGGTCAAGTTAAGTGAATAGAATTTCCAGATTGGTCAATCTTTTCCTAATACTAGTTAGGGGAATTGTTGCCTTTTCGGAACCCCTAGTCTATGTATTAACAAACGACAAACCTGTGGTACTATAACGTGCCATTATTTTAGCTCAAGTGGGCGTTGGGTACAAAGCCGACACTCAATCCTAAGCTAACCTACAACCATATCCAAACATTATCGAATTGTAACTACTAGATTTTAGTTCGATTTTAGATGTAGTCTTTCGATAGACATGGCTTACGTGAGGAATATTGTAACCAGTTCCCCGCGGGTGTAGCAGGAAAGGTCACTAATATGTCATCATTAGTTTAAATTATTGATAATAACAAATTAAAGGCAGCAATTAAAAGAATAACTAATGAAAAAAAAAATTAAACGCCAGCGTAGAAAAGCATGAATATTTTATAATTAAAGCGACACGCACAGTGACAAACAAAAAAAAGAACAAAAAAAGAACAAAAAAAAAAAAGAAAATAATGATTATAATGGAAAGAAAAACAAGAAAATAGAAAAAGGGAAAAAACAAAAACAAAACAAACAGAAAAATATGAAAATTGGCTTTTTCAGAGAGCGTGTGAAAATACAGAAAAAACATTACAAGGCACAAAAATACGTGTACATTATGAAAGCAACATAAAAAAGAGGAAATATGCCAAAGGACGAAGGACAAAAACACAAAATATACAAAATAACTGACAACTGACAGTGTTTATTAAATGAAGTAGCACAAGTAAAGCAAGTGAAAACAAATAAAAAAAAAGTATGGAAAAGTGGAAAAAATTGGGAAAGCACAAGGAAGCGCCAAAAAGTTACAAAGAAAATCGATACCTTAAAAAAATAATGTGAAAGTGCGCTCACAGGACCTTCAGCTACACCCAATGTGAAAATTACACAAACAGACAAGCACGCCAACGTGATGAGGACCTGCATTCACGTTCACAAAAATAGTCACATATGATGGCGGAGTAGAACTGAAACCCAGCCATATGAACGAGCCAGTGAAATTCACTACCAGTGAAACACACATGAACTCACACACACCCACACACACACACATACATTGCACACACACTGACTAGTAGTAGCGCTGAAATCGTAAGGACGAAATTAGTTTTGTGGTCATCTGTGCATGATTAATGATACATTGTTACTTCAAATGAAGAAAAATCCTTTTGAGCCAAATACAAAGCAAGTGCAGAAAAGGGAAGTAAAGTAAAAATATGAAAACAACAATTTTTACAAAAACCAAATAGAAATGAAAAAGTTTACCAGTGAAAAAGGATGAAAAAAGGAAAAAATTAACAGGAAACACGTTACTATATAAATTAAATGCGCGCCAAGCGATATAAATTAATTTAGTTCAACTCATTAGTGGGTTGGGTCGAGTTGTTTGGGAAATTCCGCAGACAATTTCGTTGAAAACTTTAATTTAACTATGCAACTTTTTTCTTCTTTGTCACCTATAGAATTTCTAAGCTTTTCAGGAAAATACGTACGTTTTTCCCAAGGAAACGGAAATTCCTTCCATATCTGTTCGTATGAGTGCTGCGAAAAACACTGAAACCCAAACGTTCTGCTGAAATCCATTTTACCCACATGAATTGTTAATGAAGTCGTAATTTGAGTTGAGCGAAAATTACTCAAGAGCGAAAGGAAGTACTCAACTCAGTACTCTTTACTCAGTTTATTAAAAATTTACTTTAAAATTTTTCCGCTACAGTTTGATTTGGCGCTATGCTGTTTTTAACTTTTATCTCTTCTTTTATTTGTGTTAAAAGTCTAAGAACTTTTTATAAAAGGAAAGTAATATTCGCCTTTGAGTTTATTTCTATTTTACTCAATACTCTCTTGGCTTGACTTTTGTCTTACCAATAAATTTTATTCGTAGGTAATTTTAACCAAAAATTTACATTATATTTGAACTTTAAATTCACTTTACCATAATATGGAAAAGTCTCTTGGTTTTGGAGTTGATGTTACGTTTATTTATATTGTACCCAAATAGCTAGCATCTTTGACTGCTACTTAAAATAATTCCAAACTATCATATGGTTGTTGTTTAGTGTCTCCACTATCTGCTGATATCTGGTATGTCGGTCTTATTTAACCAGTCATAAAATATCAGCGGCTTTTTACAATCACTTTAATAATTGCATTGAACATGCTTTGATGAGAAATATACTATGGCCGTGTGCAATTCGAGTAAATTGAGGTAAAGTAAATTAAAATTTCCTAAGGATATGCACTTATGTAAATATTTATTTATTTATTTATTGCACTTATTTATTATTTTTAGTTTAAAGTTTTCAATTTTATTTATTTTATTTATTAAACAACTTATAAAATTTTCACAATGGTAACACCTAATTTACCTAATTTTTAACTAATTTACTCTACACGAAATTCTGGTAAATACCAACATTCGCTGCCATACCGACATAATTTACTATTTCACTCAATTTGACATTAATTTACTTGAACTCGCACACGGCCTATATAAACAAAATGATCAATTTTGCCACAACCTTTATTAAAATCATTCAAATTCAAGCATTAATAAAAATTTATAGCATAATTATAGGCGACCCCGTGTGTTTAAAAATATTTGTCAAAATTTAATTCTGAATTTCGATTTTATTTGTACTGTACTCCATAGACATGTGTTTTAAAAATAATTTTTTTTCCAATATTTTTTGTTTCTCTATTTATATCGGATTTTACTAATACTAAACAAAATTATCATGAAATTATGAAATTGTTTGGCATTTTGCGAACAATGGCCAAAAAGCATCAGTAAGCTACAGTAAATCAAGCGGAGCACTACTTAAACTCGTTGCGAATATTTTATTGTTTATTTTTTAAATAGTATAATAAAAATTATAATGTCACCATCACCTCCTCCACCTTTCCATCACGGTCCACCACATCCAGCTTGTTGCTGTGAATCATGCTGTTGTGATCACCACGGACCAAACCATTGTGGACCACCACATCATGGACCACCACATCACGGGCCACCACATCACGGGCCACCACATCATGGACCACCACATCATGGACCACCACATCATCATGGACCACCACATCATCATGGACCACCACATCATCATGGTCCACCTCATGGACCACATTGTAATGGTCCACACAATCATGGTCCGCACCATCATGGTCCACACCATCATGGACCACATCATCATCATTGTTAGGAAAATGAATATAAAAAATTTATAAAATTATGTATCAATAAATTACAAAAATTAATTAAATTAAAAAAATGTTTTGTCGGTTCTTTTAATTTTAATAAAAGTTACATATTTTAACAAAATTGTTTGTGTAAAATTTTAAATTAAACTCAAATTTTGCTAAATAAATGCTTGGGACAGGTTATTATATTAGAATTACCTACGTTTCTGTAAATCGTATTTCATATTATGGATAATAAGCGACAATTTCAAAATCTGGTTAAATTAACATATCTGGTTTAATATTGTATAAATCACATAAGTTCTGTTTTTTACTGATAGAACATTATTTATCATTCAATAAAATTTAAATCCAACCCTATAACTATCGGACTCAAACTCCCAAAAACTGACCGACATCCAACACAAAATATTGGAAGCAAGTATATCAAAACACAGTACACATTATTTGTGTTCCTTTTTACTTATATATGTAATTTAGCTATACATATATAAGTTTCTTTAAGTTTTAAACTAAAGAATATGATCTATATAACTCTTATAAATATAATTGCTTAAACCAAATTTTTATAAAGTTGCCTATAATATACAATTTGGAATAATTCAACAATGGACCTCTCGTTGATGCTAATTTGGTATAGTGCTACATTAAAAATAGTGCTTCTTTTTAGCACTTTCTAAATTAAGCATTGTTTAAGTGAAGGAGAAACGTAGAG
This sequence comes from Teleopsis dalmanni, assembly GCF_002237135.1. NCBI lineage: Eukaryota > Metazoa > Arthropoda > Insecta > Diptera > Diopsidae > Teleopsis > Teleopsis dalmanni. Next base: position 38,782,546 of record NC_051847.1, read on the forward strand.
GCAGTTGTTGAGTTGTGGCAGTTGAAAGTAAAAACAAGCTCCTCTTCGTCGCGTGTTTGAACATTATATTTTATTTTACATTACCTATTATTTTATTATGTTGAATCTGTTTTGAGCTGGTGTACTTAAGCACTTATACTCTTTTTTAACTCGAGATATTTTCAAAACCCCTCTTTACGTCTTGACTGGATTTTTGTTTATCACTTCATCAGACTAAGCAATAATTGACCTCAGATCTGCATACCTCCCTCCCGGAGGAGCCTGTACCCATTCTGAGATTTGATAACGCGGTGTTGATAAGTCTGTCAGTTTTCGCTAATAATTTCAGTGCTCCATCCTTTATATATTTTTTGATGGGATCAATCTTGATCTATTACCTATTATTTTACATTACATGTTATTTTATATTACCTGTTAAACATTAAATATAACTAAAATATATTACATATAATCGTCATCATTTAAAATAGGGATGCTTAACACAGTTTTGCGTATATTATTGGTAAAATATACAACAATACTACTAGTAATAATTTATATTTCATTTTAAATTAAATTAAATTAAATTAAAGTTACTCAAATTAAGTCAAATAAAATTAAGTTAAATTAAATACAACTTAGATTTTATATTTTGTTAAAAATGATTTCATTTATACTAAATTTATAATTAATCATTATTATTATTAAATTAAGCAGAAGTAAATTTTTTTTACGAAAAACACAAATAATGTAAACTTTAAACCAGAAAGTTTTTAGTAGTTTTTGAATAACATAAACGTTAATAACTATAAAATAAACTTCAAATATTCAATTATAATAAACTTCCACACTACTAATATTTTTCTTATGATGTCTACTTGTGTTGACCCCCTGCCTCAGTTACGTTTCCCTGTGTTTGCGAAGATATGTAAGCAAATCAGAAGACTTGTGCGCTCTAACAATCGACTCGTTTGTAGTCTGAAAAGCTACTGAATTCCACCCAGAGAATATATTTTTTAACACTCTCTAAAACAACAAATTAAATGATAAATATATACATAAATATTTCTATTTGTGCATTCATTCACAACTAAATATTAACAAACAATAAAATATTTTCTCTGATTGTTTTTATCATGAAATTTATCTGCTCGATTGTTTTATTATAAATTTTGTCAAATCATTCTCAGACATCTTCGTAATTTTCAAATTTCGTGACGAAATGTGCTACTATATAAAAATGAATGCAATACCCAAAGAGTTACAGTTACCAAAAGCACCTTGAGTAGTAAATTATTAAAAATATTAGCCGTGAAAATATAATAATTATAATTTAAGAAGAATATTAATTTTTTAAATAAATTTAATATCAAATTGAATTATAAAAATGTGTCCAAATTCGAGACAAGAGCAGTTACCGAAAATGCAGTATTTCGTTTTTGCGATTCCGTCACATAGTCATCACAATCATGGCCCACCATTTTTCAAGGATCGTCATCATCATAAACACAACACACATTTCGGACCAGAACATTTCTTTAAGAATCATCATCGTCACGGACACCACTGTCATAGTGGACACCATCATTTTCATAGACACGGACACCATGGACATCAACAAACTCACTTTTGTTGGTAAAACATGAAGCAAGCAGAAGTAGATGAAACTGGAACCAAATATGTATATATCCTAAGGGGATTCGATTTATAACACATCAATTTGTAAAGATTTTTTTAGTTAAGAAGAAAAAAGAATTAAATAAAATAATTATAAAAATTATAGTAAATCAAAGGCTTATTTGAAAATAAGTTTTTTTTCTTTCAATTTACACAATTCGATAGATAATATTATAAGACTCGTTTTCTATTATTATATTATGTGGGTTATTAAGCAATATATAAATTAATTAAACCATATATTTAAAATTAAATAATCTATATAGTAATTAATTAAATACACATTCATAACAGATTATGTGTTAATATACATTAATTAATCCTTAATCTAATTTCAATAGCGCATGGAATTAGTTTAATTCTTTCAAAAGTACTCATGAGTTTATATATATGTATATATTTTTTAATATATAGTAATCTACTATATATAATATACGTATAAATTAATTCTGGCACACGACTAGATTGCCATTTTTAAAACTAATACAATACAACTAACCATGAACATTTCGTTTATCTACCACAACTGATGGTTGGGTACCCGAGGGTTTCTGTACCTTAAGCGCCTTTATTTCCAAACGAATTGAAAATAAATATTTATATACATGTATAATATATATTAATGCAAAATGCTGTTTCTTAAGAAAAATTTTTTTTACACTACTGAAATTATCCGAACCCGCTACAAATGGTATTTTTGACAATGAAACTGAGGGTGTTATTTTAAGTCTGCATAAGGAATGCTTTGAAACTGTTTAGTCAAGGTCTTTAGTTTTTATAAAATAACAATAAATCTTTGTATAACTTACTGATGTTATTATAAAATATATTATCTTCCCCAGTGATCAATTGTCGACTCATATTCTTTTCAAGTAAATTTTTTGCTGACTGCAGACATTTGAATCAATCATTTGATCGAATTGCAATTATCAAATTCTAGCTCAATTAAACTTTACCAGCCTTGTCCCGTCCATAGATTTTTCGTAGTGTTATTGATTGATAGGTATCATGTTTAATTTTTAAAGTACCTAAAATTATTTATTGGCTAAAACTTACTCGAAACAACTTCTTTGAAATGATGATTTAAGTTTCGATACTAGAGAAATGTAGCACAGAATTATATGAAGTGGTACTTAGATCTTCACATTTACAGAGTTCTTTGCCAAAAATCCTTTTAAAAAAATGTCTTCGAGCAGCCGTACGGCATTAATGAGTATAATATCAAAAGGAGCTCATGTTAATACAGTGTCTGATCCATCGTTCTTTTTAACGGCAGTTCTTTTAACTAAAACTTCAAAACTTTTTATATTGATACTACGTATAGTATATAGTACCTGTACACTTTTATACTATATACTTCTAATGGAAAAGTCTTTATAATTTGGGAGTATTGACTCTATTAAATTATCTGCAATTTATTGATTAATTTTTTTTACCGAAGCGTGTTTGAAGCCTCGTAGTTTTCAAGCTTTCTTTTTTTTTAAATACCACATAATTTACTTTCCATGTTTATTTATAGATAAATAAATCATACCTACCTAAACATTATTCTAATATTTTAGCTATTGTGTAATTTTTTGGATATCCAGTGTTTTATGATCTTAGTAATACTTTTAACATAGATGCTACATTATATATAGTATCAACCATATACCATCCGTAGTAATAATACTATATATTATTAAACATTATTATTATTTTATATTATTATATATTACTTCTTCTATCATTTAAAACAAATACTCCTCCTAATGTGTAACAAATTTAATACTAAATCTTCTTATGCATTTGTAAGTACTTATTCTACATTAGAATAACTTTCCTTTACATTATTTTTTATTTATCTTCGATTTAAACACTAAAAATACAATATTATAATCCATAACTTGTCTAATCATTGTTTTATTTTTATAAATAAAATATAATCAATAATAATTCTGTTAGTGATAGCATAAATTTGTTTACAAACATTTACATGAATTTCTGACGAAACTGGTAATAATATTGAAACATTTGAAAAAATGTTTCTTCCAAAGCAATTCTTCTCTCAGCTTTTTCGTTACCTTCTCCAATTATCAACTCTTCAGTTTCCAAGCGAAACTAATCTCTTCATATCGTCGCTACTATCCGAACTGTTTGAAATGATAGCAACGCGTTGTGAAATGCTGCCATATAAATTTGTGAGCGACTGCTCAGAGCGTCAGTCAACAAAACAAAGCGCAATAGAAAAGTATCTAATAGAGCCAAGTATAAAATAAACTAAAATACAAAGTACAAGAAGTTTTAAAATATAAACAAAAATATAAAAATTAATTTGAATAATTTTAATTAATTAAAACGATCAATAAAAACTATAATCGCAGCAATGAATAGCAACAATCAAACAGAAGCAAAAATGCCAAATCAAGAGGCAGTAGCACCTGAACAGAAAATGGAACATCCCAGACAAGCATTTGGCTGCAGATTTTTTGGTCCTCCACATCATTTTCGTCGTGAAGAGTTACCCATATTTGACGATGGCGAAGAGCTTCAAGATCGTAAACATTATCATTTCACAAATAACCATTATTTTGGTCATTACTATTTCAACGGACCACCACGTCACTTCAGACATCATTTCCGTCACAGATGTCAGGAGTATGCAAAATTCCGTCAGGAGGAGGAACCCTTCAAAGATATCTGGTGTGATTTTGCAGTGTGAAAAAAGTGATAGAATGTGAACAAATATTATATAGTATGATGAAAGGCCTAATATTACCAATTAATATAAAAATACTTCAGCAAGAAATAGATTGGTCCCACCAAATATAGCTTTAAAATAAATTATTTTAGTTTTAAGTTTAATTTATTAAAATAAAAATTGTTTAAAAATGTAATTGTTTTTTCTTGGTTTTTATTTAGTAATTAAAACTTTTACACGATAATCGATTCGTTGCTTCACTACAAACACAATTATGAAGTCAGATATGGAATAATAGATATGGAATAAATTATCAAAGCTTTTGAATGAAGATTAACTTTTTTTCACTACTGATTTGATTTTTTGTTTGGTTTCCAAAATATATTATATATTTGATCAACAAATAAGCGTTGGCAGAAATTTTTTTTTATTTGTAGATTAATAATATTTTTATATATTTTTTGTTTACTCTCAAAACATTGCTTGTGGCTGCTTTGGCGGTACATTTGTACTTCATTGAAAAAATGTTTGCGAATAGGTTTTTAAGTCATATTTCGTCATAACAAAAGATTAAAAGTAAGCAAGTGAGATGTATAATTTCTTTCAAGTTTTGTGAATAAATGGCATATACATTATAATTACAGACAAACTTCCATAACCCGAAGTACAATTTTGTAAAGTAAAGGTTCGACTTATGGTGACTTTGAGTTAAAGAATTTTATAACAATTTTGTAACAAGAATTGTATGTAAATTTCTCTTAACCCTGTTGCACTCTATTTAGTTCGAGATATAGACGGTTCCAGTTATAGAGGTTCGAGTTATGGAAGTTTGACTTTAGTTTACTTACTTTACTCTAACATTAACTAAGTGGTCTGATGAAGAGACACCTAGACTATATTACATAAATAACCGCTGATTTAATTCACAGAAATAAGTTGTAGTTATCTTAATTATTATCGATGTCTTACAAGTTACTGAACTATAAGCAACATGGCTCGAAGCTGGACTAGCCCAGTCCAGCAGTGTTGTATTTTACAGCACTAGAAGATCAGATACTAAAGCATCTGTTGTGTTACTGTCCAGGTTTATTTAAATTCAGGCTAAAGCTTATAAGTGCCTCATTCTTCAATTCACTTAACGATATACGCAACATTTATATTAATCGAATAATTGCATCTATCTATTATTGAGGTACACGGTGCAAAATCTAAACCTCACAGCTACTACAATGTTCTCTCGATCTCTTTCTGGTATTTAATTCACGCATTAACTCGTGATTACTATATCGCATTATATCATATCACTTATAAACATATCTCGTACGTACTAAACAAAATCTTTCCAATTATCTTTGATACAATTACAGCTAAAATATTATAAAAATTATAAATAAATTGTTTGTTATGTGCTATCACTACATTTGAGAATATATATTATTAAAAGTATTTATTAAAACAGCCCGAAAAATTTTTACAAACACCAATATAAGTCTAATAACCATACGAGATACATAATCTCGTATGGTTACGATATTGTTATAAATACCGTAAAATGAATCTTATTAGTACTATTAGTGCACTTAACACTTATATGTGGTTTCTGCGATTTAAATCGATGATTTAGTTAACTAAAAAGAGTTTCGTTAAATCTTTTATGTGATTATCGATTAAAGTCATTGTACGTTATATTAACATTAGTTATAAAAAAAAGGTTCCTACTTGATAGGCAACCCCTAATTCCATCTGTTCTAACAGAAAAAATATGTTGCATACTTTAAGAGAATTATCTAATAATGTGTTATTTATAAGTATAGTTTTAGGGATTTGTTTTGTATAACTTGAAGTTAAATCGCTTAATCGCTGTTTATATCGCACTATTAACAATTTGTTTAGGTATTTAATCATTAAAATTAAAATAAAATATTTCATATAATAAATGCAAAAAAAAAAGGAAAGTTTTATTTGCATTTTCTGCTAGTTATTTTCTACAAAAAAGATGTTTAGTTAAATTCAATACAAGATTTTTCAATTATATTTAATACATTGAATATATAATAATTTTATATAACTAAAATAACTAATTTTATTTTGATTACTATTATTTTAACAGAAAATATATGTTATCTAAGTTCCTAATCGCAAATATGTCATATTTTGAAAAATTGATGGTTATGAACGACATAAACTAACGATGTGGCTGACAGTCTCACCAAATGCGAAGCTTTTTATCAAGTCGTCTAAGTAGATTGTTAATCATTAATCGTAGAAAAATATTGTGGAGATATCTCATTTTTTGAACTATTGAGTAAATTGTAAAGTTCAATGTCAGGTTAAAAGATTAGTTATTCATCCAAAAACGATCACTAAACAACTGCTTTTACTGAGCAGAAAGGATATAAAAGTCTATACCGGTTTTCGGATAGGGTACCGCAGGGGCAGGTACTATCTTAACAAAAATTTGCCATCTCAAAATAATGGAATACTGCAAGAGTAGATACTTTCTCAACAAAATATGCTCCTGCTAGATCAATATTTACTACTTTCGTCAAATGGATTTAAATAATTTTTATATATGTTCTGTAATTGTTTAAAACTAAGATGTAGACGAGACACTTCGCAGCATAAATCGATGTTCGAAGTGCTTAAGTTTATTAAAATTCTTAGATTAAGACTACTAGGGTTAGCACAATAAATCATTTGAATCAAAGTGCAGTATATGTGTACCCAATAATGATATGAATAATACTTTCAATAAATAATACAATTTTTTTAAAAAAATACTACTACAAGATTTCTACTCATATTAGTTTTGTACTCTAAATACTGATCAAGTACCGATAGTTGACTGAGGGTGTACCGTTGATTGCATTGCGATAAAAAATATAATTCAAAGTTCAATTCTTAAGCTCTTACTCTTTCAATTAATAATCATCACAGTTGTAATCTCAAATTCTATTTGTTACAAGAATATAATACCAGAATTATGTACTTTTTTCTTATCTGCAACAGTTTGAATATTTATTTTTATTTACATTAAACATTTTTATCTAGGCATATTTATCAGTTGCCTTCAGTTATTTTTATATTACACTAGTTCATTGGAATGAATCATCAATAGAAAGTGCGCAACTGAAGGTAATCTTTCGTTATCAGTGCCATTTTACAGTTATTGATGAAATTTATTATTATAAAATTGCCAGCATTTCCAAAAGAAAATCAGTAAGCATTTGTGACTTCAACAAGAATCAACCTATAAAATATAGGGCAAACCAAAAATTAATTGAATTTTATATTGTATTTGAATATATACTAAAAAGCTAAAATGCCGTGCAATAATCCACCTTTCGGACCTCCAGTTCACCGACCAGCTTTTGGAATATCGGTTCAACTCGGTGGACATCATCACCATCCTCATGGACCACCTCCACCGTATTATGGACATCATCATCATCATCATCATCATGGTTTTGATCATTGGGATTATCACCATGGGCATCACCATGGACACCACTACCACCACCACCATGGACATCACCATGGACACCATCATCATCACCATTGCTGATGTGAAATCAAACTTTATATGTGGAAATTTAATAGATTAAAATATCTTCCTCGATGAAGATGAAAATCTAATAATAAAAGACTATTTAAACCATAAGAAATTTAAGTTATATATAAAACTATTGTAAGAATTTAAAAAAAATTAGTTTAATAAAGACCTTAAGTCTCTAAAATACAAAAATTTCTATGCCTTATATTTATTTAATTTGTTGTTGTGGTTATAAAAAAGATTAGGATTTTTTCTGACTATGCAGTACTGGCGTTGTGAGTTTTATATCACCCGACTTTTTTAGAGTACAATCAAATCTCTTCTCAGCGAAATCTGGAGGGATTATCAATTCGGTTTCGTTAACAGAACGGTCAATATGAAAGGATGTATCCCAAGTGAAATATGCAAACTGATGTGTAGAGACATTGTACGACCAAAAAATGTGTGTTGAAGAGAGAGTATTATAAGAGAGTGTAAGTATTCCTTGTCAATCCCCTCTCTATATAAGAGATTGTATTGTATAATGTAGAGTGTATTGTATTATTTAAAATAATGTTTTCAAACATTGAGTTTACACACTATAAGGGGATAACTCCATTATTTAGGAGAGCAATTTAAGTATAAATTACACTTTTATGCAAATTGATTTCGATTAATATTAACTGACTCTGCTTATTTATATTCTGTTTAAGGATTTTACAGATATGAAAGGAAATCAACTATTTCTATAATATTCATAGTATATACATATATATATGTGGTATCTATATATATAACTATCCATAACAATATATCTATCTACCTTGCGAATCTCTGAGTTTACTCAATGTTTCTTCCCGTCAGCTCCCTAAAATTTTGAATTTATAGTGGTTTATCCAAGGAAGTTCCTCTTCAACTAAAAATCACCATATGCTTTTATGACGATTATTTGGTGATATTACCGTTCTCCAAAAAGACGGAAGCTAGTAAATATTATATTAATCGCTAGATTTCCATTATACTTCTGTTTATCGGTGATAATATTTGCTTAAGATTTTGTTTTGCTTTGCCTAAAGAAACCCAAGTTAGTGTTTAAGCGCTTTTACGCTTCTATGTATTTAGGTCACTTTAACAAATGTTCCAATAAATTATAACAATGAGTTATATACAAGTATATGACGAGTCCCTTTATTTAGATCTATTAGGGTTCTAGACCAACCATTAAATAGGACTTCAACCTTCGCTAAAAGTTCAAAGTGGTTCTAAACCTCTGAGATCGTCTTACACGGCAATACAATAGCTCAATAGACATGAGTGGATTCTTTTGGATCGCTGGTACAATCTAACCTAACCTAACCTTACTTATTTCACTATCTGAAAGTGTTTGGTGTGAAGGGTCCTTTTAAACACAATCAGTGATGTGTAGTTCTGTAAGAACTTTCAATATGGTTGATACTTGTTTTTTATAATACATCAGCTTTCATATTGCTCTCTTAATTATTATTACTTGTGCCCCGGGACAAAAATCATTTTGCTACTCGGTTTCGGTACTTAGGCTTTCTGCTTCTCCATTATTTTAGAGGTTGTGAATGCATGAATGCAGAATCTTTGGTGGTCCGTTCTCTAAAAAATTGTTTATATAATTGTATACATTGCTTAATAAATATTAAAAATTTTTTTAAAAAATAAATCTCTAGCACTAGAAATGGTTTTCAAAAAAAAATTCAAAGTCTTGTATTTTGTTTATTGAATTCTTGTGTTTACAAAATATAAAAAGTTGACTTTGACCTATGATATCTAAATATCTCAAAAAATACAGATTTTTAATTTTAAATTATTTTATCGTAGTATTTTTTTTATCAACTATCTTATCATTTCTTGATGTTTTTGCGTCTGAAAATTTGCACTCACTCTTGCAGTCTTCGACAGATGCTGAGCATTCTAAATATTAACACCAAAAAAAATGTTAGTAATGCTACGTTATTCATCAAGAAAGTTTTAAGAGTTCAATATACAATATAATAGAAATATTTTGAAAGAAATATATTCCTGAAAAAAAACGGTGAATCCTTTTTTGGGTAAATATGAGGTAATGATATATTTTGGGTTGTTGAAGTGTATCCTTTTTCCAAGATTTCTTTGACGTTTGATTAATATTGGGATTAAGGGGTTTTATGGACGGAATACTTTTTGCGGAGAATTCTTTAACTTCTAATTAATAATATACTACAAAAATGTTAAAGGTATTCAAATACTTTATTTCATTTTTTCATTTTTATAACTTTTTAAAGAAGTTATATACCAGATAGAAATTTTCAACTTTTTCAATGAAACTAAAAACTTCTAAGTCATTGTCTAACACAGAAATTATATATTTTTATTTCTATAAGTCATGATAAGTAAAATATTTTTTTCTTGTTTAAGGATATTAGAAACAATCTATGACTAACAAATACGATTGGTTTCTGAATAATCAGCATAAAATATTTATTTCAAAAATCCAATTAAAAAGAAATACCCAAATACAGAATGACTAGCCCACACTAGTCAGAAAATATTACTTTTGACAATAAAGTTTTATTTGTTTTGGATCAATAAATAGAATCGATTAGATAATATTAGATAATTAGTCATGATAGTAAAGAACACTTTGGCACATACTAGAAGCTTAAGTACAAGGCAAATGTCAATGGTAAGTCATATGGAGGTAAATAAACAAACATATTATTATGTTTGGAAACAATATTAATTGATAAAGCGATAATTATTGTTGTCTATAATTTAATAAAAATGAAAATAATTGTTAAAATACTTCAACTGTTTATTTGATAGTACGTGTATTTCTGGCATATTTTTTTCGGTAAATTTCCGATTAATTAAATAATAAGTTGACTTACGTAAATATAAAGAAAGTAAAGGTGCATTGATCTATAATTAGTTAATAATAATATCTGTATCAATAATCACTTGTTTATGTTAATTGAAAACAAACAAAACCTCTTTGATTCTGGTGAAGACTAGAATGGTATTCTAATGGGATTCCTGTTTGCACTTAACTATATGCAATTTATGCATTTACTATGAAACCATTCTGTTCATATAGTCTTCTATTTATTTATCTTATTGAAAGAGTATTAGCTCGAAAACAAACCTAGTTAGTTTTTGTAATGTAAAATAAGTCAGTTCTGGGATGAGTTCTAAATCCAGAACTCACTTCACACTTAAGGTATCACACAGAATACCAACGTGATTCCTTCTGCGTATTTTTAGCGGAAGTGATACCACTTTAAGTTGCTGTTGATATACTATTATAAGCAACATATATATATTAGAAACTGTTGATATACCTATTTTCTAATAACGAAACAGCAATCAAAACTTCACATTTCTTATTAAAAAAAAGCAGCCCTATCCTATGTTATATCTCTAAATGTAATAATGACGCATTCATTGCCAGAATACCAGGTCATAGTATCGGCACTTGTACATGAGAAGAATTGGCTTGTATAAGAAAAGTCATGAGCTATATTAGTTATTATCCCTTATTATTAAAAATTTAAAAGATGTGGCAAGATGTTAACATCATTTGGCAAAATGGATGAAAAATGAAATATATATGCGACCCACAAATTAATTTAATGCAAGCAAACCAAATAACTTCAGTTAATCGTATATTACTTACGTTTTTTTAATAATAATTCCCTTAATTATCATAATTGGTATATATGCACGAAGACTTGGAACTCAAATAGACTTGGTCTATTTTGTGGCTTCTGATAAAAATAAATAAATCGAAAAGAACTAGCAAATTATCATCTATTAAGCAGATGCCTAGCTTTGTAATCAAATTAGCAACGGTTCTTGGAAAATCTTTTTCGAAGACCCTGGAAAACTATTAGAAATTAATATTTTTAATTTATTATTTTAAAAATAATTTAGTTAAAGTAAATTTGGTAGGTCTTAATTAAGAACATATGTATAGTAAAAACTCCAAATTACTTGAAGTGAATAACATCTCAGGTCAGCAGTCTTATGACAACTCAACGGATCCATAAGTGGTCCACGTAGAGTCTGATATAGCCTTGAACTTATATCTAAATATGAGCCATTAGTAATAGAAAACAGGTTTCTAGTAAACGTAACGTATTTTCATTTAATATTATTAGAAAAATTTTTTCTACATTCACTGAAAGGATGTTCTTATTATTGGATAATTTTTTTAATAATAAGAGTAATCATACATTATTTCTTAAAAATGATTTATATTAATAAAAATCATTAGCTCCCTTAGACACGTTTCCACATTTAATTAGTTTAATACATTTTTTCTCTTTTTTTTAATTAATTATATACATATGTACATAATAATTTTAGTACAAAAACAAAATAATTATTTTATTTTATTTTTTATTTTTTTTTTTTTTTTTTGACACACCCACCATAACCACGACCAACGCAAATAAAAATATTTATCTTAGCTTTTATATATATTTTATCCGTGCTATTTACTAATGACTTTTGCACTCGTTTCTTCTTTATTTTTAGTAATAAATTTATTTTAAGTTTATGATATATTAGTGACTTATAGTATATTAAATACTTAACATTACTCGAAATTAATATCTATGCTATCTTATCGCAAGACTTTCCTCTTTACTTTTATTTGCAAAATTTTGTAATTGCATATATACTTCAGCTTGATATAGAATTATTTTAGTTAACAAAAGCACTTACTATAGTTAAGCAACTAATTTAATTAAATTAAAATATATTTGTTGTTTTATTTAAATTAAAAATAATTTAAAATGCCGCATCATCCTGGACAACAACCACATCATCAACCAGCTCATCACCATGAACCACATCATGATCCACATCATGATCCCCATCATCACGGACCATCACACCATGGGCCACAGCCAACACATTATGGAGTACACCAAGAACCACATCACTCACAACCCCATCATCAGCCCCATCAACCACCTCATCATCATTGATGAAGGAAATAAGGCGAAACTTTTTTATTTAAACACATAATTTAATAATATAATAATAATTTAATATAATCAGATGATTGATGTGTATATTGAACCATTTTAAAGAAATTGTACTCCATGAAATTATATCCTTCATTATTTTTAATTTAAAATTTGATTACTTAAAAATATAAAATATTAAATTAAATTCAAAAAAATGGGCGGAGAATTGCATTCTTAGAACAAAACCTTGACGAGGAGATAACCCTTGTAGATTAAGATAGGCATTGCTAAATTTATTTGGGAACTTATGGAAAGTAAGATAAAAGGGTTAATAATTAGATTCAGTCTTTTCAAATGCACTATTACTAATAACCCCTAATAACCCCGAAATAGCACATGCGTAGAACTTATGAAATCCCAATAATATGGTATGAGGATATGTCTGCAAAAACATTATCCTCTTTTACTAGTTTCTGAAAGAACTTACCTGTTTAGAAAAACAAAATAATTTTTGTTACAATTATTATTATGTAGAAAATAGACCGTATCACTGTGCATCACTATTCCGACCATCTATCGTGCTAACTGCAATTCCTTTAATCGATCCTTGGGATTTCGTTGAAAGTGAATTCCTAGAAGTATTTTGTTTTATTATATAGATCATGTAGGTAATGAACTTGTACCCAAGATGGATAATACTGCTGCTTCCCAATTTTGGGTTTCAAGGATTTCTTCTTTTCAAGGAACTCACAGATATTGATGTCGGAAAGGTTAATTCATTTCCTTGGAACTATAAATGCGTTTCACTAAATTTCTAAACACAAATAAATTTAAATAAATTATTTTTATCGTTCTAAAATAAAACAATTTCTGTTATCTTCCTGTTAATATTTTATTTTATGATTACTTATCATATAAATTGATTCAGCACGTGTATACCTAAATCGTCCGGAGTTTTTTTCCTAACTTTTGACATATCTATTTTCATTTGATAACAGTTAAAAATAGATATTTTAAATTAGATTTTTGTTGTCATATTATTTATTCACATTGGCATTAATGGAAGTCAAAGTGTACAATCAAGTATGTGTAAAATCCTCATAATTAGTTATTTTGTTTTACTTAATCAATTTTACTCAATTATTTTGAAACAATAAGTCATTAAACCCGAGTCGACTATAATATTTGGATATAATCTATATAAATATATATATAAATTTATATATTTATTTATATAAATTTAATCGAAACAGATTTAAATTTATATTAGGAAAAACTATTTTCGGAAATTATTATTATAATATGATTAAGTTCAAAACAATTTAAAACAACAAACAAAAATTCTGTCTCATGCAAACTAATAACCACTAATTCTGAAGTATACTATAGATTAGAAAAAATCATGGACACAAAATTCCCTAAATATATATTAAAAGGGGTATTTCATGTCCCTTAAATTACGACATATGTCAGTGTGCGAAGTTTCACTCATCTTACTATTGTTGTAGGATTTGGGTTGGTCTTTAGCAGGTATCTATCTATTCAAAAAACTTTAATGCTTCATTCTTTATCTATCTTTAAACTGTCACATGTTTTAGGTTTTTATGCAGATCCAAATTCCTGATATATCAATAGGGTTTCATTGTTCTCAGCGCTATATTTTCACTAGTTCAAAGCTTGTGGATAGTAGATATAGCTGGTATACCTGAGTAATTGTAATCTTATGACAGTTGTGTTATTTAATAACTCATTATCATGTATATTACTTTCTTTCAATATAACAATGAGAAGGTATGACTAAAATAATTAAACTTAACGATATTTCATACAACATACTTTGAATGTACTTTTCTTATTTAATCTTTAGTACTTCCCATTACCACTCCTTCAAAATTTTGTTAACTTCAGTGCAATGTATGACAATAATTGTACTAATTCTATTGCGCATAAAGTGTTATCAATATAATTTATGATACCTTGCTTATTATATTCTTTAAAAAATGCTTATCTTTTCTTATCTTATCAAGAATAGTTCCTGTTTTAATTTCTCTTCAATACTCTCACCATATATAATCGATAATATTCTTTTTAATATAAAAAGTATATTCTATTTAATTCCATAAAGTGGCTAAACCCTAACAGTTTGTAAACGTTGCTCAGCAAGTAACGTACTAAAATTTAGTTATTGTTAATACAGTTTATACCTGACCTACAAAAATTAAAATGTCACATCACGGACCATACGGTGGACCACCACATCATCATCATGGACCTCCACATCATGGACCTCCACCCCATCATCATGGACCGCCACATCATGGGCCTCCACATCACGGACCACCACACCACGGACCTCCACCACATCACCATGATCACCATCATCATGGACATCCACCACATCACCATGATCATCATCATCATCATCATGGGCCACCACATCATGGACCTCCACACCACCACCACCATTGTTAGGAATATTAAATGCTGTTTATAAAAAGATTTATTAATTGTTATATATTTTATATTAATATCATTTTTTTAAAATTTTTTATGATTTTACTTATTAAATATATACTTTTAGTGGAAAGTCGTTAAAACTCTTGCTAGTTGATTATTTAATGACTATGGGATTATATGTTTAATACAAGCTTAAAAACAGTAATGAAAATAAATTACTATATAAACTACTGAATCCATTGTTTAAAAATCATAATACAATAAATGATACGTTTTGCATTATAGTCGTAAAAAATTTTTTTTTTGAATATAGAACCTACGGACACTTTTAAAAATATTTCCTTTTAAGATTCCGTCATGTATTTAGGAGTTGCGAAGTTTGATTTGGAAGTGCTTTTTGGTGACCATATGTTTATATTTGATTTTCATAACTCATGTATGCGGTACCCGTAAATAATTTTACAAGAATCAGTCCTAATAAGAAATAAAGAAATGGTTTTAACATAATCGGTTAACAGTCATGGTCATTTAATTTATGGACATTATTTCTGAAGAGGTTTTTCGAAAGATCCATAAAATATCACTCTATGGAAACTATTAGCTTTTCGTTTAATAAAAAATAAATTTTACAAAACAATAATGTCAGGTTTAGGTAGTGGCGGATATCAGTTTTGGTAATTAAACTGATCACTAGAAAGAATCGCACTATCCTTTAATGGTCTTAGCAATTGTTTCTTGGGAGGTACATTGCTCTTACAGAAAGTGTACTCTTCTTCCGTATACTTGGTTTTTTTCGCACTAATTTTCGCAACCAATTAATTTAAAAGGTTTCAATAGTAACCTTAATTTCTATTACGATTTCATCAGCAATACGCTAAAAAAATTTATTTTGAAATCCAAAAAGCCATCATTATCTTAGTTCGATTTGGGAATCCAACTAGTTTAAAGGCAAAAAGTCTACGGTAAATTGCAGTACTCCTTAGTTTATTGTTTTTATTCACTAATCATAATACATTATACTACATCATTTATTCAGTAGATTTACATATCATTCACTGTGAGCAATTAGTATACATTAATACTTTTTATCTATCTCTTTACCTATACCGCTCCGGATGTTCTAAAAATGTTGGACTCAAATGTGTTTCTGCTGCATTATCAGTAAAAAGGATTTCCATGTTTTCTTGATTTTTGAAATCCAAAACTTGACATAAAATATTGCTTGCGATACCTAATGAAATGCTTAGAGCTTCTATTAAATATCTTTCCATTAATCCACGCTTTTCCAAAATCGAACTAGTATGCTGTATTTTTGCAAGAATTTCAGGTGTTGATGTAGGTTTTGAATGCTCGTAGTCTCGTAGTTTGACTACCTAGGCTTGTACAAATGGTTTAATGTAAACTAGCCCTTGTTGACTCATAAACTGTAGTATTAACACTACTCCTTGCAGCGTATTTTCGAGGAAGTACCTCGAAAGTATACCTATGTTTACATATGTTATTCATCTAATAAATGCGACGTAAATATTTATTTGAAAACCTTATCTAATTACTATTGATAAGCAATACTAAACCGATAAAGATTTATGAAACATACTTAATACTTTTAGTTAAATGTACGTACATTATCTATATTAATGCAATCGGCCATTTTATCACGTTTTTAGTGTAGATTTTTTGTAGTGCTAATTTTAACATTGCAAACGATAATTACTCACAACATTTGCTATTTATTATGATACTATTTATCTAATCAAAAATATTTTTACCAACTGTCTACGGTATGAAATGTGAATACTGGAGACTTAGTTCAAAAATTTGGGCTATAAAATATTTGTTTATATTAGTTAGTTAAAGCGCGTGCAAAGTAGTTAGTTACAATCAGTCAGTCAAAAAGCTACGTAGTAGATCTGAACCATCGCGCCTGAACTCGAAAATAAAACATAAATATATATTTAATATATTTACTAAAAAGTTAAAAAATCAAGAATAAAATGCCACCACCAGGACACGGTCACGGACATGGAGGTCATCACGGACATGGAGGTCATCATGGACATGGTGGACATCACGGTCATCATGGACATCACGGTCATCATCATGGTCCTCGCTGTTTCTGTTGTGTTATATCATAGTAAAACTTAGAATCTGTTAATAAATATAACAATTTATCTATAAGACATTTAAACTATAAATTTATTTTAATTATATGATTATTGTGAGAAAAGAATTTCTGGAAAGTGATGCGCTTTTTAAATACAACTAAGACATTTAAATATAAAACGTTGGTTTTTTTGTTTGCTTAATTATATACATTGTGAGGCAACGATTTTTGGAAAGAAAAGCATATGCAAAGTATAACCTGATTACTTAAAAATACGATATATGTATGTTTACTTCTTACTTAATATTTTTACTTAGAAAGTGTTGGGCAGAGTACTTAAGTTTAAAACGAGTGTATAACGATTTTAACAACTTAAATTCGAATATTTTAAAAATAAAGAAATGGAACGAAAATTTCAAATGGTTACTTAGTACATATTAAAAATATTACTTGGAGTTTATTTCGAAAAACCTATCATTAATATATGAATACGAGTATCATTTCTTCAAGAAACGGTTTTGATAAAACTAAAAAAGAGTTTACACGATTCATGTGATATATGATATTACCTGCTGCTTACAACAACATATTAATAAATCAAATGAAGAAGTAAAGTGTATCTTTACTCTCAGTATGATTCCGATTCCACAAACCTGCTCATCTAATAATGGATCTTAAAGTTCATAAAGTCTTTACATCCGTAAAATATTTTCAGATACTTTCAACAAGTATTTTCACTGCGTTTTGTAGAATAGTTGTCGATATATCGGGTTTTAAGCAGTAAATTTATCAAAAAAGCTATATATATATATAATCATGTCATCTGGCGTGTCACTGTCGGCGTCCACCAGAAAGCTTCCGTGCCACTTGTATTTTATTCTGTAAATAAATTTTAACTGTTTAAGAGGTCTCGATCTAATTTGAAAGAAGTCAGGGTTCCCAACATACCAAAAAATATATATATTTCTATTTAGCATAATAAAAATGTTAATCCTGTTAGAATTACCATTATTACGATATAATATACAAAATAGTCGTATATCATCATTATCATAATAAGAATAACTGCTATACATCATTCTAAATTATATTTTTATGGAAACTAGTCCTCTACAGTCTACAAAAATATTTTTCTAAATTCACGTATTCTGCGCGAACATAACACCTACTATGCACACATATTTCTGAAAGCTATAACTTGACGTTGTATATTACTTACATGAATCTAATGATATGTCTAGAACTTTTACTTAATCTCTCTGCTCATTTCTCCAAAACGGTCCTAGTATTTTCTGACAATTTTAAATGTCAATGCAGTTTTTGGATGTCATTCCCTTGATTGACTTTGAACTGTTGTACAAGCGTTCTTAAACAAACTGGGCCCGGCTGACTCATAAACTGCTATATTCACATTTGGGTTATACTACTATTTGAAAGCATTACTCCTTGAAACACATTTTCGAGGAAAAACTTCGAGTACGTATGTTATTTACCTAATAAATGTGACATAAATAGCTATTTAAAGACCTTATCAAATTACTATTGATAAGCAATTGAAAACCGATAAAGAGATATGAAATACATTTAGCACCTTAAGTTAAATACACATTATCTATATTGATTCAATCAACCATTTTATCAAGTTTTTAGTGTTATTTCCTTCCAGTGCCAATTTTAATATTGCAATTTATTTAATGAGTATAATTTTTGAGATCTCAGTATGTACTTTAAGACTATAAAATATTTGTTTATATTAGTAAGTTAAAGCGCACGTGAAGCAGTTAGTTAAAGTCAGTCAAAAAGCTACGTAGTAGATTTTAATAATCGCGCCTGAAACTCGAAAGAAATATAAATAAATATCTATAAATAAAAATCTATTAAATTTATTAAACAAAAGTTAAATAATCAGAAATAAAATGGCACAACGATCAGGGCACCGTCACGGACGTGGTGGACATCATGGACGTGGCGGACATCATGGACGTGGCGGACATCACGGACGTGGCGCGCATCATGGACATGGTGGACATCATGGCCATCATGGACATCATGGTCATCATGGACATCATGGACATCATGGACATCATGGCCATCATGGACATCGTGGTCATCATGGACACCGTGGACATCATGGCCATCATGGACTCCATGGTCATCATGCACTTCATGTTCAACATGGAATTCACGGTCATCCTGGGCATCATAACCAGCAGGGATATAGTGGTCATCATGGACATCATAGTTTGTGTTGTTGTGTTATATTATAGCAAATCTTAGCGTCCACTAATAAATCTAACAATTTATCGATTATAAACGATTATTTCATTTTAATAACGACTATTGTTAGAAAAGAATTTCTTGAAAGTGATAAGCTTTATAATATAAATTTTTTGTTGTTATTTTAATTATATATATTGTGAAGAAGTGACTTCTGAAAAGAAATGCGTTTGAATAGTATAACTAAATTACTACAATACGGTACAAGTTTATTTTAAACTTAATATATTTACTTATAAACAGTTTTTTGGAGGAAATTATATATGATTTTACACGTTTATAATAACATATCAATAATTTAAATTAAAGCGCAAATTGGATCTTTACTATGTGGATCTCGTCAATATTCCGAACAAGAAATACAGATAGACACCTCCATTCAGGCCTACTTCCTAAATTTTACTTTTCCTAATCTTGCGAAATAGCACCTTTAAACACATAGTATTTACCGATAATAATATATGCATTAGAATATATAAAAAGTATCTACCGTTTTTTGGTACATTTATAAACTAAAATTTTTTTTATTAAAAACTAATTTTGTTATTAAATAATGAAATAAGTTTATATTGGACATTGTTATTTCTGAACTTTTGTTATTTTTCAAGTAACTTCATAATTCCATTGGTGTAGAAATTCTTTGGTTTACTAGTGAAAAACTTGGACCAAGTTATTATCTTTGGAGCGTTGGTAAACCAACTTTTTACCATTAAGATACTCTTATAGATACTAAAGCAAGAGTTAGCAGAAAGTGCAAGGTCGGGGCTGTACCGTGGATGAAACTCTCCAGCAAAGTTCTATTCAATTTATTTCAAATCATAAAAGATGTATGTGACTTGGCATGGTTGTCATGAAACACAACTCGTTTTTCTGTTGGCCAATTCGGGTCTCCATTTTTTTAATTATTTCATTTAAGCGATTATGTTATGAATAGTAGAGCACCGAATTAAGGGTTGTACCAGACTGGTTCAGCTCATTATAGACAATTTCCTTCAAATCCCAACAAACACACAGTATAATTTTGTTTGCCGCCAATTTAGACTTTTAAGTCATTTGTAAAGGATTAGAGTCGTCACTATCTGTGATAGTTTTAGAGGTAATTAAGAAAATAGAAAAATGGACCATTTTTTGCCCTAAAATTGAAAGAGTTCCGGTAGGCCGATTAGACTTGAGAATTAGACTCAAAGGAAGGCCATATCAAAAACAAAGTTTTAGGAGAATTTCATTTCAAAATCTCTACTCTACTCTCTCTCTCTCTGTCTATCAGAAAATACAGAATTTTTATCGGCTACTTTCTGCTTTGGCACACTGTGCCTGTGCCTATGATGACTTGCATAGGATATTATCGCGTTTAATCCATTTTTCATCACCCGTTTTTTTCATCAGTACTTCTCAATATAAATTTTTTCATTATCTTTCTGTGTTCAATCTTCAAATTAATAACACCAGGTACTTATAATATTAACATTAGGCAGATAATGCTATCGAACATAGAAATATGTATGAGTATAGTAAATGATATGTGAGGCTTTGATCATAAAATATTCTTAAAACCCATAATTTATATGTGAAGCTATAGTCATAAAATATTAAAAACCATAATTTATTACTGCTTAGTTATCATTTCGGTAACTACTCTACTGATGAGTAATTAGGAAATTTATGACTCACGAAACTCTGTCATGAGTCATGTATGAAAATCTCAAACAAATTGTAGTATTATCTTCCACCCATTAAATTTTTTTGGCCTGTTATTCTATATTGCTCTTATGAGAGCACATATTTATACTTACTTATAATGTATTATTGTAAATCTCTGGGATTTTTTGTACAGCAATACACAAACTAAAATTAGATTTTGATAAGCGAAAATAATCAGTAAAATATTTAATATTTAATTAGTTGCTTATAAGTGAAATTAGGCAAACAATATTTATTATTAAACAAAAATGAAATTAAATGCAAATATTTTAATTTTGTAATATTTCTAGCAGAAAATAAGGTTCTACATTTGAAAATTGTATACTTTGCATCAGTTATCTCCAATCATTTGAGTGGTTGACTACATAAATTGAGTTTTTAAAATGATTTATAATTTCATTCTAATTTATTTAATATTCAAAATAATTTCACCTGTTTTTTGTATTAATTTAACACCAACCCTAAACACCAAGAACGGTGCTTTGTTTGGTGAAAATAAAGGTTACTACAATGCATATAAGTCCATACCTTATGCACACCCACCTATAGGAGAATTACGTTTTGAACCACCCAAAGCATTAACAGAGAGTTGGGCCCACATATTAAATGCTACAACCACAGCATCCAAGTGCTTACAGTGGCTTACAACAGAAACGAGTGATCCTATAGTGGGTAGTGAAGATTGTTTATACTTGAATGTGTTTGTACCACAACGGAATCAAAAAACACAGTCATCTATTTTACTACCAGTAATGGTTTTTATACACGGTGGTGGATTAATGTGGGGTTCAGCAGATTTTTATGGTGAAGAATATATAATGCAGAATGGCGGTATAATATTAGTAACATTTAACTATAGATTAGGTCCATTTGGTTTTCTAAGTACTGAAGATAAGGAAATACCAGGTAATATGGGTTTTAAAGACCAAACTATGGCACTTGAATGGATATACGAGAATATTTATGATTTCGGTGGCGATAATACTAAAATATTATTGTCAGGTTGGTCAGCTGGTGGCGCCAGTGTAAATTTTCATTTAGTATCAGAGCTCACACATGCTGAATGGTTTAATAGCGCTGCTTCTTTTAGCGGTACAGCACTTTGTCCTTGTCATGCCATATATAGCGGAGCTGCTTTAGAAAAGACTAAGCAAATAGCAGCTTACTTAAATTGCAGTGTAGAATCACTCAATACTACAGAAGGTATTAAAAAATGTTTGAAAACAAAAACAGCTGTAGATATCATTAGTCAAATCAAAAAATTTTATAAATACGCCAATCATCCATTTGCCATCTTTGGTCCGGTAATCGAAGACAAAAAGAGTGCGCAACCCTTTCTACTTAATCATGTGGAGAATTTAATGTATCACGGTAAAGTGAAAGCAAAACCATGGTTAGTTACTATAACAGCACAAGATGGTGGTTTCGGTACGGCTGAGTTTCTTAAAAAGGGTGCTGATGGTCGTGAACTTATATATACTTTAAATGACAAATGGACTGAATTAGCGCCTATAATGTTGTTTTTTAATAGTACACTTACAAAAGAACAACAAGTGAAATTAGCGCTGGAATTAAGGCAAACATATTTTGGTAGCAAAAATATTAGTGTGGAAACATATACAGAACTTGAAAATCTCTATAATATGGAATTAAGCATAATGCATGTTAATAAAGTTGTGGAATTATTTGAAAAGTTTACAAGCAACGCGAAAGTATATGGGTATATCTATGATAACCCTGCACCATTTAGTTACGGTAATGTGCAAGCGGAACGTGATGATTGGAAATTTGGTATGTGTTTACTTTTATAATATATTTTATATGCTTGTTTGAAAATTAAAGTATAAATTTACTTAAGGTACTCTACATGGTGACGACATTTCCCTTATATTCAAAACATCCATCCGACACAACCACCCACTTACCACGGATGAGTTGAAAATATCAAAACAACTCATTGAAATGCTCGTGGGTATGGCGAAGTCAGGGTAAGTAGAAACTGAAGTTTTAATTGATATTATAATTATTAATTTATTTTATTTATAGTTTGCCCACGTATACAGGAACAGCTTTACCACAGTTGAGAGCTGAAAACCAATATCAATTTCCTTCAATAACGAAAAATGGTATACAAAATATATAAGAAAGTACGAACAAAGACACCTAAATCTATTTAATTTGTGTGCAAAATCATTATAATTTAAGACAAGTAACATGTAACTTATATGCTAAGAATAAGATATAACAATAGCAGTTCATTTCTATCATAAAATATTTTTATATATACACTAAGGTTTATATACAAATATAAAGAATGTAGGATATACATAACTTAGGTAATTTTCGACTTCAAGAGCAATGCTAAATATCCTAACAGAGATATCTATGTCATATAGATGCCCAAATCAGTACAAAATTTTGAATATATTATCAGTTTATTCACCCAAAACTGTTCAATAATTTAAATAGTTTTTGATATAAAGCTTTTCAATATGGGTTTTTTAAAATTGTACGCCCTGGTATTGTATATTTTTTCAATACCAAATACAGTTTCTTTATAAATTTGATTCAAATAAATGTAACATCAAATCTCATTTAATCTTCCAGCTGATATATATATTTTAATGAGAGAACTGTCTTGTGTACAAAAAACCGGGTTTTAAAATT
The DNA here is from genome assembly GCF_002237135.1 of Teleopsis dalmanni. Lineage (NCBI taxonomy): Eukaryota > Metazoa > Arthropoda > Insecta > Diptera > Diopsidae > Teleopsis > Teleopsis dalmanni. The sequence continues at coordinate 38,806,602 of NC_051847.1, forward strand.
ATCAACTAATTTTAGATTATATTGAACATTTATGTAATTTAGTCAACATTTAAGAAAAACAGTGGAGAATAGAATATATGGGGTATAGAATATGGTATAGTATAATGGTATAGAATATATATGGTACCGAATGCTATCGGAGTGAAATACTACAACCATAGCTGTCTTTTTACGACCCTAATTGACTTCAGCTCCGCAAAATACACTCCAGCATTCAAATCAAAGATTTTCGCAGAAAATGTAATTAGAGACCCCAATCATCTTCAAGCAAAACTTATTTTATGTATTTAATTTTATTTTATTTTATTTTATTTTATTTTATTTTATGTTTTCTTAGATAGATCCATATTGTTATTTTTTTTTTATTTTTACGTATTAACGTTATTACTCTATAATAATAAAATCTTCATTTCATTGCTTCTAATTCGTCTAAAAATAATTTACTAAATAAATACTTCGTTATTCAAATAACAGCAAAAAAGTTTTAACATTAAATGCAAAAATAAAGACTAATAGTCAAATAATCTGCTTCTAGTCCACATTAATGATGGTGGACTAATTGACTATTTCTGTCTCCACAGATAGACTAATCTTGTTAAGATGGTTATGCAGGCTATGATAATCCATTAAATGAACCTTTGTATAATCTCAGTTCTGTTCTTCTGGGAGCGACGAGCTATAGTAGTTGTAGGGACACACCAGCTACATGGAGTATAGGAGCAGTAATGACTATATTCGTTCGCAATCATTTTTATATCACAGACCTCTCAATTTCTCATCCAATCACAATAAGGTACTAATTTATATAATTTAATAACTAATGCAATCCTTTCAGGATTGTCTACTGATACATTGCAATTGATTCCCTTGTGATCAGATATTTCATCAGTGGTTGTAGGATATGATAAACAATAAATCAAAATAGTAAGGTTCGTCAAATATGACTGAACTGTTTAAATTGGGAGGTTTAAATAGTAATAAATTGCAATAACAAAAAGTTTTCAAATTTAAAACTATTTTCTTACTAGAAACTATTTTCTTATTAGAAAGTATTTTCTTAATAAAAACTTTTTTTTAATAATAGTGAAAGAACAAAATTAAAATTTTTGATTAAATTATTAACGAACTAATTTTATTTTGTTTTATTTAATTTTTTTTGAGTGACCATGCCTAGCTATTTCGAGTACTAACACCCGTCCATTAGTGATCTTAAATATATTAGTTGATTTTATTAGATCGTATATAATTATTGGACTGCAAGTGGTAGGCGTAGAACTTTGAATAAGTAAAATTATTATTATTAAAAATATTATTTTTAGTATTATACTTATAATAATATAATTATATGCTAGTCTGTGGATGATTGATTAGACTCATTAGACTCAATAGCAATTCTATGTTCGTTGTTGTCTGAATGGCTAAGTGATCTAAGGTATCAGACTTCCTGCTGTCCTTCTCTCCTAGTGGAGCATAGGGTCTCAATCTCATAATTGTAGTCCATTTTCCCTTTAACGATTAATATAGTAGAATTATATATTAGTCCAAAATGTTACTTAACGTGTTGCTGCATTATAATTTATTCCAAAACGCTTAAGTTGCATGCATTTATATAAAATATGATATATAACTGATAAAAACAAGTAATACACAAAACATAAAGTTTAATATTAATCTATTGTATATTGTATTAACATATATTTTGCATGAAATACTTGACATATTGTTTGCCTGAAATTCACTATTATTCTATAATTCATAAACACAAAAATCCTTTTAATAATTGTTAACAGCTTATCAAGTTAACCTCATAAACTACGCCAACTAACCGAGAGTCATGCAAATCACTTGAAAATCACTCAAGTTTTAAATAAGGATAATCCTTAAGTGTGCACACAGGCAATAACGTGGCAATGAACGTACTTGGGTTAAAAATAATGTGAAATACAAGCGAAAATCGCTTTAAACCACGCGCACTCTAACGTCAACATGCTCACTCAACGCCGCTATAAATCTAACAAATAATAAATTTTACTTTAGGCCCACACTTCACTGGCTTTATGGTCTACAAATTTTCTAGTCAAATACTATTCACAATTTTTGCACATTGTAGCGTTTAGCAGCAAATTTGTACGCATTGTCGCGCTTTATGCTCCTTTCGTCCTCTCGTCCTCTCGTCCTTTGCGTTTCTTCGTGCTTTTTAAAAACGCGCCCACAAGGCAACGAACAATAAACAATCCAAAGTTGCCTTCGGTCGGGTATTAAAGTTCAGAGTCCGTCTGAGCCGTCGACACTCCTTCACTCCTTTTTTCTGCGTTCACGATGGCTAGTTTAGTTTTGCTGATTTGGGCTTTTTTTAAGCGGTCGCAGCTAAATTTGATGAATGTCCTGACAGCAAAAAGTTGCTACTTCTCGTATTTCAAGTGAAATGTATTGCGTGAACTAAAGCACTTTCATTAAGGATTTTTTTGGTGTTTTGCTATTTATTTAGTGAATTTTTTAAGGCTACCTTAAAAGCGATTAAATGAAGATTTTATTATAATCGAGTACTTAAGTAAATAGTAAAAAAATTATAGAAATATAATTTAAATAAAACTAACAACACTTCTGGTAACAACAAGATGGCGCACCACCTTGCATAACTTGTGCCATAATGGAATTTTTTCAAACCATTTTTCCCCGACCGCTTGATCTCCAAAAGTTTTAATTTTGATTGGTCATCACTGAGTTCATTTAGTATGGTTTAATATGGTATAGTTTGACCAGTATAGTTCCATTGGGTGTATTTTTAAATAATATACTGTTGCTTTACGGATTTTTATTTTGTTTTATATAATTTTACAAACTATATCCAAATGTGCTGCAAAAGTGACGGTTACACATCTTGGATATAATTTTCCGAGAATACTGCTAATAATAAGACTTACTCCGTTTGCTGGAGTAAGTGTCAGCCTGATGTTACTATCGTAGTATTAGATGCCCTGCTCGCCGGGAGCAGGAAATAATAAAAAAATCCAAAAATGTTTTTCATTGAGTAATAAAGTTCAGAGTGCGCTCTACGGATATATAATCTTAACCTTCCACTTGGAATTTGTACTTTATGTAGGTGTAATTTTTCAACCTTACATCAGTTTCCCTTTTGTTTTTCGTGCTTGTGCTGCTTTAAAATCTATTAAGATCAACTGTAGATACACATTGATAACTTTTGCTATCCATTATTTGCTGTCATACCAATAAAGTCTTAAACTTAGTATCTACCTCTGTTGGAGACATCGGATATTGACTTCTCCCATTACTTCTAGAATCCCAGATTTCGTAATTCTTTCTATTACAAATTGTGCGTTTTGTGGGTAGTGCATAAGCTTTTTCTAGAATAGCTCTAGTTGGATTCTTTTTAATTTGAATGTGCTTTATGTCCATAATCATTCCCGACATTTTACAAAAACAGACGATTTATTAACTTATTAGGGAGCTATTTTCAGGTAACTATTATTTTAATGCTTGGGTATGCGAATATAATGTAGAACAAGAACAATGATAACTTATCGATATAGAACCTACCGCATAAATCTCTTTTTCTACCAGTCACAGATCAAGATTGATACTCGACTTTCTGAATTTGCTAAAATGCAAAAATAGGTTCGGTTAGGTTCGGAAGGCGCTTGCTGGCCGTTGTCAGTACTTCCACTCGGAGGCATATATTGCCCATTGTGATGCCCTCAAAAATTTTGTCGGAAGGGGCGAGTTGCTAACTTTTGTAATCCTTGTTAAACGCAAGAATATATATAATATATTTCCAGCATTCGGAAGAAGGATAAAATAGCCTACAGCCTCTATAAGTAGAATATCCGACCTAATCCACAAGAACAAGTTGAAAGTATTTTAAATAATATTGGTTTTTACGGGACATTGGATTATAGGACGAAATTTTGCTAGTTTATTATATAACATTCTATGTTACAATCCAGGCGTATTCAAATTAGATTGAGCTTATAAGTGAACTATATTTTAAATCACACATTTGGTGAATGTATGAATTAGATGAATTTATATTTAAAATTTAAATTCTCCAAATCCTTGTAATTCATCAATGTGTCCGGTAAGTTCTATAATGTTAAGCCTTCTACCGGTTTTTATTGAATTTATTTAAGCAGTTTGATTATATACTTTGGATATCTTTCCATAAGGTTATTATTATTTTTTAATCGATTTTATAGATCTTTAAAATGAATTTCAAACAGTTGTGTTTTTTAAACAATTTCTTTTGGTCTAAATGGTTTATTTAAGTTTATGGAAGAAAAATTTCAAACTTTAAAAATTTTAAAAAAAATTATTAAACGAAAAAATTTTCTTATTCCTACTTTTAAATATTCAAATGCCACCGTAATCATTTAAACTCCATGAGAAGTATTCTTTTTTTTTTTTCTACTATTTCTTTATTTTATACAAAATTGCTTTATCCTTTTACCGACTTATCCTGTGCGGTTATTCCGCCTTTTCATGGTTCTGGGCTTTATAATGTTTCATTGAATATTCGCAATATTTATTGCTAAGGCCGATTAGGTTAGATAAGTTTTAATAAAGTAAAATAAAGGAAATATTGAAGTGTAAAGGACTTGAGTCTTATGCATATTTTCAATTACCTCTGAGATGCGAATTAAGGATGAATTATTATTTATTTAAAAATAGCTCAGAGCTTAAGCCCACAAAAGCTGATAAGTAATGGAGCATTAAAAACGCCAAAGAAAATTTTGCTTCTGGGTAAGTGAAGTTTTTTACTGATTAACAATTATTATACATAATTAGGTCTTTACTTTCGAAAGGTGCATTATAAAGTTCAAAGTATAAATTGAATTTGTCAGTAATAATATTTGAAAGCAAATACCTTCACTTGTAAGCAATTTAATAATTAAAATTAATTGAAATTTTTAATTCTAATTCTAACTGGGGTCAATTGTAAAAATATTTATACAAATCAAACTCTCACTCACTAAACAAATGCATTATTTTTACAATAACAATGTTTTAAAACATAATTCTAAAGACAAAACAATATTATAAGTACTGAAATTTTTCCAGATATTCGTTTCTTACAAAAGTACATACTCAATTTAATGTTGACCCGAAAAGAAACTATTGAGTGGGCGCAAAACTCTCGCCGCCATTTAAAAAGAGATCCGGAAGAACCCATAAATTTGTTTGGATTACTTAAAGAAGCTACAATTTTCGGAGTAAACTCTTTGAGATTAAGAACCCAAACCGGTTAAATATAATCTAAAAGCCACAAGGTTGCATGTTGCATTATTAGCCAAGTAGTGCTTGGCTAATAATGCTTGGCTAATAATGTATCTTTCACCATCAAATTAAAATTCGTCAATGAATACTAGATGGAAATCAAAGTAGTAAATTGACTCACTAACGTATTTCCCAAATTGGTTCCAGTTATAACTATATTAAAAAAAAACAGAGTTTAAACACTTCTATGGACATTTTTCTGGAGATGGTGGTTTACGACATGGTGGTTAGTTGCTTGTAATAGCAGGCAATCAAATAACTTTCCATGTATCTCAATTCGCAATTTTTCGCCATTTTGCTACTACATTATACGCAGGAAGCCTTAAAATAGAAGAGTACAGACTAAATCCATTCCGTCGAATTTTGTACCGATAAACAGATCAATAAACTATCAAAGAAATATCTCCCTGAAAGCATATTTCTTCTGAACGTCAAACCCGTACATATACAAAAGAAGTATTTATTGGTTTCTTTTTTGTGCTCCACGTTCTAATAAAAGAAAATCCAAAATTCTCATTGAGATGTCCCGTAGAGATATCAGCCTTTTGATAGGTTTACTTACAGGTCACTGTAAACTAGGGAATCTTGCTAGAAGATTAAATCTCCCTTTGCAATCAAATCTGCCGTAGCTGTGGGGAAGATGATGAGAGTACTTTTAATCTACTATGTTTTTACCCAGCTTATGCACGGCAGTGATTTAACACTTCACGAGCCATTGAACAATATTTTAGGGTTCGCCAAAGGTTATAACTTAACGTAACCTTTTCCTGCTGGTTTCTACAACTTCTGCAGTAATTATTATGAGAAATGCAAAGTTTATCTGCGTGGGTTCCTCTACACCAATTACTAGAAAGAACAGCAGTTAGTATTGGAGTATTCACACGATCTGTTTTGATAAGTTTCCAAGATATAGTTTCATTGTAGGCGGGGTATATTGACTGAGAAGTTGCACATGACTTAATTTGTTTCATTTGTTATTTGCAAGCTGAAGAGAGTAGAGGCAAGTATTCTTTTAACACACAGTCTTCACGATAACATAAACCGGTACCTCTAGGGACTCATCTAGGGAAGCACTAAAACGGTCTAAATCCTCACCTTTCACATTTCAATCGATATTCCTATGTCTAGAAACCGAAATAAGAGCGGTTTACATATTTCTGAAAATTACAAAGAGCAAATCTAATCTCTACTTTCTTCAGCTAGCTTCTAAAAGCTTAAGGGCGCTTATAAATGAAATTCAGCAATAACGCAAGGTGGTATATATTGTAGTTAGAAAGAAAGGGGACTAAAGAAAAGGAATCCACACAAAGAAACTTGTTGGGGAATTTGTAGAAAGTAACTCTGTGATGTCTATACACATACATATCTGAATATTTATATCTAAGTAATTCGAAGAAGATTGAAGCAAATATAAGATTCGATTGTAATTCAAATTTCTTTATCTGTAACACAAACTGTTATAGCTTTATGTTCAGTTCACGATTTTTTCATTTTTTAAATTTTTTTTCAGGTTCTGTTGCAACCTGACAAAAAAAAAATCTGTTATAGCCTATATCAGATATACCCAGCCTTTAATAGGATGATTTTATTTTATTTTTTTTGATTATTTTTCAGGTTCCATCACAGCTTGACAGGAAGATAATTTGTTGTAGTCTATATTAGATCGTTCGGTCGTTAGAAAGATTTTTTTAATATCTTTAATTATTAACATATATAACAAGAGATATTAAGTGCTCCAAATTGTGGTTATGAATCTAAAATACCCAACTTAAAATCTTCATAACAGATATTCACATATATGTACATGATTACGTCCTTTATCTCGTATTACCCTCTTACAGAACTCTATTGTTGTAAATAGTTATTGGAAAAATTTTAATTGAAGAGAATTTTCTTAGGAATTTTGAGGAAGTCACTGTGAGAGTTATAAAAGTAGTTATTAATAATAATTAGTTTGTTTTTGTTTACATATAATATTTTTACAATAATTTATCCACCACTTTCAAAACAATTACTTAAATCAGATACTCTATAGTTGCTTCCGTTCTTATTGATATCTTAGCACTTATTTACGTTCTGTTTAGTTATTGTTTGTTTGTGATATCAGTAATTGGACATTACTTGAAGTAGATTTTCATGTTTAAAGACATTTCCATTAGTTTTTATTGCAGCAATTTTGAAATATCGCGATACTTCTGAGTTACTTCTAAATTAGGTGCCGCTAATACTAGTGCCGCATAGGTAGCGAACTTGGCGCCACCTGTGGTTGTGAACGTACATTTCGGCACCAGTTTCGCTATAACAAATTTATTAAGTTTCTACCCTGCCAATTCTTAATATTACTTTGCGTATCTTTGTGAGTTAGCGTGTAATTTGGAAAGTATCTGTAAGTACGTACAGGTGCATATGTGACTGTTTATCAAATGCTTGTTATGTGTTCATGCCACAAATGGCACCTTTGCGGCGTTGTGAATGTGTTTAGTTGAAAACTTTACCAAATTGTTTTTTGACTGGCACTATATGTGCGTGTGACTTTCTCTCTAGTTCTACGTATATATCTATATATATGTGTATAGATATATATCTAAGGTTGTGAAAGTGTGCATTATGTAGGTGAAAGTTTTCTCATTTAGTAGGTGTGTACGATTAGGTGCAAAGAGACGTTCGCTCTGAGAGTAATAAAATGAAAGTAGGTAATATATTTTTAGTAAAAATGTGATTATTTTTATTACTCCTCAATGTGTTTACTTTATATATACGAGTATGTACTTCTGACTTTTTATTGTATTTTATGAGATAAAATGTTAATCAAAATTAAATTCTTAATATTTATGTTGTTTAGGATAGTAAATTCTAACCTTGAATTAATGAATATAAAGTGACACACGTAGAGTTTTCCAAAACTTTCTAAAATAAGGAAAAGGAGTTGAATTTTCACTAACTTTTCAATTAATTTATTGAAATAGTCTTCTTCGAGGTCCTTATATAGTGTTTTATATATAATATACATATGTTAATTGTATTTCCATAATATCTAGTTGTATCAATAATAATAATAATAATCTGTAATCCATAAAAAAATTATTCAATATTAAATGCAGATTTCCTAAATTAAGTTAATTTAAATTTAATAAACTGATTAAACTTTAATTACTCTATTCAACTTAACAGAATTTTACCTAAAATATAATTTAAACGCTTGCATATAATCCAATAGATATTATTAAAGGAGTAAATTTTATCATATCATAATTATTCTGATAGTCTATTTTTTGTTTTCTCAACTTAGAGCTATCAACTTTTTGTTATGTCTTCTCAGGTGCTGTATTTGAACTTCTTGATACAGCATAAAATTTCCATGACACATTTGGTAATTTTCCAAGCAATTTCCTCCTTAATAAACTCCAATCAATGGAGTTGTGCTTAACTCGTGCTCATGTTTAATAATTTTTATTGCAATAAATTGCAACACTAACTAGAAGAAGAAAATTTGTGTGCAATCAATTTGGCAAACGGATGAGAACGTTTATCAAAGTATAGAATATACCCTCTTCATCCATCCCCATCTACCCTCTTCGATGCATCATCCATAAGCAGTTTGTATTTTGTTTGAATTTGTATGAGAATCAAAGTGATTATGACATAAAAGCCGTAAGGCGTATACAGTGGCAAAATTATATTAAAAACGCAACATCATTCATAGGAACACTTTGACGCTGGGTTGAAATTTCTTGGAAGGCATTGCTGCATCCGGTGCGCTTTGTTGTTTTTGCTTTCATGCGCTACAATACAGTGGAAAATATTATTGTTTCTATACATTAGTTTTTATATATATTAGTTATGAATAATATATATTAAATTATTTCTTATTAATTTTATCATAACAATATAATAGTCTTAAAAACAGAAATGAGAATGAGAAATTAGGAAAAGATCTATAAATAATTCTTTCATGCGAAGTTTTGTTCAGTAATATTTATTACAGACATCCAGTTCTTGTTTTCAAGACGCATTTTAAAGAAGTTATGTATCTGCTAATAAGTTTTGAAGTGATGATAATTCATATCATGTGACAGAATCCAGAGATGTTTAGAGTGGGTAACTGCAAAAGAAGGCTTAAGACCACGGTGTTCTAAGAAACATACGTACCAAGGTAATTTCAAGAAATTTCCGCCGGCACCAATTGAAGTTATGTCTTTGGTACAACTTCTCTTTTGGTAAGGAGTGAGATTCATTCTGTCTCTACTGATCTTCGGGTCACAGCACCTGGTGTAAACAGGCACCTCCAAGTCAAATGACAGCAAAAATTAAACAGTAATTCTTTCTGCGTAAGTTTAGGTATTAACCACTGGCACTACGATACTACCACCCTCACTTGGTCAGGATAGCCGAAGCTGCGAGCATCTAATCCCCATGGTGACAAAAGTAGGGACACTTACTTCACATTCTAGACAGTGTCGGATTGGCATCAAGATTTTAGTTGCCTCATACGATAGATATGTGAGCCTAACCTCAGGCATATTCTAACCCCTAATCCGCTGGTAGATAACTCATGTGACAACCGACTTCCAATATTTCCATTAAGCAACGATGGGAAAAAAAGAAACGTTTAGGAAAACTACGATGTATAAATTTTTACGGGTAGCTAGATTGATGTAGATAGACAGAACCGGGTATTTTCAGGCCATTTTCAGACATAAACAACTCCTTCTTAGGTTAACTAATGAGACCATGTTATTTAGGCTTAAATTTAAGCGACTAAAGATGCATGTTCACTAATTGCTAGATACATCGACATATGTAGTGTACCATTTTCATTGACAATCAAGTTGTAATTAAGACCCTTCCATCCTTCATCATACCATAAAATCTAAGCTAGTTGAAGTATGAAGAGAGGTAATTAACGAATTAAACCGGTTAGCTGACATAATTCCTATCAGAGTTTCTAGATGCAGGAATATTAGAGTGAATAGATGGTTAGGCGTATCTAGATGCATCTCTAGGTGTATTCCTAGGGGTACCGATTTATGTTCCTCAGGAGATCGTTAAGAGAAATACTTTCTTCTACCTTCTTCGACTTACCAATAATAAAGACATTGGAAGGCACTTTGTAGCTCATCTTTGAATTCGTTATTGCCAATTTTTTCTTAAACGATTTTATTTAATTTAAATTGCGTTGCTTCTACTACTGCTTATGTGTAAATTATATGAAGTGTTTATGAAAAAGTAACAAAAAAACAACCACAACAAAAACAAAACACAAATACAACAATAACATAAACAACAACAACAATAACAACAGTTATAATATTAACAACAACAACAACAACACTAAAGCTAGAAATAAAAGCAGGAATCATTTGCAAAGTGTCCTGACGATCAACGTGACGCTGAACGTGTAACGACGCGCTGTCAGCTTGGCAAGCTGAACAGGAAATGAGAGTTCCGTTTTGGCAGCTCCACTCAGGCGGCTGTTGTGGCAAATTGCATGAGTAGGCGGTGCAGTTGCTCGAATCCTCGAATCCTGTGTGCTGCTCGAGGACATTTAATATTTTGTTGCACATTTAGGCATAGAAATTTCCTTTCCGTTACTTAAGCTAAAGACTATTGCAACGCTGTTGCTTTCCAAATGATTGGGGCGTTTGAAGTGAGGGTAAGAATTTCCTCTCAAGTTGATTGCAATTATGGCACGCAAAAGTAGTTCTCGCTGACAATTGCTGGCAATAATAGTAGAGTAACAAATGTGGGCGTGGCAGTTGGGGGGTTTGGCAAGCGTCAATCTTTGTTTAACATTTCAAGTATTTTGCATATCAGTGGTGTGCGTGCTTCATAGTAAAAATATTAATTTTGTTTAATGCACTTTAATGTACTTAAATTATTTATAAAAGTTAAATGAAATGTTGAGTCAAATATGTAAGAAAATTTCTGAGAGAGCTTAACCCTCACTTATTTAGACAAAATAAATTGCATGCTACAATTGTTAGAATAAAAAAAAAAATTATTTTAATTTTTTTTTATAAATGGATTAAAATAGTATATGTAATATTATATAGGTGTACGATTGGTTCCCTTAAGAAAAAAACCCAAAACTCATTCTATTCAATATAAACTTATCCGTCGTTATTATCATTATTGTGTCCTTATTTTTCATTTATTTTGCATTGTCAAATATGTCACTTCCGATTGCAGCCTTTCCACTTACTATACAACCAGTACGGTACCAGTACGTAAAACTTTTTATGCCGCAAAACTTTAGTACAAAACTTTCGAAACAAACAAAAATATCATAAATATTGTAAAATTATGATAATAGTAAAATTGTTTAACAGTTACTGCAGTTCAGTCACGCCTACACATACACCCACATATCTACAAACACATGCAAGAAATTCAAAAAATTTACACGGACCGACTTGCGTCCGTCCATATTGGAAAGCGGATAACAGGCATAAGGAGGCAGTTTGTCCGTTGAGAGTCGGAAAGTCGGAAACTCGGAAAGCCCTTTGTGCTCATATATTTGTGCTCATATGCGACGCAACTTAAAAGTGTTAAAAGGATTTCCGTTGCTCATAAAAAGTTGGTGCAATCGAGTAGGTTAGAACTATTTGTCTGCTTGAATTTATGAAATGCGGGAAGTTATAAAATAGATTTTTGAAAAATTGCCAATAGTTATAAGTGCGGAAGTATAAAAGTATGAAAAGTAAAGTACATGCGAGTATTTACTTCAGAGAAATGAAAAATTGCTACTCATATTTGTTCAAATACGACTTTGACTACTTTAAGTCCAGAGATACTTTCTAAGACTTTCCAACACTACAACATAAACTAATATAATTTATTGAATACAAGGTATATTGTCACATTATAAATTTTATTTTTTATTGAATTCGGGATAGTAATCATAAAATAGGATAAACAACACATATAAATTTCTTATATAGTTGTTTTTTCGGTTTGTAGCAACCATTAAAAGTCAGTACTTCTACTGACTTTGAAGAACGGCAGAGAGAATCGATTCAAGTAAAACACAAAACTAAGAATCCCATTCCATTATACAGAAGATAGATATAAAAATAATCAAAAGCCAGAACTAAGAATCTCATTTCAATGTACAGGAGATTAATATGTCGAATGCCCAGCTGACTGTTCGAGTTGTCAAATATTATGGATGATAGAATTGGAATAATGTTTGCAAATAGATTTGCGATTCTAATTGATACAGTCATGAAAAGCTTTACTTTCAAATATGTGAAGTAGTTTCCACTTAACATATGCAAAAGATATTCGATCCTATATGGAACAGCAATGGGTAGAAGAGAAATATTAGCAGCTTTTAACAGAGTATTTATTATTATATATTCAAAATTCTGTATGGATTGTTATTTATGTTGAAGCTGTTTTGAGATAGTGCACTTAAGCACTTATACTCTTTTTAACTCGAGGTATTTTTAAAACCCATCTTTACACTTTGACTAGATTATTGTTTATCACTTCATCAGACTAAGCAATAATTGACGTCAGATCTGCATACCTCCCCGAGGAGCCTGTACCCATTTTGAGGTTTGGTAGATTGTTAGATTGTTTAGATTGTTATATAGTATATCATTTTATTCTATGAACACTATATCTTGCTTTGGGATTAAGTTAATAATTAAAAACTTGGATGAAAAAATCTATAAATGACAGCTTGTTGACAGTTTTCGAAATAAAAATATGTTTATTTCTTAACATAATGTCCTTTCAGTTCCAAATATATTCTTTAATGTTTCTTAAATTTTTTATTCCTTCACAAAATGTTAGATTTTGCGCGGCTATCAGAAACAGTAACCATTTCTAGCTTTACAACTTTTTTCCTCGAACCATGTCTTCACGTTTGGATACACGAAAGAGTTATTCACAATTAAATATATTGAATGGGAATTTATACAGGATGTTTCAAGGTGGGTTCAACTATACTTGATCTATTGATCTAGTTCTTCATAAACTTTTCGTAGACTAATTGAGACATGGCGTTCAACTTTTTTAACAAATTCGCTTTTCTGGTCCTCAAAAACCTCGATACGATTCTTTAAAACAGTAGTTATACCTACGGAAACAGGTTTCTTAAATAAGTGGAGAATTATGGAAGAAGATCGGATGCATCTGAAAATATTTTGAAGCGTGATTGTAAAAACAGCTGATGTAAATATATTTGGTAGCAGATTGCGGTCAAAGTTTACAATGCTGGCGACTTTTTTTGTTGTGACTTCTAAAATTTATATGTTCCAGAAAGTTATGGAACAGAATCAAATTTTGGTTCAAATTTGTCATAGTATATCTATTTGTCATTTATTTCTAAATTTAATTTTTAAATATAACAAACTCTATTATATCGGGACGTTTATTAATAAATAAAATAATAATTAATCCAATAACAATCCATAAAAGTTACATAGCGCAGTTCTGCACTATGTTTAATTTTTATTTTATTTATGATAATCAAACACTTTAATATTACTTTATTTTCTCCATTAAATGTCCGTAAGAGTTTTTAGCTCTACACAATATTTAATTTTTGCAATATTTACCTATGGCCTATTTTATCCTTCTTATCGAATAGATTTGAATAGAAACTCATTTCTAATGCATAAACTGTTAGCCATGAGAGAATATAAATTTATATTATATTTATTTATGACATATATATTGTATGTATATGGATTGTTGTGCAGTTTTCCCAAATCAACAATTCAGAATCCGACCTGTCAACCAATGCCGAGCCATAACAGCCTCCCTAAATTTTATGCTTTATTAATTTAGGTCTACATTCATAAATAAACAGTAATTCTTGGCCTCTACGGCATACATTAAGTTGCAATCAGGAAAAAAAAATTATTATTACATAAAACAAACTTTTAATAAAAATCTTTGCATAAAAATAATCGCCTATAAAAATGCAAATTATTTTGGCAAAAATTTCTCTCACACATCCTGACTCACTCGTCCCTCTTTGTTCAAGTCGATGGTTATCGATATTGCCTACGTTATTATTATTAAAATATTTGCCGTAAATTTCAGAATAAACTCGTAAAAGTTATTTTTAAGTTGCTTCTAGAATTTACAAAAGCGTGTGGTTTTCATCGAAGATTGAGGCAGGAATATGCAAATTCTAGTCGAAATAGCTGGTGAGTCCTCCAGAAACCAATGGAGCGGTAGGGATTTTTATGTGTCTAAGCACAATGAAGCGATACAAAAGCCGAGGAAAATATTAATAAAAGTTTAACTTATAAAAAATAAGAAGAAAAATTATTATAATATTATTAAAAATAATCTTTAATAAATAATGTGGGTAACTTTCTTTATGTCAGTTATATTTTATTAGTTACCTTTTGTCCAACTTTTATGCTTTAACCACAAAAATACCGAAGTAGAGCAAAGTATCTAAAAAAAAAATGCTAAAAAATTATTTTTATAATTCATGTTAGCAAAAAAAGCAAATATATCTCAAACAATTTGACACATTTTTCTATTATTTTTGCATTTATCAAATGTGAAATTCCACAGACAATTTTCGCCATATTAAAATATATTTTCGACGTTATTCCTTGAGGAGCTTTGAAGTATCAAAAAACGCAAACTTTGCATTATTCTAATTGTGCACAGGATGAAGAAATATTTGGCAGATATTTTAGCACATTTTTCTAGACTCATATATATAGAGATTTTTTTATTTTATTTGTTTTTTCGTTTTTTTTTTTTTTTTGAGTATTTCAAGAAGAAAAGTGAAAATTTTAAGATGACAACATGAAAAGCTGTAAGAAAAGCATTTAAAATTCATCAACTGCACATTAGGGGCACATAAAATATGGGGGATGACAGGCGACAGGGTAGCTTTTAAGGTTATATACATGAATAAATAAAACTTATGTTTGGAAGTACTCGTATGCATATATCAACATGTGAGTGTAAATTTATTAGTCTGCTTATAAGCATTAATACAGCAGTATGTATAGTTTATATATTAGATGTTAGTATCTTAGATACTCAGATACTTGAACATACATTTTTTTTTTGATTTATTTTTATTAAAAATTATTTAACAAAATACTGAAAAAAAAATTTGAATAAATTCTGCACTATTTAATTTTAAGTATATTGAAGTATTTAATTTCTCTCCTTATATAAGTTTTCAATTATGCATAAGAGTTGAGATAATAACTTTAATGGATTTAGCAATTAACAATTAGCTTTTAGTTAAAAGTCTATTAAATTTTACATTAAATGTCTACCTGTTACATTAAATACTTTCTCTAAATCTAATTTCCTTCATCTTTGCTTGGTAAAACGCGAGTTAGTGTCTGAAGAACTTTTACTTAATAATGTCTGTGACCCGTTCAAGTGGTCTCTGTAATAAGAGCTCGTTTGAATTCAGATAATTTTTTTTTTTGCGGTAGGTGGTAAGCAACAACAGCCACAGTGTCAGACTTTAACACGCTAAAACCACGCTAAAACACGCTAAATCCAGGGGACTAGATATATTTAAGCCAGAAAGCATAAGCATGGCATAGGTAGATTAGGAGTAGGAGAAAGGGTTTAATGTGAATTGGACCAGCGGTATACTCTGTGACCACGGTCACGAGAGCCACGGTTATAGAACCGGATGAAGCATCAAGTCCTGTTTATCGAAATGTAGGGTGAGATTTGGCGAGAAACCAGCGAAAAACGTTTCATATGAACGATAGAGTTCGATTTATGCTAAAAACTATATATTCTACTTTAAGAAGAGTATGGAAAATTTGAAAAATCATATATTGATTTATTGCTTATATTTACAATTTGAGTGTATCTATAATGGCTTGGACAAGGTCAGCGAGGAGAATGCTGGGAAGGAGGGGAAAATTTCGATAATAAGTTATTTAGATGATTTTAAGTATAAGAAGTACACTCTGAAGCCCAGCATATCATCCTAACGGAATATATATTACATTTGATTCGAAAGGGTGCTACTTTGAATTAGTGTGCGAATCCACTGAAGCGAATAATTGCATGACTCTGTCTTTATTTCAGATATAACATAAAACTTTTGGAGTTCGTCTAAGTACAATTTTCCAATAAAATTGAAGTTTTCAAATGGTGTATGGAAAAGGCCTGTCATAAGTAGCATAACCATAAAATACTTTAAGTCTATTTATTTGCATTCGGAGTTATATTACAAGAGACCTTCTAGATCGCTAGGTATTTTTTTAGGTGTCAAAGTATTTGGAATAATATTACAAGCTAGCTTCTTTACCCTTATATTATCTAACTAACTATATCATCTGACAAAAGTTACTGTATTTACATATTATTGACTTTTATTTTACTCTTATTTTCTTTTAAAGTATGCAAGTCAGGTATTAGGAAAAATCGGATGCACCTCCCATGTTTGAATATCCTCAATGATAGTTGTATCTGAAATCAATGCAATAACAATATTCCTTGTGTAATCTTGTGGAGTTCTAGGATATACAAGCTAAATATAAATATTGATTATAAACAGTAATGATCTCTAACAACAGTTTAAAACTACTTTAGGTCTTTAAAACTGGAGAAATATTTAAATATGCAAAAATAATAAATATTAATATATACTAAGCTCCTTATCTTTCTATCTATGATTACAGGAGTGTGATTTCGCACCGAAATCTTTTTTAGTCAGATAGCGGGGTCTTCTCAACAGCTCATTCCTAAGAGTGGAAAAATATTTATATTTAATCCTTCCCAGAAATATATAAATTTTCTTTATATATGGCACTTGCGGATAAACTATTTATTAAATTAAAAGAAAACTTTTAATTAACTGTAAAAACTTTCTTAATTATTTCATACACATAAAGTAAATCAAGTCACTCCAACTTTTATTAATAAAAATGTATTTTCAGCTCTGAACAATTGAGTTTAGTGTTAACATTTTTATGGTTTCAAGGGTAAATTTTGCGAAACTAAATTTATAAAAGTGATTATTCACACCATAAACTGTTAACTTACAGCATTTTTTTTTTTGATATCCTGCAAGTGCATTTCTCGTGTTCACAAATATGTCTTCCTTTAACTGATTTAAGCTAAGGCCAAAGTTCATTTTACAAGCAAATCAAACTCATACTTGCATTTATTTTTAATATAAAAATACACATAATATATTTATGAATAAAAAATTTATTTAATAAATTTTTATATACAATTTCACATTTAATTTTTCGCTATATTTAATATATTCGAAATATACAAAAATCGTATCATTTTGAGATTTTTTGTTAAATATTTTTTGTAATGCCTTTTTTAATTTTTTAGCCGAATTTAATTTTATTTTAATTTTCTTTTTGTTTTTATTAATACATTTATGTATTTACGTTAAATATTCATTTATGCTTGAATATAAAATTTATTATTCCTATTTTTGAAACAATATCCAATATTTTCAATTTGAGTATTTAAGTGCTTTTTAAGTTTAACCCAGTTTTAAATATATTTCTCCATAAACCTTTTTAATATTTGCGGCATTTTTTATAAATGTTTGGTTAATTTATTTAAAACACACTACATCCTGAGGTTAACAATGCATAAAGTACATTGTGACCGAAAAGCTTTCGGAAATTCTCATTTAAAATTCGCGCGCTGTATATTTTTCGATATTTTAAGTTTATGTAGTTTGGCAGCACTGTCCTTAATTACTATGCCAAAAATGAGCGTGATCTGTCAGACAGTTCGTTTACGGCAGCTGTTGAAACCAGTTCACCTCAGTAGTGCGTTGCGAAAAAAACAATGGAAAAAAATATTGAACAAAGAGTTTGCATAAAATTTTGTGTTTCGAACGAAATTTCGTGTGCAGAATCGTTGCGAATGCTACAAAAGGCTTATGGGGAATCAGTTTTATCGAAAACTCAAGTTTATGAGTGGTACAAAGCCTTTCAGGACGGTCGTACGACCGTCGAAGACATGCCGCGTTCTGGACGACCTTCGACCTCTACCACCGACGAAAACATTGAAAAGGCAAAGGAAATCGTGTTCAAAAATCCTCATGTGAGTGTTAGAGAGATAGCACGAGAGCTAGGCATCGGTCGTGAGATGGCTCGTTTGATTTTGGTGGACAATTTGTGTATGCGACGTGTCAACGCCCGGCTTGTTCCGATTCACCTCAATTTGTTCAACATTATCAACGATTTTAAGGCCAAACATTCAATAAATACCATCGAACAGCCACCGTATTCACCTGATCTTGCACCGTGTGACTTTTTCCTGTTTCCCAACCTCAAATTACCACTCAGAGGAACGCGTTTTGAATCCATAGAAGACGTAAAACAGAATTCGCAGAGGGAACTCAAAGCCATACCGGAAAGCGCCTATAAAAAATGTTTTGATGATTGGAAGAAACGTTGGCATTTGTGTATCGCTTCTAATGGAGCATATTTTGAAGGAGATAAAATAAATATTGATGAAGATTAAGAATTTTGCGTTTTATTTATTTATTTCCGGAAACTTTTCGGTCACAATGTATATGAAATGATTTAAATTGATCGGTAGTACTATAATTTTGTATACATTTCATATTGAAATATGTATATTTGTCTTCTTCTAAACCGCTGTAAAAGAAACGCAGATGCTATTGGAGACTATGTGGATAGTTTATAGTACAGAAGTTTCCTATAGAACACTAATGAATGACAGAACTGGAGCTGAAGTTTACTCGAAAAGCTAAAGCTAACGTGCACTCTACATCAGAGTCCAGAATACCATTGGACTACAACATCACTGCAGCGTAGGTCAGTAAGTGAGCACTTGCAGACAGACTAAACTCATGATGCCGAAACCGTTTGCCGGGGGAGCGATAAAAATGCTTAGCTATCCGCTGAGCATCCTAAGCTGGCTGGTCTCATTGATTACTAGACGTAGAAACTTCAAGTTTAGGAGGTTAACTACTATCTTCTTCAATTTCTGTCTAGTCATGGATATTTCAATAAGTATCTCTACCGCATGTGCAAAGTAGAGTCAACAAATTGCATATATTGCGGAGCTGAGGAAGACATCGAAGAACGCACATTTCTCAATAAGTGGCTTGAGTGCAATAAATGACCATAAACAAAGCAAACTGGGAACGCATGATAATATTTGCTAAAAATTTCCAAAGGTTTAAAAAAGTAGACCTCGACAGAAGACAGCTGGCGTAAGCAGATGTTTCATACCAAGATATAGAGCAAGCCTGGACGCAGGTCACACCGTTGGAAGTCTTAAATGACTAATAGAGATCTTTCTTCAAAGTAATACTTACGTAGTCCCGGGGTTGGACTAGAGACCTTGTGGTTTTAGTACGTGCGAGTTCGGTGCTCATTTTCCGGGGCGCCGAATTATTGACAGTGTGTAGGCCTTGCCGCAAAAAACAAACAAGGTGATGACTCCTCATCATGATTTAAATCAATATTGAGATAGTGGTAATTTATACCAATGCGAAATCGATTATTTGACGATCGGGTAAAGAGATTACTTGCACATTGTTCATGCTAAGTACATCGATACTAATTCCTTAGTTATAGAGTCTAAGAACCACTATCATAGTTCTTACTTAAATCTCGAAACTACAGCAATTGAATAAAGACATTGCATACGTATTGCTCATATGAGGACATCTAAAGCCAATAATCTCTATATTGTTATTGCATATACTTGGCAGGAACTGAAGAAGCGTTTTGTATTTCTAATCCTCGGAACCATGCCCATTGTAATTTAAAAAGCCTTCATGAGAATAAAATTTGAAGTGGAGAACACATCATATTCAAGTCGATATGGCCTGACTAAAATAGTTTACATATAAATTTATTTATTGAAGTTTATGTTAGAATTAAAAAAGTTGAAAGGGAAAATTATTTAAATTGACACGTTAGCTTTCACCTTTTTCGCATGGGAAAACATTTAAATATTTATTTTCATATCGTATTTTATTCAAATTACTTTATCTGATATAAACGTAAAAACTGATATTTCCCAATAGAATAACTTTGTAATATTAAAAAAACAAAATTATATTTTGATATATTTCAACATGTTTTTTTTATTTACCTATTTTTGTTATTTTATTGGCATATCTCACAAATACGAGTATTAAGAGAAATATAAAATATATACAAATTTGTTTCAAAGTATAACAATATGTCAATGGGACTTGTTTAGTAGACTTTGATATATATATTTTATTTGTGCTATACCATAAATGCTTAAAGTTTATATAAAACTGACTTTAATATATGAATTTCTTTGCTGCTGATGCCTGCATTAAGGATCGCATTTGCATATGAATTAATTTAATTGCAACACGTCATGTACATAAAGATAAATTAAGCTCATAAACTGAAATATATTCGTAGAAGCTTAAAAAAAATCTCATTCCTACGTGAGAAACTTAATATAATTTGGTCTTTATTTTTGTTAAGTAATAAACATAAAACTGAAATGCAACTCGTTATCAACAGCCGGAAAGGCCTAGAAACAGAGCAAAAAAAGGCTGAAGGAAAACTTGATACCAACTTCAGAACCATATCGCTCTACTAGGCGAAAACCAAAACCACAACAGAAACAGTAACAGAAACAGAAACAATACCGCCGCACCCAACAAAGTTGAAAATGTTTAAGTGCAATAAAAAGCGTCATAAAGCTTATCTGCACATTAGCACTTGTTTCACCTGCCTTCGGTGCTGCCATATTTTTGGTTTTTTAATTATGAGTGAAAAATGAAAAACGAAAATGGCGGACATTAACTGGAAATCGCACCAAATCTGGCCAAATCGCTTATATGTATAGTTGACTAAAACTCACTAAAGGTTAATAAAAGTAAATTAGGTAATTAAATTTATGCTCCCTCACCGAAGCGGTTAGTTGGACTACCTATTGCAGCTGTGAAGTAGTGTCCAAAGTTGGTTTCCAGTAAGTAATTATATAAAATGGCGTTGATCTGGAAAGACCAAATGGAGGTTTTTGAAGTTATGGGGGTATTGTGCGTACATTTTAAGTATATTAATTTAAGGCAAATGAATTTTGTTAAAAATATGGCATTTAAAATTAATTAAATTATTTTTCTTTATTTAATTGAGTGTTAATATCCGTTTTGACGAAATAAACTTAATTATAAATTATATAAATTAATATAAAATATATAATAATAATAAATAATAAATAAATAGATAATAATAATAAATAAATAATAATAATTTTATATAAACTAAATATAAATTACATCGAAACTGATATGAAAGTGCATTGAAAAGTTAAACATACTCGGCTGAAACAATCAGGCTCACTTAACATGGATTCCTGAGCATGCTGGCAATTAAATGGCAGACAAACTTGCAAGAAGAGGCGCGGCTTCAATAATGATAGGTCCAGAACCTCTCTGTGGTCTTGGCAAAGGAATTCTATACATTCTGATGAACAGCGATAAGGAAAAAGAAAGAGAACTATATTGGGAAAGGCTGCCAAGATTATCACAATCTAAAATGCTTTTAATAATCAAATATTAACCTCAGAGTCATCACGTGACTGTAGATTGAATAATCACCTAACAAAATTAGGAATTCAATCCATCTTAGACTGCAGACACTTCAGATAAAAGAGTGAAACTGCATACCATGTGCTTCGGGAGTACCCGGCACTTATTCACAAGTGGCAGACACACCTAGGAAGGTATTTCATGGATCATAGGAATTCAAGACTAGGAAAGATAGGCTCTATACTGCATTTCCTTAAAGAAATCTGACTTGGAGACACACTGTAATCCGACTAAAGAGCATAATAAGTCTTTTAGATCGCACTACACTACCCCTTTTCAAATAATAAAAAAAAATAAAAAAAAAATATATAATAATAGAAACTATTGTTTTAATAGTACCTCGAACAGCAGAAAATCACAATAACAAATTTTCTTATTTATTAATTATTTTAATTTTTGATGGTTCATACAGCTGTTTCGAATATTGGCAAATATTCAAATATTGTTTTGATGTAGCCATCAAAACATCGATAGTCTTGTAATTATTTGATATATTTAATTATTCGTAAATAATTTTTTGAGACCGCAAATACCAAGGGTTGAATTTGTGCCCTGCCAAATTTGAAGCTCAGAGTCAAGGTTCAGTAGCCAACTGACCCAAAGCTGTATTTGACTTGTATTTTCTAACTTTGGAGATTTGTTGATTTGCTATGATAGTTTATTAATAAATTTAGTGGCTGTCTTATATTAAAACGAAATCACAAAACTATTTTTCTTAAAATGTTTATTTATTTATTTATTCAGTTATTCTTAGTGTGACAAAACTGTCCACAGATAAAATAAAGTAAAGGTGCTGATTCACCAATTCAGACATCTGAATATCAATAATACTATTTATTTATTGTATGGCTTATTAACGAATGTGTAAGATAAGGCAGTAATGACAATAAAGCCCAACTTAGGCTTTAAAATATATTTCCTAAACGAAATTCTAAAAATTTTGCACTTTAATTCAAAACAATATATTTCAGAATATTTTTCATAGAAGCCTGAATATATTTATTACTATATTTATTTTCTAGTTCAAAATATGAATATTCAAAAAATTTTTGTTACCACAAACGTCAGTTCCGTTCACGTGCAGCTCGAAATGGATATCCTGTAAAATATACGTACATGGCGAATATATCCTAAATACCAGTAGGAATAAACTCTCGACTCGTATGTAACCTATTTGGAAAATAAATAAAATATGGAGCCAAATTTCACATACATGAATTCGTTAAATATAACAGCAAAATTTACATTGTTATCTAAATTGTAGGTAATTTTTTATGAACAGTAAAAATATTATGCGACTACCAATGAAAGTAAAATGAACAAAAAAAAAACAAAAAAAAAAAGAAAATAAAGGAAAAATGCTAAAAGCTAACACTGAAAAAGTTAAACAAATGGCTTAAAAGAGAAATGTCAGTTTGAAATATACGAGCACATCCAGTTTTAGTGCCATGATGAAGTTGGGGTCCTTTTTTTTACAGTTGATGTAATTTTAAGTAAAAAGTTATTTTTCTTAACACGGTTTCCCAAAGCATTGGCAGTCAGTGAAATTTTTAGACTTTCTCTTTCCGAAAAGCATCAACAGTGGAGACGTACACATTAGTCATATTCTTGTATGGTCTGATTTTTGACTGTTGATGTCTGGCGATTTAACTTAGCTCGATTTTGCTTGTCTTCTGGCTGGCTTTTATGTAGGCTTTCAATTTTTGACATTTTACTCGAGGGTGTTTTTCCGCAACACCTTTTTTCCACTTTCTCCACTTTTTCCACTTTTGCCACTGTGAACTTTTTGAGGAGAAAGCCTGTTGATTTTGTAATTTTCAGAGGCGTCAAGCGAAAATGAAAATAAATTAACATATTTTGTGCTACTATTTTAGGCGTCAAACATTAGAAAATTTTAAAAACAAATTATTTTTATTTTTTGGGAGGTTGGCATTTTTAAATTTGCGTTAAAATACCCATAAATTTGTTTGTACAATATTACTTCATTAAACTTTTCAAAGCTTTTAAAATTATGAGAAATTAAGAGTTGAAAGAAATTATACAAGAAAACTTAACACAATAAAGATAAATTGTATTCGTTTTATGATAAATTTATAAGCTATAATATATACATATATATATACATAAATTTCAAGTTTGTACCATTTATAAAGCCTGCGATATGGACGTTTAAAAATGTGTCTACAATACTTATTGTTAAAGCCATTGAGTCTACTGTGCCCTCTTCTAAGTTTAGGATAGGTCTTTAAGCCCTTTTGGGTCAATAAAAAGTAGTATGGAACTTATTTTACAGAGTTTATTGCCTCTGCTGTAAGAATATACATTCCCAGGTGTCTAACATAATCCGTGTGTGTAAGCATTCTAACAGCACACGTACGACTGACTTTCATTCTCTTTGCAGAATATGGAGTTTGCATTCGTATATATGCCCAGTGTCGTAAGATGGTGTTTTAGTTTACAGTGCCCTGTTAAAATTCCAGCAACGATTCTAAGTTTTTCTTTTGATAGGTCTATATACAATCCTTGTATTTCCTATTGTTATATAGGAATATTCCAGTGATATAGGTATTATTCCAGTAATCCTTTATTATTCCAGTAATTCCGGCACTTCTTTATTTCTAGAAGAGGAAGGAGGGTACTTTATGTTAATCTACAGAAAGGTTCTGGCCCCATCATGCATGTGGCTGCTGCTTTTCTGACTAGTTCTGACTCCCACAAATGATTTTTGTAGGCGCTGTCATCATGACGAAGTGGAGACTGAGCATCTTTTTCGTAACTGCTTAGGTTTATGTACAATTCTCATGAATACACTAAGGTAAGCGTTTCTGGATGATTTGGGGTAAAATTGTTAAAACGGCGGACATCCCTACATTGATATTTATGAGGCTCTACGTTTACTTTACGGAGAATGGCAAAAAATTCTTTAAGTGGAGTTCGATGGTATTACAATGGGCCAATAGGTGTATGTATGTCGCAACAGGTGACTGCCACGGTACCCACCTACTCAAGTTTACATAAAGACTCTTTTCTAAATAGAAACTTTCCACAAACATTACATATGATGTCAGATAGGTTGTTCTCTGATAATTAGGTATAATGGGTTAATGCTTAAACAATTTACAATTGCAGTGGCCAGATTACAGTCAAATCAAAACTGAAAGTACAAAAATGTTTTATTTTAGCAAACAGTATAGTAAACATAGAAATGGTGTTAGCATTATTGTTAAATCGTATGATCTCTTACATTAAGAAAAATAATTTGGTTGATTTAATCAGATTTTAACTAAATCTCTGGTCAAAATTTTCTTACTCCATGCATCATATTGGTTTAACCATACCACATATTGGTTTTTATATCTTCTTTACCAGATAACAAAATAATCAGGTCAATTTAACTAGTATGTGGTTAGAGCATATTTTTCTGAGTGTACATTCGAAATCGAATTGGCAAATTAAGATAAAAAAGAAGGTTTACGAATTGAGTTTTTAGTAGGGTAATAAAAAATTACGAATATATAGTTGAATATATTGTTTTATTTTATATAAGATGTATTACATTATTGATTATATTACAATGTTTTAATAATAGTAAATGACGAAAATAAATTTTTCTTTTAATGCCATTAATATTTTATTGCAAAAATTAAGAAGATTCTTATTACTTCCAACTACAATCGCTTTATTTAAAATATATTTCAAAATATTACTCTTTTTACATAGTTGCATATCAATTAAGAAATATTGTTACTAATATAAATTGAAGTCATAATAATAAATCCATAAGGAAGCAACAGATAACCAATGTTATTTATTCACTCAATATTCTTTGACCATCAAATATTTCTTCATATAGCAATTAGGTTTTGACAGGACATATTTCACACTTTCAAAATTAATGTCTTTATTTTAAAGAACCATTCAAAATAACAAGAGGACTTAATTGCACTATGGTTAATATAATTTATCACACATACTTATTGCATACAATAACTATAACTGAAGCCCAAACCCCACATTAAGTTCACAACAATAATAAAACAATTTAATTTGCAACACTTTTGTGGAAATTTAATTATATAAACTTGAGCACCGGAAGAAAATTTCTAATTGAAATACAAGTTACAAAGCAAGTCAATAGCAAATGAGCCAAATAACTTTAACGCCTAATAGTAGGCAGCACATTTTATTAAGTGCAGTGACCAGTCGAGCACAGGCGCAAAAACACACACATTCACACTCGACAGGCAGAGTAGAAGTCTCTTAAGGATACTCGTATACAAGAAAAACTTAAATTACCAGACAGGTTACGTTGTCGTTGTCGTCAGGTGGTTACTCAATATTAAACGGCCGGACTCCTGGTTAGTTGATAGCGCAACGAAACTAGAAGGAAATGCGGCTGTTTGATAATGAAATCAAATAAAGTTGAAATGGGAAACCGCAATAGCAATAAAAGTAGTCGAACTTGTACGAAAAAGGATACACTTGCCAGTTTTATTACGGATGCTATATTAAGAAACTTTTCGGACTTACCAAACTTTGATTCTTTACTTTTGCCATATTTACTGGTTTTGCTTTATTTTTTATATAGAGTTTTTTATTCACGTTTATAACAGGCGGTTGCTGTCGAATCGTCCTGTTCTGTTGACTTTGTAATAATTTTTATGGTGGATTTTTTTTTTATATATTTTTTTTTTTTGCTTTAATGAAGACTTATGTCCAGGTTCAAAGTAATAAAATTTACTTTTATAGACTTTTATCAAAGTGATTTATGTTTATGGACCAAAAGTAATTGGATATTGACTAGAATTTGAGTGCGGTTGTAATATTTAGTAATGAATATGAGTAAATTTATTTATGTCTTCACTTATTGCGCAAATATTTCAGGTCCTGGCATTTGTTACATTGAATGTGTAAGAAATGTATGCAATTAATTTCAAATTTTATTAGTGTAAATGTGTTTTATGGTTTTACAGTCATTATGATTTGCACAAATATTTTAATTTACAACTATCAGTTGATATAAATCATTGATTACATCATTTGGACTATTGGATTTTTAATTTGTTGTTAATTAATTTCATTTCTAATGTTTATTTGGTCAATGCAAGGATATTAATTTTAATTTAACTTAAATACAAACGGCATGAAATATACGTTCCTTCACTATTTCCGGACAAATTAGTTTTGCATAATAAATAACATTATACTCGTATTTGTTTAATACTTCAATAAGAAAATGTATTAGGGTTTAATACATTAAAACTGTATAAATAGTTGTAGTTATAGGTAGGATTAATTGGATTTCAAATTGCCAAAACAGTGAATATTAAAAAAATAAATAATATTTTTCAGCATCAATGAAATGAGTGTCGATAAGTGTAGTCTATTTTGAAACAAATTACATTATATAAAAGTTAGAAGGAAATATTTTCTAAGACCACTGATGATGAGTACTTTGCAATACTCGAAACAGTATAAAATTAACTGAACAGCCAAACATCAATAAGTTAACTAAAATTTTAGTTGTATTCTTCATTTCCATCCGAACCCCTCTAACTTTTTAATAGTTTCTTTTCGTTATAAGAATCGTCATTTTGGCAAAAATAACCATTAAGAAATTATATTATTTTTAAGTATTATAATAATAAACTTAAATATTCATAAATTGAAATACTATTATTTACGGTAATCAAACACATAATACGAGTATATTTGCGTAAGAAGGCAAACTAAATTAAGCTACGCGCATTCGACAACCGTTCACACTGCTTTAAAGGAAATTGCTCCCATATTTTCTGTTTAAATTATAAGTTTTAATGAAACAAGTGTTTCAATAAGTCAGTAATTTCATTTAAATAAGCAATTAAGTCTTCTATCCATCTAAGAACTATTCCTCTTCTAAATTGACACATTTATTCCAACGCTTCTCTAATTTTTCGATAACTTCATTATAGAATGACATGATTTAGATTTTAAAAAATATGTCTTGAATCCTGGGTCTCAAAAACTTTATCATTTTAGCTAAGTTTCCTTTTCAGAAACATATTTCTTATGTCAGGTAATAAGTCTGTAGTGGCAAGAGGTCAGATCTGGTGGATCGCATCTGGCTCATTGCATTTCTTACAAACATCGCTGCGAATAAAGTAGTTAGTAGTTTGTCTGAGCAGATTAGGTAATGCTTGAAATCCTATGTACAGATTCGGCATAGATAAAACAAAGTCAGCTGATTATACTGTCTTAGTATATGATTTATATATGATAGGTGTGTTTATGTGATAAACTAATATACTGCAGAGGAAGAAAGAAAGAAAGAGAGTAAAGTATTAAATCTAGCTGATGTTCTTGATTTTAAGGGGAACAGACCCGAATAAGATTTTATGGATAGAAAGAACATTACTCATAATATGTATTCTATTACCATTACACTGATTGAGACGTTTGTTTTTTTGCACTTTTGTCTATTGCTATGTCGTCAGTATATGTGGATGGTATGATGTGATCGTGAATATAGAATAAAAATAGTAATTGTTCACAAATTTCTTATGGAACTTTAAATTTAATTTTTTAAGTATGAAATGAACATTTGTTTACTCCATTCTAGACTATATGCAAAAAATGATTCTTTCAAATATTTTCAATTGTCCATTATCTAAGCTTTTGATTTCTATAATAATCAATTAAAAAAGAGTTATATATTTTGTGCATATGCATATATAGATGTACATATGATGGTATATATGTGCATATCTACATCCTTGTCCATTAAATGCAAGTTGTGTCTCCCATAAAAAAGAAACTTCAAAGGCATCATTTAAACCAAATGCGAATTTTACAAGAACCATACCATCATCCATTCTAGGGCAACCCCAAATGAATTTTTTGCTTGAAAAAATTACACTTTTATGATTCTTTTCTTTTTTTTAATAAAATTTCATTTGTTCGAACGCATTCACGCATCAACTATACAACAACGGCTGGGTATTTCACGTATCTGAAAACAATCGCAATTGAGTTTGTATGCCTAACAATTTACAAGATGTTGCACAAAAATCATAAATTATGCACTCGGTGCAGGCAGTCATGCTTTGTCCATTGTATTGTAATGATGTATTTTTGCATTGCAGCATGAAAAGTTAACAACTTAAGGATACTTTGCCACCATATTGCAGGTGCAACATACGAAGGGAGCATTGCTTCCAATGGAATATTTGTTCAATTGCTCTTGTTCCTGCGTAACGCATATTACGTGACACATGTCGCATATTGTCAAGTGAAAATATTACACAAAGAACCCGGAAGGGTTAAAATAGAGCAAAAGGTACACATACGAACCCACAAAAATGCCACGTTGTTGCATTAAAAATTAATGAAATACATGAAAATTTATGCGTGTGAGCTGTGTCCGGCGAACTGCTTGGAGTTTTGGGATTTGTTCAATTTATTTTCTTTAATTGGTAATATTATAATGAGTTTTTTTTGTATTTAAATATATACCTATTAAGATCTTTTTTTCTGAATCTTATGACCATAATTTTGCAATTAATTTTATATGTATTTATTTTGTTATTGCCCATTACACTTTAGTTATATACAAGCCAGCTATTATATTTATTCCTATTTAGGCTGTTTTGTAGCCATCAAAGTCAGTACACAGTTTTCTAATTACTTAATATTATTTTAAATATGATTCTTTTTTTATATATTTATATATATTTTTCTATATTTATATACAATAAGCTAAGTACAATTAACTATAATTTAGGTACTACAATAAATACCGGAACTTATAGCTACTCTACGATCAATAAATTGTCTAGAAAAAAAGCTGAAAATTTGGGTTAGGTAGATAATAAAGAAAAAGGTTCTGAAGTGTGTATCTAACACAGTCCTCCGAGCCTATAAACATTTTTTACTCTTCTATATTACACTTAGTTTTCATAGATCTATAATCCTATCATGGATATGTGGCCCGTCTGGTTTAGATAAACCTAGTCCATTATATATTAAGGATCTCGCTCAAATCTCTCTTCCCTGGTTACTGGAATGAAGTTTCCACACAGTTGTAGAAATCTTCTCCATTCATTCCTAAGAGGTAATTTTGGTGGGTTCAAATCTCAATAATACAGGCCATAAAATATATGGCCTGTTGTTATTCTTGTTCAGAAGGATATACACATGTATTAGAAAAATTCATTTATTCATAATGAATAATAAGTCGTATCAATTAAACCAACTTTTGGTATATAAGAGCAGAGAACAGTAGATCCAACTGGTCGCAATGTGTAAAGGCCTTAGCTTAACGCATTAACCATTTAATCGCCTTCTGCAACTAAACAATTGGACGTACCGAATCCGGTATAATCATTAGTTTGATCGTATTGCAGGTCTCCCAGAATTTGAAAAAAATTTCGTTATTATATCACGGCATGAAATGGCCAGGGCATGTACAAGTACTTTCAATAGGTAGTGGTGATATAAGTTCTTGCAAAGATACTAATTGTAAGACTGGTTGGATTTAGGGTTAATGAAAAATAACTCTTTTTTAAATTAAATTAAATTTTTCGGGTAGGGAGAGATCTTAATCAGGCTCTATCAAATAACCTTTTAGATTGTGAAGCAAGCTCAACCAAATAGGTGTAAGAGATTGAAGACCATCATTGTATCACTAACTATGAAAAACATTGATTAAAGAAACATTACGCCATCAAAAACTGTAATCGTGAGTAGAAAGAAGATTCAACTACTTTAGTGAATATTGTTGTGCATTTTTATTTACTCAATAATTTTTTTGTATTAAAACTGTTAATATTTACTTAAAAAAAATAGTTATTAAATTAAATTTGAATATTAAACTTATATGATTTCATACAAAATATACGCATTAAATTACTGTCTTAGTATCATCTTTTTATAATCACATAATGCTTAAAGTAAAAGCCTAATCAACTCTCATTTTATTTTCAATATATTTGTTTGCAATTTATAAATGGAATGACAGACTTTAAATATTCTTTTATATACATTTTTTTCATAAATAATAAATAAGTGCAGTATAATGCATTTTATGCATGACGATTTACCTAAAAACATGCATTTTATACGACAATTCAGAATTGATTCAGGTCCTTATTGAAAAAATCCAACCACCCACTAACCGAATAATATATATAAAGAATTTCAATAAATGTGGTGAATGTGAAAATCAATTTTCGAAGTAAAAATTATTTTGAATGCACTTGGACTCCTGTGCATTTTTAAAGACAAAATCAATGCTTGCATACTGCATTCAATTTTTTTGGTTTTAATTAAAGTTACCCTTTCTGTTGTCCTTGCAATTCACCCCATACTGGATTGCATGCAATTAAATTTTTTTACCTCAAGTTAAACATGATAAATGTTGTTTTTTAATTACTTTGTGCCTTTCTGAAAGAATATCCCTTAACAGAAAATTTATTAAGTAAGTTATTATAATAACTTATAAAACATTGTGACTTCTTAAAGAGCTTTATGTATTTTCATTCAATCAATAGCAAAGAAAAAAATATTAAAACTATGAATACATAATCTAATAGGTTCATTATCAGTATTTTAAATAATAAATAAATAAAAAAATTTTTTTAGAAATCTTTTGGGAATAGAAATCCGTTAATACATCTGTAAAAACATCTCTGACTTTCTTATGAAGACCTTCCTTGAAAGGGCCATGTGAACTGATAACATTGATTGATCGATCACATTTGTTGTGCGTTTTTACCAAACATTTTTGCACAAAGTTTGAGCAGTCACTGAACACTCAAAAGTATAATTAGAAAAACACTGGATGGCGATGAAATTTCGCAACATTACAGTGCTACTAATTTACAAAATGATTGTGACGACATCTTTTTCGCACATTTTCCAAGATATAAATTTTGAACAGTGTCTATTTTGAGTCCAAAATAGTCTTACAAAATTTTTAAAAAAATTGTTTCGATGTTTTTGAATGGAGGGATTATAATTTTTTTTTTTTTGTGAATGAATGTAAGTATTCTGTTATATTCATCCAATACCTAATAGCATGGTATCTTTAAATTAATTTCATTAATTTTAAAAAACAAAGTAATTTAAGGGAATACAGTTATTTAAACTTAAGTTTTTTCTCTCCTTGTAAATGAACTAATGAAACAACGCCAAAGATATGTCCTTCACACCTTTATGGTAATCCTATATTTAATTTGGAAACATTAGTAACTTTTGAAAAATTGCTTATCTACGCAATACTTAAACATGAGTTCCAAGTTGTTTTTTGTTTTGTCAGGTACTTTTACTGTTGATAAAACATTAAGGAGTAATATGCATTCACTCCTCACTTACCTTAGTTTATTCGAACCCGATAGTCCACATTTCGTATTTTTTATAGCACTGTTGCAGGATTGCCAGACTCGAAATCTCTCAACCAATTTGTCTATTTGCTGTGACGAGTCGTTTTATCTTTTTAGCTTAATTTAAAATTCAAAACAGAGTGTTAGAATGCATACGAAAAAAAGATGAATTTACAAGTCAAAGTAATTTTTGACACCCCTTCAAAGGTGTATCAAATTACAGTTTCATATTAAGGAATAAAACGTGAAGGCATCATGAAATTATATTCGGCATTGTTGGTTATAAATATTTAATAGAATTGGTTTCTATTAAGACATGAAGGTTTGATAGTAAATAGAGAACAGTTTTCTTTCCCCTTGATTAGATAATAAAATATTGTTGGACTGACTAGGAACGTATAAGATACGTTGCAACTGAACCATTTATAAATAAATAACACTAAATAATGTGACATAATAAAATAAATGAACTGAATGTAAACCAGATGAACTCTAAGGTAAGGCAAGGAGGGAGAATATTAATTAAGTATACTTTTTTAAGATATTTTTGATTTTTGAAGCTCATCTTAGACTTAGACCCTGATTCCATTGCAGTAAAAACCGTTTTCAGTCTACTATGTAAAAGCAATTTTATGAAACCTCTATTATCATTAATATGAGACACAGATGAAAGAATCCGGAATGGGAATATGAAGTAATGAGAATAAAAAAAATTTTTTTGGATTAAAGAATGAAAAGATTTAATTTAATATACCAAGGTTAAGAAAATTTGTCACTTTAACGTGAATTAAAGACATGAATTATATTATGAGATATAAAATTGAATTTGGAGCACACATCAGAAATTAAAGGTCTGAGTTGAACTAAAACGATTCTACCCGTCTTTTTTTCGGAACAATTGATTTCAGAAATGATATTATATTAGAGTATGTAATGAAGAGGGTCGTTGATCACTAATTCCAGATATACTTTGTAACGACAATGTTTCGTTGTCGTTGCGGTTTGTTGGGGTATCCTTAGCCTCTCCAAAGTCTACGCAATAAATTTGTTGATTATGACCAAATTATTCAAAGACGTAGTTCTTTAAGGATTTGTTCTAATTAATTCTTAAGTTCCAGTCACAAAACTATTCAATAATAAGTTAATAATAATAATTTTGAATCAAATTTGATTAATATTGCGCTGTATACCAAATGTGTTTTATGTAGAGGGAAATTGTCAATTTCCGTCCTCACAACTTACCTTACAACCTGTGGATGAGTCACTTCAGAAATGTTTTGTTTGTTGTAATAGTTGTAGACATATATAATATATCGTATATATATTAAGTGAGTCCCAACTGCGTAAGGGACTTTGTTTATTCGTGTAAGATATTTATCTGTATGCAAAATTTTATAATTCCGAAATCCTATTTATCATGAAACACTTCAGGTCTCTCATGATGGTGGAGGACATGGTGTAAGAGGTATTCTATATATGTGTTGTCAAATGTGTTGTCATGGTGTAAGAGATATTCTATATATGTATTGTCAAATTTTGGCATGCTTATATATTTTTATACTTCATTTCACAGGTCTGGAGAGCAAAGTTATTTACGATATTTACAGATAAAGATTTTATATAGAAATAAAGAGTGACATTATATTTTCTTATGATTTTGAAAACATTTTTCTATGCAAATATATACTTCAAAGCTTCTCAAAAATCAATAGTATCATTTAAAAATGTAGTGTTTGGTTATAAATAGCACATTAAAAATATTTTCCAGTTACTGAAGCTTATATTTCACCCCTTTTTGCTCTTGAAATATGAAATCACGTATACTAATTAGCAAAACATAGCAGGAGGTAAAACTTAATTATATATAGAAAATTTAAAAACTTCAATTCATAAAAATATTTTTGAACTATTTGCTATAAGTTATAAAATATTATAATTAAAAATTATTAATAAAAACGACCACAAAATTGCTGAGTTTATTTATACAAGTGAAAAAATGTAAATGCACATAAACTTATATATTACTCATATAAGTTACTAAGACTTTGGTATAATCGATATTTATTAAAATAAAATTTGTCTTCTACTAAAAGAGGTTAAAAGAAGAGATGAGTGTCCATTATGCAGTACCAGAAATCTGGCATAATCGCAGTATTTCACTCTATTAGGAGCCAATATTTATTAAAAAATTTGTATTTCACTAAAAGAGGTTTAAAAGTATTAGGCGTATTTATTAAAAACTAAAAATTTTAAATATATTAGAATAAATTAACAAAAATTTTTGTTGATATCTATGCATTTCTATTCGAACTCTTCTAACTTTTAGATAGGTTATTTTCGTTGTAAGACGCTTCACTTTCGACAAAAAAAATTAACATTAAGTGTTATCTTTTGATTGAAGAAAATATTTTTTTATTTCTGATTTTGTTGAATCAATTTTAAGTATAGTGTAACTTAGTATAGAGTTGAGTAAAATGTAGTTAAGGCATAAATCCTTGTTACTTCTATTAAAACCAGATTAAGTTAACTTTATAGATCTTAAAAGTTTATAGGAACAGTAAAAATATCACTGTTTTGAGTTTTATAAAAACTTTATAGTACTAA
Organism: Teleopsis dalmanni; assembly: GCF_002237135.1. Taxonomy (NCBI): domain Eukaryota; kingdom Metazoa; phylum Arthropoda; class Insecta; order Diptera; family Diopsidae; genus Teleopsis; species Teleopsis dalmanni. The sequence continues at coordinate 38,841,411 of NC_051847.1, forward strand.
TTTTTAGTTTTTGTATCCAAACAGTTAGTCCGATGAGAAAACTAGCACCATGAAGCATATAATAGAGTTTCTAATCTAAATTTAAATTAAAACTAAAACTGCTCTTAATATACGATGCAACATAGCATTTTATATTTAGCAGAGCAAAATAGGAGAAGCCCATTTTATTGTCAACAAACATTGTCGGTAAAGTCCTCTAGTAAAAACTCTGTAACAAAGGTACACATCACTCCATACAAATATATTTAAATACAAACAGATTTGTAGCTACCATTTTATCGCACCAAAACAGAACGCTTATGGCAGGAGCCCCTTTCACTAAGTCCTGAACTCGAGCAAAGCACAAGTGCCAATTAAGATTTATGATGCGGAACCAAATAAACGACAGCAAATGCAACAATATTATTGTGGAACCGTAAAAATTGTAAACGAAAAATTAAACTGGACAACAGCAGACCCAAACGGTAGCAGGATGCTAAATCCGAAGTTGCTGCAGAAAGGATGCTTTGCCTGTTAAACGAGCTTAAGTCAAAAAAGTTAACGTTTGAACTTAAACTTGGCAATCCACGCAAGAGTTAGGATAATTGCTTAATAGAAAAAATTTGCTCTAAATTAGAAAGACTTTTTTTTTGTTTTTCAAATGCGTGTTACTGTTTGAAATTAAATTTTTTATTCAAGGCAAGTGTAAATTGAGATAACTCTGAAAAAAATTATTGTAAATATATACGTATGTATTATTATGTTGAGGCTAGTTGAGTTAGTGAACTTGAGCACTTTTACTCTCCATTAACTGCGAGGTTTCTTCATAACCCCTCTCTACGCCTTTACTGGATTATTATTTAACACTTCATCAGACTAAGCCATAATTGACCTCAGAGTTGCATATCTCCCCGAGGAGTTTGCAACCATTCTGAGATTCGATAATGCGGTATTGGTAAGTTTATCAGTTTTCAGAAATCATTTCAGAGCTCTATCTTTTATGTATTCTTTGATCGGTGCAATATTGAGGTCCTTGAGGATGTAATTCGTCCTAATGTACCATGGTACCTTGAAAAACCAACTGCTAATCACAGTAGCTGGATGATTTCATTAGAAGCTCATCTCATTAAGATATAAACATATAGTATACACATTTATTTATTATATGTTGACGTTAAAATAAAGACAACTTTTTTTATAGATCTAGTCATACAAATACATAAGTTTTTGTGATTAAAGTCATAGGTTTAGATCTTATTAAACCACTAATATAAACTAAATATAGGAAAAATACCTTGCAGCCAATCGTATAAGTTTAGTGTGCTGAAATAATAATATATTATATTGTATCAGTTCCAAAAGCAGTTATTAAGTATTAATTAATTATTAAACAATAATTAAGTGATTAACTGCCATATGGGCTTAGGATCACAATGTTCTCAGCATATAGACAAGATAATGCACCGAAGACCGCCTTACTAAAATAAATACAAATGACACAAATTAAAGTTATATACTTCGATATAAATTCCCTCCTTCTTCCTCCTTCTATAAATTCCGCCTTTTTGTGAGGCGTGGCCTACGTGTATCTAAACCTCTGTTGTTCTTTAGGTTAGGTTGAAAAAATGTAATTATACATAGAGCAAAAGCATGATTGCTAACACTTATCCAGCGCAACATTAGATATTAACAACAGCCAAGATGGCACTCTCACCCCCACTTCAGTGTATGAGACAAACAAAGTTGTGAACACCTGAATCCCGCGGTTCCAAATTTCAACTCAGGTCGGGTGTCACAAATGAAAAACCTTTTGCTAGCACAAAAACTCCAAATCAGTGCAGGTGGTGCTTAATGAATGGTTCCAAATTTTTACTCTGGTCGGGTATCATAAGTGTAAACCCTTTTGCTAGCACTAGAACTCCAAAGCAGTGGAGGTGGCACCTAATAAATCTCACCACGCAAGTATTTTCACTTCTCTCCTGATTAATCTGGACCAGGAGGATATTCTAGACCGAAAGTTTCGACTTTCAACTGATATTAAAAGACTCGTAATAGGTCACATTTTGGATTTCATTCGAAGAGATGAGTGTCCATTATGTTCAATTAGCAGTACAAGAACTCTGGCATACTCGCAGTACATTACCCTATTGGGAGCCAATCTCCTGATTACTTTCATACTGTTTTCTTTAAAGTGGCTATACTAAATAATATAACCACAATCTTCTTCTAATCCTTAATTAGTACTAACAACACATATATTTATAATATAAATGTATGTTAAATTTACTTTATACACAGTATTTACTTAATACTAAATAAATTAAAGAAAAAATAATTTTCGAATACTCTTACCAGATTACATGCCCGACTTTCGTTGCAAAAGCTTAACCTTTGACAGACAGAATAAGAATAAGAATAAGAAACTAATTTTCAACTTTTTTGCAAGGAAAAGTTCAAAGGCAGCGGGAAACTGCGAGTGTCATGGCCATGTGTAGGTCCCATAAAAAAACTAAAAGTACAAATAGGATAAGCATTTAAATACATATATGAGTGTATACAATAAGATACCAGTACATGCGTAGCTAAGCACGTAAGCATTTAGATATTTACCCTGCATACATGAATACATTATGTTGAGTTTATTAAGAAGAAAGAAAAAATTAAGAGGATTATGAGAATATAATTGGGGTTGCCTAAGACATCGTAATGAATATAGAGAAGGAAGAGCATATTATAATTAAAAAGTAGAAAAGCTAACTCTTGAAAGCCATTATTATCCTTTTTTATGTACATATATATATCTTAGTTAAATGTAAATAATTATGCGTTGTATTTATAAAAGAAAAAAGTACCCTTTCGACTTACTACACATTTTATTTTCTGTATTTTCATATGAAAGTATAATTATTTACTGTGATAAACAGTGGAGCTTAATTACATACCACATCTTAAAGCTTTAATTGAAAACTGCATATACTAAAGTATTGTTCAGTAATTTCTTAATAATTTAGTATAAAATATATTTACTATATAAGTGTGGGGTTTTACTTGTATTTGGTCTTTAAAAAACTAATCTTTCCTAAGCAAGGTTTGATACTACGGGATTTTTACTACTGGACATGGTGTCTGATTCCGAGAAAGAAAAGAAAACTTGCTGAAAACTAATATACAATTATATAGATCATTACATCTCAGAAAAGGTTTGTTGGAATAGCTGGGCCTGTTTAACCTTGTTGTATTTAATATATAATTAAGTTTATGCTTTCATAAGTTTGGAATCTATAGTGAAACAATATTGAAAACTTAAAAAATTTCAAATGGTTTGGGAAGAACAATATTTTTTAAAAATTTTTGGTTTCAATACCTTATTACAATTCAAACATTCTTTATGGAGAAGCTCTTTTCTATTCTTTCCATTAACTTCCGCCTAATCATCCGTAGTGATTCAATATTAAAAACTTAAGAAATATCAAAGGGTTTTGCGAAAAACTAAATTTTTTAAAATTTTTTGGTGTCAATACCTATCTTATATAGATGGTCTTCTCTATTCTTTCTATTAACTTCCGTCTAATCATCCTTTAAAACAGATACTTTTGTTTTTTCAACAAAGATGCACAAACGTATTAATTTTTTTTTATTCATACGCTCTAATAAATTAGCACCTTTTCGTTATATAGAAACGAATTTATGGCATTATGAGTAATACTGCAAAAATTTGAGAATTTTTTCTATATAACATATACATTGTGACCGAAAAGCTTCCGGAAATTTTAAATAAAACGCAAAATTCTTAATCTTCATCAATATTTATTTTATCTCCTTCAAAATATGCTCCTTAGAACGATACACAATACGTTCTTCCCATCATCAAACATTTTTTATAGGCGCTTTCCGGTATGGCTTTGAGTTCCCTCTGCGAATTCTGTTTTACGTCTTCTATGGATTCAAAACGCGTTCCTCTGAGTGGTAATTTGAGGTTGGGAAACAGGAAAAAGTCACACGGTGCAAGATCAGGTGAATACGGTGGCTGTTCGATGGTATTTATTGAATGTTTGGCCTTAAAATCGTTGATAATGTTGAACAAATTGAGGTGAATCGGAACAAGCCGGGCGTTGACACGTCGCATACACAAATTGTCCACCAAAATCAAACGAGCCATCTCACGACCGATGCCTAGCTCTCGTGCTATCTCTCTAACACTCACATGAGGATTTTTGAACACGATTTCCTTTGCCTTTTCAATGTTTTCGTCGGTGGTAGAGGTCGAAGGTCGTCCAGAACGCGGCATGTCTTCGACGGTCGTACGACAGTCCTGAAAGGCTTTGTACCACTCATAAACTTGAGTTTTCGATAAAACTGATTCCCCATAAGCCTTTTGTAGCATTCGCAACGATTCTGCACACGAAATTTCGTTCGAAAAACAAAATTTGATGCAAACTCTTTGTTCAATATTTTTTTCCATTGTTTTTTTCGCAACGCACTACTGAGGTGAACTGGTTTCAACAGCTGCCGTAAACGAACTGTCCGAC
>NC_051847.1:38845938-38873801 GCF_002237135.1 Teleopsis dalmanni
AATATCGAAAAATATACAGCGCGCGAATTTTAAATGAGAACCTCCGAAAACCTTTCGGTCACAATGTATATATAAAGTTATAAAAAATTGTATATATTATAAACGTCACATATATTATTCGGTATCTCTATACAACATTTATTAGGTTTCTAACTCTTATGAAAACCTCAGATATGCTTTTCCAACCACGAAATACGAAAATTTCTTTGTGTTATTAATTAATTAAGCAGAATAAATTTTAAAAATGTTTTCAACCAAAATGCATGATTTTATTAAAAAAAAAATTTTTAATTAAATCAAAATACATTCCTTATTGTGTTTGACAAGTTGAAAGGTTTCGCATGAAATTTTTTTATTCGCACAAATTTTCATTCCAAACCTCATCTTTCTCTAAGCATTTAATCCACAAAGGTTGCTACTTTACTGATTTAATCAAAGAAATTTTCCAGCCAGATTTGACCATTGATTTTACTCACAGCAAAGCAATGACAAAAAAAATGATACGACTTAAAAAGAAAGCCAGTTTTATTATCGAGCAAATTCATGCTCGGATGGTTCCGCACATATATAAGCCCACAAAATATATTATCAAATTACCCAAACCATGTAGTGACCTTCAGAATAAAAGAAAAAAAAACGAAATCCTTGATATGTTTTAACACATTGATTCCATGCTTTAACGAAAGTATGTGGATGACCAGTAAAAATTTCTACAAAAAAAGGGCCGGTGTGACAAAAATATTTGGTACACTTTAAAAAAAAGTTTTTAGCTTCGCATTTGGAATCCAATCGCATAAAGAAAGGATATCTGACATTGTTTTCATCCAAGTGTGGCGCGGAATGTTGTTAAACTTTTTTTTTATTTCATTGTTTCATATTTAGGATGGACATATTTGTAGAATATAACTGGCAAAATTTTGTCGGCTATAGACAGGCCACAATCGCGTATTTTGAAAATAATTATAGCTTTTGGATTAAATTGCTTTCAAATTTAATAAAAAAAATAATATGAAGTGCAATAAAGTAGAAATATAAATAAATAAATAAATAAAAAATAATAAAAAATAAAATCAATAAATATAGAAAAAAAATAAATAAATTTAAAACTGATGTAAAATTAAATAATACAAATCAATATAAAAAATAAATAAAATAAAATAAAATTATGTTAAAAAATTAGAATAAAATAATACCACGATGAAACGAAATGAAATAAAATACTAAATAAAAATAAAAGTAAAATAAAATTTAAAAAAATAAAATGATATATAATAAAATTAAATAAAAGAATACAATAAAAATCACATACATATGTAAAAGCAAAAAATACAAGATATGGTAATACCAACGAACACTTTCGCAGCCCTATTTTTAAAGAAATTATGGAAGAAGGTATAGAATATCTGGAAAACTAATTCAGCAGACAAAAGCAAAATTTATCGTCATTGCAAGCGGCTATACAATTGTTTAGTACCAAAATAATTTAGCAGAGGTTGTTTAACTGAAACCTATTATTTAATCGAAAAATAAAACTTAATAGCTTATATATTCCCTCGGTGTACTACAGAACAAAACAATTAGAATCATTTGGGATAGAGTTATGACCACAAGTTAAACAATATTATTGTTTTTAATTAAGCTTGATTAAAGTAAAAATACGATAGAGTTTTCTGATATTGCAGTATCGTTCAGCAGACAATTCAGGCTACATATTTAATCAAATACATATCCTTGGTCAGAAAACTTCAACAAATTTAACTATATAGCAGTTGTACAATAAACTCCATTGAACAGGATAATATAAAATAAATAAAATAACAACAAAATTAAATTAAACTAAATAACAATGATTGTGAAATCAAGTATAAACAGATCAAATCTCTATTCTAAATCAAAGTTTCTAAAATATCACTCATAACTGTACCGTTGGGATGAAAATCATAAACTACACAGACGACATACCTAGCTGCAATCAACAAAAAATGAAAGACGGTATATATACAAAAGTCGCAAACACGGTTAATACAAGCAATGACAGAAGCATGAGAATTATTACCCGGACTCATTAGTTAAGGAAGATATGGAGTTTCTTTTTATAACGAAACAAGAAACTCTGTCAAGTACGGAGAATTTGTATGGACTTACAGTGATAAAAAAATTCAACACTTCTCCTTATAAGGAGAAGGTATATGTCATCTTTAAAACAGTTAAAAGATCTCTCTTTTAATATCTATAATGTCAGGATAGATGTTATTTCTAAAGTCATCATTTTTTCACTTTTTCCAAACCTTATATGGAATTCTGCATTATTTAAGTTATTTTTTAATGAGGCTACACTAGTAAAGTCATAGAAACTTTAAGTATATAAGTAAACATTAACAGGCTCTGAGAAGACTTTTCAAGGTACCATGGCACATTAGGATGAATGACATTCTCAGTGACCTCAATATTGAACCGATCGAAAAATACATAAAAAATACATAGCCCTGAAATTATTTACAAAAACTGATAGGCTTACCAACACCGCATTATCGAATCTCAGAATGGTTGCAGGCGCCTCGGGGGGATATGCAACTCTGAGATCAATTATTGCTTAGTCTGATGAAGTGATAAATAATAATCCAGTCAAGGCGTAGAGAGTGGTTATGAAGAAATCTCGCAGTTCATAGAGAGTAAAAATGCGCAAGTGCACTGACTCAACTAGCTTCAACATAATAATATTGAAATAAATTAATGAAAGTAGTTTCAACTGCTTTAACTAACTAATTTTGATGCTAAAATTTTATTTTAATTAATTTAAAACATTTTTGACACAATAAAGGCTATGAAAATTGTTGGTAACCACTTTAGCCGCAGAGTAATGCACGCGTGAACATTGGCTTGCATGCGTGTCCCAGCCGGCTGTCGTCCTTTGCATGTCTTGCTTGCATTATAGTTTCAAAATTTGTTGCCACATTTTCATCCTTTTTTCCTTATTGTACTTTACTGTTTGCATCATTGGACGCACATCCGGTGACGAACGTGCTCCGACGTTGTTAACACTGGACAACATTGTGGCCTATTGTCAATACTGAACAATCAAAGTAACGACAACAGCAACACTAAAGCTTCTGTTGGTGACAACAGAGACATTTTCCACGCCAAAAGTCTTTTTGTGTGAAGGAATAACATTGAAGTGCTACTGAGGGGTTAAAAAAGGTCACTGGAAGTACCAACAATGAAACCATCAACAACTGCAAATGACTGACAATGTAAATTGTAACAAAATTATTTGTTATAATTTTTTCTTTTGCTTTTTTTTATATCGGAATATTTTTAAGAATTCTTTGCAGGTTTCAATGCCGTATTACACGTGCCTATTATCGATAATTAATTTTTAAATGCAGCCAAAATATGTCAACCCTCCGGAAAGATATTTCAATGCACGAACGAACTGGTACATGGCGGGTTCAAAATATGTGTGGAGAAATTCATTCCATATACACATTTCTGCTTTTCCTTTCAGTGACACATCATTAAAATGTATTTAAGTAATTTTCGTTTTCATTTATTTGTTGTCATTGAGAGTACAATTGAAGTTAATGGGGTGAAAATGAGGTGCGGCTATTACATTTATTGAATTCCACAATGCAATGAATTGGAATTAACATTTTTGAATGTTTCGGACAAGAAGATTAGTGCATGTCAATAGGCAGACATAGCGTCGAGGTTGTAATAATACAAAAAGATAAGGAAAAATATTTTTAACGAAAAATTCATTATTTATATTTTTCAATAATCATAAAAGTAATTAGAAAAGGGAAGGGTAGAAGTATTTAAAATTATTTCAGAATATTTAAAAAATTCCGATTTAAAAAAGAAAAAATAATTGTGCGAGTATATAAGGTATTGGCACACAGCCACTTATTAATTTTCTACATAAGAAAGCATTAGAGAGTCTACATATATAACTCTTACATTATTAAATACTATTATCTTAATCATATATCGCTTAAGTGACAGCTTTGGTCAAAATGCATCATAAAGTTTTTGTTGAAAAATCACAACCGAAGCATGTATTGTATTAAAAGCTATATCTATGTAATCTAAACCCCTGTGTCTAAGAACTTTTGTGAATTTGACACTGACACAACTATACTATTTAAGAAACAAAAAAAAATAAAGTTGAATACTCGTATCTTAAACGGAGATAGCTAAACACTTCATTTCTAAAAAACAATAAGGAAGATTTGAAACTGCAGCATAACTGCAACGTAACTGCATGGATTTCTGCATGGATTTGTTGGACAAACTCGGAGTGACAGAATAAAAAGTGTGTTCTAAAAGCATTTGGCAAGTAAATGTATAAGGACCATTACTCATTAAGCTCATTGTAAGTCGGTACCCATAAACTAAAGTGGTAGGATCTTGTTTTAAGAATATCGTACTAACTAGGTTCTTTAAGCAAATCCATTGGAAAGAAAAATTGTTCAATGTCCTAGTTCAACATTCAAGGAAAAAATATTAGATAAAAAATGATGAACGAAATGATAATAGTTGCGCAAAATCATTGTTAAGAGAATTTGTTAATCCTGTCCAATGCTGCAATTGCAATGAAAGTCATATGGTAAAGAATGACTGATTAATATGACTTAATCGGTCATCTTACTAATATTTACTATATTGCAAGAAGAATCAGTTTCTCAGAAAAGTCAGCTCATTTCATAATTATTAGGCGCTCAAAATTATCGTTCAAGCAAAGAATATCAGAAACACCAAAACATCATGTACATTTAAAATCAGAAGAAGAATTTTCTAAAATTATCAACTACAGAAAAGATTTAGATAATTCCGTCTTAAACTGCATTGGGAATAAAAGTAATGTGAAAAAGAATATTAACACAAGTGCTTCGACTATGTTACAAATTTGCTTGATATGAAAACTCCCAAATGCAAGATTGAAATATAACAAATAGTCGATACATTCCAATTGAAGTGGGTCAATTCTTTATCTAGAATATCACACATAAGAATTCCCGAAATTGTTCTGGAAATAAGGCGAGAAAGTGGAAAATCTATTGAGCGTAAATAATTAACAATTGAAGTAGGAGTATCAGAAACACAAAGAAAATGACAAAAAGTGTGTTCGAAATAAGAAGAGAAAATAGATTCTCAAAATCGTAGTTAAAAATAGAAATGATCTTATTGATCTGATAGTCTTCCACTACAATGCCAATAAAAGTGTTATGATAAAGAAGATTATCATTCAAGAAAAGAGTATCCGAAATTCTTTCAGATTTCATGAATATTGGAAATGAGATTGCTGATTCTATTCCACTTTGTAATGGCAATAAAAGAGTTATGCTAAAAATCTTTATTCGGAAAAAAGAAGTATTGTCGGAGTGAGAAGAGTTGCTCAAAATCGTTAACATTGGATAAGGTTTTGTTAAGTCTATTTTTCTCTGCCATAAAAGTGGTATGATAAAGAAGTAAAACTTTCTATTGAAACCAATTTAATAGATTAAGACCTTTCACATTTGCTTACACATAATTTCATAGAAACAATTTTCCTGTCCTTAAATTCATTTCAGAACTTAATTATTTTTCCATACGTCATAGTAAAAGTTAACTTTGAAATTTACTTTTACAACATTTATTTGTTTTTAACTACAACAAAAATTTACTTTTACTTGCTGCCAATGAAACTTTAAATTGAATTTACCCAAAAGGCACAGATATTTTCCAAACTTTTGTTTTTGCTTAGCAAATACTGAGAAAAAAACTGCAAATGACATTTTAATAAAAATATGATTTTTACATTTGCCAAAGTACAGAACAAACAAAACTAAACGGAAGCAAAAAGTAGCAAAAAAAAACAAAAAAAAATATAAATAAAAAAATAAACAAAAATGAAAAATGAAATAAAATTAGAACTAGAAAAGTTTATTTGCAGTGCCAACAAGGAAAGTAAACCGAAAAATGTCAAAAACCCCACCAAACTCCATTGTGGCGTGGCATGTATGACGTAGCTACTGCGTCATACTGTGTGCCGAGTGCTGCCATAATGTTGACACAAGAAATTGTTTGATTATGTCCACCATTGGGACCACTCAATGCGCCAGCATCGCACATCAACTGGAAAGATACATGCGACTGCCTAAAGCAGCTACTGTGACGTGTGCAAATAAAATTATTCTATGACAACAGTGTTTGCCCAATGTGTGCACAAAAGGGAGCAGAAATTATAAAAAGTAGCAAAAACCAACCTATGCAGCAATGAGGCAATGATGAAAGTCAATAATGATGCATCGCCAAAAACAAAAAAAAAAAAGAAATTATCGCAAAGAGAAAAGCGCAATGCACATAACTTGAGCCTTCAACAAATATGGCTACGGTGTGTAGAAAGGTAGAGTGGATAAGCAAAAATGCCGTGTCACTGACAGCAGGGATTTTACTTATGATATTCAGGAGAAGAATGGAAAAAAAGTGCTTGAATGGTTGTTAAACAAACCCGGTCTGTACATTGACCATTGACCTCTGTCGCATAATAGCATCCTCTGCACTTGTACTAAATCTTCGACGTTTAAAAAAATTGTTGATCCCGTATTGAAGAATTTATTGAAGTTGAAAATTGAATTAATAATTGAAATGAATATAAAGAGATATATGATATGTGAAGAGATATCATTCCCAAACTGTCATGCTTCGCTACAGCCAACAGTTGGCAACCCTCGTTCGATTATTGTCGTTGCTTAATGCAGTGCGCTAAATTGCGCCGTTAATTCACGCTTTCCTGAGCAAAAGTCCCATAACCAGCACAATTAACAAATTAGATTGAGCCAATTGATAGCCCAGCAGGATCATAATGCATATGGAAATTATGAGATACAATTTATACAACAAATTGAATGTTATTGTGTTCATTATGCAGAAGAGCAGCCTAGAATTTTAATTAATTTGTAACTTTTATTTTAGGCAAAACAGTCATTTTTATTTATGACACTTTTATAGTTGTAAATTTGTTTGATTAAACGAAGATAAAAATTGCGTCATGTTTTTTGTGGAAGGAGTCATCATAGCATTAAACATATTATATCAAATTATTTGGAATAAATATAAATGAGCCATCAAACAGATGTTGTTAGTGCAATCAAATTTATGAAGAGATATTGCTTGATTGAAGTTTAAGATATTATACATGAAATGCTGTTTTTTTCATGTATTTAAATGAATAAAATTGCTATCTTAAAATTACTATTAAATGAAGATAAAATTACTATTTAAGATAAAATAATTTATTTAACGCAAATATATTATTTAAAAGAACATAAATAAAAAATAAATTGAAATTCAAAGATGAATTTTCAATCCACAAAAATGAAAATGAAAAATATAAATTTAATTATTTTCAGTTATCTCATTACTTAGTATTTTCAGTAGAAACGAACTTGATTTTGTCTGCAGACGTTCCGCAAACTACTACAATAGGTCTTAATGTATTGATTATTTTCAAGAAAAGTTGATATGTCCTCATAACAACAAAATCCTCTGCAGTTTTTGCAAAAAAAGTTGTTTATTGCTTCATCGTTATAAACAAACTCTTTTACAACTCTATATTGTTCCTCTGAAAGATCCAAGTCCTCAATTACTTTGGCTATAATCATTTCGAGAAATAAAGAGTACATTGTCTTTTCCCTTCGATGCTTCTTATTAATGTAATAGATACTACCCAAGATAGCAGATGCAAATACAGGCCATTTTATATCCTTAACAATGTCAAGTAATTTGTGTGGTGTTATTGGTAGTGAGAATTCCATTATCTTCCAATTGGAGAAGTAAGTAAGGGTACCAAGAATCTCTTTGATTACGGAAATTCTTTATTGCAAAAGTTAAATATTATAATTTTTTTATTATATTAAAAGTTTTGATTTATTAACTATTTTAAGACTCACCTGTACTTGAATCTAGTCTTATGATCTTAAAATTGTTTAAAACTCCAGATAAAGTCCAATCACTTATTGAAAGGAAATGTTAGTTTCTATTTTCATTTATTGACAACAGAAAATAAAAAACATATGTAATTATATATTCAAAACTTTCAAAGTTACTTTGTTTTATACCAATTATTCACAATATATCTATTTTTAATAGTCTTTTTAAAATTTCGATATTTCAAAACTATAATATTCAGAAATTATTTGAAGCATAATTATAACATGTTTAAAAATGTATTATTATGTTTTCACATTTTTAAAGGGTTCTAATATAACAATCAATAGAGTTCTATGTATGAATCAACAAACTAGTTCTACTATAGTAACGTACCCTTCCTCTGTAGAATAGAGTTGACTGTCTAAGACAAAATGGTTTAACTATTCCTTTGTAGCTACTTTACTGAATAAACAAAATCACATCTTTTAAAATAATAATTTCTTATTAACTCTTTTAAACTTCAATTTTGAGTATTAACCTTTTATTACTAGGGACTAATATGCCTGGGAAAATAACGAGTTGCATATTTGTACTTAGCAGAACTAAATTAACATAAAATTATTAAAAAAAACAGATAAAATAAAACTATATTTTTGTTGTACAGTATTATTAGATAAGTCAGAATGTCCTACGTCACAATCCTATCGAGGCGGGTCCTTCTTAGAATACAGAATGTTGATTCTCCTTTGAGACAGATAGGATGTCTAGTGACATTCTTTGAAACTATATGCTATTGAAAACGGGGCAGCGACATTCTATTCTGAATTTATATCTATTTAATCGTAAAGTATAACGAAGTTTGTTATATATGACGTAGGTGGTATCTTAAAAAAGGCACCTTTTCTTGAAAAATATTAAATAGGACACATTTTGAATAGCATTAGATTAGTAGAGGTATCATATGTCGCAGTGTTGCATTCTAATGGAAGCTTACTTTCTTACTGCTATCCTTCTCTCCCAATGGAGCATAGGGTCTATTAGTAGATTAGTCTTCTAATAAACACAATTTTATTTTATGTGTGAATATATATGACTGCTACCAAATAAATATCCTAAAATACGTAACTAACCTGATGAGTTCTGATCTCTTATTGACCGCCAGTAAGTGAGCTTTTAAGTGACAAATAGGGCTATAAGTCTTATGTATACAGAAAACTACAAATTTTTAAAGTACTTCAAATATAGAACACTATTTAGTATGAATAACGTAAATTAAATCTTTTGAAACAGTATCTTTTCCCAAAAAAACTCTGCTTTTTGATATATTAATTATTGTTCTCAAGGTAAAAATTATTCCATTCTTCTGTGCTGTAGTGACGTAGGCGGAATGTATACTCTTTCAAAAATCTTCCTTTGTTATAATGTGAAATATTAAAGTACATAAAATTACTATAGTACTGAATTCATCTTTTTTTTCCTTGCAAAATGTTGACAATTCAAAATAAAAGTAATCATTTCACTAATTTAAAAAGCGGCACTCCAACATTTCTTTTAATAATGTTAATAAAAAAAATTGACTACTTTAAATTTATATCAACATTAAAAGATACAAGCAGATAGTTCCAAAAAATAAATAATACAAAAAAATTAATAAAATTAATGAAACCGCATTAAAAAAAAAAACAATAACAATAATAAAATAACAGTTTGGGGATGAAAATCGCGTTGGTGGACGTTGTCAGATGAAAAGGTGCTTAACAGTAAATGCAGCTCATAATGAGGCCTATTAGTCAAGGCTATAAACAACCGACAAAAATGTATGTCAACTGAATGGAATTAACCGTGATAGCAGGGACGAATAAGGTGATATACCAAAAGGAACACAGCTAGCAAAGGCATTAAGAGATACAAATTAAAAAATACAAAAAAGAAAAAAAAACAAGTAGATATCTAAGCATTACGTGGACTTTCACGGACTGTGGAAGAGAAGAGGAGGGTCGGTCGACTTATGTAAATTGTGCATAAGTCAAACGCAGCAGCGTATTTGTGCCAACGGACGAATCGACAGACACGTGTGTTATGCACGTACTATAAGTAAAACCACAGGAGATCAACACTGTACACTGTACACTGTACACTGTACGGTGTAAAGCGAAGACCAAACACCGAATACCGCGCGCCACAGTACTCATTCACGTGGGTCAAATTCATTTTCGTGGTACACGGCACTACGGTGGGCTACTGGAGTAATGAACATAATGAACGGCAATTTTTCAGAGCAACAAACAAAGCCAAGTACTGTACAGCCGCATCGCGTACTTTATGGCACTGGTATTGAAGGAGAACAATGGCAGGAAATTTTAGGACACGGCATGGATTGAATTGAAGCTTGTAGCAATTGTTGTAATGCATCTCATTAATTTTATTATTATCAATTGGAGGGTGTTTTCCACTCTGTAATGGCATCTTTCAAATAATCACTGCGATGAGATACGAATGCGGTGACACGGAAGTAATTGTTTAAGTATAAATTGCGGTTTTTTTTTCTGCTAGTTTTATAGCAACATTTTGTTCAGTTTTTTAGTATATATTTAAAAAATTTAAGCTTATGAAATGTATAACACTAGTCTATATTTTATATAAGATAACTAACTGTTCACCGATAAACAGTCTGATAAACTATCAAAGAAGCATTTTCCTAAGAGCCTATATCTTCTGGACGCCAAAACCGGGCATTCACAAAGAAAATGTATTATGGTTTCCCTCTCCTGCGGGTTTCCACAACTTCTGCAGTGAGGGTTATCGGGAATACATAGTTTCTCTGCGTGAGTTTCTATACACCAATGACCAGTAAGTCATTTATTTTTATTATAGGTGGGTCATGTTAACCTGGACGTCGCACATTACCTAAGTGCTTTCCATCTATTATTGGAAAGTTGCAGAAAGTAGAGGAAAGTACTCCTCTTAATAGTCTCCAGAGTAATCTAAACCGATACCACCAGTGACGCATCCAGGGAGACACCAAAGCGGGCTAAACGGTCAGCTTTCTCGTTCCCCATGATGTTCCAGCAACCCATATAGGGGTGATATAAGCCAACCGATTTACCTCGACGATTGTTTCTCTACATTCCTTTACTAACTTTGATTTTGTTATGAAAGATTCAAGGGCTTCAATTGCTGCCTGGCTGTCAATGAAAATGGCAATAAAACATTTGTCCTCAATGTGACTTGCAACCTTCCGACAAGCTTCTCTTATTCTAGAATTTCGGTCTAAAAAACCGTAGCCTCATTAGGTAGCGTAACACAATTATACATGTTTACAGATGATACGAAGATCCGTGCTCCTGTCCCACAGTTCATTTGCGAGCCATCTATATATATTAAGATATCGTAGTTTGCTTCGAAATTTTTCCTTTTCCATTCATTTTTGAAGGGAATATTGTCTGAAAATTCAGATTCAGATAATCCGATGTCATCCTATACCGGCAGCTTAGAACTCTACCTAGCATCCGGCTATGTCCATATGTGCGTTTCAACTATGCTGTATAAGCTCACTTTTTTCATAGATTTTCTCACTCAGATCATTCAGTTCTTGGAGTGAAATGGAAAGAGATCATTTAAATGCTTCATTTAAAATTCATTAATATTGGTAAATTGCAAATTATTTCCACATGGTACTTCAATTTCAACCTCTTAAATTTATATACAACCATTGAACATTTTTTAAGTCAGTACTTTCTAATTCGCCGTTTCTAAATAAAACCCAATAAACATAGAAAATAATATCGATAAATTATTGCAACACATGTCCTGTTTAATTTTTAATATTTTTTTGCAACAACTGCCCCCCAAATCACAACCCTTAATATTTACGTATTTTTTACTACTCGTATGATAAAAAGTTATTTGTATTTTGCAAATAATTTATGGACATTAATGCCCAATAATTGGAAACAAATAAAAAGCTTTTGGTCCAAGTCCTATATATGTAATAATAATATGCGCATTTATCATTTATTGGCAACGTATACCTGATAGTGGATGGTGAATTCTTATTAAATGGATCAAATTATAATCGAAGCCTTGAAAGAGGGTAACAAATGATGCAGGAGGCATTTTAGTGATTCACCACATTGATTTCTACCCCCCCGTATGGTATGCATGGCAATGGGTAGGAATGCGAAATGTCCACCGTTAAAAAGATAAAAACTTAAAATGCACATCACATTTCACAATTTGTCATTACAAACGCAACATTTTTTGTTATGTTAAATATCCTTTCCATTGTATTCTGGCCCCATCCTGGCTGCCATGCCAGGATAGTCACTTAGTTTTAATAAAATATGTGGCACGCGTGGAAGCGTAACAAAAGTTCAACATCTTGACTTTGAACTTTATTACGCTTGCACTTGTACGCAGCATGTCCTTTTGTCATGTGTGACGTAATGGCTGCTAATCTTGGACGCACTTGCACCATATATGACTGCAAAAAATACGAGGAAGACTTAAGCTTGCACATATTGCGGAAAAGTTTTTTCCCTCGTTTTGTTTTTTCTTGCTTCCATGTTAAAATTCAAGATAAATTCTATTATTTGTATGCAGAACAAATGCTATATGAGAAACTTTTAAACGTTTAAGAACAAATTTGAGAGAGAAATATTTTAAATCTATATATATATACATATATATATAAAGCATTGAAATAATCGTACGAAATTAATTTCATTAAATTTTGTGTATTATATTGAAGAGGAAATATAAAACAATTTGATATGCCTAATTAATTATTAAAATCTGATAATGGATAGTCCTCTTTATTAAGCTACTTATAATATTTTACTATTCTGATCCATTAAGCTAGACGAAATACTGTTTTCTAATGTAATCAATTCCCAATAATCCAGTTATCAAGCAAAATTGAACATTCATCGGAGCCTTAGGGTCTAATCTATTTTTTTTCCGTATTTTTTTATGTTTTGTGCGGTATGAAGAACGCATTACAACAATCCGATGCTCCAGAAAGTGAGTGTCTCACTTATACAACTTAACTGTCTCCACTCATTCACAGAGATCATTGCACTTCCTTAGGACTCCTACTCCATCACTTCCGGGTAGGATCCTTATAGGTTATTTAAGACTTTCATTAGGACTCCTATTCCATCACTTTCGGATAGGATCCCCATAGGTTATTTAAGACTTTCATTAGGGACCAAGGTCCAGACCCCACTACTGCTTCAGGTAATTATCCTTGTACTTTGTCTTAGTGTGATATAACTGCTTTTTTTCTGTTGGCACCTTCTGATCTTACATGAAAAATAAATAACACTATTGATTAGCTATTGATCACTTGAACCACTTCTCTGATCAAAACCACAGAATTTTCTTACTAGTAAGCTAAAGAAATAAGTGCTGATTTTTCTTTTTGTGGTTATAAGAGTTTATGTATTGCATTAATTATATAATAATTAATTAATGAAATAATATTTAATATTTCTTAACCGAGATCTTTGAAATACAAATCAGTACAGCGAATCTGATCTAGTTTGATCAGATTATCAGATTATAACGTCATTATAACGTATATAAATAACGTATATATGATTTGGTCATTATAACGTATATAAAATAATATCTTATTAAATGATGTCACTTTGCCAAATCACAGACCCTCACATTAGTTATTCTGTTTAATTTGATGAGGAAGAGAAAATCTTTGACTAAAACTTTTTGTATAATACGAGTCATTTTCACCCACGGTACCCTGATATGTAGATCAAACAAATAACTTGATAGGATAGATTTCTTTCAAATACACCTATCAATATCCTTATAACTACGTTATCCTAGAAGTAAGACTCTACAAAGTGCATATATTATTTATTGAATAATTCCACACAAATATAAAATTTTAAGGATTCACTTATTTTATTAAAATATCCTGTTCGAATAAGATTTGTTTACGTCTTAAGTTCCATTAATTAGCTGTAGTTCTGTAAGTCTACGCATCACAGTACTAACAATTTTGAACATTTTTAATAACTCCAAACAATAACAAAAGATTAAGGAAAAACGTCTGAGTTCATTAGGCATAAAGAAGTTTAAATCATAAAATATCGCATAACATGCGTAAAACAGTACTACGACATTCGCATACATGCAGTACAGGTAATTCAATTAAAATTTTTGTAGAGTTTTATATCCTTTCGAAGACAACAACAAGACTTACTCAAGGCGTGATGGTGTTCTTTGCATATTAATTGCTGCTATAAAAGCTCAAGGAACAGAGTCATTTTGAGAGTGTACAAGACAATAATAACGCGCAAAATTTGTCAGGCAGAGACAACCTTTATTGAATGTCAAGAAACAGGGATTCACAAACTTTTTAAATTTTCACCAAACATATCAGAGTTTCAAAATTTTACTTCACTTGAGAAAAATATTCAACATTGTTGCTAAATTTTATTATCAGAACTAACTAATTATAGGCATATATCTGTAAAAGTCTAGAACCCTTACCTGTTAGTAGACACAGGCTATACAAAAGATATTTTTTATTAGAAAGACTGAGACCGACATATCTAGTGGTAGAGGTATAAGATATTATTAAATTATAAAATCTACTACCAAAAGCAGCGCTTTGGAGCCCTAAAGCAAGCCCTAATTAAATAACTTCAAGTAGTTAGTTCGGAACTAAAAACATCTATCTTTGTTAGGTTCTTTGATCTAGTAGTCACAATTTGGGTGCATTTATCCCTCTCAAGTTATTAATTAATATTATTGAAGATGATCCAATAGTTAGTTTCGATGTAAAAACCTAATATTTTACATGATGGTCATGAACTTCTGTGAGTTTTACCTAAAACCTTTCAAGTTATCTAAATTCATTTAATAAATATGAAAAATTTTTAATCCAGTTTAGTTTGCAAATCCATATTGTGTATCGAAACAATAATAGATATCATATAGAACCCTGTTCACGTTATTTGACTCAGGTATGCCCATTTACTAAAAGTAAGCATCACCTACTAAAAACTAAAAATTAATCTTAATTAATCATATCATGCATAACTTTTTCAGTTTGGAAGACTATATAAACCTATATACATATTGAAGTCATATAAATATATAATAAATTTAAACATCTTTAAAAAATATATATAATTAAAATCAGGATTTTTTAATTAATATGTAATATATGTGCTGCCTTATGTTTCACAATAGAAGTATTTATCAATTAATAGTACAATTACTTGTAGCAAACTATTGCTCACTCTATATATCAAGAACATAAAATAATATATTGTGTGTCAAAAATATGTTCAACTATGTTCACTACAAAAAACTAAAAGATATAGTTTATTGAATACGTATTTACAGTTTAAACTCTAAACTTATAAAGTCAATGTATCATGTAACCAAATTATCCAAAATTAAGACTCAATCTCAACTATAACATTCTTGATTGATATCTCATTCCGGATGAAACTTCAATACACATAAAATAATGTAAGATGTAAGAGCCTCATACAAGTAATGATGCGTGATAGGTAATAACATCTATGACCCATATATTATTTTACATGAACCGTCAATATGTATAATACAATGTAATTTAAAAAAACTTCATACAAGTAATCATAGGCGTTGAGCAATAACACCTATGATTGGTATTCTTCAATATACATAATACTAAGGTGTTATGTCAAAATTTCATACAAAAAATTATAG
Source organism: Teleopsis dalmanni (assembly GCF_002237135.1). NCBI lineage: Eukaryota > Metazoa > Arthropoda > Insecta > Diptera > Diopsidae > Teleopsis > Teleopsis dalmanni. Next base: position 38,861,578 of record NC_051847.1, read on the forward strand.
ACCACGACAGCGCGGTAGTTCTATACGTCACAAATTGTGTCTAAAGTAAATTAAGCACTTGAGATAAGGAACCTGCTAAATGTGATAGGCCATATGGATATAGATAAACTTGCACAGCAGTAATTGATAATCCCCAATATTTCAACATTATATTATTATTGAATATTAATACAAAAAAATAGTTTTCAATTATAGCAATATAGAACCCTTTTGCATATTTAAGAACCGCTGAAAGTTATCCAAAATATTAAGCCTCAATATGACAAAAGTATGTTGTAGTTGTTTTGGCAACTTTTTAACGACTTGCATGTGAACCGAAAAAACAAAATGAAGTCATAATTATTAGCTGCAGTCGCCACAAAACAGAAGACATCCTTGTTTTTTACCCTTAACAGGAGCAAGAAAAGTATGAAAAGCGTAAGGAATCTGTAGAACATTACAAGTTTTGTTTAGAGGATATCCTTGTATTTGTATAAAAGTTGTGCTACATGAAATCCTTATGGTGCGAAAATGGCAGCACTAATTAACCACAAAGAGCACTAATAATGCAACCAGACACAAGACGCAATACAGCGGAATCCAATAAAAGGGAAGATGTGCCATGCCATGGAGTACAAGAATACAACAGGCAAGGATACCCAGAAAAGTTAGCGTAAATTAGCGACATTAAGTTTCAGCATAGGACCACCATAGATAGTACTTGTACTTTCGGATAAGTGTGCTTGTATGTTAGTAATGTTGTATTTATATAAGTTCATTTACACAAAAGTGTAAAACATACACATGGACAAGTTAAGCCAACATAGGCAACAATTTATGTTGCTGACACTTTTCAAAGCAAAAGTTGAACATTCAAAGCACAAAAAGTGCTGGGAATGGTGCGAGGAATGGGTGCAGTGCAATGGAAATGAATGGCCTTTCGGTTCAATATTGTTCCAGACAAAATAAAACAAAGCCAGAAGACAAGGTTAGGCATTGTTCCAAAAGCAATAAAATTTTAAGCATTTTTATACCAATTAATTTGTTAAAGCGTTTGTGTACATGGTGTGCGTCTTATTGGCTGGCTCTCTTGTCTGGATTGTGGTGACAGGAGCGGTGGACCACAGAGTGTAGAGTTTGACACGTTTTTTGGCAGCAATTTGCTTTCTTCATTGTTCCTTTTTTCGTTCCAAAATTAAATACAAAACCGTTCTTAGGCTTTTCTGGTCTGTTTAATGTTTTATATGTGTCACAATAAGGCAACTAATTAGGAAAAGTAATTTTATTGTTCTTTCACTTTTAAAATGACACTTTTAAACATTGAGCTCCTAAAAATATCCAAAAAATATATTTTATGGAAAAATAAACGATTCAGTGCTTTTGGATTATGGAGAATGGAACATCAAATTATTTTTGTAAAAATATTACGAATTTTACATTTATCTCTTAGGCCATGTGTTTTTCTTTATGAGAGAATATAATTAAAATTGGAATTATAAAAAAAAATATATATATATATTGTACATATAGATATTTTCATTGAAATAAAAATCTAACAAATTCTGAACATACAATCATTAGATATAAGTAAAAAATCAATTGAGATGGCATTGGTTCAGTAAGTATTGTTCAGAGAATGTCTGAGTTCGTAAAAGATTGATATTATCATCAAATTGGTATTTTCTGTTATTGAAAATAGTACGAAAGAAAAGTGTTGAAATAAATTCGTAAGTAATCTCAACAGTATTTATATTGAAATCAAAAACGTTGTCAGAAAAATTAGAGAAAGAAAGAGAAATTAGAGAAAGAGAAAACAAAAGAGACTTTTGTTGTTTTTAATGCTGTTGGGTAGCACTTTAACTTATTTTTGATGCTGTTTTGATAGTGTTTTCTATTGTTTTACCGTTTTTGATGTTATTGCGTAGCACTTTAACATCTTTTTGATGCTGTTTTGATAGTGTTTTGTATTGTTTTACCATTTTTAATGCTGTAGGCTGGCAATTTAACTTGTTTGTGATGCTGTTTTGACAGCCTTTTGTACTGTTTTGATACTACTTAGTGAGTCCCCTTGTTTTTGGAACTCTTAGTTACAACTTTTGCTGATTTTAGTATTGTTGCTATGGTGCTTTTTTGGTTTTTCGGTAGGTGAAAAGCATTGACAGACACTCTATGAGACTTGAACTCACTAAAATCATCTCCTTATAATGAATGTATGAGATTTAAACCACCTTGTAAGACCCACAGGGCAGTGTGTAAAACTTCATTCCAGTAATTCGAAGAAAGATTGGAAATAAGAAGGCTTAGATGTTTAGGTTTATTTAAGCCAGAAAGCATGGGTATGGTATGCTGAAAAGAAAGATAAGTGAAGTGGATAGGGCGGTGATGTTGCTATAATATTGGATTTTGTTATATATTGATAATTTTTTTCGCCCTTAATTAGCGTTTCGGTTTATTTTAGTCACTATTTTTTTATGTTAGCACACTTAGCATAGAACAATGTTTAGGGATTTGTAAAGGCTTATTTTGTAATATGTAGATGTGAATATAATTTGTGAGAACAACTTGGAGGAAGTATAATATTTTTAGTAACTGGCTTAAATACGTTATAGAATCAACACTTATTCCTGTTTATTTAAAGCTTAATAACTATATAACTTTATATATATTATTTTATATAGAAAAGTCAACTTAAACAAAACCTTAAGATTTTATATATTTTATATTATATTCATTTAAAACAGTAGTTCAAGATGTGTATAGAATCTCAAGTTGCATTTTTTGTAATATTAATGGAAATTACTTGTTTATATAAAAAATAAAAAAAAAAAAAAGATGAATATAAAATAAGAAAAAAAATTGCACCCTCATCAAGAATAATCACCCCTTGAGCACCCCAAACACTATAAGTGCATTTATTGCATGTAATTTTGTTATGAATTTTTTTTTATAAGAAAATAATCCTTATAAATGAAGGACGAAAATTGTTGGATTCAAGAATTCTATACTTGTCGGTATTAGTGGGCTGTGCACGTTGTCAAAAAGTTACTTACAGCTACGCCTTATGCAATATTTAAGTGCATATGAGTACGAGGACATAGAGTTGATATAAGCAGATAGGGGTGCCTGGGTGTACTGAAAGCCTTGGTTGACTTATTATTCCATTTAACACATTAGTTACACCTTATAGGATTTCCAAACAAATATGAAATAAATTCAAGTGCAATTTGTAAGGATTTTACTTTTGTTAGTAGAGAAGAAATTTATGTTAACTGTGCATGACTTTTGTTGAAGAATTTTGATGGAAACTGTGATTTTCGGAAAGTGCATTGAATTCAGGAAAAACTTAATCAAATAAGTATAAACGTTTTATTAAACAAATGAAACAAAATTTATATTATATTATTATTTATATTTGTATTTTAATTAAAAACTTCTTAAAGAAATACATTTTAATTAAATATAGGTGCAGAAAGGATTCCAAACCAGGTTTAGATTTTCAAGTAATACAAGCTTAAAAGAAACGGAAAAAATTTAAAACGTCATACCAATGACATCGAACGTGCGTCATACCTCTTCATACCGAAGAGATACTGACAACGGTAATCTGCAAACAGAACCACAAAATTGTTCGGATAAACCATAAAGTGAAATGTCCAGAGATAGCTGTCACCTTAAAGATTTTAAAGGAATGCCTCGGTTTTATTTTGCATAAATGTTTGTCTGTAAGAAAACTCTTTTCAAAGTGGGTGCTACCTCTGATCAAAATAATAACGTGTCGATGATTCGGAAAACTGTTAGGAGCTGTTAAAACGAGACAAAAAGGATATTTTGCATCGGTGTGATGCAATAGACGAAACAGGAGTCGACAAATCTCACTGAAAGTAGCTAAAAGGCAACAGCTGGATGCCGATGGTTATGGAGCCCGTATTTTGGACGTAATGGAAAATGCTCCACGAAAGAGATTCAGCTTTGATTAAAAAGTTTTCCTCAAAACTGAGGCCTATTTTAAGACTAAAACTGAAACATTCTATAATATAGTTATCCAAATATTAGAGACATTTCAACATAGAAATATTCGACTTTATTACTTTGAGAAATAAAAACCTACTTTAAATCTAATGTACCTGTTCTGGGACCAGATTGTCTAACTCGATTCAAATTTTTTTTGTAATAACTAAATTATGAAGTTTAGAGAAAACTGTCTTGATTCTTTACTAGAATCAATTCGAATATCTTCCGCTGTTTAAATTAAATCCTCAATAAGAAGAAATTCAGTTATTTGGGTGTTTTCGTACTCTGACTTTATTAACATTTCTAAAGGTTATAAAATAAGGTATAAAAACATGCAATCAATTTCAATTTGTGTGGAACATGGAATGCTTAATGAAAAAGTAAGTAAGTAAAAAATTCCTTGGTGTCGAATTTACACCACAATAAGCACGAAGATAGAAGTGAGTTAACGAAATAAGATTTTTGTTATACTCATGCAATATACAATATAATTGTATAGAACATCAAAAAGGATAACACACGCAATTTTATTACCATGGATTGGCGTTTATACGGCTTGACTGCTACTGACCAAAGTAAAGTTAAGTGCACTGCGTGTTTGTGTCTTTAATTGTCTTGCCATTAGGACCAATACAATGACCAAATACACCCACTGGACACACACAAAACCGATATCCATATAATCATAGCAAACTGCAGATGACTTACATGAAACTGGCAGATAAGCAGCTTTAGTTTTACTTTCGTTGTCAGCACTTGATGGCTTTAAAGATTCAATTTCAATTTCGCTCCTGTCCATTGTTGTGCGTATAAGTTTCACTTTCATTTCATTTTTATTGTCTTGTTGTCGATGGCTTGCATTTCTTGGTTTTAATTGGACATGTGGAAGCTGGAGGAGAGTTCGTACTGACATTCGCATGGACGTGGAAACATATAAAAGTGCTTAGAAGCGCTTCTGTAAGCAGCTAAAGACTTTTGCTAAGACAACAAATGCGATTTGTATTTTGTGCGTAAATTTTTCATTTTGTGATTTCCATTTTCCATACAAACATGACTTTAGGCAATTTGCAGTATTTCAGATACGCACACAGCAGTTCACACATGCATGACTAAGGCAACAACAAAGGGAATTTGGTTTTATACTTTTCGATTTATCTAAGTTACATTTCGATTGATCTATGCCGCATTAATATGGCAGCTGACAGTCACTTTCGGTACTTCAATTGCAACTTTTACGCACTTTTGTTGCTGTCAAATTCCTTTTCACAATTAAAACTGAAAAATCCTTGGCTGTATTTTCACAAAATACTTTATTTAGTATTATTTTCTTATTTCCATTGTTATCATTTTTGCTCCCCTAGAGTTAAGCTTTTTGGTTGTTTAATTGGCTTCATGTTGAAATCGACATAATCTTTGATTTACGTCTGAAGCTTATTTTTGCAAAGGAGGCACAATCTTTAGTCAGTATGTTTGCAATTTTCAATTGGAACGAATTTTTGGCATATTTCTCGGTACTTACTTCCTTGCTAATTATAGAATAAATCACCCTTGTTTTGAACTTCTTAGTTGTATGTTTAATATCCATGTATTCTTATGTACATATTTATCAACGGCATAAAAAGTTATTAAAAAGATCTTAAGAATACAATGGAAAAGAAAGAAAATCATAAATATAACTAATCAAATATGCAATTTACATTTTCAGGAATTGAACTTATACATCTCCCAAAAATGAGAGATCTACATATAGAAATCAAATTCATAATCTGTGCTAATTATGGTCATATGGTATAAAGACTACTATTTAAGAGCGACCCCTTTTGTATGTGTCACTGTAGTATACTTTATTGAGTTAAATTCCGATTCTAAATAAAAAAAACAACAACTCTAAATCGTAAATAGTTTGAACAATTCGAAATGAGCGCTGTTTTTTTATAACTCGAATTCTGTTCTACTGCGAACAAGATAAATAGGTAAGTTATACCGCCGATCCCAAGGAGTCCACTTAGGTCTAAAGGCCTATTAAGTTACTGTATATTTAAAAACTTAGAACCACTTAGAATCTTTGTCAAAGCTTATAACGCTATTTAAGGGAAGGTCTTACAGTTCACCAAAATCCTCAATAAAGAAAGCCCTTAAAGTGGTAAGACGGCGCCACGCATGTAGTACACAGAAACAAAGCAGATGAGAGACACTTTCATCGTCCTCTCCACAAATTCGGCAGTTATGATTAAAAAAGAGATTTATTCCTCTAGCATGGCATCTCAATGAGAGATTTGGATTTCCTTTTCTTGGAATGTGACCAAATTCAGATTCAGATGCCTGCATATCATTGAGTCTTCCCATCTTACTGCGTACAAACATCGTAAAAAATTTATCATTATCACTTTATTAAGGATAAACTAAAGGTTAAGATCAAGTATAAAATTCACTCGTTATTTAGATGTGTACCTTGTACGATTAGCTTCCATTTTTTTAACATACTTGTATAACTAAAATGTTTATCGTTAATATTCTCTTTTCCAATTTATTTAAGTGTGATACTAATTAATATTTATTTAATAATTATTAATATTTATATTGAAGAGATGATTACCTTTTATCTTTTTCAAATTCTTGTTTAAATAAATTTTGAATTTAGAGTAATACTAATTATAATCACATTTACTTCATCAAAAGTTCAAAAGGGCAACATTAATGAAATACTCAATTGAATACAATAATATTCTTATGAATAGTCATATTATGTTACTAAAATACATTTAATCAACTATTCTAGCTCATGAATCTAGATTTATTGTTGCATTAAATAGTAATGTGCCAAATTTAATTTAAATCAACACAAATTGCTATTAATTTAAATCAGTTATTGGACTCAGATAAAAGCAAAGTACGGCACACAAATTAAAATCTAATTACCGCATTTACTAAAAATGAGCATAAAATAATTTTCCGAAAACCGCACTCAATAAAATCGCATCAAAAATGAAAAAAGAATAATTGGCAAACGCATTTTCCCAATTCAGAAAAATGCGATTTGAGTATGTAACGCAACAGAGTCGCCGATAGTTGAACTTTTGAAAGGATTTGGTCGCTACAATCATAACTGTAATTGTAAAGCATAACAAGCTCAAATCCGATTTAAACCCAACCTCCCGTTGAACTCATCCAAACACTTTGTTTTGTTTATCCTCTCCAGGAACGTGTTTAACGTAACATATTGGATCATTGCATAACTGTCAGCCCTTGGAGCGGGTAATTGCACCAAATAAACGAAGGCGATTATGCTGCACATACTATGATTATGATGTTCCCATAAACAGACAGAGCTTAGATGCGGATTGGTGACCTGGCAGGAGGCATAGGCGAGTATTGCATCACTGCGTGTGTACATCACTGCTGCAACCACTTCGCACTGCACTTTTTTTTTGCAGCTCTCGTGTTGGTCACAATTAACAAAAGAGCCCGCACTTTATGGGTTTTCATATTTTACATGATTGCATAGACCCGCCACTCAACCGTTGGTTTTATTGTGCCTGCGAATTTGCGAATATGCGAACCTGCATAATTTGGCAATATTGCACTTTTCGCTTCCGTGAGCATCAAGTGCAGTTCAATTTGTAGTCAAATTGGTAATTGAAAATTATTAAAATTAATTTGAAAATAAATTTTCAACATTTTTCTAGTGTTATGCACACCAAAATCACTGCTGTTAATATTAATTAGAAAATAACTTTAAAATATGTATGTACTCTGTATAAAAGTTTAATTTGTTGCGGTTAAGCGGTTCTGAATTATTTGAAGATAATGAATTTAGTGATTTTCCAAAAAAGCTCTGTTGTGACCCTTAATACAGTTGAGTTAACCTAACTGTCACAATAGAGTACGGATAGCATTTTGTATGTGGTCACTGCCATGGCAATACATTGTCTAAATGTTTAAAATATTTACAAATTTCACAAAAAATTTTACAGAAAAATTTACAAAAAAATATATATAAAAGAATTTAAATAATTTATTCACAAAAATAAAAAAAAAATTTTCACATATTATAATTTGTACAGTGCTCTCCATTTCGTGGTACTGAGTAAGAAGTACTGTTTCAGTGACATATGTCAAATAGAACTGTCATCTAAGGCTTCACGTATTTATTTTGAAATATCTTATGATATGGATCATTTAGCCGCCACCTAACTAATTACAATTATGAAGATTTACTGCAGAAATAGTGTTGATTCTTCACATCGAATTTTTTATAATGTTGGGACTTATTAACTGCTTGATGGATAGGTTGGGTTGATGGATAGGTAGCTATGAAGTCGTTTTGATTCCATAATTGCTCGTAACAGTGAGTAAAAGAACAGACATGTTAGAGCCATCCGGAAGCATTGATAAATGCAAGTGTTTGGCAAAGGCTAATGCTGGAACTATCGCCGAGTGTATTAAGAAAAGCCAGGTTCTCAACGAGCTTGGACATACACACAATGGTTGTTCTGGTGTTTTTTCCTTTAGCACCGGATAAGTCAAGAAAGAAGTTTATCGCATTTATGTCAGTCTTGGTGGACAAGTCAGAAAAGAAAGTTATCACACTCGTAGTAGTAAATATTCATAAAAATAGCATATTCTCCGGTGATGATTCTGGTTATTTACTTGGTCGATACGTCAACAAACAAAATTGTCACAAGTGGAGCAAAAGTCCATAAAAATCGAATATTCGTCAGTGTTGATGCTATGTAAATAAAGAAAGACCATTACATCCATGAAAAGTCACTATAGAATAAGGTATTTGGTCTCGAATTATTATAGGACGGAACTTTTTTAAAGTTCCTGAAGTCGGAAGCGATTCCAGATGCCTAACATACTAATTAAATTGATTTTAAGCGTCCGTTTTGAAGAAAGAAAATAATAGAAAGGTTTTTGTCAAAGAGTAATGAAATTATAACAACAAATATTTTTTTATTATTTTTAAATAATTTTATTTTTAGCTGACCACATAACTGTTTCGAGTATTGCCCATTATCAGTGGTCTTGAAATTATTTCTTTTGTTTAATTATTGCCAATAATTTTTTGAAGCTGCAAGTACCCTGCCAAAATTGAAGCAGAGTCAGTGTTACCAAAACCACTAGGTTTCGTTTTGTGAGGTTGGATGGAATAATAATATGTATAATATTGGTGGCAATAACTAGAACTAATTCAAAAACATTATCCAGTATAGTCTATATTTTATATTCAAAAACGTATAAAGCATTTCAAATAGCAGGGAAAGTTATTTAGCCACCAAATCAATTAGCATTAAAAACGTAGATAAATGAGGAAACGCACAATCAGTCATTGTAAATCAATGTATGAGAATACAAAATAAAACTTAGCAATTGAACTCATAATTAACATTAATTATACTATTTTGTATTTTGTATTTATTTTCTGATTTGTATTAAAATTTAATGACAACAGCAATTAAAATCAGAAACAAAACTTCACAAATAAATTTTATATATGAACTGAAATGAGAATATTGACTATACTTCAGTGTAACGTGAACTGAAAAGCGAAAGTTTTACCCGCAGTTTTTTTGGTAAATACCATTTATGGGTATGGAAATTCTGACACACTTTTAAATTCTTTGTCATCTATATAATATATCTTGCTATATGTTGTCCATCTATTATGTGATATAACCGATATTAATACGATTCATCATTTTTCGTTATTATAGTATTCTACTAATTACTTTTTGAAGCACTCTTCTCCCATATGGTAGTAGCTGGTAAATGTCATGGGACCTTATAGTTCATACCCCATATATGTAGATAATAACTAAGCAAGGGGTTACATATTACGATTTCTTAAAAATAACTCAGAATTTTAATAAGCTTATGTGTTCGAAGCAGATTTTGATTGCAGTTTGCACTCATAATATCATCTATCGAATTTAATTTTTTTTAAAAAAGAACTCAATCAGAAAATCAATACACAGCGTAGGATAAAAATTTTAGTCTGGCCTAGAATACCAAATTACTCATTTACATACAAATTTTCTAAATGACATGAATATATTATTTAAGTCCGTTTATAATATTATCACTTGTTTTCTTCAAAAATGGTCCGAAACCATAGGACCGCTTTGTATGGGAATATAATCAAAAATTAGTTAGGTAGCGACTAGTTAGCAGGTCGCTCTCAAATCTCACCTTATAATAGACTGCAGTGCTATCAAATAGCAAAAAAAAGTGGAAAATATCTTCTACTTAGTAAAAGAATACAAAGCAGACTAAAATAACTTAAGAGAGAATTTTCATTGATCTAAATGCCGGTACATCGTAACGTAGTTTATGGATCTACCATATAAGAAGCTGTTGCAGAACTGGTGTTATCATCTTTTAATGTGGACAAACGATCCAATAACTACAAATATCTTCAAAAAATGGAATACAATTGGAAAAATCCAGTGGTCTCGTTATAATCTTAAGCACACACTCTTTCTAATACAAAAAAAATTGGTGAGATCTTCTGAGAAGACAGAAGAGAAGTAAATATTGGTTCTGCTACGCTTTCCGGAGGTATCTGTTTCGAAGTACCGCACAGATTCGATTGTGCTATATACGCAGACAATCATATAATCTAATGGTAATAAAGTCGACTAATGGAAGAGTGACTACTTTAACTAAACATGACTATAATTTATGCTGGTCTCTCAAATTATAAATTCCCAATATTTTTTATAAAGAATATCTATATAATATTTGGATTTACGATAAGTGTGCCCCGAAGAGTGTCTAACTTCTTATCACATAAAAAGATATTGTAAATGAAATAGAAAGCTTTTCGGTTCAATGAAAAGAAGTTTCTAAATATATTTTTTCGCTCGTCAAAATGTCAGACAGACTCTCTACTAAATCAAACGATTATAATGCATTTATACACATATATTTCTACTGCATTATATATGCTTGAATGTATAAACACATCAAGAGTCATCCAGCATAAATAAAATTTTAAGCTTGTATTCGTATTTTTGAATATTTTAAAAATATTGAATTTCATTTATTCATTATTTGCTGTTAATTTATTTTTAATGCTTTGGCAAATACATCAAATGCACATATTTGAAACAATAGTTTTCAAATCGGATTTATGAATCGATATTTAATTAAGTGCATTTTTCAATGGCACTGATAAGACAGCGCAATAAAACAAAAATTGATTGCTCTTTAATTATTGGGAAGTGCAGGTTTTGCTGGTTGAAATATTGCTAATGCAATTGTAATTATTGCATTTAATTGCAATACTAAAACGGCTTGAAAAGGCTGAAGTGTCGAGATAGCCGCAGCATCAATAGGCAAATAATTATAAATATATTTCATTAGATAATAATTGCTGATACATAGCCTACCAAGTGGTTTTATTTTTGAACCGAAATTGGGAAATAATTTATGTGCAGCAGTTATTCAACGCAGCAGTGAGTAAATGGCATCCACTAAACGTATGAGCAATTTTAATTAAATTAGAAAGAAATTTTTAAATTTATTAAACATCGTTTAAAAAGTTAAGTTTAGTGTATTATAGAAAATTTCTAATTAAGAGTAATAAATTATGTGACAAGAATTACATTTCGGATAGAGGAGGGAGTAAGAGTGATGATATTTTCATATCCAAAAAAATATTTTAATTTGAAATCAAATAAATTTTTGTGACCATACGGCTTGTGATCATACGACTTGTGACCATACAGCTTGTGACCATACGGCATGTGACCATACGGCTTATGACCATACGGCTTGTGATCATGCGGCTTGTGACCATAAGGCTTGTGATCATACGACTTGTGATCACACGGCTGATAACCATACGGCTTGTGACCATACAGCTTCTGACCATACGGCTTGTAACCATACGGCTTTTAACCATACGACTTGTGACCATACGACTTGTGGCCATACGACTTGTGACCATACGGCTTGTAACCATACGACTTGTGATAACACGGCTGATAACCATACGGCTTGTGACCATACAGCTTGTGACCATACGGCTGGTGACCATACGGCTTGTGACCATACGGCTTGTGACCATACGGCTTGTGACCATACGGCTTTTGACCATACGACTTGTGACCATACGACTTGTGACCATACGACTTGTAACCATACGACTCGTAACCATACTGCTTGTGACCATACAGCCATACGGTGTTTGTGAAGCAATTCTTAAATCCAAAAAAAAAAAAGGTTGA
>NC_051847.1:38873901-38882965 GCF_002237135.1 Teleopsis dalmanni
GATTTAAGTAAGAACTATGATAGTGGTTCTTAGACTCTATAACTAAGGAATTAGGAATCGATGTGCTTAGCATGAACAATGTGCAAGTAATCTCTTTACCCGATCGTCAAATAATCGATTTCGCATTGGTATAAATTATCATTATCTCAATATTGATTTAAGTCATGATGAGGAGTCATCACCTTGTTTGTTTTTTGCGGCAAGGCCTACACACTGTCAATAATTCGGCGCCCCGGAAAATGAGCACCGAACTCGCACGTACTAAAACCACAAGGTCTCTAGTCCAACCCCGGGACTACGTAAGTATTACTTTGAAGAAAGATCTCTATTAGTCATTTAAGACTTCCAACGGTGTGAACTGCGTCCAGGCTTGCTCTATATCTTGGTATGAAACATCTGCTTACGCCAGCTGTCTTCTGTCGAGGTCTACTTTTTTAAACCTTTGGAAATTTTTAGCAAATATTATCATGCGTTCCCAGTTTGCTTTGTTTATGGTCATTTATTGCACTCAAGCCACTTATTGAGAAATGTGCGTTCTTCGATGTCTTCCTCAGCTCCGCAATATATGCAATTTGTTGACTCTACTTTGCACATGCGGTAGAGATACTTATTGAAATATCCATGACTAGACAGAAATTGAAGAAGATAGTAGTTAACCTCCTAAACTTGAAGTTTCTACGTCTAGTAATCAATGAGACCAGCCAGCTTAGGATGCTCAGCGGATAGCTAAGCATTTTTATCGCTCCCCCGGCAAACGGTTTCGGCATCATGAGTTTAGTCTGTCTGCAAGTGCTCACTTACTGACCTACGCTGCAGTGATGTTGTAGTCCAATGGTATTCTGGACTCTGATGTAGAGTGCACGTTAGCTTTAGCTTTTCGAGTAAACTTCAGCTCAAGCTCTGTCATTCATTAGTGTTCTATAGGAAACTTCTGTACTATAAACTATCCACATAGTCTCCAATAGCATCTGCGTTTCTTTTACAGCGGTTTAGAAGAAGACAAATATACATATTTCAATATGAAATGTATACAAAATTATAGTACTACCGATCAATTTAAATCATTTCATATACTTTATGCATTGTTAACCACAGGATGTAGTGTGTTTTAAATAAATTAACCAAACATTTATAAAAAATGCCGCAAATACTAAAAAGGTTTATGGAGAAATATATTTAAAACTGGGTTAAACTTAAAAAGCACTTAAATACTCAAATTGAAAATATTGGATATTGTTTCAAAAATAGGAATAATAAATTTTATATTCAAGCATAAATGAATATTTAACGTAAATACATAAATGTATTAATAAAAACAAAAAGAAAATTAAAATAAAATTAAATTCGGCTAAAAAATTAAAAAAGGCATTACAAAAAATATTTAACAAAAAATCTCAAAATGATACGATTTTTGTATATTTCGAATATATTAAATATAGCGAAAAATTAAATGTGAAATTGTATATAAAAATTTATTAAATAAATTTTTTATTCATAAATATATTATATGTATTTTTATATTAAAAATAAATGCAAGTATGAGATTGATTTGCTTGTAAAAAAAATAAACTTTGGCCTTAGCTTAAATCAGTTAAAGGAAGACATACTTGTGAACACGAGAAATACACTTGCAGAATATCCAAAAGAAAAAAAATGCTGTAAGTTAACAGTTTATGGTGTGAATAATCACTTTTATAAATTTAGTTTTGCAAAATTTACCCTTGAAACCATAAAAATGTTAACACTAAACTCAATTGTTCAGAGCTGCAAAATACATTTTTATTAATAAAAGTTGGAGTGACTTGATTTACTTTATGTGTATGAAATAATTAAGAAAATTAATACATTTAATTAAAAGTTTTCTTTTAATTTAATAAATAGTTTATCCGCAAGTGCCATATATAAAGTAAATTTATATATTTGTGGGAAGGATTAAATATAAATATTGCCCCACTCTTAGCAATGAGCTCTTGAGAAGACCCGCTATCTGACTAAAAAAGATTTCGGTGAGAAATCACACTCCTGTAATCATAGATAGAAAGACAAGGAGTTCAATATATACATATTAATATTTATTATTTTTGCATATTAAAATATTGCTCTAATTGAAAAGACCTAACGTTATCCTAAATTGTTTTTAAAAGATCATTACTGATTATAGTCATTACTGATTATAGTTTTTATGTTTAGCTTGTATCTCCTACAACTCCACAAGATTACACAAGGGATATTGTTATTGTATTGATTTCAGATACAACTATCATTGAGGATATTCAAACATTGGTGGTTCATCCGATTTTTCTCAATACCTGACTTGCATACTTTATAAGAAAATAAAAGGAAAATAAAAGTCAAGAATATTTAAATACAATAAGTTTTGTTAGATGATATAGTTAGTTAGATAATATAAGGGTAAAGAAGCTGGCTTGTAATATTATTCCAAATACTTTGACACTCAAAAAAATATCTAGCGGTATAGAAGCACTCTTGTAATATAACTCCGAATGCAAATAAATAGACCTAAAGTATTTTATGGTTATGCTACTTATAACAAGTCTCTTCCATTCACCATTTCAAAATTGTACTTAGACGTACGCTAAAAGTTCTATGTTATATATGAAATAAAGACAGAGTCATGCAATTATTCACTTCAGTGGATTCGCACACTAATTCAGAATTACACCCTTTCGAATCAAATGTAATATATATTCCGTTACGAAAATATGCTGGGTTTCAAAGTATACTTCTTATACTTAAAATCATCTAAATAACTTACTATCGAAATTCCACCTCCTTTCCAGCATACTCCTCGCTGACCTCATTCAAACCATTATACATTTAATGAAATTTGTAAATATAAGCAATAAATCAATATAAGATTTTTCAAATTTTCGATATTCTTCTTATAGTAGAGCATAAAGCTTTTACCATATATCGAACTCTATCGTTCATATGAAACGTTTTTCGCTCGTGGCTCTGGTCACAGAGTATATCGCTGGCCCAATTCGCGCACTTGCATTAAAACCCTACCCTTTCTCTTACTCCAAATCTACCTATGCCATGCCCATGCTTTCTAGCTTAGTTGAATCTAGTCCCCTAGATACCAAACCTCCCGTTTATATATCTGTCCTCAGATTACTAGAATGAAGTTTCAACGATCTTCTCCCTTCATACCTTAGCAGTGGTTTTAGCGTGTTAAAGTCTGACACTGTGGCTGTTGTTGCTTTTCACCTACCGTAAAAAAAAAATTATCTAAATTCAATCGAGCTCCTATTACAGAGACCACTTGAACAGGTCACAGACATTATTGAGTAAAAGTTCTTCAGACACTAACTCGCGTTTTATCAAGCAAAGATGAAGGAAATTAGATTTAGAGAAAGTATTTAATGTAACAGGTAGACATTTAATGTAAAATTTAATAGTCTTTTAATTAAAAGCTATTTGTTAATTGCTAAGTCCATTAAAGTTATTTTCTCAACTCTTATGCATAATTAAAAATTTATATAAGGAGGGAAATTAAATACTTCAATATATTTAAAATTAAATAGTGCAGAATTTATTCAAATTTTTTTTTCAGTATTTTGTTAAATAATTTTTAATAAAAATCAAAAAAATATATATGTTCAAGTATCTGAGTATCTAAGATACTTACTTCTAATATATAAACTATACATACTGCTGTATTAATGCTTATAAGCAGACTAATAAATTTACACTCACATGTTGATATATGCATACGAGTACTTCCAAACATAAGTTTTATTTATTCATGTATATAACCTTAAAAGCTACCCTGTCGCCTGTCATCCCCCATATTTTATCTGCCCCTAATGTGCAGTTGCTGAATTTTAAATGCTTTTCTTACAGCTTTTCATGTTGTCATCTTAAAATTTTCACTTTTCTTCTTGAAATACTCAAAAAAAAAACGAAAAAACAAATAAAATAAAAAATCTATATATATATGAGTCTAGAAAAATGTGCTAAAATATCTGCCAAATATTTCTTCATCCTGTGCACAATTAGAATAATGCAAAGTTTGCGTTTTTTGATACTTCAAAGCTCCTCAAGGAATAACGTCGAAAATATATTTTAATATGGCGAAAATTGTCTGTGGAATTTCACATTTGATAAATGCAAAAATAATAGAAAAATGTGTCAAATTGTTTGAGATATATTTGCTTTTTTTGCTAACATGAATTATAAAAATAATTTTTTAGCATTTTTTTTTTAGATACTTTGCTCTACTTCGGTATTTTTGTGGTTAAAGCATAAAAGTTGGACAAAAGGTAACTAATAAAATATAACTGACATAAAGAAAGTTACCCACATTATTTATTAAAGATTATTTTTAATAATATTATAATAATTTTTCTTCTTATTTTTTATAAGTTAAACTTTTATTAATATTTTCCTCGGCTTTTGTATCGCTTCATTGTGCTTAGACACATAAAAATCCCTACCGCTCCATTGGTTTCTGGAGGACTCGCCAGCTATTTCGACTAGAATTTGCATATTCCTGCCTCAATCTTCGATGAAAACCACACGCTTTTGTAAATTCTAGAAGCAACTTAAAAATAACTTTTACGAGTTTATTCTGAAATTTACGGCAAATATTTTAATAATAATAACGTAGGCAATATCGATAACCATCGACTTGAACAAAGAGGGACGAGTGAGTCAGGATGTGTGAGAGAAATTTTTGCCAAAATAATTTGCATTTTTATAGGCGATTATTTTTATGCAAAGATTTTTATTAAAAGTTTGTTTTATGTAATAATATTTTTTTTCCTGATTGCAACTTAATGTATGCCGTAGAGGCCAAGAAGTACTGTTTATTTATGAATGTAGACCTAAATTAATAAAGCATAAAATTTAGGGAGGCTGCTATGGCTCGGCATTGGTTGACAGGTCGGATTCTGAATTGTTGATTTGGGAAAACTGCACAACAATCCATATACATACAATATATATGTAATAAATAAATATAATATAAATTTATATTCTCTCATGGCTAACAGTTTATGCATTAGAAATGAGTTTCTATTCAAATCTATTCGATAAGAAGGATAAAATAGGCCATAGGTAAATATTGCAAAAATTAAATATTGTGTAGTGCTGAAAACTCTTACCGACATTTAATGGAGAAAATAAAGTAATATTAAAGTGTATGATTATCATAAATAAAATAAAAATTAAACATAGTGCAGACCTGCACTATGTTACTTTTATAGATTGTTATTGGATTAATTATTATTTTAATTATTAATAAACGTCCCGATATAATAGAGTTTGTTATATTTAAAAATAAAATTTAGAAATAAATGACAAATAAATATACTATGACAAATTTGAAACAAAATTTGATTCTTTCCATAACTTTCCGGAACATATAAATTTTAGAAGTCACAAAAAAAAGTCGCCAGCATTGTAAGCTTTAACCGCAATCTGCTAGCAAATATATTTACATCAGCTGTTGTTACAATTACACTTCAAAATATTTTCAAATGCATCCGATCTTCTTCCATAATTCTCCACTTATTTAATAAACCTGTTTCCGTAGGTATAACTACTGTTTTAAAGAATCGTATCGAGGTTTTTGAGGACCAGAAAAGCGAATTTGTTAAAAGAGTTGAACGTCTACGAAAAGTTTATGAAGAACTAGATCAATAGATCAAGTATAGTTGGACCCACCTTGAAACATCCTATATAAATTCCCATTTAATATATATAATATATTTAATTGTAAACAAGTCTTTCGTGTATCCAAACGTGAAGACGTGGTTCGAGGAAAAAAGTTGTAGAGCTAAAAACAGTTACTGTTTCTGATAGCCTCGCAAAACCTAACATTTTGTGAAGGGATAAAAAATGTTAGAAACATTAAAGAATATATTTGGAACTGAAAGGACATTATGTTAAGAAATAAACATATTTTTATTTCGAAAACTGTCAACAAGCTGTCATTTATAGATTTTTTCATCCAAGTTTTTAATTATTAACTTAATCCCAAAGCAACATATAGTACTGATTGAGTAAAATAATATACTATATAACAATCTATACAGAATTTTGAATATAGGTATAATAATAAATGCTCTGTGAAAAGCAGCTAATACTTCTCTTCTATCCATTGCTGTTCCATATGGGATTGAATTTCTTTTGCATAAGTGGAAACTACTTTACATATTTGAAAGTAAAGCTTTTCATGACTGTATCAATTAGAATCGCAAATCTATTTGCAAACATTATTCCAATTCTATCATCCATAATATTTGACAAATCGAGCAGTCAGCTGGGCATTCGACATATTAATCTCCTGTACATTGAAATGAGATTCTTAGTTCTGGCTTCTGACAAACCAATATCTGACATCTGTTCTATATTTTAATGCTTTTGATTATTTTTATATCTATCTTCCGTATATTGAAATGGGATTCTTAGTTTTGTGTTTTACTGGAATCGATTATCTATGTCGATCTTGAAAGTCAGTAGAAGTACTTTTAATGGTTGCCATAAACCGAAAAAACAACTATATAAAAAATATATATGTATTTATCCTATTTTATGATTACTATCCCGAATTCAATATAAAATAAAATTTATAATGTGACAATATACCTTGCATTCAATAAATTATATTAGTTTATGTTGTAGTGTTGGAAAGTATTAGAAAGTATCTCTGGACTTAAAGTAGTCAAAGTCGTATTTGAACAAATATGAGTAGCAATTTTTCATTTCTCTGAAGTAAATACTCGCATGTACTTTACTTTTATACTTCCGCACTTATAACTATTGGCAATTTTTCAAAAATCTATTTTATAACTTCCCGCATTTCATAAATTCAAGCAGACAAATAGTTCTAACCTACTCGATTGCACCAACTTTTTATGAGCAACGGAAATCCTTTTAACACTTTTAAGTTGCGTCGCATATGAGCACAAATATATGAGCACAAAGGGCTTTCCGAGTTTCCGACTTTCCGACTCTCAACGGACAAACTGCCTCCTTATGCCTGTTATCCGCTTTCCAATATGGACGGACGCAAGTCGGTCCGTGTAAATTTTTTGAATTTCTTGCTAACTGTATGAATGTATGTATGCGTGCATGTGTTTGTATATATGTGGGTGTATGGGTGTATGTGTAGGCGTGACTGAACTGCAGTAACTGTTAAACAATTTTACTATTATCATAATTTTACAATATTTATGATATTTTTGTTTGTTTCGAAAGTTTTGTACTAAAGTTTTGCGGCATAAAAAGTTTTACGTACTGGTACCGTACTGGTTGTAAGTGGAAAGGCTGCAATCGGAAGTGACATATTTGACAATGCAAAATAAATGAAAAATAAGGACACAATAATGATAATAACGACGGATAAGTTTATATTGAATAGAATGAGTTTTGGGTTTTTTTCTTAAGGGAACCAATCGTACACCTATATAATATTACATATACTATTTTAATCCATTTATAAAAAAAAATTAAAATAATTTTTTTTTTTATTCTAACAATTGTAGCATGCAATTTATTTTGTCTAAATAAGTGAGGGTTAAGCTCTCTCAGAAATTTTCTTACATATTTGACTCAACATTTCATTTAACTTTTATAAATAATTTAAGTACATTAAAGTGCATTAAACAAAATTAATATTTTTACTATGAAGCACGCACACCACTGATATGCAAAATACTTGAAATGTTAAACAAAGATTGACGCTTGCCAAACCCCCCAACTGCCACGCCCACATTTGTTACTCTACTATTATTGCCAGCAATTGTCAGCGAGAACTACTTTTGCGTGCCATAATTGCAATCAACTTGAGAGGAAATTCTTACCCTCACTTCAAACGCCCCAATCATTTGGAAAGCAACAGCGTTGCAATAGTCTTTAGCTTAAGTAACGGAAAGGAAATTTCTATGCCTAAATGTGCAACAAAATATTAAATGTCCTCGAGCAGCACACAGGATTCGAGGATTCGAGCAACTGCACCGCCTACTCATGCAATTTGCCACAACAGCCGCCTGAGTGGTGCTGCCAAAACGGAACTCTCATTTCCTGTTCAGCTTGCCAAGCTGACAGCGCGTCGTTACACGTTCAGCGTCACGTTGATCGTCAGGACACTTTGCAAATGATTCCTGCTTTTATTTCTAGCTTCAGTGTTGTTGTTGTTGTTGTTAATATTATAACTGTTGTTATTGTTGTTGTTGTTTATGTTATTGTTGTATTTGTGTTTTGTTTTTGTTGTGGTTGTTTTTTGTTACTTTTTCATAAACACTTCATATAATTTACACATAAGCAGTAGTAGAAGCAACGCAATTTAAATTAAATAAAATCGTTTAAGAAAAAATTGGCAATAACGAATTCAAAGATGAACTACAAAGTGCCTTCCAATGTCTTTATTATTGGTAAGTCGAAGAAGGTAGAAGAAAGTATTTCTCTTAACGATCTCCTGAGGAACATAAATCGGTACCCCTAGGAATACACCTAGAGATGCATCTAGATACGCCTAACCATCTATTCACTTTAATATTCCTGCATCTAGAAACTCTGATAGGAATTATGTCAGCTAACCGGTTTAATTCGTTAATTACCTCTCTTCATACTTCAACTAGCTTAGATTTTATGGTATGATGAAGGATGGAAGGGTCTTAATTACAACTTGATTGTCAATGAAAATGGTACACTACATATGTCGATGTATCTAGCAATTAGTGAACATGCATCTTTAGTCGCTTAAATTTAAGCCTAAATAACATGGTCTCATTAGTTAACCTAAGAAGGAGTTGTTTATGTCTGAAAATGGCCTGAAAATACCCGGTTCTGTCTATCTACATCAATCTAGCTACCCGTAAAAATTTATACATCGTAGTTTTCCTAAACGTTTCTTTTTTTCCCATCGTTGCTTACTGGAAATATTGGAAGTCGGTTGTCACATGAGTTATCTACCAGCGGATTAGGGGTTAGAATATGCCTGAGGTTAGGCTCACATATCTATCGTATGAGGCAACTAAAATCTTGATGCCAATCCGACACTGTCTAGAATGTGAAATAAGTGTCCCTACTTTTG
>NC_051847.1:38883065-38895256 GCF_002237135.1 Teleopsis dalmanni
AGAAGACAGCTGGCGTAAGCAGATGTTTCATACCAAGATATAGAGCAAGCCTGGACGCAGGTCACACCGTTGGAAGTCTTAAATGACTAATAGAGATCTTTCTTCAAAGTAATACTTACGTAGTCCCGGGGTTGGACTAGAGACCTTGTGGTTTTAGTACGTGCGAGTTCGGTGCTCATTTTCCGGGGCGCCGAATTATTGACAGTGTGTAGGCCTTGCCGCAAAAAACAAACAAGGTGATGACTCCTCATCATGATTTAAATCAATATTGAGATAGTGGTAATTTATACCAATGCGAAATCGATTATTTGACGATCGGGTAAAGAGATTACTTGCACATTGTTCATGCTAAGTACATCGATACTAATTCCTTAGTTATAGAGTCTAAGAACCACTATCATAGTTCTTACTTAAATCTCGAAACTACAGCAATTGAATAAAGACATTGCATACGTATTGCTCATATGAGGACATCTAAAGCCAATAATCTCTATATTGTTATTGCATATACTTGGCAGGAACTGAAGAAGCGTTTTGTATTTCTAATCCTCGGAACCATGCCCATTGTAATTTAAAAAGCCTTCATGAGAATAAAATTTGAAGTGGAGAACACATCATATTCAAGTCGATATGGCCTGACTAAAATAGTTTACATATAAATTTATTTATTGAAGTTTATGTTAGAATTAAAAAAGTTGAAAGGGAAAATTATTTAAATTGACACGTTAGCTTTCACCTTTTTCGCATGGGAAAACATTTAAATATTTATTTTCATATCGTATTTTATTCAAATTACTTTATCTGAAATAAACGTAAAAACTGATATTTCCCAATAGAATAACTTTGTAATATTAAAAAAACAAAATTATATTTTGATATATTTCAACATGTTTTTTTTATTTACCTATTTTTGTTATTTTAGTGGCATATCTCACAAATACGAGTATTAAGAGAAATATAAAATATATACAAATTTATTTCAAAGTATAACAATATGTCAATGGGACTTGTTTAGTAGACTTTGATATATATATTTTATTTGTGCTATACCATAAATGCTTAAAGTTTATATAAAACTGACTTTAATATATGAATTTCTTTGCTGCTGATGCCTGCATTAAGGATCGCATTTGCATATGAATTAATTTAATTGCAACACGTCATGTACATAAAGATAAATTAAGCTCATAAACTGAAATATATTCGTAGAAGCTTAAAAAAATCTCATTCCTACGTGAGAAACTTAATATAATTTGGTCTTTATTTTTGTTAAGTAATAAACATAAAACTGAAATGCAACTCGTTATCAACAGCCGGAAAGGCCTAGAAACAGAGCAAAAAAAGGCTGAAGGAAAACTTGATACCAACTTCAGAACCATATCGCTCTACTAGGCGAAAACCAAAACCACAACAGAAACAGTAACAGAAACAGAAACAATACCGCCGCACCCAACAAAGTTGAAAATGTTTAAGTGCAATAAAAAGCGTCATAAAGCTTATCTGCACATTAGCACTTGTTTCACCTGCCTTCGGTGCTGCCATATTTTTGGTTTTTTAATTATGAGTGAAAAATGAAAAACGAAAATGGCGGACATTAACTGGAAATCGCACCAAATCTGGCCAAATCGCTTATATGTATAGTTGACTAAAACTCACTAAAGGTTAATAAAAGTAAATTAGGTAATTAAATTTATGCTCCCTCACCGAAGCGGTTAGTTGGACTACCTATTGCAGCTGTGAAGTAGTGTCCAAATTTGGTTTCCAGTAAGTAATTATATAAAATGGCGTTGATCTGGAAAGACCAAATGAAGGTTTTTGAAGTTATGGGGGTATTGTGCGTACATTTTAAGTATATTAATTTAAGGCAAATGAATTTTGTTATAAATACGGCATTTAAAATTAAGTAAATTATTTTTTTTATTTAATTGAGTGTTAATATCCCTTTTGACGAAATAAACTAAATTATAGAATTAATAATAATAAATAATAAAAAAATTGATAATAATAATAAATAAATAATAATAAA
This sequence comes from Teleopsis dalmanni, assembly GCF_002237135.1. NCBI lineage: Eukaryota > Metazoa > Arthropoda > Insecta > Diptera > Diopsidae > Teleopsis > Teleopsis dalmanni. The sequence continues at coordinate 38,885,092 of NC_051847.1, forward strand.
AAATAAATAATAATAATGAATAAGTAATATGCTCATTCATAAGTTGAGCATATTCGGCTGGAACAATCAGGTTCACTTAACATGGATTCCGGGGCATGCTGGTATCCAAGGCAATGAAATGGCAGACAAATTTGCAAGAAGAGGCGCAACTTCAATAATGATAGGCCCAGTACCTTTCTGTGGTCTTGGCAAAAGAACTCTATCCAATCTTTTGAACGTCTTGGAAGAAAAAGAAAGAGAACTCTATTGGGAAGGGCTGCCAAGACTATCACAATCTAAAATGCTTTTAGAGATCTACAACCTTAAACGCTTCATATATTATATAGAGCAATCAAAAGACACCTAATAATCGTCACGGGAATATTGACTGGTCACTGTAGGTTGAATAATCATCTAACGATATCAGAAATTCAATCCAACTCAGATTGCAGATACTGCAGAGAAGAGAGAAACTATATACCTATCATTTGTTTTTAGGAAGGCACTAATGCACAAGCGGAAGAAACATCTAGAAGGGTATATCATGAATCATAGGGATTCAAGACAAAGAAAGATAGGCTCTACACTGAACTTCATTAAAAAAAGTAGACACACTGTAATCCGACTAAAGGGCACAATATGCCTTTTAGGTAGCAGTACACTACCCCTTTTTAAATAATAAAAAAAAAAACACAAAATTTGAATTATATAAACTATTGTTTCAATACAGAGGTATTTCGCACAGTAGTAAATCACAACAACAAATTATTGTTTTGATGTTGCCATCAAAACATCGACAGTATTCGAATTATTTCTTTTTTATTTAATTATTCGCAAATTATTTTTTGAGAACGCAAGTACCAAGGGTTGAACTTGTGTCCTGCCAAATTTGAAGCTCAGAGTCAACGTTCACTAGCTAACTGACCCAAAGCTATACTGGACTTGTTTCTTCGAACTTTGGTGTTTTGTTGGTTTGATATGAAAGTTTATTAATAAATTTAGTGGCTGTATTATATAAAACCGAAATAATAAAAGTACATTACTTAAAAAATTTATATTATTTATTTATTGTGAGGCTTATTAACGAATGTGTAAGACAAGGCAGTAATAAAAATAAAGCCCACCAGAGAGCTTAAAATATATATTCCGCACGAAATTTTGAAAATTTTGCACTTTAATTCAAAACTTAATATATTTCAAAATGTTTTTCATAGAAGCCTGAATATATTTTTTACTATATTTATTTTCTAGTTCAAAATATAAATATTCAAAAAATTTTTGTTACCACAAACGTCAGTTCCGTTCACGTGCAGCTCGAAATGGATATCCTGTAAAATATACGTACATGGCGAATATATCCTAAATACCAGTAGGAATAAACTCTCGACTCGTATGTAACCTATTCGGAAAATAAATAAAATATGGAGCCAAATTTCACATACATGAATTCGTTAAATATAACAGCAAAATTTACATTGTTATCTAAATTGTAGGTAATTTTTTATGAACAGTAAAAATATTATGCGACTACCAATGAAAGTAAAATGAACAAAAGAACAAAAAAAAAAAAGAAAATAAAAGAAAAATGTGAAAAGCTAACACTGAAAAAGTTAAACAAATGGCTTAAAAGAGAAATGTCAGTTTGAAATATACGAGCACATCCAGTTTTAGTGCCATGATGAAGTTGGGGTCCTTTTTTTTACAGTTGATGTAATTTTAAGTAAAAAGTTATTTTTCTTAACACGGTTTCCCAAAGCATTGGCAGTCAGTGAAATTTTTAGACTTTCTCTTTCCGAAAAGCATCAACAGTGGAGACGTACACATTAGTCATATTCTTGTATGGTCTGATTTTTGACTGTTGATGTCTGGCGATTTAACTTAGCTCGACTTTGCTTGTCTTCTGGCTGGCTTTTATGTAGGCTTTCAATTTTTGACATTTTACTCGAGGGTGTTTTTCCGCAACACCTTTTTTCCACTTTCTCCACTTTTTCCACTTTTGCCACTGTGAACTTTTTGAGGAGAAAGCCTGTTGATTTTGTAATTTTCAGAGGCGTCAAGCGAAAATGAATATAAATTAACATATTTTGTGCTACTATTTTAGGCGTCAAACATTAGAAAATTTTAAAAACAAATTATTTTTATTTTTTGGGAGGTTGGCATTTTTAAATTTGCGTTAAAATACCCATAAATTTGTTTGTACAATATTACTTCATTAAACTTTTCAAAGCTTTTAAAATTATGAGAAATTAAGAGTTGAAAGAAATTATACAAGAAAACTTAACACAATAAAGATAAATTGTATTCGTTTTATGATAAATTTATAAGCTATAATATATACATATATATATACATAGATTTCAAGTTTGTACCATTTATAAAGCCTGCGATATGGACGTTTAAAAATGTGTCTACAATACTTATTGTTAAAGCCATTGAGTCTACTGTGCCCTCTTCTAAGTTTAGGATAGGTCTTTAAGCCCTATTGGGTCAATAAAAAGTAGTATGGAACTTATTTTACAGAGTTTATTGCCTCTGCTGTAAGAATATACATTCCCAGGTGTCTAACATAATCCGTGTGTGTAAGCATTCTAACAGCACATGTACGACTGACTTTCATTCTCTTTGCAGAATATGGAGTTTGCATTCGTATATATGCCCAGTGTCGTAAGATAGTGTTTTAGTTTACAGTGCCCTGTTAAAATTCCAGCAACGATTCTAAGTTTTTCTTTTGATAGGTCTATATACAATCCTTGTATTTCCTATTGTTATATAGGAATATTCCAGTGATATAGGTATTATTCCAGTAATCCTTTATTATTCCAGTAATTCCGGTACTCCTTTATTTTTAGAAGAAGAAGGAGGGTACTTTATCTTAATCTAAAGAAAGGTTCTGGCCACATCATGGATGTGGCTGCTGCTTTACTGACTAGTTCTGACTCCCACAAATGATTTTTGTAGGCGCTGTCATCATGAAGAAGTGGAGACGACTGAGCATCTTTTTCGTAACTGCTTAGGTTTATGTACAATTCACATGAATACACTAAGGTAAGTGTTTCTGGATGATTTGGAGTAAAATTGTTAAAACGGAGAACATCCCTACTTTGATATTTATGAGGCTCTATGTTTACTTTACGGAGAATGGCGAAGAATTCTTTAAGTGGTGTTCGATGGTATTACAATGGGCCAATAGGTGTATGTATGTCGCAACAGGTGACTGCCAAGGTTCCCACCTACTCAAGTTTATATAAAGACTATTTACTAAATAGAAACTTTCCACAAACACTACATATGATGTCAGATAGGTTGTTCTCTGATAATTAGGTATAATAGGTTAAGGCTTAAACAATTTACAATTGCAGTGCCCAAATTGCAGTCAAATCAAAACTGAAAGTACAAAAATGTTTTATTTGAGCAAATAGTATAGTAAACATAGAAATGGTGTTAACATTATTATTAAATCGTATGATCTCTTACATTAAGAAAAATAATTTGGTTGATTTAATCAGATTTTAACTAAATCTCTGGTCAAAATATTCTTACTCCATGCATCATGTTGGTTTAACCATACCACATATTGGTTTTTATATCTTCTTTACCAGATGTGTTGAAATTTCTATAACAAAATGATGAGGTCAATTTAACTAGTATGTGGTTAGAGCATATTTTTCTGAGTGTACATTCGAAATCGAATTGGCAAATTAAGATAAAAAAGAAGGTTTACGAATTGAGTTTTTAGTAGGGTAATAAAAATTTACGAATTTATAGTTGAATATTTTGTTTTATTTTATATAAGATGTATTATATTATTGATTATATTACAATGTTTAAATAATAGTAAATGACGAAAATAAATTTTTCTTTTAATTCCATTAATATTTTATTGCAAAAATTAAGAAGATTCTTATTACTTCCAAATACAATCGCTTTATTTAAAATATATTTCAAAATAGTTCCAAGATTATTATTATTTTTTTCAAATAGTTCCATATCAATTAAGAAATATTGTTACTAATATAAATTGAAATCATAATAATAAATCCATAAGGAAGCAACAGATAACCAATTTTATTTATTCACTCAACATTCTTTGACCATCAAATATTTCTTCATATAGCAATTAGGTTTTGACAGGACATATTTCACACTTTCAAAATTAATGTCTTTATTTTAAAGAACCATTCAAAATAACAAGAGGACTTAATTGCACTATGGTTAATATAATTTATCACACATACTTATTTCATATAATAACAATAATTGAAGCCCAAACCCCACATTAAGTTTACAACAATAATAAAACAATTTAATTTGCAACACTTTTGTGGAAATTTAATTATATAAACTTGAGCACCGGAAGAAAATTTCTAATTGAAATACAAGTTACAAAGCAAGTCAATAGCAAATGAGCCAAATAACTTTAACGCCTAATAGTAGGCAGCACATTTTATTAAGTGCAGTGACCAGTCGAGCACAGGCGCAAAAACACACATATTCACACTCGACAGGCAGAGTAAAAGTCTCCCAAGGATACTCGTATACCAGAAAAACTTAAATTACCAGACAGGTTACGTTGTCGTTGTCGTCAGGTGGTTACTCAATATTAAACGGCCGGACTCCTGGTTAGTTGATAGCGCAAGGAAACTAGAAGGAAATGCGGCTGTTTGATAATGAAATCAAATAAAGTTGAAATGGGAAACCGCAATAGCAATAAAAGTAGTCGAACTTGTACGAAAAAGGATACACTTGCCAGTTTTATTACGGATGCTATATTAAGAAACTTTTCGGACTTACCAAACTTTGATTCTTTACTTTTGCCATATTTACTGGTTTTGCTTTATTTTTTATATAGAGTTTTTTATTCACGTTTATAACAGGCGGTTGCTGTCGAGTCGTTCTGTTCTGTTGACTTTGTAATAATTTTTATGGTGGATTTTTTTTCATATATTTTTTTTTTTTGCTTTAATGAAGACTTATGTCCAGGTTCAAAGTAATAAAATTTACTTTTATAGACTTTTATCAAAGTGATTTATGTTTATGGACCAAAAGTAATTGGATATTGACTAGAATTTGAGTGCGGTTGTAATATTTAGTAATGAATATGAGTAAATTTATTTATGTCTTCACTTATTGCGCAAATTTTTCAGGTCCTGGCATTTGTTATATTGAATGTGTAAGAAATTTATGCAATTAATTTCAAATTTTATTAGTGTAAATGTGTTTTATGGTTTTACAGTCATTATGATTTGCACAAATATTTTAATTTACAACTATCAGTTGATATAAATCATTGATCACATCATTTGGACTATTGGATTTTTAATTTGTTGTTAATTAATTTCATTTCTAATGTTTATTTGGTCAATGCAAGGATATTAATTTTAATTTAACTTAAATACAAACGGCATGAAATATACGTCCCTTCACTATTTCCGGACAAATTAGTTTTGCATAATAAATAACATTATACTCGTATTTGTTTAATACTTCAATAAGAAAATGTATTAGGGTTTAATACATTAAAACTGTATAAATAGTTGTAGTTATAGGTAGGATTAATTGGATTTCAAATTGCCAAAACAGTGAATATTAATAAAATAAATAATATTTTATAGCATTAATGAAATGAGTGTCAATAAGTGTAGTCCATTTTGTTTTCCTTTAGAAACAAATTACATTGTATAAAAGTTAGAAGGAAATATTTTCTAAAACCACTGATAATGAGTACTTAGCAATACTCAATACAGTGTTAACTTAACAGTCAAACTTCAATAAGTTAACTATAATTTTAGTTGTTTTTTCATTTCCATCCGAACCCTTCTAACTTTTAAATAGTTTCTTTTCGTTATAAGAATCGTCATTTTGGCAAAAATTAACTTTAAGAAATTATATTATTTTTAAGTATAATAATAATAAACTTAAATATTCATAAATTGAAATACTATTATTGCCTGAAATCAAACACATAATACGAGTATATTTGCGTAGGAAGGCAAACTAAATTAAGCTACGCGCATTCGACAACCGTTCACACTGCTTTAAAGGAAATTGCTCCCATATTTTCTGTTTAAATTATAAGTTTTAATGAAACAAGTGTTTCAATAAGTCAGTAATTTCATTTAAATAAGCAATTAAGTCTTCTATTCATCTAAGAACTATTCCTCTTCTAAATTGACACATTTATTCCAACGCTTCTCTAATTTTTCGATAACTTCATTATAGAATGACATGATTTAGATTTTAAAAAATATGTCTTGAATCTTGGGTCTCAAAAATTTTATCATTTTAGCTAAGTTTCCTTTTCAGAAACATATTTCTTATGTCAGGAAAAAATCTGTAGTGGCAAGAGTTCAGATCTGGAAAGCACGGTGGATCGCATCTGGCTCATTGCATTTCTTACAAACATCGCTACGAATAAAGTAGTTAGTAGTTTGTCTGAGCAGATTAGGTAATGCTTGAAATCCTATGTACAGATTCGGCATAGATAAAACAAAGTCAGCTGATTATACTGTCTTAGTATATGATTTATATATGATCGGTGTGTTTATGTGATAAACTAATATACTGCAGAGGAAGAAAGAAAGAAAGAGAGTAAAGTATTAAATCTAGCTGATGTTCTTGATTTTAAGGGGTACAGACCCGAATAAGATTTTATGGATAGAAAGAACATTGCTCATCATATGTATTCTATTACCATTACACTAATTGAGACGTTTGTTTTTTTGCACTTTTGTCTATTGCTATGTCGTCAGTATATGTGGATGGTATGGTGTGATCGTGAGTACAGAATAAAAATAGTAATTGTTCACAAAATTTCTTGTGGAACTTTAAATTTAATTTTTTAAATATGGAATGAACATTTGTGTACTCCATTCTAGACTTCATGCAATAAATGATTCTCTCAAATCTTTTCAATTATCCATTATCTAAGCTTTCGATTTCTATAATAATCATAAAAAAAGAGTTATATATTTTGTGCATATATATTTATATATATACATGTATATCGTCATTCCTGCCCATTAAATGCAAGTTGTGTCTCCCATAAAAAAGAAACTTCAAAGGCATCATTTAAACCAAATGCGAATTTTACAAAAACCATACTCCACTTCATTTATTCGACGATACCTCATATTCTCATCCATTCTAGGGCAACCCCAAATGAATTTTTTCCTTGAAAAAATTACACTTTTATGATTCTTTTCTTTTTTTTAATAAAATTTCATTTGTTCGAACGCATTCACGCATCAACTATACAACAACGGCTGGGTATTTCACGTATCTGAAAACAATCGCAATTGAGTTTGTATGCCTAACAATTTACAAGATGTTGCACAAAAATCATAAATTATGCACTCGGTGCAGGCAGTCATGCTTTGTCCATTGTATTGTAATGATGTATTTTGCATTGCAGCATGAAAAGTTAACAACTTAAGGATACTTTGCCACCATATTGCAGGTGCAACATACGAAGGGAGCATTGCTTCCAATGGAATATTTGTTCAATTGCTCTTGTTCCTGCGTAACGCATATTACGTGACACATGTCGCATATTGTCAAGTGAAAATATTACACAAAGAACCCGGAAGGGTTAAAATAGAGCAAAAGGTACACATACGAACCCACAAAAATGCCACGTTGTTGCATTAAAAATTAATGAAATACATGAAAATTTATGCGTGTGAGCTGTGTCCGGCGAACTGCATGGAGTTTTGGGATTTGTTCAATTTATTTTCTTTAATTGGTAATATTGTAATAAGGTTTTTTTTTTATTTAAATATATACCTATTAACATCTTTTTTTCTGAATCTTAAAACCATAATTTTTCAATTAATTTTATATGTATTTATTTTGTTATTGCCCATTACACTTTAGTTATATACAAGCAGCTATTGTATGTATTCCTATTTAGGCTGTTTTGTAACCATCAAAGTCAGTACACAGTTTTCTAATTACTTAATATTATTTTAAATATGATTCTATTTTTATATATTTATATATATTTTTCTATATTTATATACAATAAGCTAAGTACAATTAACTGTAATTTAGGTACTATAATAAATACCGGAACTTATAGCTACTCTACGATCAATAAAGTGTCTAGAAAAAGAGTCGAAAATTTGGATTAGGTAGATAATAAAGAAAAAGGTTCTGAAGTGTGTATCTAACACAGTACTCCAAGCCTATAAAAATTTTTTACTCTTCTATAGTACACTTAGTTTTCATAGATCTATAATCCTATCATGGATATGTGGCCCGTCTGGTTTAAATAAACCTAGTCCACCAGATATTAAGACTCTCGCTCAAATCTCTCTTCCCTGATTACTGGAATGAAGTTTCCACACAGTTGTGGAAATCTTCTCCATTCATTCCTAAGAGATAATATTAGTGGGTTCAAATCTCAAACTGTTGCTTTTAGTGCTATACGTCAACTGCAAAATAAAATATATGGCCTGTTGTTATTCTTGTAAGGAAGGATATACACATATACTTCAAAAATTCATTTATTCATAATGAATAATAAATCCTATCAATTAAACCAACTTTTGGTATATAAGAGAAGAGAACAGTAGATCTAACTGGTCGCAATGTGTAAAGGCCTTAGCCTAACGCATTAACCATTAAATCAAGAGAAGAGTATTTAAAATATATATGACGCTTTCAGCAACTAACCAATTGGACGTACCGAATCCGGTATAATCATTAGTTTGATCGTACTGCAGGTCTGCCAGAATTTAAAAAAAATTTCGTTATTATATCACAGCATGAAATGGCTAGGGCATGTGTAAGTACTTTCAATAGTTAGTGGTGATATAAGTTCTTGCAAAGATACTAATTGTAAGACTGGTTGGATTTAGGGTTAATGAAAAATAACTTTTTTTTAAATTAAATTAAATTTTTCGGGTAGGGAGGGATCTTAATCAGGCTTTATCGAATAATCTTCTATATTGCGAAGCAAGCTCAACGAAATAGGTGTAAGGGATTGAAGACCATTATTGTATCACTAACTATGACATTGGTTAAAGAAACATTAGACCACCAAAAACTGTAATCGTGAGTAGAAAGAAGATTCAACTACTTTAGTGAATATTGTTGAGCATTTTTATTTACTTAATAATTTTTTTGTATTAAAACTGTGTATATTTACTTATAAAATATAGTTATTATATTTAATTTGAATATTAAACTTATATGATTTCATATAAAATATACGCATTAAATTACTGTCTTAGTATCATCTTTTTATAATCACATAATGCTTAAAGTAAAAGCCTAATCAATTCTCATTTTATTTTCAATATATTTCTTTTCAATTTATAAATGGAATGACAGACTTTAAATATTCTTTTATATACATTTTTTTCATAAATAATAAATAAGTGCAGTATAATGCATTTTATGCATGACGATTTACCTAAAAACATGCATTTTATACGACAATTCAAAATTGATTCAGGTCCTTATTGAAAAAATCCAACCACCCACTAACCGAATAATATATATAAAAAATTTCAATAAATGTGGTGAATGTGAAAATCAATTTTCGAAGTAAAAATTATTTTGAATGCACTTGGACTCCTGTGCATTTTTAAAGACAAAATCAATGCTGCATTTATACTTGCATACTGCATTAAATTTTTTTGGTTTTAATTAAAGTTACCCTTTCTGTTGTCCTTGCATTTCACCCCATACTGGATTGCATGCAATTAAATTTTTTTACCTCAAGTTAAACATGATAAATGTTGTTTTTTAATTACTTTGTGCCTTTCTGAAAGAATATCCCTTAACAGAAAATTTATTAAGTAAGCTTTTATAATAACTTATAATATATTCTGAGTTCTTAAAGAGCTTTATGTACTTTCATTCAATCAATAGCAAAGAAAAAAATATTAAAACTATGAATACATAATCTAATAGGTTCATTATCAGTATTTTAAATAATAAATAAATAAATAAAAAAATTTTTATAGAAATCTTTTAGGAATAGAAATCCATTACTACATCTGCAAAAACATCTCTGACTTTCTTATGAAAACCTTCCTTGAAAGGGCCATGTGAACTCATAACATTGCTTGATCGATCACATTTGTTGTGCTTTTTTACCAAACATTTTTGCACAAAGTTTGAGCAGTCACTGAACACTCAAAAGTATAATTAGAAAAACACTGGATGGCGATGAAATTTC
>NC_051847.1:38895356-38906412 GCF_002237135.1 Teleopsis dalmanni
AATATTATTGTTTTTAATTGATCTCGATTAAAGTAAAAACACAATAGAGTTTTCTAATATTTCAGTATTGCTCAGCAGAACAGTTCAGGCTACATATTTAATCAAATACATATCTTTGGTCAGAAATTTCAACTAATCTAACTATATAGCAGTTGTTCAATAGACTCCATTGAACAGGATAATATAAAATAAATAAAATAAAAACAAAATTAAATTAAACTAAATAATAATGATTGTGAAATCAAGTATAAACAGTTCAAATCTCTATTCTAGAACAAAGTTTCTAAAATATCACTCATAACTGTACCGTTGGGATGAATATCATAGACTACACAGACCACATACCTAGGTGCAATCATCAAAGCATGAAAGACGGTATATATACAAAAGTTGCAAAAACGGTTAATACAAGCAATGACAGAAGCATGAGAATTATTACACGGACTCATATTAGTTAAAGAAGATATGGAGCTTCTTTTTATAACGAACAAGAAACTCTGTCAAGTACGGAGAATTTGTATGGACGCAAGTGTGGAAAACTTACACGGGTTGAATCAGTGATAAAGAAATACAGCCTTCTATAAGGAGAAGGTATATGTCATCTTTAAAACAGTTAAAAGATCTCTGAAGGTGAGCAGGTCAATGGAACTTATTGAAAAACCGTTTGCAAGTAGCAGAAATATTATCATGAATATTATATGAAACACGACACAGTTATCTTTCATGTTGGTTCTTATCTGTTTCAATTATAATACGAGTATCTAAAATATCAGGATTGATCTTGTTTCTGAAGTCATCATTCTCTTACTCTTTCCAAACGTTATGTTTATGGAATTATGCAAATTTAAGTAATTTTTTAATGAGGCGACAATAATAAAATCATACAAATTTTAAGTATGTGACTTTTCAAGTAGAAGACTTTTCAAGATACCATGGCACATTAGGACGAATTATATCCTCAAGGACCTCAATATTGCACCGATCAAAAAATACATAAAAGATAGAGCTCTGAACATCGCATTATTCGCATTATCGAATCTAAGAATGGTTGCAGGCGCCTCGGGGGGATATGCAACTCTGAGATCAATTATTGCTTAGTTTGATGAAGTGATAAATAATAATCCAGTCGAGGCATAGAGAGGGGTTATGAAGAAACCTCGCAGTTAATAGAGAGTAAAAATGCGCAAGAGCACTGACTCAACTAGCCTCAACATAATAATATTAAAATAAATAAATGAAAGTAGTTTCAACTGATTTAACTAACTAATTTGGATGCTAAAATTTTATTTTAATTAATTTAAAACATTTTTGACACAATAAAGGCTATGAAAATTGTTGGTAACCACTTTAGCCGCAGAGTAATGCACGCGTGAACATTGGCTTGCATGCGTGTCCCAGCCGGCTGTCGTCCTTTGCATGTCTTGCTTGCATTATAGTTTCAAAATTTGTTGCCACATTTTCATCCTTTTTTCCTTATTGTACTTTACTGTTTGCATCATTGGACGCACATCCGGTGACGAACGTGCTCCGACGTTGTTAACACTGGACAACATTGTGGCCTATTGTCAATACTGAACAATCAAAGTAACGACAACAGCAACACTAAAGCTTCTGTTGGTGACAACAGAGACATTTTCCACGCCAAAAGTCTTTTTGTGTGAAGGAATAACATTGAAGTGCTACTGAGGGGTTAAAAAAGGTCACTGGAAGTACCAACAATGAAACCATCAACAACTGCAAATGACTGACAATGTAAATTGTAACAAAATTATTTGTTATAATTTTTTCTTTTGCTTTTTTTTATATCGGAATATTTTTAAGAATTCTTTGCAGGTTTCAATGCCGTATTACACGTGCCTATTATCGATAATTAATTTTTAAATGCAGCCAAAATTTGTCAACCCTCCGGAAAGATATTTCAATGCACGAACGAACTGGTACATGGCGGGTTCAAAATATGTGTGGAGAAATTCATTCCATATACACATTTCTGCTTTTCCTTTCAGTGACACATCATTAAAATGTATTTAAGTAATTTTCGTTTTCATTTATTTGTTGTCATTGAGAGTACAATCGAAGTTAATGGGGTGAAAATGAGGTGCGGCTATTACATTTATTGAATTCCACAATGCAATGAATTGGAATTAACATTTTTGAATGTTTCGGACAAGAAGATTAGTGCATGTCAACAGGCAGACATAACGTCGAGGTTGTACTAATACAAAAAGATAAGGAAAAATATTTTTAACGAAAAATTCATTATTTATATTTTTCAATAATCATAAAAGTAATTAGAAAAGGGAAGGGTAGAAGTATTTAAAATTACTTCAGAATTTTTAAAAAATTCCGATTTAAAATAAAAAAAATAATTGTAAGAATATATAAGGTATTGGCACACAGCCACTTATTAATTTTCTACATAAGAAAGCATTGGGAAGTCCACAAATATAACTCTTATATGTTATAAAATACTATTATATTAATCATATATCGCTTAAGTGACAGCTATGGTCAAAATTCATCATAAAGTTTTTGTTGAAAAATCACAACCGAACCATGTATTGCATTAAAAGCTATATCTATGTTATCTAAACCCCTGTGTCTAAGAACTTTTGTGTATTTGACACTGACACAACTATACTACTTAAGAAAAAAAAAAAATTAAGCTGAATACTCGTATCTTAAACGGAGGTAGCTAAACACTTCATTTCTAAAAAACAAAAAGGAAGATTTGAAACTGCAACATAACTGCAACGTAACTGCATGGATTTTTGCATGAATTTGTTGGACAAACTCGGAGTGACAGAAAAAAAAATGTGTTCTAAAAGCATTTGGCAAGTAAATGTATAAGGACCATTACTCATTAAGCTCATTGTAAGTCGGTACCTATACACTAAAGTGGTAGGATCTTGTTTTAAGAATGTCGTACTAACTAGGTTCTTTAAGCAAATCCATTGGAAAGAAAAATTGTTCAATGTCCTAGTTTAACATTCAAGGAAAAAATATTAGATAAAAAATGATGAACGAAATGATAATAGTTGCGCAAAATCATTGTTAAGAGAATTTGTTAATCCTGTCCAATGCTGCAATTGCAATGAAAGTCATATGGTAAAGAATGACTGATTAATATGACTTAATCGGTCATCTTACTAATATTTACTATATTGCAAGAAGAATCAGTTTCTCAGAAAAGTCAGCTCATTTCATAATTATTAGGCGCTCAAAATTATCGTTCAAGCAAAGAATATCAGAAACACCAAAACATCATGTACATTTAAAATCAGAAGAAGAATTTTCTAAAATTATCAACTACAGAAAAGATTTAGATAATTCCGTCTTAAACTGCATTGGGAATAAAAGTAATGTGAAAAAGAATATTAACACAAGTGCTTCGACTATGTTACAAATTTGCTTGATATGAAAACTCCCAAATGCAAGATTGAAATATAACAAATAGTCGATGCATTCCAATTGAAGTGGGTCAATTCTTTATCTAGAATATCACACATAAGAATTCCCGAAATTGTTCTGGAAATAAGGCGAGAAAGTGGAAAATCTGTTGAGCGTAAATAATTAACAATTGAAGTAGGAGTATCAGAAACACAAAAAAAATGACAAAAAGTGTGTTCGAAATAAGAAGAGAAAATAGATTCTCAAAATCGTAGTTAAAAATAGAAATGATCTTATTGATCTGATAGTCTTCCACTACAATGCCAATAAAAGTGTTATGATAAAGAAGATTATCATTCAAGAAAAGAGTATCCGAAATTCTTTCAGATTTCATGAATATTGGAAATGAGATTGCTGATTCTATTCCACTTTGTAATGGCAATAAAAGAGTTATGCTAAAAATCTTTATTCGGAAAAGAGAAGTATTGTCGGAGTGAGAAGAGTTGCTCAAAATCGTTAACATTGGATAAGGTTTTGTTAAGTCTATTTTTCTCTGCCATAAAAGTGGTATGATAAAGAAGTAAAACTTTCTATTGAAACCAATTTAATAGATTAAGACCTTTCACATTTGCTTACACATAATTTCATAGAAACAATTTTCCTGTCCTTAAATTCATTTCAGAACTTAATTATTTTTCCATACGTCATAGTAAAAGTTAACTTTGAAATTTACTTTTACAACATTTATTTGTTTTTAACTACAACAAAAATTTACTTTTACTTGCTGCCAATGAAACTTTAAATTGAATTTACCCAAAAGGCACAGATATTTTCCAAACTTTTGTTTTTGCTTAGCAAATACTGAGAAAAAAACTGCAAATGACATTTTAATAAAAATATGATTTTTACATTTGCCAAAGTACAGAACAAACAAAACTAAACGGAAGCAAAAAGTAGCAAAAAAAAACAAAAAAAAATATAAATAAAAAAATAAACAAAAATGAAAAATGAAATAAAATTAGAACTAGAAAAGTTTATTTGCAGTGCCAACAAGGAAAGTAAACCGAAAAATGTCAAAAACCCCACCAAACTCCATTGTGGCGTGGCATGTATGACGTAGCTACTGCGTCATACTGTGTGCCGAGTGCTGCCATAATGTTGACACAAGAAATTGTTTGATTATGTCCACCATTGGGACCACTCAATGCGCCAGCATCGCACATCAACTGGAAAGATACATGCGACTGCCTAAAGCAGCTACTGTGACGTGTGCAAATAAAATTATTCTATGACAACAGTGTTTGCCCAATGTGTGCACAAAAGGGAGCAGAAATTATAAAAAGTAGCAAAAACCAACCTATGCAGCAATGAGGCAATGATGAAAGTCAATAATGATGCATCGCCAAAAACAAAAAAAAAAAATTTATCGCAAAGAGAAAAGCGCAATGCACATAACTTGAGCCTTCAACAAATATGACTACGGTGTGTAGAAAGGTAGAGTGGATAAGCAAAAATGCCGTGTCACTGACAGCAGGGATTTTACTTATGATATTCAGGAGAAGAATGGAAAAAAAGTGCTTGAATGGTTGTTAAACAAACCCGGTCTGTACATTGACCATTGACCTCTGTCGCATAATAGCATCCTCTGCACTTGTACTAAATCTTCGACGTTTAAAAAAATTGTTGATCCCGTATTGAAGAATTTATTGAAGTTGAAAATTGAATTAATAATTGAAATGAATATAAAGAGATATATGATATGTGAAGAGATATCATTCCCAAACTGTCATGCTTCGCTACAGCCAACAGTTGGCAACCCTCGTTCGATTATTGTCGTTGCTTAATGCAGTGCGCTAAATTGCGCCGTTAATTCACGCTTTCCTGAGCAAAAGTCCCATAACCAGCACAATTAACAAATTAGATTGAGCCAATTGATAGCCCAGCAGGATCATAATGCATATGGAAATTATGAGATACAATTTATACAACAAATTGAATGTTATTGTGTTCATTATGTAGAAGAGCAGCCTAGAATTTTAATTAATTTGTAACTTTTATTTTAGGCAAAACAGTCATTTTTATTTATGACACTTTTATAGTTGTAAATTTGTTTGATTAAACGAAGATAAAAATTGCGTCATGTTTTTTGGAAGGAGTCATCATAGAATGAAACATATTATATCAAATTATTTGGAATAAATATAAATGAGCCATCAAACAGATGTTCTTACTGCAATCAAATTTATGAAGAGATATTGCTTGATTGAAGTTTAAGATATTATACATGAAATGTGGTTTTTTTCATATATTTAAATGAATAAAATTACTATCTTAAAATTACTATTAAATGAAATTAAAATTACTATTACAGATAAAATAATTTATTTAACGCAAATATATTATTTAAAAGAACATAAATAAAAAATAAATTGAAATTCAAAAATGAATTTCTAATCCACAAAAATTAAAATGAAAAATATAAATTGAATGATTTTCAGTTATCTCATTACTTAGTATTTTCAGTAGAAACGAACTTGATTTTGTCTGCATACGTTTCGCAAACTACTGCAATAGGTCTTAATGTATTGATTATTTTCCAGAAAAGTTGATATGTCCTCATAACAACAAAGTCCTCTGCAGTTTTTGCAAAAAAAGTTGTTTATTGCTTCATCGTTATAAACAAACTCTTGTACAACTCTATATTGTTCCTCTGAAAGATCCAAGTCCTCAATTACTTTCACTATAATCATTTCGAGAAATAAAGAGTACATTGTCTTTTCCCTTCGATGCTTCTTATTAATGTAATAGATACTACCCAAGATAGCAGATGCAAATACAGGCCATTTTATATCCTTAACAATGTCAAGTAATTTGTGTGGTGTTATTGGTAGTGAGAATTCCATTATCTTCCAATTGGAGAAGTAAGAGAACACATAGAAAGGAATTCTTTGGCGCAATGTACCAAGAATCTCTTTGATTACGGAAATTCTTTATTGCAAAAGTTAAATATTATAATTTTTTAATTATATTAAAAGTTTTGATTTATTAACTATTTTAAGACTCACCTGTTCTTGAATCTAGTCTTATGATCTTAAAATTGTTTAAAACTCCTGATAAAGTCCAATCACTTATTGAAAGGAAATGTTAGTTTCTATTTTAATTTATTGACAACAAAAAATAAAAAATATATGTAATTATATATTCAAAACTTCCAGAGTTACTTTGTTTCATACCAATTATTCACAATATATCTGTTCTTAATAATGTCTTTTAAAAATTTATTCAATATTTCAAAACTATAATTTTCAGAAATTATTTTAAGTATAATTATAACATGTTTAAAAATTTATTATTATGTTTTCTAATATAACAATCAATACAGTTCTATGCATGAATCAACAAGCTAGTTCTACTACAATAACGTACCCTTCCTCTGTAGAATAGAGTTGACTGTCGAAGACAAAATAGTTTAACTATTCTTTTATAGCTACTTTACTGAATAAATGAAAAGCACATCTTTAAAAATAATAATTTCTTGTTAACTCTTTTAAACTGCAATTTTGAGTATTAACCTTTTATTGTCAGGGACTAATATGCCTGGGAGAATAACGAGATGCGAAATTATTAAAAAAAGAAAAAACAGATAAAACAAAAACTATGTTGTACAGTATTATTAGACAATTTAGCACGCCCTACGTCACAATCCTATCGAGGCCGGTCCATCTAAAAATATAGAATGTCGACTCTCCTTTGAGACAGATAAGATGTCTAGTAACATTCTTTGAAATTATATGCCATTGAAAACGGAGCAGCGACATTCTATTCTGAATTTATATCTATTATATCGTAAAGTATGACGTAGTTTATTATATATAACGTAGGTGGTATCTTAAAACGGACATCTTTTCTTGAAAAATACTAGATAGGTGACATTTTGAATAGTATTGAAATAGTTAGGGTATCATATGCTCAGTCAATGTTTGTTGTTAGCATAAAATGTCTTCCAAGGTCGCAGTGTTGCATTTTAATGGAAGCTTACTTTCTTACTGTTATCCTTCCCTCCCAGTGGAGCATAGGGTCTATTAGTAGATTAGTCTTCTAATAAAAACAATTTTATTTTATGTGTGAATATATATGACTGCTAGCAAATAAATAACCTAAAATTCGTCACTAACCTGATGAGTTGTGATCTCTTATTGACCGCCAGTGAGTGAGTTCTTAAGTGACTAATAATGCTATAAGTTTTATGTATACAGAAAACTACAAATTTTTAAAGTACTTCAAGTATAGAACACTATTTAGTATGAATAACGTAAATTAAATCTTTTGAAACAGTATCTTTTCCCAAAAAAACTCTGCTTTTTGATATATTAATTATTGTTCTCAAGGTAAAAATTATTCCATTCTTCTGTGCTGTGGTGACGTAGGCGGAATGTATACTCTTTCAAAAATCTTCCTTAGTTATAATGTAAAATATTAAAGTACATAAAATTACTATAGTCCTGAATTCATCTTTTTTTTCTTGCAAAATGTTGACAATTCAAAATAAAGGTAATCGTTTCACTAATTTAAAAAGCGGCACTCCAACATTTCTTTTAATAATGTTAATAAAAAAAATTGACTACTTTAAATTTATATCAACATTAAAAGATACAAGCAGATAGTTCCAAAAAATAAATAATACAAAAAAATTAATAAAATTAATGAAACCGCATTAAAAAAAAAAAAACAATAACAATAATAAAATAACAGTTTGGGGATGAAAATCGCGTTGGTGGACGTTGTCAGATGAAAAGGTGCTTAACAGTAAATGCAGCTCATAATGAGGCCTATTAGTCAAGGCTATAAACAACCGACAAAAATGTATGTCAACTGAATGGAATTAACTGTGATAGCAGGGACGAATAAGGTGATATACCAAAAGGAACACAGCTAGCAAAGGCATTAAGAGATACAAATTAAAAAATACAAAAAAAGAAAAAAAACAAGTAGATACCTAAGCATTACGTGGACTTTCACGGACTGTGGAAGAGAAGAGGAGGGTCGGTCGACTTATGTAAATTGTGCATAAGTCAAACGCAGCAGCGTATTTGTGCCAACGGACGAATCGACAGACACGTGTGTTATGCACGTACTATAAGTAAAACCACAGGAGATCAACACTGTACACTGTACGGTGTAAAGCGAAGACCAAACACCGAATACCGCGCGCCACAGTACTCATTCACGTGGGTCAAATTCATTTTCGTGGTACACGGCACTACGGTGGGCTACTGGAGTAATGAACATAATGAACGGCAATTTTTCAGAGCAAGAAACAAAGCCAAGTACTGTACTGCCGCATCGCGTACTTTATGGCACTGGTATTGAAGGAGAACAATGGCAGGAAATTTTAGGACACGGCATGGATTGAATTGAAGCTTGTAGCAATTGTTGTAATGCATCTCATTAATTTTATTATTATCAATTGGAGGGTGTTTTCCACTCTGTAATGGCATCTTTCAAATAATCACTGCGATGAGATACGAATGCGGTGACACGGAAGTAATTGTTTTAGTATAAATTGCGGTTTTTTTTTCTGCTAGTTTTATAGCAACATTTTGTTCAGTTTTTTAGTATATATTTAAAAAATTTAAGCTTATGAAATGTATAACACTAGTCTATATTTTATATAAGATAACTAACTGTTCACCGATAAACAGTCTGATAACTATCAAGGAAGTATTTACCTAAGAACCTATATTTTCTGAACGCCAACGCCGGGCATTCACAAGAACTGTACTGTTGGCCTGTAAGAACTGTAGTAAGCCTTGCAGTGTTCACGCGGTCTCTTTTGATGAGTCTTGAGGATTTATTTTTATTTTAGGTGGGTCATGTTAACGTGAACGTCGCACATTACCTAAGTGCTTTTCATCTATTATTAGCAAGTTGCAGAAAGTAGAGGAAAGTACTCCTCTAAACCGGTACCGTCAGTGACGCATTTAGGGAGACACCAAAGCGGGTTAAACGGTCAGCTTTCTCGTTCCCCATGATGTTCCAGCAACCCATATAAGGGTAATATAAGCCAACCGATTTACCTCGTCGATTGTTTCTCTACATTCCTTTGCTAACTTTGATTTTGTTATGAAAGATTCAAGGGCTTCAATTGCTGCCTGGCTGTCAATGAAAATGGCAATACCACATCTGTCCTCAATGTGACTTGCAACTTGCCGACAGGCTTCTCTAATTCTAGAATTTCGGTCCAAAAAACCGTAGCCTCATTAGGTAGCCTAACACAAGTATAACATATATAATGATACGAAGATCCCTGCTCCTGTCCCACAGTTCATTTACGAGCCATCTGTATATATTAAGATATCGTAGTTTGTTTCGAAATTTTTCCTTTTCCATTCATTTTTTGAAGGGAATATTGTCTGAAAATTCAGATTCAGATAATCCGATGTCATCCTATACCGGCAACTTAGAACTCTACCTAGCATCCGACTATGTCCATATGTGCGATTCAACTTTGCTGTATAAGCTCACTTTTTTCATGGATTCTCTCACTCAGATCATTCAGTTCTTGGAGTGAAATGGAAAGAGATCATTTAAATGCTTCATTTAAAATTCATTAATATTGGTAAGTTGCAAATTATTTCCACATGGTACTTCAATTTCAACCTCCTAAATTTATATTCAACCATTGAACATTTTTTAAGTCAGTACTTTCTAATTGGTTGTTTCTAAATAAAACCCAATATCCCATAGAAAATAATATCGATAAATTATTGCAACACATGTCCTGTTTAATTTTTAATATTTTTTTGCAATAACTGCCCCCCATATCACAACCCTTAATATTTACGTATTTTTTACTACTCGTATGATAAAAAGTTATTTGTATTTTGAAAATAATTTATGGACATTAATGCCCAATAACTGGAAACAAATAAAAAGCTTTTGGTCCAAGTCCTATATATATAATAATAATATGCGCATTTATCATTTATTGGCAACGTATACCTGATAGTGGATGGTGAATTCTTATTAAATGGATCAAATTATAATCGAAGCCTTGAAAGAGGGTAACAAATGATGCAGGAGGCATTTTAGTGATTCACCACATTGATTTCTACCCCCCATATGGTATGCATGGCAATGGGTAGGAATGCGAAATGTCCACCGTTAAAAAGATAAAAACTTAAAATGCACATCACATTTCACAATTTGTCATTACTAACACAACATTTTTTGTTATGTTAAATATCCTTTCCATTGTATTCTGGCCCCATCCTGGCTGCCATGCCAGGATAGTCACTTAGTTTTAATAAAATATGTGGCACGCGTGGAAGCGTAACAAAAGTTCAACATCTTGACTTTGAACTTTATTACGCTTGCACTTGTACGCAGCATGTCCTTTTGTCATGTGTGACGTAATGGCTGCTAATCTTGGACGCACTTGCACCATATATGACTGCAAAAAATACGAGGAAGACTTAAGCTTGCACATATTGCGGAAAAGTTTTTTCCCTCGTTTTGTGTTTTCTTGCTTCCATGTTAAAATTCAAGATAAATTCTATTATTTGTATGCAGAACAAATGCTATATGAGAAACTTTTAAATGTTTAAGAACAAATTTGAGAGAGAAATATTTTAAATCTATATATATATATATATATATATATATA
>NC_051847.1:38906512-38916397 GCF_002237135.1 Teleopsis dalmanni
AATCCATAAAATTGGTATAGAAAAGTCTATTGACTTGAATTGACTTGACTTACCATTTATTTGTACAATGTTCTTTATCTAATTGTTCATATCGAACGCCCACAGCAATCAGCTATTGACAAATTAGTCATCAATAACAGGAGCTCAATTATTGTTCCTTCAGCTAAACCAAACAAAAAAAAAATGAATGGAATGGAAGAAGAATCAAATTCTTCATAATTTCTTACTTCATACAAATTTTGAATTAAAGTCATCAATGTAGTATGTGAGTCATGACAAGTTGGCATACAAGTAATCATCAATATGTCAATCAAGGAGCATGCACATTGTAGTCCACATCCTGATCTCTGCCACTCTGCACTAAATTTGACAGACTCATACTCGTACTAGAAAAGGCGCAAACTTTATTGGTACATGAAAAAATGCAAAATCACATTTTTTGACAGCTTCAATTTCAACGATGAAATGTCATTTCTGAGATAATAATCACAAAACAATTTTGTGCTTAAGAATTGGAACGACTTTTTTCGCCTTCAAACGATTTGTTTGCGACTTTTTTTTCATAATTCGACAGGAAAAAATTCCAATCATCGTTGCGAAAATAGCAAACTCACTGGACCAATTGAAGAGTCTGTACGCAACAATGTTTGCACTTGTTTTTGTGGCTACGACACTTCCTGCGAAACGGAAGTTGCGGTGCATCCTACTACACTTGCAGCACGTACGGAAATTGTAACGGCCGAAGTGCAAGGCACACATATCGACCACAGCAGTTAAGATAAGCAAAAAATTTCATGTGCTCGAACCCAACGCAACTCTATTTATGGTTGAACTCAGACGAAATTGCAGTTTCTGTGCCAACAGCAAGAAAAAAATATCACACAATTTCCTTATATGAATTTTCAATCTGTGGGCAGTGTGAGGCGTTCGGCTAGGCATATCCGTATGAGATTGGATGTTGTTCAAGAAAAAAAATATAAACAGCAAAACAAAAACTGCACACCATAGTAGGAAAAATAATCTCAAAAAAAATTTTCCCACTACTGAAAAGATTTAATTTAGATATCAAAATCCAATTCATTATATTCGCTCTATGAGGGTTGGATGCTCGGGCCACCACCCCATTTATTTTTATTTCTTCATGTAACTCGGCATTGGCGTCAGTACGATAGCAAGTGAAATTGCTCATTGCCCCCACTACCCCATTTTGTTATTACTTGTGTAAGCAGTTGCGGCACAAGCCGCAGAAGAAGCCGCACTCAAGATGCGTATTAAGGTTATGGAGTAGTCGGTCGACCTTACCCCCAAAAAGCTGCACTCATGATATTTATCGCTCTGAAATTTATTCTTTTTAGTTTGCTCTGGTACCAGCTTAAGCTGGGGGAAAATTGGTGGGGGCCACATTTTTCAAATTTTATTTGTTTATTTTAACTGATATCGAAACTTGCCACTTGTCTTATATTTCTCTGTTGGTACTTCAGTAAGGGTGAATGGTTAGGGTAAATTTAAGTAGTTTTCAATACGTGAGCCTGCAAAGAAATTTTACTGATAAGTTTTCTACAAGTTTTAACACTAATGAAAAGTTCGGATAAAAAGTCTATAAACAAAAAAAAAATTAATTTTAATGATTAAATTTTAGATCACATAAAAGATTAAGTCTTTGATTTGCAAAACTATATGTACCATCTATTCAATTAATTTATGTCGATGGTATGAGTAAGTGAAACAATAATAAGTTTTTTGTTATTTATAGTACCATAAAGGGACGGGGGCCTAATATAAGTATGACAATCATACATATATTAATTACTGATAATAATTAGCAAAAACTAATACATATAAGAGACGAGATATTTTTTTTATAATAGTATTTATTTTATATTTATTGACATCTAAAAACCACTGATAGTGAATATTTGGAGATGTCCGAAACAACCCCATTCAGCCTATATGGTCAGCCACGCAATTAACTTGATTAAAAAATGACTATTGAATTTGACAATTTTCTACAATATTATTGTACATTTATTGGCATTTAAAGATGGGTATATGAAGATGTCCGAAAAACCTGTGACCATAGCGAAAAAATTAATTTGTCACCCTTTTTATTTAAAATAGATTTCTTGTTATATGACATAAAATTCTTAATATTATAATTTATCATTGAAAATAGAGTTCTAACCAATATTGTTAGAACTTCTTCATAACTCCATAACAAGGTTTCGTCAATTTGTACTGAGTCGTCAAAAATGTGTTTAATCTAGTGATGTTACAATGTATCTATTACAATTCCTTTACTGTCGCCCAATTGTGGTCGCAAGATATATCTCTTATTGAAATTTGATTGAAAAATCGAAACGGATTCGAGAAAATCACTCTTAGGTCTGGCGTTTACTAACTGCATTACTACTATAAATCGCAGACATTGTTCGGCATGTTTTTACAGTAGTTTTAACTTTGATATAGTAATAAATTATCACATAGCGTATTTCTTGAGATATATCATTACTTTTCAAATCAATATAACTTTATAAGAGTGAAAAATTTCACAATTATTTTTACAAATGTCTTCTTTCATTGTGAAGGTAACTGTGGATTGAAATGTTACCTTTTAAACGCGTGCTCGCTTGATATTAACGGTTAAGTGTTACCCGATAAGTCGGTACCGAAACAGTCTAGTAAGAAATAAAGCAGATGTTTTTTTATATTACCTAATACAAAATCAATTTGGTATATATTTCGTTACCATATCTTCCTTTCGTAAGGCAATTATTGGCTCACAGTGAAGGAGACCTCATCACTATACTGATAAATATCGTCTACTCATATAAAAGTAAATTATGCAAGAATCATAAATAGATAACCTTAGTCTTAGTTTCTTAAATTACGAAAAATATCTTTAATATCTTTATTCTTAATAAGTTAAATGATAGTTAACAATTTTGAGTTAGTCCTACATAAAGCCATTATGAGTGTGGTCACAAATATTATTCAAACTAATAAAATTCTCTTAAATCTATTTCTAATTTGCTTCCAATTTATTGCAGAAGCAATAGTTGTTTTATGTTAAGTAAATTATCAAGATAATGTACAAATAAACCCCCATTCAAAAGAGCTCTACCGGTACCAATTGAAGTTATCTATTTGGTTATAAATTCCTGCTTGTTAAAGAGCGAGGTTCGTTTATATCTTTGTTGTGAACCGGTTGAGAGAATACAATTTCTCAACGTATAAAAGCATAATTACCAACAATCTTCTAATGTGATTTTATGTGTTATCCATACCCACCACGACATTTTCTTATAGAACCAGCCCAGTGTTCCGGTCATTCGAAGTTCTGCACAACTGAATCCGATGGTTAGGTGTCGCAAATGAAACTCATTTACTACCAGCTATACTTCAAAATAGTACAGGATGGCGTTTTATACATTTACCAATACTCTTCAAGTGTAACTTTATATGTTATCCATACCCACCCAGACACTTTCTAATGGAACCAACTCAGTGTCCTGAGTTGTTTTGAACAACTACATTTCATGGTAATACCTAACCTCTGGTAAGGTATCGCAAATGAAACTCATTTACTACCAGCTATACTTCAAAATAGTACAGGATGGTGTTTTATACATTTACCAATAATCTTCTAGTATAACTTTATGTGTTATCACCACGTCACTTTCTTATGCAACTAACCCAGTGTGCTGGTCAATCGAAGTTCTGAACAATTAAATTCCATGTTAATACCTAACCTCTTGTTAGGTGTCGCAAGTAAAACTCATATACTACCAGCTATGCTTCAAAATAGTACAGGATGGTGTCTTAGGCTTTTTAGTCGCCTTTTTCGACAGGCAAGTTCTACCTAAGGAATATTCCAAACCCATCCCACCAAAATGGGATGGGTTTATTACAGGGAGCAATGATTCAGAATGTTTTTCTTTCGCAGCACCTATCAATTCTGCATTGATCTGACTTGCAGGCTAATTGAGCCATATGGATTTTTCTTTACTCCGTATTCCTATCCATAAAAATAGAATATTTACATGTGTACGTTCAAAATTTGAGCTGCTCCTTTACAGTATCGCTTCTAGATAATGAACATATGAGTACTTAATCATGAATAATTTTTATTTAAACTGAAGATACAACATTCTAACTGCTATTGGAATACATTATTTAATTAAATTAATATTTTTATGGAAATGAAAAATTTTTATGGGCAATTTGTCTTAAAAATTTATGGTCAGTAATATTTTAATGTGTGCCAAAAAAATACAAAAAAAAAACAGATGATAGCAATTCGAAATTCGGGGCATCTTTTAAAAATTCAAGTCACAAGTTGCATTTGCAAAAGTTTTATGCGAATTCAGAGCAAGAATCGCATTATGCGAATGAAGACATGCTTTGACATTAAATGTAATAAGCGGTCCTAAAAATCGCATTTAATATGCATTAATATCACATGGATTTGATGTTTATGATAAAATTGTCAAAACGCACTCAGCCAATAAGAAATCTGATATACTCGATGCGGTGCCATTCCCGCACGACATCCTGGCTGGGGATGAGCAGGACTTCGAACGCATTTGTGAATATTAAAATATTAAAAAGCAAAAAGCAATTTGCAGTCGTAAAATTGTTAACAAATGCGGTTTCTGTGCTGCTCTGGTATGCGTGGCGTATAAAATTGTGCATCATAAAATTAATACAATTTGTAATTCAAGCTAAAATATGCGATTGTATTGTGTAATGTGGATATATCGGAGTTGAACACCAGTAGCTCTGTAAAATCAGCTTCCACTTGGTTTGGCTTGAATTGGCTCCGTTAGCCGATATCACTACCACCGATATCAGATATGGAATCGAATCACGATTTTTATGGCTTTTCAATATTTAAATACAAATTGCTTATAATTCTGGTTATTTTGTATGGTTAATATAAAGTATTGTGTATTGCGTGATCTAATTATAATATTAACAAAAGGAATGAGCAAATCGGTGGTATTACTGTGTACTGTTGCATTTTGTTATTAAAATTAAATTTATTGAAGGAAAAATGGTAATATTTAACAAACAATTTTATTAATCCAACATCTTAACATAATGACTAAGCTGTGAAAATATGGTAAAAATAGACACCGGTTTAGTATTTTAAATAGGTGAGGTGAGAATATCTCATCTGATATTAAAAAATATTTTATTTTATCTGAGCTGTGTTACCACCAACTTGAAAGTAATAGCAGTTCAAAATTGATTGCAAAGCAGCTTGGCCATCCTGTATTAATCATAAATATTGATAAATGTTATGTTATCATTTAATTTAACATGAAGTATTGAAATATTTTGACCATGTACATCATTCTCTTTGGATATCTAATGAAGCTACTGTTCTCCAGGCTCTAATCATGACGATTATGAAAGCATATTGCTTAGCCACGGGCTACATCAAGCATGGATATAATATTGCAATCTTTCGCCATATAAACCCAACAATCGATAAGGAAACTATTCAATTTGTCACCTTTTAATCAAAGTTATTAAATTGATTTTTTGAAAGTTGACCTACTAGCCCACGTCTCTGTCACCTTTAAATCAAAGTTAGTTGGGACTGAAACTGGAGGTCTTAAGCGATTTACTGATATCACTACTGTCCTATTTCCCCATCACGGGAACATTAAAGGAAGTGAAAAGCAGAGAGTTTAGGCCACTAAGGCACTTTTATGGATGTCACTTCAGCAGTACCAGTTTATATACCCCTGGAAATAGTCAAAAGGAGTACTTGCCTTCACTTTCTTCTGCAAATTAAGAACAGATAGAAGTTACAATCAACATATTTAACACCCTCTCTGACTTAATTACATAGTGTCCGGATAACGAGCTTGAACTGTTAGGTTAATTGCAATTTTTCCAGGCGACTGAAAGAAACTGTGTATTCCACTCCACATTTACTACAAGAATTGCGAAAACTGGAACTTAAAAGACGTAATCACATACTTTTTCTGAGAGTGCACAGCTGTAGCTAGCAGAAGCGGAGAGCTTTAGGACTGGAACCATCTTGATAGTCTATCAGACTGTTCATCAGTTAGAACAAATTATATAGTTCAAAACATATTTTTTAGGATGTATTGTGGGAAATATTTTGTGTATAGTTTTTTTGAAGCTAAAGTCGGACAACTATAGATATTCCAATAACTCGAAGCTAAAGCTTATTAGATCTCATTGTATTCCTATTATGAAATCTTTTTATGGATATTCGAATTTTTTTTGTCTAAGTGCGACTATTCTGGTTTTGGTTATATGTTTAATCATTCGATAGGAAATATATTGGGTGGTCATATGACTTAAACCCATGAGTCCATGATAATGATATTTTTCAAAATGTAAAAGATTCAAAATATGAAGCTTTTTATTCGCGTATTGAGTTTGTTTGTGTATTTTAATAATAAAGGAAGATTCCAATAGTTTCCAAATTTAAGTTCAAGTATTAAAAAAATTAAGTTATGTGTCCACAACACATTTAAAAATTAGAACGATTAAATTCTAGACTGATAAGTTTGTTCAAAGGCAATACAATTATAATTTTATTGAAATTTTTCATTATTAATTTAAAATAATTCAAGCAAAATTTTTCAAATGGCTAAATTTCAAAGGTGCAAGAAGAATACAATTATTTTCTATAGTAACATCCAAACAACAGAGACGAATCAAAAATCTCGGAAGGATTGATGGTGTGGCTTTTGTTCTACAACAGACAATATATGACAATGCAGTATAACGATGAGTTTTTATTTAATAATTGCCTCTATGCAGTCTACTATATTCCATTCCAATTAGGAAGCATAATTGTTTTCCGGGAAATTGTTTTGCATCCAGCAACCAGCATTTCCCAAACCAATATCTTGAATATTTTACAATTTTATTCCTACGACCGATATGATTTATGATATGTAAATTTTATAGTTGGAATGCTAATTAACTCACCTTTTACAATAAAAACATTGCTTGACATAGCCTGTAGCTACGGTTACGGGTTGTGCTAATGAAACTGCAACTGCTGTTTTTCACATTTAATTAACTTAACTCTTAACTAATGTGTTTGATTTTATTAACGTTTGCGTTAACAATTTTACACCTTTCAGTGAATTCCCCAATTTTGGCTTGACAATATAACTCTTGCTGCTCCAGCCTTTCCGTGTGAATGGCATCATGCTCATTAGGCAATCCAGAATGCTTAGCAAAGCGTGTGATTATTTTCAAAATTACACAGCCCAACAAGCCACTTGTTCTGTGGTTTGGTACATTTTGTTCTTCCCATTGTTAGAATTCCATACACATTTTTAGATTTAAATTAATATTCAAATTGAGTGTCAACATTATGATGATGCTATGACGGTTGTCAAGTCAAAATTGTCGCCCATTATTTGTTACCAATAGTGATGTCTAATATTTGACATGATATTCAGAAAGACTACAAATGATATAAAGCTAAAATTGATATTCTTCTTTCAGTTTATTTTTAAATAACAGTGAAATACAAGTGCACGATTCCAATTTCCGCAACATGCCCTTTTGACAACACATTTTTGTAAAGATGGCGTTTTTGAACACCATTTTTTACTACAACATATGTCCATTTGTCTAAGAGTGAAGATTCTATAAATGAATTCAATGCTTAAAAAAGAAAACGAATATGTTCATATGACTTAGTTTTCGAGATGTTAGTCTTCTGAATTGAAAATTTGTATATAAAAATCACTAACTACTAGACACGCTATGTGACTAAAGACTAGAGCTAAAGAGCGTACTCTTTACGGGTCTCCATATTGTTCGAACATTAGTCAATAGCATTTCATGCAATTTTTTCATAGTACTTAACTTTTTTTTTATATTAAAATTTTCTTTCTATTAAAATTTCAAATTACTGGTGGGGTCACGAGCATAACCGACGCCTGATAAACTCTGATCTGATCAGTTTTAAGTTAGATATAGTGCGAATAGACCCCACTGATTGTGATTTCTACCTCCTTATAGTTATTTCTGTATAGTTCATTTATATTCTCTATACTTGTAAAAAAAGAGCTTAAGAACAAAAATAAATTAAATCAAGAGTTTTTTAAAGTAGTAATATAAACCTCTCTATTGAAAACAATAGTTTATATTTAGAATTTAATTTCTTTCGTTAAAAAGAATATTAAAAATCAATTTAATCATTTTTATAGTTCATGGCATGTCTTCCAAAGTTTCTCTTAAATAACTTCTGTCATGCGAATGTCAAACATTCAATATAATTGTGATGATACCATTATATACCAGCTCAATGGACAGAAAAACAGATTTAAGAATAAATAGATTAGCTATATGTTTGACAAGGCAATGAAACTTTTCAACATCATTGGACTTAATATTTATTATTTGATAACCTCCACCATTTTTAACTTTCATACACAGTAGCAAATTTAGAGTTTTATGTTGTCAGTGCACCTGGATAGAAGTTCACAGCCATAACTGAGTGAGAAAGTACCGATTACCAACTCGAAGTAGGCATACACATTCTTAATATTTTATTATAAGCAGTTTAATATGAACATCATATAACAGCGTTATATTATAGTATTGCATTATTAAGATTTGAACCATAATTATTATAATGTTGGTTCAAAAGGGTTTTGATACTCATAATGAATTCAATTTGCTGATGGTTTTATTAAACCTCGACCTCAATTGTTAATACCTCTTTGTCTTTTGCCGAGCATTAGATAGTTTTTAATAACTATTAAATAATATTAAAAGAAATGAAACATTTATTTTAGTTTCTAAGTTCGGCAAAAATATAAATAAATTCAATTTTTCTTAATTCTGATTAAATTTATTTATTAAATATCCTTCAATATCAATTTTAAATTCATCAAGAAACCTACGATTATTTTTAAAGTAAATAAATTTCAACACCATAACGAATTAACTAATAAAATTGAATCTTAATAATATGATTAAAAGTTAATAAATATTCTTAATTACTTTAGCAGTAAGTAGTTTACTTATTATTCTGATTTAATTATTTATTAATGCCTCGATATAATATTTATTATTTGTAGTGTAAACTTATACCGTGAAACAATCATGGTTCTTTGACGAATACCAACAAAATCTAATTCATTTTAATAATTTATTTTCTTGAGCAAATATGACTCAAGATTTGCTCCATTTTGCCAGGAAAAGGGAATATATAAATTATTCGTGTTATATAAACTTACGATAATTTGTCAATATTTGCTTTTAAGTTACTAAATTAATATCTTTGATGAAAAGCAAATTCAATAGTAAATATCCTTTTCTATTTATATTCATAGAAGTTAATATACTCACGTCAACTGTTAAGTCCAGTCCATTCAGACGGCTATTGTTCTAGTTATCGTTGCTTATATAAACATATAATTTTACAGTTATTTACATAACAATTAGCAAATATACATTATTAATATTAATAATAATTTGCCTAATGGAGTCAAATTGAACATTTTGATTTATTCATTCCTTCTTTATTGTTATGAAAAGGTTATTTTTGAACATAATTAAATTAATATTTGAAATATTCCAATAATTTTGAATGTATTGTTATTAAATTGTTACAAAATCAGTTCAATTCAATTCTTGGATTTTATAGATATATGGAAATCTATTTATATTTTATTCAAAAATTTAATTGCATGGGTAGGAGTAATGTTAAAATATCTTACTTCACTGTCATATCAACAAATCTATTTTACTATTACATTTTGACTCACTTTTAATTCTATGCATTCAATCAAATTATTTTATTACATATCAGAGAGGTTTTGAATAGTATTAAATTACAACAACAAAATTTGTTTTAATTAACTAAATTTT
>NC_051847.1:38916497-38974867 GCF_002237135.1 Teleopsis dalmanni
ACCATTGACCTCTGTCGCATAATAGCATCCTCTGCACTTGTACTAAATCTTCGACGTTTAAAAAAATTGTTGATCCCGTATTGAAGAATTTATTGAAGTTGAAAATTGAATTAATAATTGAAATGAATATAAAGAGATATATGATATGTGAAGAGATATCATTCCCAAACTGTCATGCTTCGCTACAGCCAACAGTTGGCAACCCTCGTTCGATTATTGTCGTTGCTTAATGCAGTGCGCTAAATTGCGCCGTTAATTCACGCTTTCCTGAGCAAAAGTCCCATAACCAGCACAATTAACAAATTAGATTGAGCCAATTGATAGCCCAGCAGGATCATAATGCATATGGAAATTATGAGATACAATTTATACAACAAATTGAATGTTATTGTGTTCATTATGTAGAAGAGCAGCCTAGAATTTTAATTAATTTGTAACTTTTATTTTAGGCAAAACAGTCATTTTTATTTATGACACTTTTATAGTTGTAAATTTGTTTGATTAAACGAAGATAAAAATTGCGTCATGTTTTTTGGAAGGAGTCATCATAGAATGAAACATATTATATCAAATTATTTGGAATAAATATAAATGAGCCATCAAACAGATGTTCTTACTGCAATCAAATTTATGAAGAGATATTGCTTGATTGAAGTTTAAGATATTATACATGAAATGTGGTTTTTTTCATATATTTAAATGAATAAAATTACTATCTTAAAATTACTATTAAATGAAATTAAAATTACTATTACAGATAAAATAATTTATTTAACGCAAATATATTATTTAAAAGAACATAAATAAAAAATAAATTGAAATTCAAAAATGAATTTCTAATCCACAAAAATTAAAATGAAAAATATAAATTGAATGATTTTCAGTTATCTCATTACTTAGTATTTTCAGTAGAAACGAACTTGATTTTGTCTGCATACGTTTCGCAAACTACTGCAATAGGTCTTAATGTATTGATTATTTTCCAGAAAAGTTGATATGTCCTCATAACAACAAAGTCCTCTGCAGTTTTTGCAAAAAAAGTTGTTTATTGCTTCATCGTTATAAACAAACTCTTGTACAACTCTATATTGTTCCTCTGAAAGATCCAAGTCCTCAATTACTTTCACTATAATCATTTCGAGAAATAAAGAGTACATTGTCTTTTCCCTTCGATGCTTCTTATTAATGTAATAGATACTACCCAAGATAGCAGATGCAAATACAGGCCATTTTATATCCTTAACAATGTCAAGTAATTTGTGTGGTGTTATTGGTAGTGAGAATTCCATTATCTTCCAATTGGAGAAGTAAGAGAACACATAGAAAGGAATTCTTTGGCGCAATGTACCAAGAATCTCTTTGATTACGGAAATTCTTTATTGCAAAAGTTAAATATTATAATTTTTTAATTATATTAAAAGTTTTGATTTATTAACTATTTTAAGACTCACCTGTTCTTGAATCTAGTCTTATGATCTTAAAATTGTTTAAAACTCCTGATAAAGTCCAATCACTTATTGAAAGGAAATGTTAGTTTCTATTTTAATTTATTGACAACAAAAAATAAAAAATATATGTAATTATATATTCAAAACTTCCAGAGTTACTTTGTTTCATACCAATTATTCACAATATATCTGTTCTTAATAATGTCTTTTAAAAATTTATTCAATATTTCAAAACTATAATTTTCAGAAATTATTTTAAGTATAATTATAACATGTTTAAAAATTTATTATTATGTTTTCTAATATAACAATCAATACAGTTCTATGCATGAATCAACAAGCTAGTTCTACTACAATAACGTACCCTTCCTCTGTAGAATAGAGTTGACTGTCGAAGACAAAATAGTTTAACTATTCTTTTATAGCTACTTTACTGAATAAATGAAAAGCACATCTTTAAAAATAATAATTTCTTGTTAACTCTTTTAAACTGCAATTTTGAGTATTAACCTTTTATTGTCAGGGACTAATATGCCTGGGAGAATAACGAGATGCGAAATTATTAAAAAAAGAAAAAACAGATAAAACAAAAACTATGTTGTACAGTATTATTAGACAATTTAGCACGCCCTACGTCACAATCCTATCGAGGCCGGTCCATCTAAAAATATAGAATGTCGACTCTCCTTTGAGACAGATAAGATGTCTAGTAACATTCTTTGAAATTATATGCCATTGAAAACGGAGCAGCGACATTCTATTCTGAATTTATATCTATTATATCGTAAAGTATGACGTAGTTTATTATATATAACGTAGGTGGTATCTTAAAACGGACATCTTTTCTTGAAAAATACTAGATAGGTGACATTTTGAATAGTATTGAAATAGTTAGGGTATCATATGCTCAGTCAATGTTTGTTGTTAGCATAAAATGTCTTCCAAGGTCGCAGTGTTGCATTTTAATGGAAGCTTACTTTCTTACTGTTATCCTTCCCTCCCAGTGGAGCATAGGGTCTATTAGTAGATTAGTCTTCTAATAAAAACAATTTTATTTTATGTGTGAATATATATGACTGCTAGCAAATAAATAACCTAAAATTCGTCACTAACCTGATGAGTTGTGATCTCTTATTGACCGCCAGTGAGTGAGTTCTTAAGTGACTAATAATGCTATAAGTTTTATGTATACAGAAAACTACAAATTTTTAAAGTACTTCAAGTATAGAACACTATTTAGTATGAATAACGTAAATTAAATCTTTTGAAACAGTATCTTTTCCCAAAAAAACTCTGCTTTTTGATATATTAATTATTGTTCTCAAGGTAAAAATTATTCCATTCTTCTGTGCTGTGGTGACGTAGGCGGAATGTATACTCTTTCAAAAATCTTCCTTAGTTATAATGTAAAATATTAAAGTACATAAAATTACTATAGTCCTGAATTCATCTTTTTTTTCTTGCAAAATGTTGACAATTCAAAATAAAGGTAATCGTTTCACTAATTTAAAAAGCGGCACTCCAACATTTCTTTTAATAATGTTAATAAAAAAAATTGACTACTTTAAATTTATATCAACATTAAAAGATACAAGCAGATAGTTCCAAAAAATAAATAATACAAAAAAATTAATAAAATTAATGAAACCGCATTAAAAAAAAAAAAACAATAACAATAATAAAATAACAGTTTGGGGATGAAAATCGCGTTGGTGGACGTTGTCAGATGAAAAGGTGCTTAACAGTAAATGCAGCTCATAATGAGGCCTATTAGTCAAGGCTATAAACAACCGACAAAAATGTATGTCAACTGAATGGAATTAACTGTGATAGCAGGGACGAATAAGGTGATATACCAAAAGGAACACAGCTAGCAAAGGCATTAAGAGATACAAATTAAAAAATACAAAAAAAGAAAAAAAACAAGTAGATACCTAAGCATTACGTGGACTTTCACGGACTGTGGAAGAGAAGAGGAGGGTCGGTCGACTTATGTAAATTGTGCATAAGTCAAACGCAGCAGCGTATTTGTGCCAACGGACGAATCGACAGACACGTGTGTTATGCACGTACTATAAGTAAAACCACAGGAGATCAACACTGTACACTGTACGGTGTAAAGCGAAGACCAAACACCGAATACCGCGCGCCACAGTACTCATTCACGTGGGTCAAATTCATTTTCGTGGTACACGGCACTACGGTGGGCTACTGGAGTAATGAACATAATGAACGGCAATTTTTCAGAGCAAGAAACAAAGCCAAGTACTGTACTGCCGCATCGCGTACTTTATGGCACTGGTATTGAAGGAGAACAATGGCAGGAAATTTTAGGACACGGCATGGATTGAATTGAAGCTTGTAGCAATTGTTGTAATGCATCTCATTAATTTTATTATTATCAATTGGAGGGTGTTTTCCACTCTGTAATGGCATCTTTCAAATAATCACTGCGATGAGATACGAATGCGGTGACACGGAAGTAATTGTTTAAGTATAAATTGCGGTTTTTTTTTCTGCTAGTTTTATAGCAACATTTTGTTCAGTTTTTTAGTATATATTTAAAAAATTTAAGCTTATGAAATGTATAACACTAGTCTATATTTTATATAAGATAACTAACTGTTCACCGATAAACAGTCTGATAAACTATCAAAGAAGCATTTTCCTAAGAGCCTATATCTTCTGGACGCCAAAACCGGGCATTCACAAAGAAAATGTATTATGGTTTCCCTCTCCTGCGGGTTTCCACAACTTCTGCAGTGAGGGTTATCGGGAATACATAGTTTCTCTGCGTGAGTTTCTATACACCAATGACCAGTAAGTCATTTATTTTTATTATAGGTGGGTCATGTTAACCTGGACGTCGCACATTACCTAAGTGCTTTCCATCTATTATTGGAAAGTTGCAGAAAGTAGAGGAAAGTACTCCTCTTAATAGTCTCCAGAGTAATCTAAACCGATACCACCAGTGACGCATCCAGGGAGACACCAAAGCGGGCTAAACGGTCAGCTTTCTCGTTCCCCATGATGTTCCAGCAACCCATATAGGGGTGATATAAGCCAACCGATTTACCTCGACGATTGTTTCTCTACATTCCTTTACTAACTTTGATTTTGTTATGAAAGATTCAAGGGCTTCAATTGCTGCCTGGCTGTCAATGAAAATGGCAATAAAACATTTGTCCTCAATGTGACTTGCAACCTTCCGACAAGCTTCTCTTATTCTAGAATTTCGGTCTAAAAAACCGTAGCCTCATTAGGTAGCGTAACACAATTATACATGTTTACAGATGATACGAAGATCCGTGCTCCTGTCCCACAGTTCATTTGCGAGCCATCTATATATATTAAGATATCGTAGTTTGCTTCGAAATTTTTCCTTTTCCATTCATTTTTGAAGGGAATATTGTCTGAAAATTCAGATTCAGATAATCCGATGTCATCCTATACCGGCAGCTTAGAACTCTACCTAGCATCCGGCTATGTCCATATGTGCGTTTCAACTATGCTGTATAAGCTCACTTTTTTCATAGATTTTCTCACTCAGATCATTCAGTTCTTGGAGTGAAATGGAAAGAGATCATTTAAATGCTTCATTTAAAATTCATTAATATTGGTAAATTGCAAATTATTTCCACATGGTACTTCAATTTCAACCTCTTAAATTTATATACAACCATTGAACATTTTTTAAGTCAGTACTTTCTAATTCGCCGTTTCTAAATAAAACCCAATAAACATAGAAAATAATATCGATAAATTATTGCAACACATGTCCTGTTTAATTTTTAATATTTTTTTGCAACAACTGCCCCCCAAATCACAACCCTTAATATTTACGTATTTTTTACTACTCGTATGATAAAAAGTTATTTGTATTTTGCAAATAATTTATGGACATTAATGCCCAATAATTGGAAACAAATAAAAAGCTTTTGGTCCAAGTCCTATATATGTAATAATAATATGCGCATTTATCATTTATTGGCAACGTATACCTGATAGTGGATGGTGAATTCTTATTAAATGGATCAAATTATAATCGAAGCCTTGAAAGAGGGTAACAAATGATGCAGGAGGCATTTTAGTGATTCACCACATTGATTTCTACCCCCCCGTATGGTATGCATGGCAATGGGTAGGAATGCGAAATGTCCACCGTTAAAAAGATAAAAACTTAAAATGCACATCACATTTCACAATTTGTCATTACAAACGCAACATTTTTTGTTATGTTAAATATCCTTTCCATTGTATTCTGGCCCCATCCTGGCTGCCATGCCAGGATAGTCACTTAGTTTTAATAAAATATGTGGCACGCGTGGAAGCGTAACAAAAGTTCAACATCTTGACTTTGAACTTTATTACGCTTGCACTTGTACGCAGCATGTCCTTTTGTCATGTGTGACGTAATGGCTGCTAATCTTGGACGCACTTGCACCATATATGACTGCAAAAAATACGAGGAAGACTTAAGCTTGCACATATTGCGGAAAAGTTTTTTCCCTCGTTTTGTTTTTTCTTGCTTCCATGTTAAAATTCAAGATAAATTCTATTATTTGTATGCAGAACAAATGCTATATGAGAAACTTTTAAACGTTTAAGAACAAATTTGAGAGAGAAATATTTTAAATCTATATATATATACATATATATATAAAGCATTGAAATAATCGTACGAAATTAATTTCATTAAATTTTGTGTATTATATTGAAGAGGAAATATAAAACAATTTGATATGCCTAATTAATTATTAAAATCTGATAATGGATAGTCCTCTTTATTAAGCTACTTATAATATTTTACTATTCTGATCCATTAAGCTAGACGAAATACTGTTTTCTAATGTAATCAATTCCCAATAATCCAGTTATCAAGCAAAATTGAACATTCATCGGAGCCTTAGGGTCTAATCTATTTTTTTTCCGTATTTTTTTATGTTTTGTGCGGTATGAAGAACGCATTACAACAATCCGATGCTCCAGAAAGTGAGTGTCTCACTTATACAACTTAACTGTCTCCACTCATTCACAGAGATCATTGCACTTCCTTAGGACTCCTACTCCATCACTTCCGGGTAGGATCCTTATAGGTTATTTAAGACTTTCATTAGGACTCCTATTCCATCACTTTCGGATAGGATCCCCATAGGTTATTTAAGACTTTCATTAGGGACCAAGGTCCAGACCCCACTACTGCTTCAGGTAATTATCCTTGTACTTTGTCTTAGTGTGATATAACTGCTTTTTTTCTGTTGGCACCTTCTGATCTTACATGAAAAATAAATAACACTATTGATTAGCTATTGATCACTTGAACCACTTCTCTGATCAAAACCACAGAATTTTCTTACTAGTAAGCTAAAGAAATAAGTGCTGATTTTTCTTTTTGTGGTTATAAGAGTTTATGTATTGCATTAATTATATAATAATTAATTAATGAAATAATATTTAATATTTCTTAACCGAGATCTTTGAAATACAAATCAGTACAGCGAATCTGATCTAGTTTGATCAGATTATCAGATTATAACGTCATTATAACGTATATAAATAACGTATATATGATTTGGTCATTATAACGTATATAAAATAATATCTTATTAAATGATGTCACTTTGCCAAATCACAGACCCTCACATTAGTTATTCTGTTTAATTTGATGAGGAAGAGAAAATCTTTGACTAAAACTTTTTGTATAATACGAGTCATTTTCACCCACGGTACCCTGATATGTAGATCAAACAAATAACTTGATAGGATAGATTTCTTTCAAATACACCTATCAATATCCTTATAACTACGTTATCCTAGAAGTAAGACTCTACAAAGTGCATATATTATTTATTGAATAATTCCACACAAATATAAAATTTTAAGGATTCACTTATTTTATTAAAATATCCTGTTCGAATAAGATTTGTTTACGTCTTAAGTTCCATTAATTAGCTGTAGTTCTGTAAGTCTACGCATCACAGTACTAACAATTTTGAACATTTTTAATAACTCCAAACAATAACAAAAGATTAAGGAAAAACGTCTGAGTTCATTAGGCATAAAGAAGTTTAAATCATAAAATATCGCATAACATGCGTAAAACAGTACTACGACATTCGCATACATGCAGTACAGGTAATTCAATTAAAATTTTTGTAGAGTTTTATATCCTTTCGAAGACAACAACAAGACTTACTCAAGGCGTGATGGTGTTCTTTGCATATTAATTGCTGCTATAAAAGCTCAAGGAACAGAGTCATTTTGAGAGTGTACAAGACAATAATAACGCGCAAAATTTGTCAGGCAGAGACAACCTTTATTGAATGTCAAGAAACAGGGATTCACAAACTTTTTAAATTTTCACCAAACATATCAGAGTTTCAAAATTTTACTTCACTTGAGAAAAATATTCAACATTGTTGCTAAATTTTATTATCAGAACTAACTAATTATAGGCATATATCTGTAAAAGTCTAGAACCCTTACCTGTTAGTAGACACAGGCTATACAAAAGATATTTTTTATTAGAAAGACTGAGACCGACATATCTAGTGGTAGAGGTATAAGATATTATTAAATTATAAAATCTACTACCAAAAGCAGCGCTTTGGAGCCCTAAAGCAAGCCCTAATTAAATAACTTCAAGTAGTTAGTTCGGAACTAAAAACATCTATCTTTGTTAGGTTCTTTGATCTAGTAGTCACAATTTGGGTGCATTTATCCCTCTCAAGTTATTAATTAATATTATTGAAGATGATCCAATAGTTAGTTTCGATGTAAAAACCTAATATTTTACATGATGGTCATGAACTTCTGTGAGTTTTACCTAAAACCTTTCAAGTTATCTAAATTCATTTAATAAATATGAAAAATTTTTAATCCAGTTTAGTTTGCAAATCCATATTGTGTATCGAAACAATAATAGATATCATATAGAACCCTGTTCACGTTATTTGACTCAGGTATGCCCATTTACTAAAAGTAAGCATCACCTACTAAAAACTAAAAATTAATCTTAATTAATCATATCATGCATAACTTTTTCAGTTTGGAAGACTATATAAACCTATATACATATTGAAGTCATATAAATATATAATAAATTTAAACATCTTTAAAAAATATATATAATTAAAATCAGGATTTTTTAATTAATATGTAATATATGTGCTGCCTTATGTTTCACAATAGAAGTATTTATCAATTAATAGTACAATTACTTGTAGCAAACTATTGCTCACTCTATATATCAAGAACATAAAATAATATATTGTGTGTCAAAAATATGTTCAACTATGTTCACTACAAAAAACTAAAAGATATAGTTTATTGAATACGTATTTACAGTTTAAACTCTAAACTTATAAAGTCAATGTATCATGTAACCAAATTATCCAAAATTAAGACTCAATCTCAACTATAACATTCTTGATTGATATCTCATTCCGGATGAAACTTCAATACACATAAAATAATGTAAGATGTAAGAGCCTCATACAAGTAATGATGCGTGATAGGTAATAACATCTATGACCCATATATTATTTTACATGAACCGTCAATATGTATGTATAATATAATGTAATTTAAAAAATCTTCATACAAGTAATCATAGGCGTCGAGCAATAACACCTATGGTTGGTATTCTTCAATATACATAATATTAAGGTTTTATGTCAAAATTTCACACAAAAAATTATAGACCACGACAGCGCGGTAGTTCTATACGTCACAAATTGTGTCTAAAGTAAATTAAGCACTTGAGATAAGGAACCTGCTAAATGTGATAGATCATATGGATATAGATAAACTTGCACAGCAGTAATCGATAATCCCCAATATTTTAACATTATATTATTATTGAATATTAATACTAAAAAATAGTTTTCAATTACAGCAATATAGAACCCTTTTGCATATTTAAGAACCGCTGAAAGTTATCCAAAATATTAACCCTCAATATGACAAAAGTATGTTGTAGTTGTTTTGGCAACTTTTTAACGACTTGCATGTGAACCGAAAAAACAAAATGAAGTCATAATTATTAGCTGCAGTCGCCACAAAACAGAAGACATCCTTGTTTTTTACCCTTAACAGGAGCAAGAAAAGTATGAAAAGCGTAAGGAATCTGTAGAACATTACAAGTTTTGTTTAGAGGATATCCTTGTATTTGTATAAAAGTTGTGCTACATGAAATCCTTATGGTGCGAAAATGGCAGCACTAATTAACCACAAAGAGCACTAATAATGCAACCAGACACAAGACGCAATACAGCGGAATC
Organism: Teleopsis dalmanni; assembly: GCF_002237135.1. Classification (NCBI taxonomy): domain Eukaryota; kingdom Metazoa; phylum Arthropoda; class Insecta; order Diptera; family Diopsidae; genus Teleopsis; species Teleopsis dalmanni. Next base: position 38,926,228 of record NC_051847.1, read on the forward strand.
AAATAAAAGGGAAGATGTGCCATGCCATGGAGTACAAGAATACAACAGGCAAGGATACCCAGTAAAGTTAGCGTAAATTAGCGACATTAAGTTTCAGCATACGACCACCATAGATAGTACTTGTACTTTCGGATAAGTGTGCTTGTATGTAAGTAATGTTGTATTTATATAAGTTCATTTACACAAAAGTGTAAAACATACACATGGACAAGTTAAGCCAACATAGGCAACAATTTATGTTGCTGACACTTTTCAAAGCAAAAGTTGAACATTCAAAGCACAAAAAGTGCTGGGAATGGTGCGAGGAATGGGTGCAGTGCAATGGAAATGAATGGCCTTTCGGTTCAATATTGTTCCAGACAAAATAAAACAAAGCCAGAAGACAAGGTTAGGCATTGTTCCAAAAGCAATAAAATTTTAAGCATTTTTATACCAATTAATTTGTTAAAGCGTTTGTGTACATGGTGTGCGTCTTATTGGCTGGCTCTCTTGTCTGGATTGTGGTGACAGGAGCGGTGGACCACAGAGTGTAGAGTTTGACACGTTTTTTGGCAGCAATTTGCTTTCTTCATTGTTCCTTTTTTCGTTCCAAAATTAAATACAAAACCGTTCTTAGGCTTTTCTGGTCTGTTTAATGTTTTATATGTGTCACAATAAGGCAACTAATTAGGAAAAGTAATTTTATTGTTCTTTCACTTTTAAAATGACACTTTTAAACATTGAGCTCCTAAAAATATCCAAAAAATATATTTTATGGAAAAATAAACGATTCAGTGCTTTTGGATTATGGAGAATGGAACATCAAATTATTTTTGTAAAAATATTACGAATTTTACATTTATCTCTTAGGCCATGTGTTTTTCTTTATGAGAGAATATAATTAAAATTGGAATTATAAAAAAAAATATATATATATATTGTACATATAGATATTTTCATTGAAATAAAAATCTAACAAATTCTGAACATACAATCATTAGATATAAGTAAAAAATCAATTGAGATGGCATTGGTTCAGTAAGTATTGTTCAGAGAATGTCTGAGTTCGTAAAAGATTGATATTATCATCAAATTGGTATTTTCTGTTATTGAAAATAGTACGAAAGAAAAGTGTTGAAATAAATTCGTAAGGAATCTCTAACAATATTTATATTGAAATCAAAAAATTTCCTAGAGAAACTTTTAAGTATAAGAGGACTTGTGTTGTTTTTGATGCTGTTAGCTAGCACTTTAACTTGTTTTGATGCTGTTTTGATACCGATTTGTATTGTGTTACCGTTTTTGATGCTATTGCGTAGCACTTTAACATCTTTTTGATGCTGTTTTGATAGTGTTTTGTATTGTTTTACCATTTTTGATGCTGTAGGCTGGCAATTTAACTTGTTTGTGATGCTGTTTTGACAGCCTTTTGTACTGTCTTGATACTACTTAGTGCACTTACCCTTGTTTTTGGAACTCTTAGTTAATTTCAGTGTTGTTGCTATGGTGCTTTTTTGGTTTTTCGGTAGGTGAAAAGCATTGACAGACACTCTATGAGACTTGAACCCACTAAAATCATCTCCTTATAATGAATGTATAAGATTTAAACCACCTTTTAAGACCCACGGGGCAGTGTATAAAACTTCATTCCAGTAATTAGAAGAAAGAGTGTAAATAAGAAGGCTTAGATCTTTAGGTTTATTTAAGCCAGAAAGTATGGGTATGGTATGCTGAAAAGAAAGATAAGTGAAGTGGATAGGGCGGTGATGTTGCTATAATATTGGATTTTGTTATTTATAGATAATTTTTATCGCCCTTAATTAGCGTTTCGGGGTATTTTAGTCACTAGTTTTTTATGTTAGCACACATAGCATAGAACAATGTTTAGGGATGTGTAGAGGCTTACTTTGTAATATATATAATATATTATAATTTGTGCGGCTTAAATACGTTATAGAATCAACACTTATTCCTGTTTATTTAAAGCTTAATAACTATATAACTTTATATATTATTTTATATAGAAAAGTCAATTTAAACAAAACTTTAAGATTTTATATATTTTATGTTATATTCATTTAAAACAGTAGTTCAAGATGTGTATAGAATCTCAAGTTGCATTTTTTGTAGCATTAATGGAAATTACTTGTTTATATAAAAAATAAAAAAATAAAAAGATAAATATAAAATAAGCAAAAAAAATTGCACCCTCATCAAGAATAATCACCCCTTGAGCACCCCAAACACTATAAGTGCATTTATTGCATGTAATTTTGTTATGAATTTTTTCTTATAAGAAAATAATCCTTATAAATGAAGGACGAAAATTGTTGGATTCAAGAATTCTATACTTGTCGGTATTAGTGGGCTGTGCACGTTGTCAAAAAGTTACTTACAGCTACGCCTTATGCAATATTTAAGTGCATATGAGTACGAGGACATAGAGTTGATATAAGCAGATAGGGGTGCGTGGGTGTACTGAAAGCCTTGGTTGACTTATTATTCCATTTAACACATTAGTTACACCTTATAGGATTTCCAAACAAATATGAAATAAATTCAAGTGCAATTTGTAAGGATTTTACTTTTGTTAGTGGAGAAGAAATTTATGTTAACTGTGCATGACTTTTGTTGAAGAATTTTGATGAAAACTGTGATTTTCAGGAAGTGCATTGAATTCAGGAAAACTTAATGAAATAAATATAAACGTTTTATTAAACAAATGAAACAAAATTTATATTATATTATTATTTATATTTGTATTTTAATTATAAACTTCTTAAGGATATACATTTTAATTAAATATAGATGCAGAAAGGATTCCAAACCAGGTTTCGATTTTCAAGTAATACAAGCTTAAGAGAAATGGACAAAATTTAATACGTCATACCAATGACATCGAACGTGCTTCCTACCTCTTCATACCGAAGAGATACTGACAACGGTAATCTGCAAACAGAACCACAAAATTGTTCGGATAAATCATAAAGTGAAATGTCCAGAGATAGCTGTCACCTTAAAGATTTTAAAGGAATGCGTCGGTTTTATTTTGCATAAATGTTTGTCTGTGAGAAAACTCTTTTCAAAGTGGGTGCTACGTTTGATCAAAATAATAACGTGTCGATGATTATAAAAACTGTTAGGAACAGTTAAAACGAGACAAAAAGGATATTTTGCATCGGTGTGATGCAATAGACGAAAAAGCGGTCGACAAATCTTACTCAAAGTAACTAAAAGGCAACAGCTGGAGCCCGTATTTTCGACGCAATGAAAATGCTCCATGAAAGAGTTTCGACTTCGATTAAAAAGTCTTCGTCAAAACTGAGGCCTATTTTAAAACTAAAACTGAATCATTCTGTAATATAGTTATTCAAATATTAGAGACATTTCAACATAGAAATATTCGACTTTATTACTTTGAGAAATAAAAACCTACTTTAAATCTAATGTACCTGTTCTGGGTCCAGATTTTCTAAATCGATTCAAATTTTTTTTGTAATAACTACATTATGAAGTTTAGAGAAAACTGTCTTGATTCTTTACTAGAATCAATTCGAATATTTTCCGCTGTTTAAATTAAGTCCTCAAGAAGAAGAAATTCGGTTATTTGGGTGTCTTCGTACTCTGACTTTATTAACATTTCTAATGGTTATAAAATAAGGTATAAAAACATGCAATCAATTTCAATTTGTGTGGAACATGGAATGCTTAATGAAAAAGTAAGTAAGTAAAAAATTCCTTGGTGTCGAATTTACACCACAATAAGCACGAAGATAGAAGTGAGTTAACGAAATAAGATTTTTGTTATACTCATACAATATAATTGTATAGAACATCAAAAAGGATAACACACGCAATTTTATTACCATGGATTGGCGTTTATACGGCTTGACTGCCACTGACCAAAGTAAAGTTAAGTGCACTGCGTGTTTGTGTCTTTAATTGTCTTGCCATTAGGACCAATCCAATGACCAAATACACCCACTGGACACACACAAAACCGATATCCATATAATCATAGCAAACTGCAGATGACTTACATGAAACTGGCAGATAAGCAGCTTTAGTTTTACTTTCGTTGTCAGCATTTGATGGCTTTAAAGATTCAATTTCAATTTCGCTCCTGTCCATTGTTGTGCGTATAAGTTTCACTTTCATTTCATTTTTATTGTCTTGTTGTCGATGGCTTGCATTCCTTGGTTTTAATTGGACATGTGGAGGCTGGAGGAGAGTTCGTACTGACATTCGCATGGACGTGGAAACATATAAAAGTGCTTAGAAGCGCTTCTGTAAGCAGCTAAAGACTTTTGCTAAGACAACAAATGCGATTTGTATTTTGTGCGTAAATTTTTCATTTTGTGACTTTTCCATTTTCCATACCAACATGACTTTAGGCAATTTGCAGTATTTCAGATACGCACACAGCAGTTCACACATGCATGACTAAGGCAACAACAAAGGGAATTTGGCTTTATACTCTTCGATTTATCTAAGTTACATTTCGATTGATCTATGCCGCATTAATATGGCAGCTGACAGTCACTTTCGGTACTTCAATTGCAACTTTTACGCACTTTTGTTGCTGTCAAATTCCTTTTCACAATTAAAACTGAAAAGTCCTTGGCTGTATTTTCACAAAATTCTTTATTTAGTATTATTTTCTTATTTCCATTGTTATCATTTTTGCTCCCCTAGAGTTAAGCTTTTCGGTTGTTTAATTGGCTTCATGTTGAAATCGACATAATCTTTGATTTACGTCTGAAGCTTATTTTTGCAAAGGAGGCACAATCTTTAATCAGTATGTTTGCAATTTTCAATTGGAACGAATTTTTGGCATATTTCTCGGTACTTACTTTCTTGCTAATTATAGAATAAATCACCCTTGTTTTGAACTTCTTAGTTGTAAGTTTAATATCCATGTATTCTTATGTATTTATCAACGGCATAAAAAGTTATTAAAAAGATCTTAAGAATACAATCAGAAAAAAAAATCATAAAAATAAGTCATCAAATATGCGAGTAATCCACTATTTGGATTCATTGTCATATGATAATGGAACAGGTTGCGATACTCTTCCAACTAACATCGAGTAATGTTACCACATAAACTTCATAAAATAAAGACAAAATTGTCTACAGTATTATATACTTAGAAAGTTATCTAATTATAGATGAAGAAAGTTTTTAACACGGGACGGTTTAACAATGTAATAACTTATTGAACAATAATATATATATATATATATATATAGATATAATTTCCGAAAAAAAATCATGTTATTTCACAACAGCTTGACACGTCATTAACCATTTAAATACTAAACATTTTTTTTAAAAAAAACTTGTGTTTCTCAATAGCTTGATACGTCATTATCTTTTGGAATAATAAATATTTTTCGTTAAAAAAGTGTTTTGTTTCTCATCATAATATTCTTTTACTCAATATATTTAGTTCAGCGTTTTTGAAATTTTTTTTTATCCCTTTCAAATAATAGATTTTTTCAATAGTTCCCTAAATAGCCATTCGTTTTAGTTGCTTCCTCTTCACTTACTTCAAATCAGCCAACTAGCACTATACCAAGATTTCTGGAGTGATGAACTCATTTGGACGAACTGTAAGTTCAGCTACATTTTTGCTGATCTTTAAAACAAAATTCCGAAAATCATTCTTGAATAAACATTGGTAAAGCTATATACCATGGGCTTTAACTACTAATTCTAGAGTGACGAAAACTTTTGGTCAACTTGTAACTTCAGCTTGACTTGTGCTGATGCTGATGTGAACAAAATTCGGGAATCCATTTCAAAGTGCCCATAGTATTTACTAAGCCTTGTTTTGATTTTGGTTAACATTTTTTTGTATCCAACAAATCAAACCTCATGAGCACATTATTATTTAAGGGCTCATTTTTTATATGGCACTATAATATACTTCAATGAATCAAACGCCGATTCTAAATTAAAAACAACACCACTGAATGGTAAATAGATTAAACAATTCAAAATGAACGCCGTTTTTATAGAATCCCAGGTCTATTCTACTGCGTATAAACTACGTTCGTAGGTTTTACCGGGGATCTCAAGGAATCCATTGAGTTCCCATAGGCCCATTGAATTACTGTACCTTTGGCAAAGCTTATAATTCTATTTATTGAGGTCTTACAGTTCACCAAGTTTCTCAAAAAGAAAGCCCCTAAAGTGGTCAGACGGCGCCGCGCATTGCTGGACCGCAAAAAAAGGCACATACATGGGAGGCACTTTCATAGTCCTCCCCACAACTTCTACAGATATAATTAAAACGGAGATTTAGTCTTCTAGTATGGTTACTTCAAATGCAATGACATGTTAGTAAACTTACTACAAGACTGATATTTCTACGGGGCATCTCAATGAGAAAGTTGGATTTCCTTTTATTGGAACGTGTTTAAATTACATTCAGATGCCTTTATGTTATTGAGTCTTCCCATCTTACTACGTACAAACACCTTAAAAAAATTTATAATTATCACTTTATCAAGGATTAAGTGAAGGACCAGATGTGATTAACTTTTATCTTTTAAAATACTTGTTTCATTAAAATATTTACAAAGAGGTTTTTTATCGAAAAGTAGTGAACTACAACAACAAAATGTTTATGTTTAATTTTTTCTTGCCGAGTATGGCGCGTCTTATGATGAAAAGAAACTATTTAAAAGTTAGAAAAGTTTGAATAGAAATGAAAAGACAAAAACAAAAATTTTAGTTAATTTACTAAAATTTGGCTGATCATACAACGCTGTTTTGATTATTGCCAAGTATTTATTATCAGTGGTCTCAGGATATATTCGAATTTTTTAATTAGTTTATAGTCCGATTAATATTATGTTTTCCAAATTATTTAAGTGTGATACTAATTAATATTTATTTAATACTTATTAATATTTATATTGAAGAGATGATTACCTTTTATCTTTTTCAAATTCTTGTTTAAATAAATTTTGAATTTAGAGTAATACTAATTATAATCACATTTACTTCATCAAAAGTTCAAAAGGGCAACATTAATGAAATACTCAATTGAATACAATAATATTCTTATGAATAGTCATATTATGTTACTAAAATACATTTAATCAACTATTCTAGCTCATGAATCTAGATTTATTGTTGCATTAAATAGTAATGTGCCGAATTTAATTTAAACCAACACAAATTGCTATTAATTTAAATCAGTTATTGGACTCAGATAAAAGCAAAGTACGGCACACAAATTAAAATCTAATTACCGCATTTACTAAAAATGAGCATAAAATAATTTTCCGAAAACCGCACTCAATAAAATCGCATCAAAAATGAAAAAAGAATAATTGGGAAACGCATTTTCCCAATTCAGAAAAATGCGATTTGACTATGTAACGCAACAGAGTCGCCGATAGTTGAACTTTTGAAAGGATTTGGTCGCTACTATCATAACTGTAATTGTAAAGCATAACAAGCTCAAATCCGATTTAAACCCAACCTCCCGTTGAACTCATCCAAACACTTTGTTTTGTTTATCCTCTCCAGGAACGTGTTTAACGTAACATATTGGATCATTGCATAACTGTCAGCCCTTGGAGCGGGTAATTGCACCAAATAAACGAAGGCGATTATGCTGCACATACTATGATTATGATGTTCCCATAAACAGACAGAGCTTAGATGCGGATTGGTGACCTGGCAGGAGGCATAGGCGAGTATTGCATCACTGCGTGTGTACATCACTGCTGCAACCACTTCGCACTGCACTTTTTTTTTGCAGCTCTCGTGTTGGTCACAATTAACAAAAGAGCCCGCACTTTATGGGTTTTCATATTTTACATGATTGCATAGACCCGCCACTCAACCGTTGGTTTTATTGTGCCTGCGAATTTGCGAATATGCGAACCTGCATAATTTGGCAATATTGCACTTTTCGCTTCCGTGAGCATCAAGTGCAGTTCAATTTGTAGTCAAATTGGTAATTGAAAATTATTAAAATTAATTTGAAAATAAATTTTCAACATTTTTCTAGTGTTATGCACACCAAAATCACTGCTGTTAATATTAATTAGAAAATAACTTTAAAATATGTATGTACTCTGTATAAAAGTTTAATTTGTTGCGGTTAAGCGGTTCTGAATTATTTGAAGATAATGAATTTAGTGATTTTCCAAAAAAGCTCTGTTGTGACCCTTAATACAGTTGAGTTAACCTAACTGTCACAATAGAGTACGGATAGCATTTTGTATGTGGTCACTGCCATGGCAATACATTGTCTAAATGTTTAAAATATTTATAAATTTTACAAAAAAATTTTACAAAAAAATTTACAAAAAAATATATATAAAAGAATTTAAATAATTTATTCACAAAAATAAAAAAAAAATATTCACATATTATCATTTGTACAGTGCTCTCCATTTCGTGGTACTGAGTAAGCAGTACTGTTTCAGTGACATATGTCAGATAGAACTGTCATCTAAGACTTCACGTATTTATTTTGAAATATCTTATGATATGGATCATTTAGCCGCCAACTAACTAATTACAATTGTGAAGACGTACTACAGAATTAATGTTGATTCTTCACATCGAATTTTTTATAATGTTGGGACTCATTATCTGCTTGATGGATAGGTTAGGTTTATTGAAGTAGAAGGATGAAAAAATACTCCTAAATTACCTATGTAGTCGTTTTGATTCCAAAATTCCTCGTAATAGTAGGTAAAAGAATGATCATATTAGAATTAACCGGTAGCATTGATAAATGCAAGTGTCTGGCAAAGGCTAATGCTGGAAATATCGTCGAGTGTGTTAAGAAAAGGGAATCCTAAAGCCAGGTTCTGAACGAGCTTGGACATACACACAATGGTTGTTCTGGTGGTTTCTCCTTTTGCACCGGATAAGTCAAGAAAGAAATTTATCGCATTTATGTCAGCCTTGGTGGACAAGTCAGAAAAGAAAGTTATCACACTCGTAGTAGTAAATATTCATAAAAATAGCATAAATAGCAAAAGTCCATAAAAATCGAATATTCTTCAGTGTTGATGTTAAGTAAATAAAGAAAGACCATTACATCCATGAAAAGTCACTATAGAATAAGGCATTTGGTCTCGAATTAATATAGGACGGAATTTTTTTAAAGTTCCTGGAGTCGGAAGCGTCCGTTTTGACGAAAGAAAATAATAGAAAGGGTTTTATAAAAGAGTAATAAAATTATAACAACAAATATTTTTTTTATTATTTTTAAATAATTTTATTTTTAGCTGACCATACAGCTGTTTCGAGTATTGCCCATTATCAGTGGTCTTGAAATTATTTCTTTTATTTATTTATTGCTAATAATTTTTTGAAGCTGCAAGTACCAAACATTGATCTCGTACCCTGCCAAAATTGAAGCAGAGTCAGTGTTACCAAAACCACTAGGTTTCGTTTTGTGAGGTTGGATGGAATAATAATATGTATAATATTGGTGGCAATAACTAGAACTAATTCAAAAACATTATCCAGTATAGTCTATATTTTATATTCAAAAACGTATAAAGCATTTAAAATAGCAGGGAAAGTTATTTAGCCACCAAATCAATTAGCATTAAAAATGTAGATAAATGAGGAAACGCACAATCAGTCATTGTAAATCAATGTATGAGAATACAAAATAAAACTTAGCAATTGAACTCATAATTAACATTAATTATACTATTTTGTATTTTGTATTTATTTTCTGATTTGTATTAAAATTTAATGACAACAGCAATTAAAATCAGAAACAAAACTTCACAAATAAATTTCATATATCAGCTGAAATGAGAATATTGACTATACTTCAGTGTAACGTGAACTGAAAAGCGAAAGTTTTACCCGCAGTTTTTTAGGTAAATACCTTCTTTGGGTATGGAAATCTTACACACTTTTTAATTCCTTGCCATTTATATAATATATTTTGTTATATGTTGTCCATCTATTATGTGATATAACCGGTTTCAATACGATTCATCATATTTTGTCATTATAGTATTCTACTAATTACTTTTTGAAGCACTCTTCTCCCATATGGTAGTATGGTAGGGACCTTATAGTTCATACCCCATATGTTTAGGTAAGAACTAAGCAAGTTAGAGGATTACATATTACGATTTCTTAAAAATAACTCAGAATTTTAATAAGCTTATGTGTTCGAAGCAGATTTTGATTGCAGTTTGCACTCATAATATCATCTATCGAATTTAATTTTTTTTAAAAAAGAACTCAATCAGAAAATCAATACAAAGCGTAGGATAAAAATTTTAGTCTGGCCTAGAATACCAAATTACTCATTTACATACAAATTTTCTAAATGACATGAATATATTATTTAAGTCCGTTTATAATATTATCACTTGTTTTCTTCAAAAATGGTCCGAAACCATAGGACCGCTTTGTATGGGAATATAATCAAAAATTAGTTAGGTAGCGACTAGTTAGCAGGTCGCTCTCAAATCTCACCTTATAATAGACTGCAGTGCTATCAAATAGCAAAAAAAAGTGGAAAATATCTTCTACTTAGTAAAAGAATACAAAGCAGACTAAAATAACTTAAGAGAGAATTTTCATTGATCTAAATGCCGGTACATCGTAACGTAGTTTATGGATCTACCATATAAGAAGCTGTTGCAGAACTGGTGTTATCATCTTTTAATGTGGACAAACGATCCAATAACTACAAATATCTTCAAAAAATGGAATACAATTGGAAAAATCCAGTGGTCTCGTTATAATCTTAAGCACACACTCTTTCTAATACAAAAAAAATTGGTGAGATCTTCTGAGAAGACAGAAGAGAAGTAAATATTGGTTCTGCTACGCTTTCCGGAGGTATCTGTTTCGAAGTACCGCACAGATTCGATTGTGCTATATACGTATAATCATATAATCTAATGGTAACAAAGTCGACTAATGGAAGAGTGACTACTTTAACTAAACATGACTATAATTTATGCTGGTCTCTCAAATTATAAATTCCCAATATTTTTTATAAAGAATATCTATATAATATTTGGATTTAAGAACTACTGTGCCTCGAACAGTGTCTAACCTCTTATCACATAAAAAGATATTGTATATGAAATATGGTAATAGAAAGCTTTTCGGTTCAATGAAAAGCAAGTTTATAAATATATTTTTTTTCGCTCGTCAAAATGTCAGACAGACTCTCTACTAAATCGAACTATTATAATGCATTTATACACATATATTTCTATTGCATTATACCATATATGATTGAATGTATAAACACATCAAGAGTCATCCAGCATAAATAAAATTTTAATTTTGTACTCGTATTTTTGAATATTTTAAAAATATTGAATTTCATTTATTCATTATTTGCTGTTAATTTATTTTTAATGCTTTGGCAAATACATCAAATGCACATATTTGAAACAATAGTTTTCAAATCGGCTTTATGAATCGATATTTAATTAAGTGCATTTTTCAATGGCACTGATAAGACAGGGCAATAAAACAAAAATTGATTGCTCTTTAATTATTGGGAAGTGCAGGTTTTGCTGGTTGAAATATTGCTAATGCAATTGTAATTATTGCATTTAATTGCAATACTAAAACGGCTTGAAAAGGCTGAAGTGTCGAGATAGCCGCAGCATCAATAGGCAAATAATTATAAATATATTTCATTAGATAATAATTGCTGATACATAGCCTACCAAGTGGTTTTATTTTTGAACCGAAATTGGGAAATAATTTATGTGCAGCAGTTATTCAATGCAGCAGTGAGTAAATGGCATCCACTAAACGTATGAGCAATTTTAATTAAATTAGAAAGAAATTTTTAAATTTATTAAACATCGTTTAAAAAGTTAAGTTTAGTGTATTATAGAAAATTTCTAATTAAGAGTAATAAATTATGTGACAAGAAATACATTTCGGATAGAGGAGGGAGTAAGAGTGATGATATTTTCAAATCCAAAAAAATATTTTAATTTGATATCAAATAAATTTTTGGGCTGACTATACGTCTTGTGATCATACAGCTTGTGACCATACGGCTTGTGATCATACGACTTGTAACTATACGGCTTGTGACTATATGGGGTGCGACTATACGGCTTGTGACCATACGGCTTGTGATCATGCCATAGGGCTTGTGATCATACGACTTGTAACCATACGGCTTGTGATCATACATCTTGTGACCATACGGTTTATGCCTATACGGCATGTGACCATACGACTTTTGACCATACGACTTGTGGTCATACAGCTTGTGACCATGCGGCTTGTGATCATGCCATAGGGCTTGTGATCATACGACTTGTAACCATACGGCTTCTGGTCATACAGCTTGTGACCATACGGCTTGTGACTATACGACTTGTGACCATACGACTTGTGACCATACGACTTGTAACCATACTGCTTGTGACCATACAGCCATACGGTGCTTGTGAAGCAATTCTTAAATCAAAAAAAAAAGTTTTAAACAAGTCAATTATTGTGTTGACCATAATCAGATTTTTTGATAATCAGCAAATATCTTTAAAAACATAGTCATCGGTTCTAATTGAACAGGTACGAGTTTTAATCCTAACACTTGCAGTCCAAACAAACCATACAGACTACAAACTAATTAAGATATTTGAATATTTCCTAAGACCACTAATGATGACTACTTGGCAATACTAAAAACAGTGTTATATGGTCAGCCAAATTTCTATAAATTTACTAAATTTTTTGTTTGTCCTTTTTTCCTTGCTATTCGAAACCCTTTAAATTTTAAAAACTAGCATCTTCGCCAGTAAAAGAAAGGGTTACTTTTATGGGAAAACTAATCACAGTTTAAAAATCCAGCGAATTAATTGTCTATTTGAAATTTTTAGGTTGCAAGTGTCAGGTATTGAACCCTCCCAAATTTAAGCCATTGACCCGCGTGCTAACACACAAACTAATGTTCACTCACCTTGTATTATTCAAATTTAGACTTTTACCAATCGTAACCTATCAATTATAATTGTTATATTAAAATTATTAAGTTTTATAAGACATTAATTTTATAGTTTTAAATAAAATTTACTCCAAACTTCCTTCAGTCTCCATATATCGTTTCTTGTTACTGTCCCCTTTCCCTAGTGTCGCATAGGGCCACAACAGTCTTCAAGTATAACAACTAAAATTGTCTAAAATGTTCAAATTTTCTTATACAAAATCAATATAAATGACTTTTATTAAAAAACCATTAAAATATATGTGATTGCACATAGATTTGTCATACTCCACCATTAAAGTTATACTGCATTTTCGATATACATATATCTAATATATATGCCGCAGTTGAAAATCGAAAATCAAAACAATGTCGTTTGCAACACAAAAACATTATAAATCACTTATTTTTGGGTGGAAAACTGTGCCGTCTCTTAACAGTAACGTAACACTCTTTGATGCTGAAAATCCCTTTGCGGTGCGGTAGACCACGTTTTCGAACTTAAATATCCTTTAGTAACGAATGCAAAACTTCAGATTGCCACAAAAATAGAAATTACAGTGAAGAACTGGCTAGAAGCAAAAAAAAAATTGTTAAAAACAAACGCGTAGTTCGACATTGCAGCACAGCAGCATCAGCAACAGCAACAACAACAGCAACAACATTTGCTGGCAACAAAATCGCATATCGCATATACTCGTATGCAACGTGGTTTGCCGCTTACATGGCTGTGGCAGGACCCCGAAAAATACGCGACAAGCAATTTCAATCCTGCTAATAGTTATAAATTTACATAGAGAACTATATATGCTACTGTGTATGTATGTCGTATATGTGTGGAAGCCATCTTAGTATGTGGCTAAATCGTAGCGTGTTAGTTGGACCTAAAATGTACTTGGTTTTGCGATTTGCAGAGACAAACTTGTCTGGAATTTATAAACTACAATTTGCAGATAACGTAAAGAAAATCCTTCAAATTTACAAATTTTGTATATCTTTCCGAATTACACTTCGTCTATGAAGGTGCAGAAAACTTAATGTGGAAAAGTGAGGGGAAATATTGTTAGTTTTGTAGAGTTGAGTATTGAGTTACAGAATAAATTTTGAGATTATTGGTATTTGATTTTTTAATTAATTTATTGGAAAATCGGTAGTAGAGTTACATATTAATAGTCCTGTATAGTAAGTAAAGTCTTTTCATATTTCTAGAACATAAGCATTAAGATTTTTGATATAGAACTCGTCTAGAAACTTCTTTAAGTTTTATACTTCTTGTCTAACTACATGTATTATATGTTATGATCATCGCATGACCCAAAAAAGCAAACCAAAGCAAATGATTCCAAAGACAAGCTACTGCTGTCATAATCTCGGTCAAAAAAAAAATAACACAAAATTGTTCTTGTTCACACGATCATTACCTGGTGCTCAAGTACATCCGGAATCGGGATTAGATTATTCTCAAGATAAGAACATGTGTTATCGTAAAAAGTACTCAAACTAAATAGGCATTACGCGATACTGTTTAAAATGTGAATAATAGGGAGTGGGTCTTACTTGCGGTACGCAATCCGAGGTGTAAGTATGGTCATGAGAATATCGTGGTTACAGTGGTTTACCTAAATGCAAAGTTACGCGGGTGAATGAATGAATGAATTAGTTTACTCGATGTGAAGTTGTATTTTTTAACAGGGTATTATGTTCTAAAGAAAATCAGAAACTATATATGGACGTATAGCTTCCATTGGCACCGGTGGAATTTCTAGGCGACATTTATTGGTATATTATACTGATACGTATGCTGAACTTTCATAGCAGATGTTCATGTTATAAAACTATGGACTCCGCCCGGTATTCACCAGAAGGTACTAGTGCACTCTATAGTCTTCCTTCCCAATCTTATGCTACCATGAATCTAACTCCAGTGGCGTAAGTATGCCGATCTTTCAGACAGACGAAAAAGCACTTGCATTCTATCGTTTTAAGATTAATTTCTGCATAGTTATAATACTTAAGATATTCTGATGAACAATATTTTTTATGAAATACAAATTTGTTAACAAAATAATTCCTGATTTAAATTTTTTTTGAATATTTATTGTTAGCAACAATTATTTTGCTACTATTATTTTATCATTAAAAGTCCTCTTATCAAAATAGAAAGTAATTTAATACTTCGAAAAATATTTGCTTATGAATAATTTCTATAATATTCGATTACGTTATTGTAAGATTTATTATTTATATAAATTACACAATAATGCAATAATACAAAATAAACAAAAATTAAGTATGTGTTTCATTATTACATTTTGTTACACAAATTAATATCAATTTAATTAAGATAATAATACTATTAAACAATTAATAATTAAGTAAGCTATTAGAGGATTAATATTTCAGTTTTTTGCCTAATAAATAAATATTTAGTTTCTAAATGACCTAAAATATTAATATTATTATTACAAACTTAAATTTGATTTATTTTCTATTTAATTACTCAAAAGCAAATTATTTCATTAGTAATTAGTGAAATATAAACATAAAATAATTGATTTAATTTCATTCACAAAAAAGTATCTTCGAGTTCAGAATATTATTTTAAATTTTCATTTAGTTTTCTTTAAATATTTACGAGCTCTACCTCATCAATTCTTATGAAAAAAAAGTTGATAAATCCACTAGACATAAAGCCATCAACGCGTCTGGATTGCAACTTGCATACTTGATTGATGCATCATTTACTGTAGAAGAATTTATTATAGATGCATGCAAACAGTGGAAAACTTTAATGACAATCCAACTAACAGTTTGTAAAAAAAGATTACCATGAAATCAATATGAGTGTATCTGCTTACTATTCAGAATGCATGCATCACATTTTTGCGCTATTAAAGTTGAATTTACGTATAGAACTATGGTACAAAAGACATCCTTCCCAAAAAGAAAGTTTACTGAAGACATAAACTATGAATCTCTTAAAATAAAAATTTGATTATAAAACCCTTAAAACCTTAATCTTAGAACTTTAACTCTTTGTTAGAGACCGAGAAGTGTACGAGAAAAATAAGGTAAAGATTTAAACTGAGTAATCTCAAATCAACTTAACACCATTGAAAGATAAAAAAAAGCAAACTTAGTATCGCACGGTGTAATCCAACTTACATGCTTAGTTGGTCATTACAGACGTTAGTTGCCTTTAGCTGCATTTAGTAGCCTCCGCCAGCCAGCTCGATTAGTGGCTTCCTATTGCCAGTTGATAGTATTGAGCACCTCCAAATCGTTGGTCACCTGGTCTTTCCACCAAAGATACCGAAGTCTTCTATCAGCTTTTCCCAAAACACTCAGGACATTTATGTCTTTTCTGGTTCTTATTTACTACAAGACTCATTTACTTCGCATGCTTTTCTAAGTTGGAAAAATAAGCCCTCTGATGATGACTATAGAATATAGTCGAAATATCGTTTAAAATAAAATTTTTTAAAAACAAACAATTTTTAGTAAAGCTGATTATTTAACTATTGACCAATTAGCCCGTTCAAAAACAAAATTAATATTAAAATAATATAAAAAAAATGATTGTTGTTGTAGTTCACTACTTTTCGAAATCTTTTTTTTTATTAAATACCACAAATTCTAATAAAGTAAAGATAGTCATTGCTTTCATATTGACATTAAAATTCAATTTAATATTTATATGAAGATACGATATATATATGTTGTTGTTGTTGTTGTTATTTGGGCTAGTGCTATTGCGTACTTTTACTCTTTTGTGACTGGAGGGCTTATCCCTGCCCCACACTAAACTTTAACTATACTAGAATCATTATCATTTATTTATCTTCTAACTGATGACAGACGAACCGTAGGTCAGCATATCTTCCGGTGCGTCCTGAGGTTGGGCAACGTATCAGCTTTTGTGAATAATTTTAGGGTTCTGTCCTTGATATATTTTTTCACTGAGTCGGTTCTTAGATCTCTATGCTTGCCGGTTATTCTAATATACCAAGAAATCTTAATTAGTCTTATTAAAACCAGATTTTGTGCTATCTAACCAATATTTTTTAAAATAAGTGAAATGTTAACAATATATTATCTTAGTTGAATTTATTTATAATATTATTTTTATATCTAGTTAATGTAAACTTATTTTTAACAGTTCAAATAATATTTTTTAACAATTATTTATTTTCAGAATCGGTAGCTCTGCGATATGGTGAGTGCTAAAGTTTCAAAATCATTTATTGTCATAGTACGTAGATATCAAATATATTCTCTAGTAGTTAAATTATAATTAAATCAGTCGTTAACTGCAAAAAGATATATGTAAATTTCTATATAATACAAAATCCATAAAATTGGTATAGAAAAGTCTATTGACTTGAATTGACTTGACTTACCATTTATTTGTACAATGTTCTTTATCTAATTGTTCATATCGAACGCCCACAGCAATCAGCTATTGACAAATTAGTCATCAATAACAGGAGCTCAATTATTGTTCCTTCAGCAAAACCAAACAAAAAAAAAATGAATGGAATGGAAGAAGAATCAAATTCTTCATAATTTCTTACTTCATACAAATTTTGAATTAAAGTCATCAATGTAGTATGTGAGTCATGACAAGTTGGCATACAAGTAATCATCAATATGTCAATCAAGGAGCATGCACATTGTAGTCCACATCCTGATCTCTGCCACTCTGCACTAAATTTGACAGAGTCGTACTCGTACTAGAAAAGGCGCAAACTTTATTGGTACATGAAAAAATGCACAATCACATTTTTTGACAGCTTCAATTTCAACGATGAAATGTCATTTCTGAGATAATAATCACAAAACAATTTTGTGCTTAAGAATTGGAACGACTTTTTTCGCCTTCAAACGGTTTGTTTGCGACTTTTTTTTCATAATTCGACAGGAAAAAATTCCAATCATCGTTGCGAAAATAGCAAACTCACTGGACCAATTGAAGAGTCTGTACGCAACAATTTTTGCACTTGTTTTTGTGGCTACGACACTTCCTGCGAAACGGAAGTTGCGGTGCATCCTACTACACTTGCAGCACGTACGGAAATTGTAACGGCCGAAGTGCAAGGCACACATATCGACCACAGCAGTTAAGATAAGCAAAAAATTTCATGTGCTCGAACCCAACGCAACTCTATTTATGGTTGAACTCAGACGAAATTGCAGTTTCTGTGCCAACAACAAGAAAAAAATATCACACAATTTCCTTATATGAATTTTCAATCTGTGGGCAGTGTGACGCGTTCGGCTAGGCATATCCGTAAGAGATTGGATGTTGTTGTAGAAAAAAAAATATCAACAGCAAAACAAAAACTGCACACCATAGTAGGAAAAGTAATCTCAAAAAAAATTTTCCCACTACTGAAAAGATTTAATTTAGATATCAAAATCCAATTCATTATATTCGCTCTATGAGGGTTGGATGCTTGGGCCACCACCCCATTTATTTTTATTTCTTCATGTAACTCGGCATTGGCATCAGTACGATAGCAGTTGAAATTGCTCATTGCCCCCACTACCCCATTTTGTTATTACTTGTGTAAGCAGTTGCGGCACAAGCCGCAGAAATGTTAAATATGTCACTCAAGATGCGTATTAAGGTTATGGAGTAGTCGGTCGACCTTACCCCCAAAAAGCTGCACTCATGATATTTATCGCTCTGAAATTTATTCTTTTTAGTTTGCTGTGGTACTAGCTTAAGCTGGGGAAAAATTGGTGGGGGCCACATTTTTCAAATTTTATTTGTTTATTTTAACTGATATCGAAACTTGCCACTTGTCTTATATTTCTCTGTTGGTACTTCAGTAAGGGTGCATGGTTAGGGTAAATTTAAGTAGTTTTCAATACGTGAGCCTGCAAAGAAATTTTACTGATAAGTTTTCTACAAGTTTTAACACTAATGAAAAGTTCGGATAAAAAGTCTATAAACAAAAAAAAAATTAATTTTAATGATTAAATTTTAGATCACATAAAAGATTAAGTCTTTGATTTGCAAAACTATATGTACCATCTATTCAATTAATTTATGTCGATGGTATGAGTAAGTGAAACAATAATAAGTTTTTTGTTATTTATAGTACCATAAAGGGACGGGGGTCTACATGAAATTTATGACAATCATACATATATTAATTACTGATAATAATTAGCCAAAACTAATACATATAAGAGACGATATCACATCAACAGAACAATATATATTTTTTAATATTATTTATTCTATATTTATTGACATCTAAAGACCACTGATGGTGAATATTTGGAGATGGCCGAAACAGCCCCATTCGGCCTATATGGTCAACCACGCAATTAACTTGATTAAAAAATGACTATTGAATTTGACAATTTTCTATAATATTATTGTACATTTATTGGCATTTAAAGATGGGTATATGAAGATATCCGAAGAAACTGTGACCATACAGCGAAACAATTAATTTGTCGCCCTTTTTATTCAAAATAGATTTCTTGTCATATGACATAAAATTCTTAATATTATTATTTATCATTAAAAATAGAGTTCTAACCAATATTATTAGAACTTCTTCATGACTTCATAACAAGGTTTCGTCAATTTGTACTGAGTCGTCAAAAATGTGTTTGATCTAGTGATGTCATAATGTATCCATTACAATTCCTTTTCTGTCGCCCAATTATGGTCTCAAGATATATCTCTTATTGAAATTTGATTGAAATTTCGGAACGGATTCTAGAAAATCACTCTTGGGCCTGGCGTTTACTCACTGCATTCCTACTATAAATCGCAAACATTGTTCGGCATGTTTTTGCAGTAGTTTCAACTTTCTTATAGTAATAAATTATCACATAGCGTATTTCTTGAGATACATATCATTACTTTTCAAATCAATATAACTTTATAAGAGTGAAAAATTTCACAATTATTTTTGCAAATGTCTTCTTTCATTGTAAAGGCAACTGTGGATTGAAATGTTACCTTTTAAACGCATTCTCGCTTGATATTAACGGTTAAGTGTTTGCCGATAAGTCGGTACCGAAACAGTCTAGTAACAAAAAAAGCAGATGTTTTTTTATATTACCTAATACAAAATCAATTTGGTATATATTTCGTTACCATATCTTCCTTTCGTAAGGCAATTATTGGCTCTCAGTGAAGGAGACCTCATCACTATACTGATAAATATCGTCTACTCATATAAAAGTAAATTATGCAAGAATCATAAATAGATAACCTTAGTCTTAGTTTCTTAAATTACGAAAAATATCTTTAAAATTTTGATAGATAATGTAAGTCTTTATTCTTAATAAGTTAAATGATAGTTAACAATTTTGAGTTAGTCCTACATAAAGCCATTATGTGTGTGGTCACAAATATCATTTAAACTAATAAAATCTCTTAAATCTATTTCTAATTTGCTTCCAATTTATTGCAGAAGCAATAGTTGTTTTATGTTAAGTAGATTATCAAGATAATGTACAAATAAACCCCCATTCAAAAGAGCTCTACCGGTAACAATTGAAGTTATCTATTTGGTTATAAATTCCTGCTTGTCAAAGAGCGAGGTTCATCTATATCTTTGTTGGTCTTTAGGTGCTGTGAATCGGTTAAGAGAATACAACTTCTCAACGTGTAAAAGCATAATTACCAACAATCTTCTAATGTGATTTTATGTGTTATCCATACCCGCCACTTTCTTATAGAACCAGCCCAGTGTTTCGGTCATTCGAAGTTCTGCACAACTGAATCCGATGGTTAGTTGTCGCAAATGAAACTCATATACTACCAGCTATAATTCAAAATAGTACACGATGGTCTTTTATACATTCACCAATACTCTTCTAGTGTAACTTTATATGTTATCCATACCCATCCCGACACTTTCTTATGGAAACAACTCAGTGTCCTGAGTTGTTTTGGACAACTAAATTCCATGGTAATACTTAACCTCTGGTAAGGTGTCGCAAATGAAACTCATTTACTACCAGCTATACTTCAAAATAGTACAGGATGGTGTTTTATACATTTACCAATAATCTTCTACTATAACTTTATGTGTTATCACCACGTCACTTTCTTATGGAACTAACCCAGTGAGGTGGTCAATCGAAATTTTTGACAAATAAATTCTATGGTAATGCCTAACCTCTGGTTAGGTGTTGCAAATGAAGCTAATATGTTATACTATTACCTTTATTCCAAAATAGTAGAGGATGATGTTTTATACATTTCCTAACACTCTTCTAATGTAACTTTAGGTATTATCCATAACCACCAAGTCACTTTCTTATGAAACCAATCCATTGTTCTGGTCAATCGAAGTTCTGGACAACTGAATTTCTCGGTAATACCTAACCTCTAATTAGCTGTTGCAATTAAAACTCACATACTACCAGCAATACTCCAAAATAGTACAGGATGGTGTCTCAGGCATTTTGGTCGCCTTTTTCAATAGGCAAGCTACCAAAGATATATTTCAAACTCCATCCGGAAATGGTACGTGTTTACTACAGGGAGTATCAATTCTGCATTGATCTGACTTGCAGGCTAATTGAGCCTTATGGATTTTTCTTTACTCCGTATTCCTATCCATAAAAATAGAATATTTACGTGTATACGTTCGAAATTTTAGCTGCTCCTTTCCAGTATCGCTTATAGATAATGAACATGTAAGTACTTAATCATGTATAATTTTTATTTAAACTGAAGATATAACATTCTAACTGCTATTGGAATACATTATTTAATTAAATTAATATTTTTATGGAAATGAAAAATTTTTATGGGCAATTTGTCTTAAAAATTTATGGTCAGTAATATTTTAATGTGTGCCAAAAAAATACAAAAAAAAAACAGATGATAGCAATTCGAAATTCGGGGCATCTTTTAAAAATTCAAGTCACAAGTTGCATTTGCAAAAGTTTTATGCGAATTCAGAGCAAGAATCGCATTATGCGAATGAAGACATGCTTTGACATTAAATGTAATAAGCGGTCCTAAAAATCGCATTTAATATGCATTAATATCACATGGATTTGATGTTTATGATAAAATTGTCAAAACGCACTCAGCCAATAAGAAATCTGATATACTCGATGCGGTGCCATTCCCGCACGACATCCTGGCTGGGGGATGAGCAGGACTTCGAACGCATTTGTGAATATTAAAATATTAAAAAGCAAAAAGCAATTTGCAGTCGTAAAATTGTTAACAAATGCGGTTTCTGTGCTGCTCTGGTATGCGTGGCGTATAAAATTGTGCATCATAAAATTAATACAATTTGTAATTCAAGCTAAAATATGCGATTGTATTGTGTAATGTGGATATATCGGAGTGGAACACCAGTAGCTCTGTAAAATCAGCTTCCACTTGGTTTGGCTTGAATTGGCTCCGTTAGCCGATATCACTACCACCGATATCAGATATGGAATCGAATCACGATTTTTATGGCTTTTCAATATTTAAATACAAATTGCTTATAATTCTTGTTATTTTGTATGGTTAATATACAATATTGTGTATTGCGTGATCTAATTATAATATTAACAAAAGGAATAAGCAAATCGGTGATATTACTGTGTACTGTAGCATTTTGTTATTAAAATTAAATTTATTGAAGGGAAAATGGTAATATTTAACAAACAATTTTATTAATACAACATCTTAACATAATGACTAAGCTGTGGAAATATGGTAAAAATAGACACCAGTTTAGTATTTTAAATAGGTGAGGTGAGAATATCTCATCTGATATTAAAAAATATTTTATTTTATCTGAGCTGTGTTACCACCAACTTGAAAGTAATAGCAGTTTAAAATTGATTGCAAAGCAGCTTGGCCATCCTGTATTATTCAATATTTATATGTTATCATTTAATTCATCATGAAGTATTGAAATATTTTGACCATGTACATCATTCTCTTTAGATATCTAATGAAGCTACTGTTCTCCAAGCTCTAATCATGACGATTATGAAAGCATATTTCTTAGCCACGGGCTACATCAAGTATGGGTATAATATTGCAATCTTTCGCCATATAAACCCAACAATCGATAATGAAACTCTTCAATTTGTCACGAAAGTTGACCTACTCGCCCAACCCTCTGTCACCTTTAAATCAAAGTTAGTTGGGACTGAAACTGGAAGTCTAAAGCGATTTACTAATATCACTACTGTTCTATTTCCCCACCACAGGAACATTAAAGGGAGTGAAAAGCAGAGAGTTTAGGCCATTAAGGCACTTTTATGGATGTCACTTCAGCAGTACCAGTTTATATACCCCTGGAAATAGTTAAAAGGAGTACTTGCCTTTACTTTCTTCTGCAAATTAATAACAGATAGAAGATACGATCAATATATTTAACACCCTCTCCGATTTAATTGCATAATGTCCGGATAACGAGCTTGAACTGTTAGGTTAATTGCAATTTTTCCAGGCAACTGAAAGAAACTGTGTATTCCACTCCACATTTACTACAAGAATTGCGAAAACTGGAACTTAAAAGAGGTAAACACATACTTTCTCTGAGAGTGCACAGCTGTGGCTAGCAGAAGCGGAGAGCTTTAGGACTGGAACCTTCTTGATAGTCTGTGGTATCAGACTGTTCTTCAGTTAGAACAAATTATATAATTCAAAACATATTTTGTAGGATGTATTGTGGGAAATATCTTGTGTATAGTTTTTTTGAAGCTAAAGTCGGACAACTATAGATATTACAATAACTCACAGCTAAAGCTTGTTAGATCTCATTGTATTTTCATTATGAAATCTTTTTATGGATATTCGAATTTTTTTTGTCTAAGTGCGACTATTCTGGTTTTGGTTATATGTTTAATCATTCGATATGAAATATATTGGGTGGTCATATGAGTTGAAACCCTGAGTCCATGTTAATGATATACTTCTAAATGTAAAAGATTCAAAATATGAAGCTTTTTATTCGCGTATTGAGTTTGTTTGTGTATTTTAATAATAAAGGAATATTCCAATAGTTTCCAAATTTAAGTTCAAGTATTAAAAAAATTAAATTATGTGTCCACAACACATTTAAAGATTAAAACGATTAAATTCTAGACTGATAAGTTTGTTCAAAGGCAATACAATTATAATTTTATTGAAATTTTTCATTATTAATTTAAAATAATTCAAGCAAAATTTTTCAAATGGCTAAATTTCAAAGGTGCAAGAAGAATACAATTATTTTCCATAGTAACATCCAAACAACAGAAACGAATCAAAAATCTCGGAAGGATTG
The DNA here is from genome assembly GCF_002237135.1 of Teleopsis dalmanni. NCBI lineage: Eukaryota > Metazoa > Arthropoda > Insecta > Diptera > Diopsidae > Teleopsis > Teleopsis dalmanni. Next base: position 38,950,450 of record NC_051847.1, read on the forward strand.
ATGGTGTGGCTTTTGTTCTACAACAGACAATATATGACAATGCAGTATAAGCAGATGAGTTTTTATTTAATAATTGCCTCTATGCAGTCTACTATGGTATATTCCAATTAGGAAGTATAATTGTTTTCCGGGAAATTGTTTTGCATCCAGCAACCAGCATTTCCCAAACCAATATCTTGAATATTTTACAATTTTATTCCTACGACCGATATGATGTATGATATGTAAATTTTATAGTTGGAATGCTAATTAACTCACCTTTTACAATAAAAACATTGCTTGACATAGCCTGTAGCTACGGTTACGGGTTGTGCTAATGAAACTGCAACTGCTGTTTTTCACATTTAATTAACTTAACTCTTAACTAATGTGTTTGATTTTATTAACGTTTGCGTTAACAATTTTACACCTTTCAATGAATTCCCCAATTTTGGCTTGACAATATAACTCTTGCTGCTCCAGCCTTTCCGTGTGAATGGCATTATGCTCATTAGGCAATCCAGAATGCTCAGCAAAGCGTGTGATTATTTTCAAAATTACACAGCCCAACAAGCCACTTGTTCTGTGGTTTGGTACATTTTGTTCTTCCCATTGTTAGAATTCCATACACATTTTTAGATTTAAATTAATATTCAAATTGAGTGTCAACATTATGATGATGCTATGACGGTTGTCAAGTCAAAATTGTCGCCCATTATTTGTTACCAATAGTGATGTCTAATATTTGACATGATATTCAGAAAGACTACAAATGATGTAAAGCTAAAATTGATATTCTTCTTTCAGCTTATTTTTAAATAACAGTGAAATACAAGTGCACGATTTCAATTTCCGCAACATGCCCTTTTGACAACACGTTTTTGTAAAGACGGCGTTTTTGAACACCATTTTTTACTACAACATATGTCCATTTGTCTAGGAGAGAAGATTCAATAAATGAATTTAATGCTTAAAAAAAAAACGAATATATCCATATAATTTAGTTTTCGAGATGTTACTCTTCTGAATTGAAAATTTGTATATAAAAATCACTAACTACTAGACACGCTATGTGACTTTACAGTAAAGAGCTAAAGAGCGTACTCTTTACGGGTCTCCATATTATTCGAACATTAGTCAATAGCATTTCATGCAATTTTTCTATAGTACTTAACTTTTTTTTTATAATTAAAATTTTATTTCTATTAAAATTTCAAATTACTGGTGGGGTCACGAGCATAACCGACGCCTGGTAAACTCTGATCTGATCAGTTTTAAGTTAGATATAGTGCGAATAGACCCCACTGATTGTGATTTCTACCTCCTTATATTTATTTCTGTATAGTTCATTTATTTTCTCTATACTTGTAAAAAAAGAGCTTAATAACAAAAATAAATTAAATGAAGAGTTTTTTAAAGTAGTGATATAAACCTCTCTATTGAAAACAATAGTTTATATTTAGAATTTAATTTCTTTCGGTAAAAAGAATATTAAAAATCAATTTAATAATTTTTAAAGTTTATGGCATGTCTTTCAAAGTTTCTCTTAAATGACTTCTGTCATGACTTCTGTCAAACATTCAATATAATTGTGAGGATGCTATTATATACCAGCTCAACGGTCAGAAATACAGATTAAAAAATAAATAGATTAGCTGTATGTTTGACAAGGCAACGAAACTTTTCAAAATCATTGGACTTAATATTTATTATTTGATAACCTCCCCCACTTTTAACTTTCATACACAGTAGCAAATTTAGAGTTTTATGTTGTCAGTGGACCTGGATAGAAGTTCACAGCCATAACTGAGTGAGAAAGTACCGATTACCAACTCGACGTAAGCATTCACATTCTTAATATTTTATTATAAGCAGTTTAATATGAACATCATATAACAGCGTTATATTATAGTATTGCATTATTAAGATTTGAATAAGATTAAGATTTGAACCATAACCATTATAATGTTGGTTCAAAAGGGTTAATACCTCTTTGTCTTTTGCCGAGCTTTAGATCGTTTTTAATAACTATTAAATAATATTAAAAGAAATGAAACATTTATTTTAGTTTCTTAGTTCGGCAAAAATATAAATAAACTCAATTTTTTTAAATTCTGATTAAATTTATTTATTAAACATCCTTCAATATCAATTTTAAATTCATCAAGAAACCTACGATTATTTTTAAAGTAAATAAATTTCAACACCATAATGAATTAACTAATAAAATTGAATCTTAATAATATGATTAAAAGTTAATAAATATTCTTAATTACTTTAGCAGTAAGTAGTTTACTTATTATTCTGATTTAATTATTTATTAATGCCTCGATATAAATTTATTATTTGTAGTGTAAACTTATACCGTGAAAAAATCATGGTTCTTCGACGAATACCAACAAAATCTAATTCATATTAATAATTTATTTTATTGAGCAAATATAACTCAAGATTTGCTCGTTTTTGCCAGGAAAAGGGAATATATAAATTATTCGTGTTATATAGACTTACGATAATTTGTCAATATTTGCTTTTAAGTTACTATATTAATATCTTTGATGAAAAGCAAATTCAATAGTAAATATCCTTTTCTATTTATATTCATAGAAGTTAATATACTCACGTCAACTGTTAAGTCCAGTCCATTCAGACGGCTATTGTTCTAGTTATCATTGCTTATATAAACATATAATTTTACAGTTATTTACATAACAATTAGCAAATATACATTATTAATATTAATAATAATTTGCCTAATGGAGTCAAATTGAACATTTTGATTTATTCATTCCTTCTTTATTGTTATGAAAAGGTTATTTTTGAACATAATTAAATTAATATTTGAAATATTCCAATAATTTTGAATGTATTGTTATTAAATTGTTACAAAATCAGTTCAATTCAATTCTTGGATTTTATAGATATATGGAAATCTATTTATATTTTATTCAAAAATTTAATTGCATGGGTAGGAGTAATGTTAAAATATCTTACTTCACTGTCATATCAACAAATCTATTTTACTATTACATTTTGACTCACTTTTAATTCTATGCATTCAATCAAATTATCTTATTACATATCAGAGAGGTTTTGAATAGTATTAAATTACAACAACAAAATTTGTTTTAATTAATTAAATTTTTGCTAACCATACAGTTGTTTCAAGTATTGCTAAGTTTTGGCGATACCGATACTGACCATGTTACGCTTCAATTGAAGCTGGTAAATTTTTTGTCTAGTTTAAACCAGTACAATCTAGAGATCTGACAAAAGGGCTTATCTGCCCAATTTTATTTGGCAATGCTCAGACATTTTTATTTGATTGACAGGTTAGCTATTGCAAGTAGGACCCCAATATTTAAGAAGTATGTATTAGGAAGCAGAGTGCCTGCTTTGACAAGCTCGTCTGCCTTACAGTTGACCGAAATATCCCCTGTGTCCAAGAACCAAGATGTGACTACGACACTGACACACCTAGCTAACTCATTTAGGGATGCCCGAAATTTTGGAATTACTGAAGTTGTTGTTGTAGTGCCTACCAGGCATTTAATAGCAGCTTGATTGCTCGAAAATATAGTGTCCATTTTATAACATAGTGGGTTGCTATTACTTTTGCTTGAAAGAGACTGCAAAAATTAAGCAATCGAAATGAAGAACTAAGTCGACTAGTGCTTGAATTTTAGAGACGTCTGTCTAATAACTTATTATACTTAAATTAATTTTAATCAAACGAATTATTTGATTTTTAACTAAATATTTATTTAATCCTTATAAATTAATAAACTAAACCATTATAATTACTTTCTACTAATAGATTTTATAAAAAAATTGTAACTAAGAATAATCGCCCATTGTGCTAATCATCTGGAATATTAAATTTGTGTCTCTACTAAATTATCAAAAAAAATTAATTTTTATTTTTTTTTTTCTTAATTTAAGCATATAGAATAAAACTCATAAACATATGAAAATATGAAAATCTGAGTGTGAAAAATCTTGTGGAAAGCATTTATTATTTTTGTCACCAATTTGAAAGTGCTTTGTTAGTTTTCGTCACATGTCGCATACATTCCTCAAAAAGTTCCAAGAACCCCAACAAAAGAACCAAAAAAAAATCCAACTGGAAATATAAAATGAAAAACTTTTTTAATTCGGTTTTCTTGCCATGTCGTCCAGAAAAGAAGCATTCAACAAAAATAGTGCAAAAATCCAAAGGAGCTTGTGCAGCATATTTTTTATGGTATCCTGCGGACTTTCGTAATCATATTAGTTTGGTAAATATTAAAACCGCAACATATGTTTTATGTGCGCTTTATGGTTTTCTCTTTTATTTAAAAATTTTTAGGTTTCTGAAGTGTGGATGAAAAATGCTGCATTCACTCCTTGACTAAACACAGCACATAAGAAACTATCAAATTTTTCCAGTTAGACCATTGACCAATATTGCTTTGGCCATTTATTGGTTTAATATGTTGTTCTGGTCTCTTTAAACGCTTTTGATAAATGGTCATTCTTAGGTTAGTTAAGTTAGGTTAGAGTGGGTTTTCACTTATGTAGCAAGTGTTATATTGAACAGCAATATAAAGGAATTAAATTATCGTCTAATTCAGAGAGTTCAAACGGTATTTGGTAAACCTTTCTATATAATTTCACAAAAAAACTTGTATGAAAAAGTTTTCCGAACATCGAATTTCGACTGGGTATACTCTATATTAAGATAATATTTAAATTTATATTGAAATGTAATGCTGTATAAGCTTCTTCATCTTCTTTGGATGATAAAACTCGAGTAATTATCTAAAGCCTTTTTATTAAATAGTAACTGTGATCAGTTCCGTGATACACTGTAGCAAGCGTTTCACTAAAATATGATAATGTGTTATTCATGTATATCAAGAGAAGTATAGTTTGAAACCCTACATATCTTCCCAATGGAATACATATTGCATATATTTTAGAAAAATGAAGTTGTGCGTTAGTGTGAGCATTCACAGAATCTTCAGACCTCATTTTATCACAGCATGCTTCATATATAATATGTTGTTTTTATTGTTTATTAAATTAAATTAAGATAAATAAAATTGCTTGTTAGTATGTTTGGTATTAAGATATGTAAGTAAAAAAAAACCCACAGTATCAAACCATTTCAGCGCTTTGTTTTGAATGTATTTGAACACTCCTGATACTCATATTCTTGTCTATATCTTTATTCCCATAACAATTGGCGATATTCGCCTCCTTACTGACACTTTCCTTTCACTTTCCTCGCAAATCTAAAGAATTTAAAGCTGGATAGATTCCGTTGAAATTACATAAATTAATAAATGCTTTATTCCTACCGATGAACAGTCATATGAACTGCCAAAGAAGCATTTTCTCAAACACCTACTTTTTCTTGAAACTAAAGCGAGGCAGTCACAGAGAAAATAATTGGTTGTTTCCTTCTCATTTAAGTTTCTTCAAAGTATACAATGAGTACTAAAAGAGATCCGCAAGTTGCCTACGTGAGCTCCTATATACCACTAACCATATGGAACTTTAATAAAATATTTATTATAGGTAATTATTATTTTTCTACGCAGAGATTAATTAGAAAAAATGTAGGTTTTTGCATGAACCTTTTTTATCAATAATATAGTAAAAGAAATCTATAAATCTTTTTGAACATTTTCAAATTAATTATCAATTTAAATTTTAATATTTGGTTGTTGCAATAACAGTAACGTTTTACTATTACATTTCTCGCAAGGAACCTAAAAAACCATCCATCCTATTGAATTTAAGCTATTCAACATATCCTTTTTTGTTTCCGATATAGAATCATAGAAGTACTTTCGAAAAAACCTGTTCCTTCTGAAAGTCAAAGTTAAGCAGACACAACGAAAATCTTTTTGTAGGTATCCATAACTAATACAAGGAATGTTAAAAGGTATACTCAGTTGCTCTATGACGCTCTGTGTTATTATAGCTTAGTTTATGAGTTATTGGGCATAAAAGCCGCAAACTTTTTAATGAGAAACAACAAATATTAAAGATTAGAAGGATTCAAATGGCAAAGAAAAGACAAGAACAAAAATTTAGTTAATTTATTGAAATTTGGCTGACCGTACAACGATGTTTCGAACATTGCCAAGTACTAATCATCAATGATCTTGGGAAATATTCGAATTTCTGTTTAATTAGTTTACAGTTCGTATATAATTTGTTTGGTCTACAAGTGTCAGGCTTAGAACTTTACTTTAACAAATATTAAATATACCCAGGAATTATTCTTTATATTAAAAATATTAAATAATTATAGGTATTAATGAAAAATTATATTATTGAGAAAAGATTATAAGCAATATTTGTATGAAATTAATAAAAAATTATATTCGTATATGATGCTTTGTATATATGAAAAAAGCCAATAATATTTTATTTTATTGAACGAAAATTGCAACATTTGTGCCCATAAATCAATGGACACACATTGTGAACGGCGAAGGCAAAATTACACGTCACTGGTTGGAGTTAAAATTTATGTCGTTCGATTGTTCTACGCCTGCATATCTGATCATTTTAATTTACTGAGCAAATAAGGGCAACATTTTCCAATACTTTTTTAATCAAACAACAGAATATGTCAACAATTGTTATATGTTTGGTCTTCCTTTGTCTGACTGTGCTGACTATCCTGACTGCCCTGACTATCCTGACTGTCTGTTGGGCCGACAATAAACAAATTTTTGCGTTCCAATTGAAAAAATCAAAGCAAATGATTAAGAATTTTGCGAACAGATGCAAAAGTTCTAAAATGAAAAGTAAAATGTAAACATACCGCAATGGAGTGTACGGAACGCACAGCCCAGGACATCTAGAACGCAGAGAACGCATAGAACAATTGAGTTCAGGTTGTTGCATTGTTGGCAATTTACTATAATGCATCCCTTAATTAAGGGATTTGCAGTGTTGTCATGTCACTGCATGCGGCTAATGCATGAAAAATGTGCATTTTTAGTTGGAATTAAAGGATTTTCTGCTCATAGTCAGTTGCAAATTTGTTGTGGTCATTAAAATAGTAGAGGCGTACATATGAATGGTGCATATTGATGTGGTTTATTGTCACTTACACACTGTGAGGGTATAAGGATTTAAGTAATTTAAGTGGGTTTACGAAGTTTATAGGATTGAAAACATTTTATTGAAAATTGTGGCATGTTAAATAGCAGACAGAAGTGATAAATTAAATGTATGCTAAACCATTTTTAAAATATTTCATCCAATTTTTTTTTAATTTTTTATATACCTATTAGATATGCAAAATACTTAAATCAATTTTCATGGCTATACACTGTCATTTGTTAATCTTGCAATTATGCACATAATTTGCGGTTTACTTCAACCAAATCTCTTCAATCTTCATCAATCATTTTGTGAAAATTATACTTTGAGTTAATAAAATTCTTTTTGGTTTTTGAGAGTGTGGCTTTAACGCTGAGCGTATCCTTTCATGTCATTTTGTTAATAGACAATAATTTGTCTATTATGTTGAAGTGGCAAGGGACATGTAACAAATACAACTTAACCAACTAACCAAGTCCACAGCATAACAATAGAATAGCCGAGAGCAAAGCAAATATAAACAAAAACACATCACATCATAACCAAACACATCATCCACTAAATAAATACAATCAAGCTAGGAGCCACATTAGGAACACCATCATTCATTGAGTGTGTAAACACAAAAGCGTCTATTCTATGTAATCTAATGAGTCCATCTATATTTGACCCAAGTGGTGAAGCAATTTTTTTTTTTTTGTTATTACGCAAAAACTTTTATGCTAAAAAGATGACAACACGTTACAGTCGGTCATCTTGGCCAAAGTATGCACGACTCAAAGCTAATGAATGGAAATTAATTACGAAAATTGGAGCAGAAAAATCTATAATAAAACTCGGTTTCTAGTAATAAAAATAATTATACATGTACATAATGTTTTTCTCGATTGGCAAATATGGATTCAATCTAGATTTACTAGCGATCTCTCGAATTTTGTTGCAGTAGTGTCACTAGATATTTATATTTTCCATAAATACATATATTGAATCAAATCACAATTTATTTGTCAAGTCATATAAATCATATATAAAGCTGTTGATTTCAAGGTAATATTGCTACTCTAGCAACACTTCTAGTGAATCTGGTGTAAAAAGTAACCCCATATTTATCAATCAAACACAGCAATAATATATATATAATAAATTCTATAAATATTTCCCAGAGATAGCATTTTATTTTGTCAAGATGGCAACTAGCTTGTGAGATTGCGATGAACCAAAGACAAGACACTGGAAGCATAAAGCTTCGTACACTACTACATCTCCTGTTACTGTAAAGATGAGAACACATAATAGTCGGTTAGCAAGTCAAAGCATGTAATACTGATAGCTTTTATGAGAATTATTTAGAAGAAAATTCTAAAAATATTCCCCAGTTGTAGTACATTGTAGATTTGACGGGCTTAATCAAACTTGTTTCTACGGTTGCAGGTAACAATTAGCTTTGAAAGTAATTCCAAAGGTGATATTGGAAGCCTAAAGCTTTGTACACTAGCACATCTTTTGCTGACGTATTGGTGAGAACATGTTACAGTCGTAACGCGAACTTTCATCAAGACTAAGCATGCAGAACTGAAAGCTTCCATGAGAACTACTTACTTAAATTAAACCAAAAATTCTATTTACATTTCAAAAAATCTTTCTATAACTGACCTTAAAAGTAATAAAAGTAAGTAAAATTATATGTTTCTAGTAGATAATAAAAAGATTTTATAGAGGTAGCACATTGTCGAGGTGACAGATTCAATCAAACTAGTTTATGCAGTTGCCGCAGCCAGATCGCTTTGTAAATGAGCCAAAGGTGTACAAAGTATAAAACCTTAATAGTACATCTAGCATATCTATACTAATATATCTCCTGCTGTTATAAAGTAGGTTACTTTTAACTTGGTAGTCCATCTATACAAACGCTAAAGCTTTGTACACTTGGTATGCCTTCTGCTGCGTGACCATGACTCTGTGTATAATGCCACCCTAGCTTAGGCTAACAGAAAAATTTTATTGTAGATAACTAGTTATTCGACAGACTGTTTAGCAGTAAAACCAAACGATCTATTAGACTAAATAAAAAGTAAATATAATGGATCTAGATTACGTGTAGCAGTTTCTTGCGAGGAAAATGCCATTAAATAAGCATTAATTGTGAAAACTAATATCAACCACCAACCAATTGAATAATTTATATTTAAACAAAATATTAATTATACTATTGACAAATATATTAGGAAGTCCTACCTACCGTAATAGTCATTTCTCAAACCTCTAAAGCTTTAATCTTAAGAGTTGCAAACATTTCGTTACTATATTTAAAGATGAATTATTAAATTTGCTTGCATTTTTGTTCTGTTCTTGGTTTATACAATATTCATGTGACAATCACACTTTCTTCATTTCTTCTGCAGAATGTAATTAAGCGCCCCTGATAATAAACAAAACAACTCTAAACAAAAAAAAACAAAAATTACAGTACAAACCAAAAAGTTGTCAGAACCAAAAACATCTTTGAGTGACAAAAGAAAGTGGCAGCTCAACATGGTGGAAAAAATTATTCATTAGGCTTGTGTTTAGTATTCAAAGAACAGGGAATGGGAACTACAACAGTCAAATCCGTGAGCTCAAAAGCCAACTAAGCGTTCGCTGATTTAAATTTACGCAGTCACACAACCGAGATAACAAAACAACCAACCAAAAGTCCAACGGAAATGACGTAGTGACGTGACGTGTCTGCAAAAATAATGCGATTGCTCTAAGCCACCATCGTTGTTGCTGTTGTTGTTGTTGTTGTTGTTGTTGTGACAATGTAATGTCCTAGTTGCACCCACAACATTGCCAAGGAAGCTCAACACCTTTTGCTCATTTATCATCCGTAAAAGGAAACGCACGTAAAGCGAATGAGCGAACAATTTTCGTTTGTGGCTTGTGCTGCAATGTCACTGCGTAATTAATCATGGCATCAACTAAGTTGAAAATTGTAAGGATACATGGATTTTCTTGTAGTAAATAATACACTTTATTTACGAGTATATATAATTATATATAAAAAGTTATACACAATATTTGACTTTTACGCTTCAATAATGCTACGAACGAGAATTGTTGGTTAATAAAAAAATATGAAGGAATCAAGTATTATTAAAAACGGTAGAGGTTGATCGTTCTGAACCGCTACATTAGAATATTTAAAATCTTTGTACTTAAAGTTATTAATATATTTTTAAATGCTCTTTTCAACACTCTTTTTAATGCTCTTTTCAACACTCTTTTTAATGCTCTTTTCAACACTCTTTTTAATGCTCTTTAAAATGCTCTTTTCAATACTCTTTTTGACGCTCTTTAAAATGCTCTTTTTAATACTTGTTTTGATGCTCCTTTTAATGATCTTTTTCATACACTCCGTAATGTTATTTTTAATGTTGTTTTTAATCCATTTTTAATGCTCTTTTTAATGTTCCTTTACATACACTCCTTAGTGCTCTTTTTAATGTTATTTTTAATCCATTTTTAATGCTCTTTTTAATGCTCTTTTAAATGTTCTTTTAAATGCTCTTTTTAATGATTTTACAAATGCTGTTTTTGATGTTTTTTCTGACGCTGATCCTAATACTTTTTTTGATGCTCATTTTTGTGATCTTCTTCGTACACTCTTTCATGTTCTTTTGAATAATATTTTTAATCGACTTTTGATGCTCTTTTTAAAGATCTTCTCAATGCTATTCTTAATGGCTATTATGGTGCTCCTTTTGATGTTCTTTGCAATGGATTTGTTATTTTCTTTAAAATAGTCTTTTTAATGCTCTTTTTAATGGTCTTTCAAATGCTGTTTTTGATGTTCTTTCTGATGCTTAATTTGATTCTCTTTTTAATGCGTTTTTAATATTTTTGTATGTTCTTTTTAATGTAGTTCTTAATACTCTTTTTGATGCTTTTTTTTTAATGCTGTCATTTGTGCTCATTTCAATAATCTTTTAAATCTTTCCATTGGTGCTCTTCCTAATACTCTTTTTGATACTTATTTTAATGCTCTTTCTAATGCTCATTTCAATATTTTTTCTTGCGTTCATTGATCTAAAAAATCATTACACTGAAAGAACAAGTAAAGAGCTATGAGCTAAGAACAAAGCACTCTTTCTATTAATGATTTTCAACTTAAAGTCTTAAACAACACATATTACAAAATGTATGTATGTCTTATTATGAACTGAAGGTATCCACATATTTTGGTGTACGGTATTAGAAGAAAATTTTAATTGAGTCCTAATGTTGTCAATCATTTTGTTGCTGTTGCTGTTTTGACTGTTTTTAATGGTGACAATCTTACAGACATTACTTTTTACCAAGTTGTCATGAATATATTTATTTTTGCATTTTAATTTTTACAAAATTTTTTATACTTATCACATTGCTAAATATTTTTTTCAGTGTATCAAATTTTTAATATTATTGTTTAACTGTTATTGACAGAAATCATTATGTTCAATTTCCGGCTGAATTGATTTTTGTTAATAATTAAATTCTAAGCCTTACATTTGTTGGTCCTACGAGGGCTGTTCAATTGAAGTTTTATCATAATATACAAAAAAAAATTAGGTTTAGGTTTCCCTATTAATTATATCCATTATTGACTTTTTTACTTACGAATCATTTATCAACTGTATGTTCAAATTTACTAGTTTTATAAAATCATATAGATATCTGTAATATTGATATGCATACTCATTCAATAGTTTAATATGTCAGTCCATCTAATTGACAATTTCACTGGGATCCCATAGATCTATTATTTTACATTCATCAAACAAGGGACACATTCAACCAATTTTAAGCTTTTGTAATTCTATTGTCAGACTCATAGGTCTCCTACAATCACCGATAATATGTTTTTACTGCTTTATTCCTAAAAAAATAATCGTTGGGAGTGTAAACATTGCACTGCGCTGGGTTAGCAATGATATGTCTGATATCCGATCTGTTTGAAATAGATAAATTATCAATCTCTCTAATGAGAGCTTACAGAGCAATATATTATTACATATTAATATAATATAATTTATGTAATGTTATTGATATATTAATGTATTACAATTTAATTCAAAATATTTTTTTTTTAATTAGTATTTTTTAAGTAACCTCTAATTCAAAAGTAAGTGTTTTAAACCCATAACCTCTTATAAACTCATAAATCCATATAATCGCATTACATCTAATGAAAGAATAAAACAATTCTTATTTTTATGTAATAAATTTTGAATATTTTATTATAATGAATTGATACAATGAATTTATAGCTCCTTGAAGATGTATAGTGATCTCGCTAAAGTAATCTATTCTACCCATCCAGATTTTATTCATATTAAATCCTTTTGTTTAAGAATAGATATCTAACAACGTTACAATAAGTCTGAATACCTTCATTTGTTGCAATATAATTTGCTTCCTCCGCATAATTAAATGGGCCGTTAATTTTGTTTCTTATAAGGAGTAGATCAACAATACGATCGAGTTCAACATGCTCCTTAATTTTTATTAGTTCCATTGAAGTAAAGGATAAGCCCTTACTAATTTCGGCAACTATCATATGGACTTGAAATTGTCGAGGAATAATACGAATGTTATATAGGTCCTTTACAGTACGACGCATTAGTAGGTACAATGAGATGATGATGAGTAGACCCCATTTTGCAATCATTACATGGTTATAGACACTCATAAACTTTGAAACATGAGCAGGATTTTTATTTTTCTTGTCCAAGAAGGAAAAAACTCCAAATGTATATAATTTGACAAAAATGACCACAATCAACAGAATGACAAGTGCAACCTTTCTAACGCAGACCATAACTGTGAATAAAAAATTATATGTTAAGATATTAGCGTATATTACTAATATATTATTTTACATAAATTGAAAAAAAGTAATACATGCATTTCTATAAGGAACTAATTTTTTATGTACAGAATTCTGTAAATCAAGTAAACCTAATAGATCGTCTTCAACTGAAGAGTGTTGAACAATTGAATAAAAGCTGCTGCCTATAACTATTAAGCAATCGTTTAAAGTAATTACTGTTCACACTTACATATTAATAATATTTGTTTTAATACTTTGACTTTCGATTTTTAAGTTAATAACACTTTTTTGAGTGGTACAAATTACAGAAGCTGACACTCAATTTTTTTAATCAGTAAGTGTTTCTATTTTACCATAAACAGAATTCATAAATAGAATCAATTGACCCACATATTTTCAAAGGCATTGCCATTCAAAATACTATATTACAGGCTGTGATAACCACTATAGGTCTACGATAAATGACGTTCTTGAAAGGTCATAGTATGCAAATATATTTGGTTTTAACAAGATGACGTGATATGATATACAGCGCGTGACTGCTTCAAGTTACTGCAGAAAACATTTAATAAATGCAAATGATAATCATATAATGATTATGTAGATTGGCTTCCACGATCATGTGATCTCACTACTCCGTATATTTCCAGCATTATTGCCTATATACGACCCAAGCTATGTTATTTAAAAATTGTATCAGTAATCAGCAAATTACTGATTAACATAAAAGTTATCAGTCAACGGTTCATTCGTACCAGCCAAGTGGTCTATATTCTTGAATCAAATTCACATAGTATTGACATAATATACTATTTAATCAAGCCACTTTAATTAATGCATATTTTATTTAAAAAATCAATCTTCAATAGTTTTATGAATATTTGAGATTCCACTTACTTGCAAATTTTCTTAAAGATACTAAAGAAAGATACAACTTCAAAGCTTCCAATCCTTTAGAGTGTTACCTTGAATGCTTAGAGTAGTCTTCTTAAGCGATCTATACAGTGAAATAAGAAAACTATGAAAACTAAAAGGATTTTAACATTAATTTTTTCACCAGTTCTCAAGTAGTCCGGATTGTATGTACTGATACTCGATTTAATTTAGTCTTTTGGTACCAAAATTTGATTAGTTATGTCAGATTTCTGCAGTAAATATAGCACCACAGAAAGGCACGAATTTGTATAGTTTCTAATTCTTCAGACTATCAATTTTTATGCTAAGGATAGTCCTCTTAATCCAAATTTACTGAAGAATATAAAAACTATTGCAAATTGAGTAGAACATTAGCTTTATTTTAACAGCAGAGCTCGAGTAATCCCAATAGGTAATTAAATTCAGTCTTTTGATACCAAAATTTGATTAATTACGTCAAATTTGTTAATCTTTAAATATTCATTAAATATGGTAGAACTGAATGATACAAATGCACATACATAGTTCCCAATTCTTCTGCATGTCAATTTTTATACTTAGGGTAGTCCTCTTAATTCAGTTAGACTGCAAGGAAAGAAAACTATTAAAAATTTGGAAGAATTTCAACTTTAATTTTATCACCAGATCTTAAGTAGTCCCAACAGTTGATTAAATTCAAAATTTGACATCAAAATTTGATGTCAAACTTTTTCTTCCGCAACTCAAGCAAATTTTGTATAAAATTTAATAAATATAGTTAAAATAATCCAAGTATCAGCTAAATTCTATGTCTCATATAATTTTCAAATAAAGATGAAACGTGTTCTACGAATTTAATTTTTATAATAAAATTAAATTGTTTAAAATAAGATTAATTTTTAAATTTTGTGGCATTTTCTCTAGAACCTACTTTGATTTTATTTTAAGTGTCATAAATGATCAGTTATGGGTATGTCCAAAAGTTTTGGACAAGATGATGTCACCTTTTTTAGCCAAAATTATTATTATTGTTATTATTAAGCCAGAATCTTTCAACTTTAATTGACCCAAAATTTGTCTATCTCATTATCCAAGTTCAGAATTTTTCATAAACAATTATAACACAAATTCCTGAAATAAATAAACAATATAATATCAAGTAAATACTTTTAAAAAAAAAATTTAAATAGCACAACTTGGTATACGGAACACAACTGGTCCTCTGAACTAGTCGCAAAGTTTAAACAAATTAAGTGCAAATTCGTGTTATCATTTAATAAAATTCCAAATGAAACTTTAACTCAGAGGCAAACGACGTGTCAGTACCGCGGTTTTGTTCAAATCCCTTTTTCTCCTTTTAACTGAGAGAGACATTTCAGAAAGGGTTCACTATAGACGACAACAAAACTGCTACTTATGAAATTTATACACGTCATATATCCTTAGGCTGGAAAGTAGTAAAAGGAAATTTGAAGTAAGGATTTCTACAGAGTTTTTAAGAATTTTCATTACTCGAAGATGATGTGCAGCAAGCAATCTGACCACACACATCAGGGCGGCATGTAAGCGGCGTAATCAGGTATATAATAAAAATACTAAGACCCCAGGCGAAAGAAAAAGTCTGGTACAAGTTGGTACAAGACTCCATTTATCCTTAAGAATAATGAAAATAGAAATTGTAGAAAAAGTAATTTGTTTGTTTGTTTGTCGGTGAATTTACAACAACGTTTGCATGGATGCATGAAAGTGGGGAACCCAGAATAGCTGGTATTGCTTTTGTTTTTCTTTTACTTCTATGACACTTGGGGGGTTTGGGCTTGGTTGTAAAATTACCTTGCAATAACCTTAGAGCGGTTTAATTTCCTTATCAACAATGCGTGCGGTTTAATGTGCAAGTGCCTCCTTTTTTTTTCACTCCACACAAATGCGTCCCTGAGGGCACGAGTATAGCTCGCAATGCATTTGTACCAGATATTTGCCTTCCTTTCGGCACGCATTTCCGTTTCCAGTCACTTTAATTGTGTTCGTCTGTTTCAAGAGAAAATATGAAAAGTTTATGCACTTGAATTATTAATATAATACCGCGTTTATTGTCTTGGCTGTTGCATGAGTCTATTTTATGAAAAATAATAAAAGTTACCAAAGTTTCACGAAATTAAATTGAATTAAATTTTGTTTTAATTTGATTTCATAACAAATCGAATAAATTTATTATGAGCGCCAAAGAAGTTTTAAGCTATTTAACTTACAATTTAAGTTACCAAAAATGGGATGATAGTAAAAAACAATTATGACGAGAATAATTTGCTTAATTTGTACTCGGGAATATTTAAGTATTATATATTTAGAAATGAAATAAATGAAAACGGATTGAATATACAGTACTCTTTAGAGAACGTAAACTAATTAAACCCAACAAGAACTTTGCTTAGTTTTAGAATTTTGTAAATTTTTCGGAGTGATAAATATAAAGAAAAACACGTTTAAGGGAAAGTTCTGTAAAGTTCTCCGACAAAGTATTTGTCCTCCGTGGTACGTCAAAAAAAAAAATCTAGACAAAGATCTAAGTCTATTAACTGTTGAAAAAGTAATTTACCAATATAATATAGAGATATGCAAGTTGCATCCAAATCCTCATGTTCGACATATATCCTCTGCAACTGTACAAAGCCACCTTAAAACAAAACCATTGATAAACATTAATACCCTAGCTCAATAGCATACATGTTAGTTTTTTAAGATTCGCCCAGTTATTATCAATTTCTATTTCAAAAAAATCAATAAATAAACCAATTACATAAAACAAAAGAAAGTGAGTATTGTGCACTTCGAATAATGCTTATAACGTCATTTATAGTAGAAAACCGGGCAAATCTATGACGGTCAAAAAAGCAACGGTTAGTAGACATAACATAAATGGACAATTAGTATTAGCTGGATACTGAAGCACAAACTTAATATAAATAATATGGAGTAGAGCAGAACCATTAAATGTAGATAGACCTACAAAACTATCCCAAACATTGAGCGATGGATTGACTGAAAACACAGTTAAACTAACATACACCTCACGTAACTTTATCGGACTAATTATATTTCTATGAATAACTGCACCAAAACAAGCATGTACTTGATTCGTACTGTCGATCTCATCATCACAAAATAGAAAACACATAGAACATTCCTACTAAATGTACCAGGTTCATAACTGCAAGTAGCATAACCGAAAGAGTCATACAAGAAAGGACTAAAGTATATCATCTATCGCATAAGTTTTTCGGGACTTATGAATCATAGTTAAACTCGCGACTAGTATACAATATAATATATAGTAGTCAGTATTGCTCAAGGCCTGTGAAAAAATAGATAATCGCTATCAATATGAGAAATATATTACCATATGAATTATATCAATAAGAAACTATAAGATATGAATGTTTCTCACCTGCTGCATGAAGGAATACCTTTATTGGAGACACCCCAATACTTGATATATGACTAATTCATTACACATTTTCTAATGTACCATATATAATTATTTAATTTATTAGAAAATAATATGGCTTTTAAATTAAATTTTAAATATCACAGTCAACATATATTAGAAAAAGCTTTTGCCATCCATGGTGTTAATTTTTTACCCCTTTTGCTGTATATATTTTTGTTAATTTTCAACACCCCTATTAATCCTCGACATAAAAGATATTTATCTGTCAAAATTGATCGATCTAGGATTTAGTGGAGATTTTTGTTGATTTTTAATAACCTCTCGATTTAAAAGACTTTTATCCTTCTAGATTGATATAGAATTGATAGATTGATATAGTAAATTATAAGCGTTTTTATAATTGGGTTTTATGATCTTTATTTCAATTTCTTTAACACAATGTAAATTATAAACGTTTTTATAATTGGGTTTTGATTTCATTTAATTTATACAATTGAATTTATACAATTTCGGTTATTGATTGTTTAATCACTTTTTTATGTGTACCCGTGTGTTGACACGTTCGCGATCGAAAAACAAGAGACAGCATCAAACCAACGGAGTTTACTTGCAGCCCAAAAAATATAACAAAAAAATTGCTCATCTCGAGCGCAAAAACAAAAGGCAATAAAAACAAGACTTAGAACCGTTGGTTTGATTACATCTTATACAGGGTTAGTTAGATAAATTAATTAACCATATATATTAACCATATAAAATATTATATATGAATTATATAATATATTAATTATAATAATTTAATTATACAATATATGATTTAAAATAGATTAAAATATAATATATAAATCATATAACACATCAATTATAATAATTCTACAGAATCCTACAATATTAACAATTTGACTTTAACCGCTCTAACATCCCGCCCCCCTTGAAAGGATTTTCAATTGGTAATAGTGCGAGTTTGTGGATTGGACGCCGTATTACTCCTTTTGGGGTTTGCACATCAACAACACGAACCAAATTATCTGGACCCCTGATGCAATGCACGATTCGGCCCATCAACCAGCGTTGTGGAGGCATATTGTCTTCATGGATTAAAACCAGAACCCCCTCGGTGATGTTAGATTGTTCTTCTGTCCATTTGGTGCGTATCTGCAGCTCATTCAGATAGTCTCTAGACCATCTGCGCCAGAAGTGATGTTTGACTGCGGTTATACGAGACCATTTATCAATTAATGAAGCAGCTTCATACTGAGGACTTGATTCAGATAAAGTTTTGAGCGGCCCACCGATAAGAAAATGTGCTGGCGTTAGCGCTTCATAATCGCTCGGGTCACAAGAATGAGGTGTGATTGGTCGCGAATTTAAGATAGCTTCGATTTCAATCAGTGCTGTTCCAAGCTCCTCAAAGGTGAATCGAGTATTTGATAATGTTCGATACAGATGGCCTTTCGCGCTTTTTACAGCCGCTTCCCATAGACCTCCAAAGTGAGGTGCTCGGGGCGGTATAAAATTGAAATTTATGAATTGGTTGCTGCAAAAGGTCTGCAGCATCACTTGATTAGACTTCTCGAAAAACATTCTTTTTAACTCTGCTAGTTTGTTGTTAGCCCCAACGAAGTTCGTGGCGTTGTCGCAATAGATGTCTGATGATAACCCTCGTCTACCGATTAACCTTTTCAGTGCTGCAATAAATGCCTCCGTAGATAAGTCTGACACGGCTTCTAGATGAGCTGCCTTTGTAGACAAACAAACGAACACGGCTATATAGGTCTTATATGGAACCCGTCCCCGAATTCGGAGATACGTTAATATCGGACCGCAAAAATCTACCGCAGTACGCGCGAAAGGACGACTTGGAGTGAGGCGTTCGATTGGGAGATTACCCATCATTTGATTAAGTAGTTTGGGTTTATAACGCACGCAGTGAATACACGAGTGCACGACTCGGCGTGCAATTTCTCGAATATTAATTATCCAGAAGTTTAGTCGAGTAAGGGCAATTAGTGCTTTTGCGCCTGCATGATAGTTGCACAAGTGTATATGCCGAACATAAAGTTCCACAAAATAACAGCCCTTCGGCAACAAAATAGGGTGACGTTGGCCTACTGAGATGTCACTCAGCTCGAGGCGACCTCCCACCTTTAGTAATTGATAACCGAATACATTGTCCAGGAAGGGATTTAGATGCTTTAATGTACCTTCGGCTGGGTTCCCTCGTTGTAGGCGTTGTATATCAATTTCGAAGAATTGCTGTTGGATGACCCAAATAATACAGTGCAATGCCTTTTGTAGCTGAATAGGTTGGAGGGTACATTCTCCGTTCTTCAATTTATTCTTGGTTACATGATAAAAACGCTGTACCTGCGCTATTACTCGTAGCATCTTAGTGTATGAACTATATCTTGACAATACCTGTAATACGTAGTTGTCTTCATTTGTGTTAACGAATACAACCTTTCGCGTCTCTTTATTGACTTCTTCCATATCCAGGTTGTGACATTTCAAATGCGGCCAGTATTTATCAGCGAGTAACAAAAATTCCGGCCCCGTAAACCAACAAGACTCTGATAATTGGCGGATGTTACAGCCGCGCGACACAACATCTGCCGGGTTGGATTGGGTAGGAACGTGTCTCCATTGCCCATTTGCGGTAATATCTTGAATTTCCGCTACTCGATTGCCAACGAATGCAGACAGGGTTGATGAGTGCTGCTTCAACCAATGTAATACAATCTGTGAATCAGTCCAAAAAAACGTTTCACCCTTAAATTGCGCAAATATTGGTTGGACCTTCTGATACAGTTTGGCAAGAAGTAAGGCACCACAGAGTTCTAGTTTAGGTAGCGACTTCCGCTTTATAGGTGCCACACGGGATTTTGCAGTGAATAGCCTGACCGTCACCTTACCTGATGTGTTTTGTGATCGGAGAAATATACAGCAACCATATGCGCGTATTGAAGCGTCACAGAAACCGTGTACATCAACCTGTTGATAGTTTATGGATAGGCAGTACCTCGGCACCTTAACCGATGAAAGCGTTGTAAGATCTTGAATAAATGTTTTCCAAGCTGAGTGAAGATTTTGAGGGACTGACTCGTCCCAGTCCACACGCAAAAGCCACAATTCTTGCATCATAATTTTGGCTACGAGTATGATCGGTGCTAGTAATCCAAGCGGGTCGAATAATGAAGACGCAAGGGATAAGATGGTGCGTTTTGTTACAATATGACCTGGTTGTGCATTAAACGAAAATAGGAAAACATCTTGCATTTGGTGCCACTTGATGCCTAGAGCGCTGGTGACTGTATCTGTATCAAGATTCAAACTCTTTGTTGTAGTATCGCTGATGAAGTCATGATGGTTTGAATGCCATTTGTCAAGATCGAAGCAACCCTTCTGTAGAATGGCCGTTAACTGATGTCTGATATTGGTGAGTTGATCAATGGAATCTGCTCCACCTAAGAAGTCGTCGACAAAGAACGCTGATTTAATGAGTGCAGCGCCTATTGGGTATTGTGTTTCAAATTTGTCCGCCAAATACTGCAAACTCCTGGTTGCTAGGAAAGGTGCTGATGCAGTACCATAAGTGACTGTATTCAACTCGTAAGTACTAACAGGATCGGACTCCGTATCTCGCCAAAAAATATATTGGAATTTTCGATCTGGTTCATCTATCAGTATCTGTCGGTACATCTTAACAATGTCAGCCGTCAAGGCATATCGGTGCAAACGAAATTGAAGTAGCAACAAATATAACTCCGACTGAATTGTCGGGCCGACCAGTAGAATATCATTTAATGAACGTTGCGAAGTTGTTGGACATGACGCATCAAAAACCACCCTCAGCTTGGTCGAAGTGCTCGACGGTTTTAAAACACAATGATGAGGGATATAATAATGAGGTTCGTTGGTTTTCGGAGTCTCAACACGCGTCATGTGTCCGAGCTCTCGATATTGTTTCATGAATTCTTGATAGTCTTGCTTCAGTGCACGATTAGATGACAATCGCCGTTCTACAGAATAAAAACGGCGCAAGGCGATATTGTGTGTCAAACCAAGACAATCTGGTGAATCTTTGAATGGTAACCGAACGACAATTCTTCCCATCGCATTTTGGTGAACCGTTTCACGATATAATGACTCACACGCAACATGTGCTGGTGACCATGACTTTGAAGCCGATTGCACTTCCTCTATCTTCCACATCATTTCTAATTGATCGGAGACTGTATCTTCAACTGATAATAGGCATTTTGCTGCTGGTGATGCAAATGGCTGACCCTTGTACTTGCCAGATACAATCCATCCTAATAGTGTTTTTTGAAGTACTGGAAGATTTTCACCTAGTTTGATTTGACCGACAGACAAAATATCAAAGAAACTTTCAGCTCCAAGCAAAAGATCAACGCGCTTGGATTTAAAGAATTGCTCATCGGCGAGAGGTGTATTTGGTGGAACCTTCCACGACGATATATCGATTTCAGAACTTGGTTGATATGCGATGTGATTCGTAATACCAAAGTTTAAAGCAAGTTCAAAATTTGAATGACGAGATTTGATTGATGTGAACGTCTGATACTTAATGTTGGTCAACGAACTACCAATACTGGAAACATGCAACCGATGTTTATGTTTTGCTAAACTAAGCTTCTTTGAAAACTCCTCCGTTATGAAGTTGACCTGAGAGCATGAATCAAGTAAGGCTCTACCCACTTGATAACTTCCCGATGAATCCTTCACTAAAACCAATGCAGTGGCAAGAATTATTTGCTCGGCCGATGACATATTAAGATGGGGATGGCTGGCAACGTTGTCGTTGGGCATAGCAGCGTGTTCTGTGCGTCGTGATGATCCCGCGCTCTTAATATTCGTTGGCAATTGCGAATGATGCAAGAGAGTGTGATGTGGCTTTGCGCAAACCTTACATTTAAACGTTGATGTACAATTAACCACATGATGGCGTGGCGATAAGCAGTTTATGCAGAGTTTTAGGCTCTTCACCTTTTCAAACCTTTGAACCACCTCCAGTGCCTTAAAACGATGACAATTCTGTATTAGGTGTTCATTGCTAGAACAAAATGAGCAAGAATTGCTAGATGTAGATGCAACAAATGCGTATTGTTTTGAGCGTCTGTTAGTCTTGGAGTTAAGACTATTAGGTTTACGTTGTGATGATGACTGATTGCCGTTTCCACTGTCAAGTGATTCGAGAAACTGGCAATGTCTATCCAACAATTTTGAGCAATCTTCCCAACTGGGTAATGTGTCAAAGTTACGCGATTCATTCCATTTCCTACGTGTAATTGCGTCCGTTTTTTGCATGATTAACGAGATAAGTAGAGCCTCACATATTTGTTTCTCTGTACCTAGCGAACAGAGTGAACCATACAAAGCGGATGCATTGTTTACCAGACTACGGAGTTGTTGGCTTGACTGACCCGATACTGCTGGTAGATCAAATAGTGTCGCGATATTTTCGGCGAAGATTAGGCTATTATTGTCATAGCGCGATTTAAGCCTATCCAGAGCCTTTGGATAGTTTTCATTCGAAATAGGAAATGCCTGTACTGTCTCTAGAGCTTGACCAGTAAGGCAGTTCAGCAAGTGATTAAATTTTTCAATATTTGTGAGGTATATTTCGCGATCTATGTATGATTTGGAGAAACGAATTAATAAAATTGTTATAATCCGAGTACTTACCACTGAATGTAGGTAATTTTAACAGTGGTAATTTTTTACTTGAGGTGGGCATCATTGCTGTTACGTCTAGCACTGATGCATTGTGGGCCTCTTCCTGCAGTTGAGACATGATTAATATTTTGGTGGAAACGTATAGGTCTTCTAATTCATCTCTAGCTGAGTCAGTTGCATCTAATTTCTCGATCAACGTCTGAAAAGCTAAGATTTGTTTAAAATATGATTCTAAAATACCTAGTCGACATTTCAGTTCTGGTTGTGAGAGCGAATTACTCTTTCCTTTGACGAACGCCTTGATTCTTGAAATACTCGCTTTCGTCGAGGCTCGCTGTTGTTTTAGTTCTGACAGTTCTGCCGTAGTGGTTGGCTCTGCCGTTGCCATTGAAACAGTTGTAGATACTTGAGAACAGCAAAGGATTTGACGAAGTCGAAAAGTCACAATAGCAACAGTGAGCTTTCCGAAATTGAACTGCTCTTACGGTGGTTGTTGTCAGACGCGACGTTGACGAACCCGCACACTTACTGATTGGAAGCAAATATTAACCAGTAATCAACAAGTAAGTTAACTTGTTGTTGTTGTTGTAATTGTTCAGCGTGACCTTGATGCGGACACGAGGTTCTATTTGGCGCTTAGCAGAACCTAAGCCGAGAACCATAGAATGCACAATAGTACACACGTACGATAGTATATAGTATATATGTACAGATGTAGGATATTATTAAAGTTAGCACACTTTAGATATATAACCGTTTAGGAGCAATACTCACACGAGCACATTATGGTTACAAATTAACCAAATACAATAAAAGCGAAAGTATGTACAATCAACAAGTAAAGATAGCTTGTTGTTGTTATTTTAACTGTCGAGCACGACCTTGATGCGGACACGAGATTCTATTTTGAGGTTAGCGGACCTAAACCGAGAACCACCAATTGCACAAGAGTATATACGTACGATAGTACATATGTAATATATATATAGATGTACGATATATTATAATGGTTAGCACACGTTAGCTATATAGCTGGTTAGAAAAAGTATTCACACGCGCACATTAATGGTTACAATTATCCAAAAACAATAAAAGCGAAAGTATGTACAATCAACAAGTAAAGATAGCTTGTTGTTGTTATTTTAAATGTCGAGCACGACCTTGATGCGGACACGAGGTTCTGATTTGAGGTTAGCGGACCTAAACCGAGAACCACCAATTGCACAAGAGTATATACGTACGATAGTACATAGGTAATATATATATAGATGTACGATATATTATAATGGTTAGCACACGTTAGCTATATAACTGGTTAGAAGAAATATTCACACGCGCACATAATGGTTACAAATTAACCAAAAACAATAAAAGCGAAAGTATGTACAATCAACAAGTAAAGGTATCTTGTTGTTGTAATGTCGAGCGCGATCTTGATGCGGACA
>NC_051847.1:38974967-39005780 GCF_002237135.1 Teleopsis dalmanni
GTAAATTATAAGCGTTTTTATAATTGGGTTTTATGATCTTTATTTCAATTTCTTTAACACAATGTAAATTATAAACGTTTTTATAATTGGGTTTTGATTTCATTTAATTTATACAATTGAATTTATACAATTTCGGTTATTGATTGTTTAATCACTTTTTTATGTGTACCCGTGTGTTGACACGTTCGCGATCGAAAAACAAGAGACAGCATCAAACCAACGGAGTTTACTTGCAGCCCAAAAAATATAACAAAAAAATTGCTCATCTCGAGCGCAAAAACAAAAGGCAATAAAACAAGACTTAGAACCGTTGGTTTGATTACATCTTATACAGGGTTAGTTAGGTAAATTAATTAACCATATATTAACCATATAAAATATTATATATATATATGAATTATATAATATATTAATTATAATAATTTAATTATACAATATGATTTACAATAGATTAAAATATAATAAATTATAATATATAAATCATATAACACATCAATTAATAATTCTACAGATTCCTACAATATTAACAATTTGACTTTAACCGCTCTAACATCCCGCCCCCCTTGAAAGGATTTTCAATTGGTAATAGTGCGAGTTTGTGGATTGGACGGCGTATTACTCCTTTTGGGGTTTGCACATCAACAACACGAACCAAATTATCTGGACCCCTGATGCAATGCACGATTCGGCCCATCAACCAGCGTAGTGGAGGCATATTGTCTTCATGGATTAGAACCAGAGCCCCCTCGGTGATGTTAGATTGTTCTTCTGTCCATTTGGTGCGTATCTGCAGCTCATTCAGATAGTCTCTAGACCATCTGCGCCAGAAGTGATGTTTGACTGCGGTTATACGAGACCATTTATCAATTAATGAAGCAGCTTCATACTGAGGACTTGGTTCAGATAAAGTTTTGAGCGGCCCACCGATAAGAAAATGTGCTGGCGTTAGCGCTTCATAATCGCTCGGGTCACAAGAATGAGGTGTGATTGGTCGCGAATTTAAGATAGCTTCGATTTCAATCAGTGCTGTTCCAAGCTCCTCAAAGGTGAATCGAGTATTTGATAGTGTTCGATACAGATGGCCTTTCGCGCTTTTTACAGCCGCTTCCCATAGACCTCCAAAGTGAGGTGCTCGGGGCGGTATAAAATTGAAATTTATGAATTGGTTGCTGCAAAAGGTCTGCAGCATCACTTGATTAGACTTCTCGAAAAACATTCTTTTTAACTCTGCTAGTTTGTTGTTAGCCCCAACGAAGTTCGTGGCGTTGTCGCAATAGATGTTTGATGGTAACCCTCGTCTACCGATTAACCTTTTCAGTGCTGCAATAAATGCCTCCGTAGATAAGTCTGACACGGCTTCTAGATGAGCTGCCCTTGTAGACAAACAAACGAACACGGCTATATAGGTCTTATATGGAACCCGTCCCCGAATTCGGAGATACGTTAATATCGGACCGCAAAAATCTACCGCAGTACGCGCGAATGGACGGCTTGGAGTGAGGCGTTCGATTGGGAGATTACCCATCATTTGATTAAGTAGTTTGGGTTTATAACGCACGCAGTGAATACACGAGTGCACGACTCGGCATGCAATTTCTCGAATATTAATTATCCAGAAGTTTAGTCGAGTAAGGGCAATTAGTGCTTTTGCGCCTGCATGATAGTTGCACAAGTGTATATGCCGAACATAAAGTTCCACAAAATAACAGCCCTTCGGCAACAAAATAGGGTGACGTTGGCCTACTGAGATGTCACTCAGCTCGAGGCGACCTCCCACCTTTAGTAATTGATAACCGAATACATTGTCCAGGAAGGGATTTAGATGCTTTAATGTACCTTCAGCGGGTTGCCTCGTTGTAGGTGTTGTATATCAATTTCGAATAATTGCTGTTGGATGACCCAAATAATACAGTGCAATGCCTTTTGTAGCTGAATAGGTTGGAGGGTACATTCTCCGTTCTTCAATTTATTCTTGGTTACATGATAAAAACGCTGTACCTGCGCTATTACTCGTAGCATCTTAGTGTATGAACTATATCTTGACAATACCTGTAATACGTAGTTGTCTTCATTTGTGTTAACGAATACAACCTTTCGCGTCTCTTTATTGACTTCTTCCATATCCAGGTTGTGACATTTCAAATGCGGCCAGTATTTATCAGCGAGTAACAAAAATTCCGGCCCCGTAAACCAACAAGACTCTGATAATTGGCGGATGTTACAGCCGCGCGACACAACATCTGCCGGGTTGGATTGGGTAGGAACGTGTCTCCATTGCCCATTTGCGGTAATATCTTGAATTTCCGCTACTCGATTGCCAACGAATGCAGACAGGGTTGATGAGTGCTGCTTCAACCAATGTAATACAATCTGTGAATCAGTCCAAAAAAACGTTTCACCCTTAAATTGCGCAAATATTGGTTGGACCTTCTGATACAGTTTGGCAAGAAGTAAGGCACCACAGAGTTCTAGTTTAGGTAGCGACTTCCGCTTTATAGGTGCCACACGGGATTTTGCAGTGAATAGCCTGACCGTCACCTTACCTGATGTGTTTTGTGATCGGAGAAATATACAGCAACCATATGCGCGTATTGAAGCGTCACAGAAACCGTGTACATCAACCTGTTGATAGTTTATGGATAGGCAGTACCTCGGCACCTTAACCGATGAAAGCGTTGTAAGATCTTGAATAAATGTTTTCCAAGCTGAGTGAAGATTTTGAGGGACTGACTCGTCCCAATCCACACGCAAAAGCCACAATTCTTGCATCATAATTTTGGCTACGAGTATGATCGGTGCTAGTAATCCAAGCGGGTCGAATAATGAAGACGCAAGGGATAAGATGGTGCGTTTTGTTACAATATGACCTGGTTGTGCATTAAACGAAAATAGGAAAACATCTTGCATTTGGTGCCACTTGATGCCTAGAGCGCTGGTGACTGTATCTGTATCAAGATTCAAACTCTTTGTTGTAGTATCGCTGATGAAGTCATGATGGTTTGAATGCCATTTGTCAAGATCGAAGCAACCCTTCTGTAGAATGGCCGTTAACTGATGTCTGATATTGGTGAGTTGATCAATGGAATCTGCTCCACCTAAGAAGTCGTCGACAAAAAACGATGATTTAATGAGTGCAGCGCCTATTGGGTATTGTGTTTCAAATTTGTCCGCCAAATACTGCAAACTCCTGGTTGCTAGGAAAGGTGCTGATGCAGTACCATAAGTGACTGTATTCAACTCGTAAGTACTAACAGGATCGGACTCCGTATCTCGCCAAAAAATATATTGGAATTTTCGATCTGGTTCATCTATCAGTATCTGTCGGTACATCTTAACAATGTCAGCCGTCAAGGCATATCGGTGCAAACGAAATTGAAGTAGCAACAAATATAACTCCGACTGAATTGTCGGGCCGACCAGTAGAATATCATTTAATGAACGTTGCGAAGTTGTTGGACATGACGCATCAAAAACCACCCTCAGCTTGGTCGAAGTGCTCGACGGTTTTAAAACACAATGATGAGGGATATAATAATGAGGTTCGTTGGGTTTCGGAGTCTCAACACGCGTCATGTGTCCGAGCTCTCGATATTGTTTCATGAATTCTTGATAGTCTTGCTTCAGTGCACGATTAGATGACAATCGCCGTTCTACAGAATAAAAACGGCGCAAGGCGATATTGTGTGTCAAACCAAGACAATCTGGTGAATCTTTGAATGGTAACCGAACGACAATTCTTCCCATCGCATTTTGGTGAACCGTTTCACGATATAATGACTCACACGCAACATGTGCTGGTGACCATGATTTTGAAGCCGATTGCACTTCCTCTATCTTCCACATCATTTCTAATTGATCGGAGACTGTATCTTCAACTGATAATAGGCATTTTGCTGCTGGTGATGCAAATGGCTGACCCTTGTACTTGCCAGATACAATCCATCCTAATAGTGTTTTTTGAAGTACTGGAAGATTTTCACCTAGTTTGATTTGACCGACAGACAAAATATCAAAGAAACTTTCAGCTCCAAGCAAAAGATCAACGCGCTTGGATTTAAAGAATTGCTCATCGGCGAGAGGTGTATTTGGTGGAACCTTCCACGACGATATATCGATTTCAGAACTTGGTTGATATGCGATGTGATTCGTAATACCAAAGTTTAAAGCAAGTTCAAAATTTGAATGACGAGATTTGATTGATGTGAGCGTCTGATACTTAATGTTGGTCAACGAACTACCAATACTGGAAACATGCAACCGATGTTTATGTTTTGCTAAACTAAGCTTCTTTGAAAACTCCTCCGTTATGAAGTTGACCTGAGAGCATGAATCAAGTAAGGCTCTACCCACTTGATAACTTCCCGATGAATCCTTCACTAAAACCAATGCCGTGGCAAGAATTATTTGCTCGGCCGATGACATATTAAGATGGGAATGGCTGGCAACGTTGTCGTTGGGCATAGCAGCGTGTTCTGTGCGTCGTGATGATCCCGCGCTCTTAATATTCGTTGGCAATTGCGAATGATGCAAGAGAGTGTGATGTGGCTTTGCGCAAACCTTACATTTAAACGTTGATGTACAATTAACCACATGATGGCGTGGCGATAAGCAGTTTATGCAGAGTTTTAGGCTCTTCACCTTTTCAAACCTTTGAACCACCTCCAGTGCCTTAAAACGATGACAATTCTGTATTAGGTGTTCATTGCTAGAACAAAATGAGCAAGAATTGCTAGATGTAGATGCAACAAATGCGTATTGTTTTGAGCGTCTGTTAGTCTTGGAGTTAAGACTATTAGGTTTACGTTGTGATGATGACTGATTGCCGTTTCCACTGTCAAGTGATTCGAGAAACTGGCAATGTCTATCCAACAATTTTGAGCAATCTTCCCAACTGGGTAATGTGTCAAAGTTACGCGATTCATTCCATTTCCTACGTGTAATTGCGTCCGTTTTTTGCATGATTAACGAGATAAGTAGAGCCTCACATATTTGTTTCTCTGTACCTAGCGAACAGAGTGAACCATACAAAGCGGATGCATTGTTTACCAGACTACGGAGTTGTTGGCTTGACTGACCCGATACTGCTGGTAGATCAAATAGTGTCGCGATATTTTCGGCGAAGATTAGGCTATTATTGTCATAGCGCGATTTAAGCCTATCCAGAGCCTTTGGATAGTTTTCATTCGAAATAGGAAATGCCTGTACTGTCTCTAGAGCTTGACCAGTAAGGCAGTTCAGCAAGTGATTAAATTTTTCAATATTTGTGAGGTATATTTCGCGATCTATGTATGATTTGGAGAAACGAATTAATAAAATTGTTATAATCCGAGTACTTACCACTGAATGTAGGTAATTTTAACAGTGGTAATTTTTTACTTGAGGTGGGCATCATTGCTGTTACGTCTAGCACTGATGCATTGTGGGCCTCTTCCTGCAGTTGAGACATGATTAATATTTTGGTGGAAACGTATAGGTCTTCTAATTCATCTCTAGCTGAGTCAGTTGCATCTAATTTCTCGATCAACGTCTGAAAAGCTAAGATTTGTTTAAAATATGATTCTAAAATACCTAGTCGACATTTCAGTTCTGGTTGTGAGAGCGAATTACTCTTTCCTTTGACGAACGCCTTGATTCTTGAAATACTCGCTTTCGTCGAGGCTCGCTGTTGTTTTAGTTCTGACAGTTCTGCCGTAGTGGTTGGCTCTGCCGTTGCCATTGAAACAGTTGTAGATACTTGAGAACAGCAAAGGATTTGACGAAGTCGAAAAGTCACAATAGCAACAGTGAGCTTTCCGAAATTGAACTGCTCTTACGGTGGTTGTTGTCAGACGCGACGTTGACGAACCCGCACACTTACTGATTGGAAGCAAATATTAACCAGTAATCAACAAGTAAGTTAACTTGTTGTTGTTGTTGTAATTGTTCAGCGTGACCTTGATGCGGACACGAGGTTCTATTTGGCGCTTAGCAGAACCTAAGCCGAGAACCATAGAATGCACAATAGTACACACGTACGATAGTATATAGTATATATGTACAGATGTACGATATTATTAAAGTTAGCACACTTTAGATATATAACCGTTTAGGAGCAATACTCACACGAGCACATTATGGTTACAAATTAACCAAATACAATAAAAGCGAAAGTATGTACAATCAACAAGTAAAGATAGCTTGTTGTTGTTATTTTAACTGTCGAGCACGACCTTGATGCGGACACGAGATTCTATTTTGAGGTTAGCGGACCTAAACCGAGAACCACCAATTGCACAAGAGTATATACGTACGATAGTACATATGTAATATATATATAGATGTACGATATATTATAATGGTTAGCACACGTTAGCTATATAGCTGGTTAGAAAAAGTATTCACACGCGCACATTAATGGTTACAAATTATCCAAAAACAATAAAAGCGAAAGTATGTACAATCAACAAGTAAAGATAGCTTGTTGTTGTTATTTTAAATGTCGAGCACGACCTTGATGCGGACACGAGGTTCTGATTTGAGGTTAGCGGACCTAAACCGAGAACCACCAATTGCACAAGAGTATATACGTACGATAGTACATAGGTAATATATATATAGATGTACGATATATTATAATGGTTAGCACACGTTAGCTATATAACTGGTTAGAAGAAATATTCACACGCGCACTTTAATGGTTACAAATTAACCAAAAACAATAAAAGCGAAAGTATGTACAATCAACAAGTAAAGATATCTTGTTGTTGTGAATTTAACTGTCGAGCGCGATCTTGATGCGGACACGAGGTTCTGTTTTGAGGTTAGCGTACCTAAACCGAGAACCACCAATTGGACAATAGTATATACGTACGATAGTACATATGTAGTATATATAGACGTACGATATATTATAATAGTTAGCACGCGTTAGCTATATAACTGGTTAGAAGAAATATTCACACGCGCACTTTAATGGTTACAAATTAACCAAAAACAATAAAAGCGAAAGTAGGTACAATCAACAAGTAAAGGTATCTTGTTGTTGTAATGTCGAGCGCGATCTTGATGCGGACACGAGGTTCTGGTTTGAGGTTAGCGGACCTAAACCGAGAACCACCAATTGCACAATAATATATACGTACGATAGAAATATGTAATATATTATAATTGTACGATATATTTATGGTTAGCACACGTTAGCTATATAGCTGGTTAGAAAAAGTATTCAACGCACATTATGGTTAAAATACCCAAAAAAATAAAGCGAAAGTAACAATCAACAGTAAAGGACTTGTTCGTTATTAAATGTCGAGCAACGACCTGAGCGGACACGAGTTCTGATGAGGTTGCGACTAACGAGAACACCAATGCACAAGAGTATATACGTACGATAGTACATAGGTAATATATATATAGATGTACGATATATTATAATGGTTAGCACACGTTAGCTATATAGCTGGTTAGAAAAAGTATTCACACGCGCACATTATGGTTACAAATTAACCAAAAACAATAAAAGCGAAAGTATATACAATCAACAAGTAAAGGTATCTTGTTGTTGTTATTTTAAATGTCGAGCACGACCTTGATGCGGACACGAGGTTCTGATTTGAGGTTAGCGGACCTAAACCGAGAACCACCAATTGCACAAGAGTATATACGTACGATAGTACATAGGTAATATATATATAGATGTACGATATATTATAATGGTTAGCACACGTTAGCTATATAGCTGGTTAGAAAAAGTATTCACACGCGCACTTTATGGTTACAAATTAACCAAAAACAATAAAAGCGAAAGTATATACAATCAACAAGTAAAGGTATCTTGTTGTTGTAATGTCGAGCGCGATCTTGATGCGGACACGAGGTTCTGGTTTGAGGTTAGCGGACCTAAACCGAGAACCACCAATTGCACAATAGTATATACGTTCGACAGTCCACAGAATAGCCGTGTGGAAGAAATGCACACACGCGTACACTAATGATTACAAACTTAATAAAAAAAAATGATTACCACACGTGGGTAATATTTAGATTTTTTAACAAATTGGAGATTAATAACCACTATTAAAATTGCAAAAAGTCCTGTCACGGTCGCCAATGTAAATTATAAGCGTTTTTATAATTGGGGTTTGTGATCTTTATTTCAATTTCTTTAACACAATGTAAATTATAAACGTTTTTATAATTGGGTTTTGATTTCATTTAATTTATACAATTGAATTTATACAATTTCGGTTATATATATATTGATTGTTTAATCACTTTTTTATGTGTACCCGTGTGTTGACACGTTCGCGATCGAAAAACAAGAGACAGAATCAAACCAACGGAGTTTACTTGCAGCCAAAAAATATAACAATAAAATTTGCTCATCTCGAGCGCAAAAAAAACAAAAGGCAATAAAACAAGACTTAGAACCGTTGGTTTGATTGCATCTTATACAGGGTTAGTTAGGTAAATTAATTAACCATATATTAACCATATAAAATATTATATATATATATGAATTATATAATATATTAATTATAATAATTTAATTATACAATATGATTTACAATAGATTAAAATATAATAAATTATAATATATAAATCATATAACACATCAATTAATAATTCTACAGAATCCTACAATATTAACAATTTGACTTTAACCGCTCTAACAGATGACATAGATTGATAGATAGATTGATATAGATTCAAATTGCTTATTCGGGTTATGTTATTAGATATCATAGTTTAAAAAGTGCAAAACTGAGATTTATAACTGGATTGAAGATATTTTACTTAATATCACCTTTCAATGTGAATCACTGATAGCTGCAAGTTCTAAGAAATGCCAGATAAAACATTCCCTTATTTTATTTGTTAGTGCCTTGCGATTGTCTGGAAACGCATTCAATATATGTACTTGACCTTGATTGAATGGTTTATAAGAACTATTAACTAAAACATATTAAACTTTAATATGTTTAATATAGTAAAATTAATTCTTCTTCAAAACTCAATATCAGACTGTTCATCGGTGAAGATGAAAGACTTATTAAATTACCTATATTCAACGAGATGGATTTAGTCTCTATTCTTCTATACTAGGGTTCTTGCGAGGAATGTGGTAGCAAAACGGCAAAGAATCGTTAATACATGGTACAAGGAAGTTATCTAATGGCCTGCCACTGTAATCAACCAACCAACTAACACGTTTTTCGACCAAAAATTTTTCTTTCCATTTATTCATGACAACCAAGTCGTCGTTTTAAAATTTTTTGACTGATGTGGATGCAATTATTATTAAATAATTACTGCTTTTACTAGCTAAATTTTTTAAGAACTAAAATTTGTAAAATTAATTTATATGAGTTTTATTTCAGCGAAAATATTAAAATACAATGAAAAAAATTATACAAAAAAGTTTTCCCATACCGGGAATCGAACCCGGGCCTCCCGGGTGAGAGCCGGGTATCCTAACCACTAGACAATATGGGATTGTACGAGACGATGGCATCTATAATTATTGAGCTACGAATTTTAATATTGAAAGCAATTCTTTTTATTTTTCTAAATTATATTTTTTATTTTATTTACAACTTATTAAACGTATATTATATCAATTTATGATAACCGAAATTAATCTCTTAAAATATATTATTTTTTTCGTGATTATTGCCTTTAAAAATTAAAAAATATATATAATTATTTTTGTGTTGTTTTAAAATATTTTATGCAATAATTAAAAATAAAGTTTCTATAATACGAATATATTATTTTTAAGAGTAATAAAATGACATCTCTTCAGAACATAAAAAAGTACTAGTGTAAAATATTTTACACAAATAAAAAAAATTAATTATACAGTTATTGATATCGATTTCAATGCATTGATTTTTAAGATCTTTAATAGATTTTCTAAAAAAGATATAAATCTAAATAAAAATATGTGTACATTACTTAAGCAAATAGTTAGCAATGTCATACTGACATATACATATTAAGACATAATACTAAATACTAGACTAGACTACATATTCTTAATGAGTTTATTTTGCATATATTTTTATAAATTTATTCCTTAAGAATAATTTCTTAAAACGAATTTAAACATTTACCTTAATTTATTTGAATAATTATTTTAGATACAAGTATCTTATAGATACATTTTTGTTAAGAAAAATATTAAAAATTTAGCAAGCAACCCAATATATCCCATATGGTCTAGTGGCTAGGATATCTGGCTTTCACCCAGAAGGCCCGGGTTCGATTCCCGGTATGGGAAATTTTTTTTTAAATTTAATTTATATCTTTTTTTAGTATATTATAGCAATTTTTCCAACTTTAATCACTAATTTAAGAAATTTGAAGCAATAAGAGAGCTCGATAATACAACTTATTATTTTTAACTTATTAAAAAAGAAAATTGTATGTAAAGTGCTAACAACATTGTTTATGACTTCAGCAGATACATAGAAATGATGTATGAATAAAATATTTAAAAGTTTGTTGGTTATAATTTGAATAACACGATTTTAAATATTTAAATAAATAATAAGAAATATATATATTTTTAATTTTAATTGAAAATATGTTGAATGATATTTTGATTTAATTTATTAACCATACTCTAAAATTATATTCAACACGTGTTATAATTAAAGGTGACGTCATTTGTTCTAAACAAACTATTATATTATATATATAATATCAACGAAA
The DNA here is from genome assembly GCF_002237135.1 of Teleopsis dalmanni. Lineage (NCBI taxonomy): Eukaryota > Metazoa > Arthropoda > Insecta > Diptera > Diopsidae > Teleopsis > Teleopsis dalmanni. The sequence continues at coordinate 38,985,663 of NC_051847.1, forward strand.
TTTTTTGTTACTTTTGTTGGACTAGAAAAAAGATACAAATTTTAAACGCAACGAAAACATTGTTCAGATACTTTTAATAAGTAAGAGCATAGGGTTGCCAAGTAATCGAAGTATACCGTGAGTAGCACATACGATGAAATTTTTATGTCTCTCCTATTAACCAAACATATTGAAAATATTATTGTGTATCAAAAGTATACAAACTATAGTTACATCAATTATATCTTCCACTAATGATTATATATCCATAGTTTTATTCTATCGAGTTATATAAAATAGTTGATAATATATAAAAATTTCGCTGAGTTGGTAGCTCAGTATATAATACAATGGGCATATAAATTTAAAACAATTTTTGAATTTATAATTCTCAATAGCTTAAAAGGTAGATCAAATGACGTTGCTGGTTTTTTCTTACATTCTTCGGTCATGGTAGGACGAACTGACGTTCTATATACCATAAAAGTCATGTGATGATAGTCGGATTATGATCTCCGTGATTATATTCTACCTGCGGTTTCGATAGGGTTGCTCTTATCTGGGACTTAGCGGATCGACTGATGGCTACCCACTTTTATTAAATAATACATAGAATTTTTAAAAGAAAGATAGTTATTTATAGTTATTTTATTTACATGATCTGCATAGATCTACGTGAAACGAGTTTTGCTATGGAAGGTTTTGCGCTGTATTGTACTCAAAAGAAAAAAAGAAGCAAAAACTGTGATTTGATGATAGTTTTTATATGCTCCACATAGTCAATTGTTTCAAGGGCAATTTGAGAGATACTCACTATTTATTTATAAAACTATTTTTAAGTCTCAAATACAAAACTCGTTCTTGACTAGGAAAGTGCAAACTTATTTGTACTCGTTTTAAAAATATTTATGGTCTGCCACTAAAAAGTTAGTAAGCACAGATGATCTGCTTCTCACCTTAAATGTTTCAAATGTGCCAATAATTTAATAATAACATAAAAACATAAGTAAATTCTATGTTAAGTGTTCTAGCGGTTCTCAGATAAATGGTGCAACATAATTACCTTTTAAAGGTCTTACCTAGAAAGGTTTTATCTATTTAGCTCATAAGCCGGGAAAATACATTTCTTTAAAACTGCCATCAACTAATAAGACATGAAAACTAACAAAGATAGGTGAAATTCTACCAGTTCATATGCCAAGATACGAATTCGCGAGTTACTGTGTATAAAATAGATATGTACTACATTTAAGCCAATAATAGATTAAAATAGTTTGCTTCAAGACTATTAATAGACAGATAGAAAAATAATGCTAAATATATTTATTCATCAGCTAGATTGATTAATAACAATCACTGTACTCTGTAGACAGAAAAACTTAATCTTGTTAAAGAATGTCAATAAATGTTTTAAAAATTTAAACATCATTTTCTATATATAAAAGGTTTTTTGATATGTCTCATTAGTATGATATCGCCAAAGATTTGAAGTTTACTTAATTTCTGACACACTGCGGGTTATTTTAAGTATTATGAATGGTTTCATGGTCATGTCGTCCGAATGGTAGAAAGTGCTTTGGCTAGAAAGGTGTTTGATTCAATATCCGCAGGTGGAAAATGCAGAGAACAACGTTCGCTTCTTCAATGTAAGGACCGGGCGACCAATGATTTGGGAGTTCTCAATACTACCAACTGGCGACAGCAATTCACTGATCGGGTTGAAAGTGCTGAATGTTTAAAAATTATTTTATAAACAATAAATTTTTTTGTATGTATTATAATCAATAAAATTGGGTAGCCATCAGTCGATCCACTAAGTCCCAAATAAGAGCAACCCTATCGAAACCGCAGGTAGAATATAATCACGGAGATCATAATCCGACTATCATCACATGACTTTTATGGTATATAGAACGTCAGTTCGTCCTACCATGACCGAAGAATGTAAGAAAAAAAGCAGCGATGTCATTTGATCTATCTTTTAAGCTATTGAGAATTATAAATTCAATAATACCCATTTTAGGGTAATTTATGCCGACACAAACCTAAGGGAAGCAATAGTTCGCAATAATATAATATATCGGACGATTTTATTTTTTATGTTTTTTATATACAAATAAAAAGATATATTTTCCGCAGTTTTTTTATATCAGAAAAGGTGCTAATGAAATTATCATTCAATTATATTTTTATTAATATAATTGCTTTATTGAGTACAAATAAATTTTTTAGAACTCTTTAAAAATTAGTAAAATGAAAATAAAAATTAATAAAATTTATTTTCATTGAAAAAGCGGAAGTGGTTTTCTATTTTAACAAAAATAAAAAAGGAAAAATATTTTTTCACTTTGATATAATCTGCCTACTAACTCCACTCCTAAGAGGTTAAAATCCAGACAAAGCACAAAGTTTTAACAAAATTCTAGGCATAGGGAAAAAATTCTATATTTTTGGGTTTTTTTGTAGGAATGAAAAAAAGATTTTATAAAAGTAAAGCATTTATGATAAATGTTTTTGTGCACTGCTGACTCAAAACAGAAAAACTAAAATAAATTGTATCCTTTGTCGGTAAAAATATATCCGAAAAAAGCCTGCAAAACATTTTGCGTACACAATTGCATTTTTACTAAAATTTGGCAGAGATTTATGCTCCTCCGCACCAAATTTATTGGGAACCCAGCGAATATTCTGGAATTTTTTCCATCCTCAATGCAGCAGTTCAAGTTTAAAATTTATTGCGAAAATGCATTAGTTTTAATTACTTTTAATTAACTTTATTAAATGATGAAATTTATTTTATTATTAATACAACAACCCTGTTAAGTGCTGTTAAGCTCCGATATATTGTAAAATTGCAGCATTTAATTTCTTCAATGGCCTATTTTTTTTTATCGGACCTCGTTAAATAGAGTGTTCTATAAAATATATTTTAAAAATTTTTTTTCATTGTTAAAAAATTGAATATAATAAGAATATTTATGTATAAATGGTGATACAATTAATAACACTTGAGTTTTATTCAATAGTTCAACAGTCAATATTAATTTATAAAATTTAAGTGATTATTATTTTTTATATCCTTTATAAAAAGGCAATAATAATATTTTAATTCTAAGGTATGAGGAAAGGTACGTTATACCATGGATATTATTTTACAATTTATTGATTTGTAAAATGAATTAATTATAAATAGTAAATTAATTAATAACTACATATTTATTAAATTTTTTACAATTAATTAATAATTATGAAAATGGTAATTTTACAATTATGTTTTATGAATTAATTTTTCGATTATAAATAATTAATCGTACATAATAAATAAGATCAAGAAAAATGTATATTACACTCGTATAATATCCAATGAAATTTATATTTAAAGTTAATTACATTAATCAGACCTACTAACCTACTTTTCTATTTAAAGTTAAATACATTAATCAGTCCTACTAACCTACGAAAAGAAAGAAGAGTAACTCCTAGAAACCCACTAGTTAATATATATATATATATTATTATATATATAATATAATATATATATAAATATATAATATTATATATATATTAATATATAATAGTGTATATTATACTATACATTTATATTATACTTATATAATAATATATATATTATTATATATTTTATATATCTTATATATATAATTCTTCTGTACGTGTGTTGACAGTGAACTCCTCCTAAACGGCTGAACCGATTTTGATGAAATTTTTTGTGTGTGTTCAAGTGGATTCAAGGAAGGTTTAGATTCACAATTTGGCCCACTGGATAATGTCTTTTCAATCAATTTTTTATTTTTTGCTATCCATATACATTTATATTAAAAATTTAAAATTTATTCATGCTTACTTTGATTTGTTTAAAAACTTTAAAATCTCTAAAATGAATTGTAAAACTGCCCTTGCATAGCTTAAGTGCATTTAAATTCCGCAGCATAATTATAGGTGAGCCAATTTTTAATCTTAAGTTATGTGGTGGTATTCCTGGTAAATCCAGCGAAATTCAAAAATTCAACACACAAAAAAGAAGAATTATATATATAAAGATATAAATATCGTACAAAAAACAATGCCACGTCTTCGTGGACGAGGAGGAAATATTGGTCGACGGACTCGGAATTCACAATTACTCCTGAACCGTCGGTTAAATAGATCGGCAGAAAACAATGAAGATGTAAGAAACCAGGATACAATTACACGTGCTAATGAAAGTCAAGAGCAAGGCAACGAACGCCAGCAAAATTAATTGCAAGGGGAAACAACGTTCGCCGGGTCAGCTAGTATATTTATATATTTTAATAATATATATGACTATATATATTATATATATATATAATTAACTATATTATAGTGTATATATATATATATATATATATACTAGCTGACCCGGCGAACGTTGTTTCCCCTTGCAATTAATTTTCCTGGCATTTGTTGCGTTGCTCTTGACTTTCATTAGCACGTGTAATTATATCCTGGTTTCTTACATCTTCATTGTTTTCTGCCGATCTATTTAACCGACGGTTCTGGAGTAATTGTGAATTCCGAGTCCGTCGACCAATATTTCCTCCTCGTCCACGAAGACGTGGCATTGTTTTTTATGTACGATATTTATATCTTTATATATATAATTCTTCTTTTTTGTGTGTTGAATTTTTGAATTCGCTGGATTTACCAGGAATACCACCACATAACTTAAGATCCGCAGCTCACCTATAATTATGCTGCGGAATTTAAATGCACTTAAGCTATGCAACGTCAGTTTTACAATTCATTTTAGAGATTTTAAAGTTTTTAAACAAATCAAAGTAAGCTTGAATAAATTTTAAATTTTTAATATAAATGTATATGGATACCAAAAAATTAAAAATTGATTAAAAAGACATTATCCAGTGGACCAAATTGTGAATCTAAACCTTCCTTGAATCCACTTGAACACACAAAAAATTTCATCAAAATCGGTTCAGCCGTTTAGGAGGAGTTCACTGTCAACACACGTACAGAAGAATTATATATATAAGATATATATATATATATATACCTATTTTAAACCTAAGTCGAAATTACTTTATTGTTTCTCGAAGTATTCTTTTTTATGATTAATACATTTTTGTATGCATTCGACCCATTTGTCAAAGCATTTTTTCCAATTTTCTTCAGACACCTCCAAAACATGGTTTTTAAATGCAACAACGGCTTCTGCTTTCTCCGCCAACAAAAATCGTTGTTCTCGCAATTTAATCCTCACATTCAGGAACAAGAAAAAGTTATTGGGTGCCAAATCAGGACGGTACGGTGTACGGCGGATGACCCTTCAATTCAATTTTTTGAATGTTTAAAGAGTCAGTTGTTAGATGAGATGTGTGAGCACACGCATTGTCTTGATGGAGATGGGGAATGATCCGATGACGCTTGTTTGTCTTTCGTATATCACTGACGGCTTCCGGTGCACTAATGGTTGTATACTATTCGAAATTGGGCGTTTTATGTTTCTGTAATGGTATACTCGTACTTGCCACATGACTAATTTTCCCGAAAAAACAAGCGACCATTTGTGTAGAACAACTTTTATTGGATTTGGTTCGTCTCGAAACACCAATGCCGCCGACTGCTGTTATAATCTTATATACGTATTTTAAAGCACCGCCATTGTACTTCTTGAGCATTTGTGTGCTCCAATTGATACGAGCATCTTTTTTAGATTTTTTCAAAATATGGGGAATCCAACGAGAATAAACCTTATTCACGACTAAATGATAATGCAATATTTTATATATGCTGATGGAACTAATGCTTAGGGTTCCCTCAATCTCACAGTATGTTGCTAGATGATCTTGCATTATCAGTTATTGCACCGCAGCAACTTTTTTGGATTTCGGACGACCTGCACGATTTTCAGTGAGATCAGTTACCCCAGTGCAGCCACGATTAAAATCATTGTACCAGCGTTTTACAGTGGCAAAGGATGAAGTTTCATCGCGAAATGTGGAAGTAAGTTGATCAATGCTCTCTTGATGGATGTCTTGATAATCCAAGTCGAAAGTCTTAATCGCACGAAAACTTTTTCGCGTTAATTTAATTTCTTTCGCAAACATTCAATTTACAAATCACTCTAAAAAATACAAATACTCGAACGCTCTTTTGACAAAAAAGTCTAAGGTAAGTTATATTTAATAATGTCAAACTTTCGTGTGGAAACGTCAGATGACACCTGATAATCAGTGTTGCGAAGTCTCAATATATAAATAGTGACCCCTGTAACGAAGATATTTTTTTTTATTTTATACATGATGACTTTAAGAGCGAACTGAGAGTTAGTCGTCTATAGCAACCAAATACCGTAGAGCACTCACTGTTTACAGGATCGACAGAACTCTATTTTATATAAAGTGAGTACTGATTGGTATTTGTCTCTAATGAATGAATGGAATGATTGTTTGAATTATGGAAAGTATGATATATTATGCCGATATATTTCTAGACAGATAGATATTTAAAGCTGTGAAAATTTAATGAGTCCGCTTAGTAATTTTACGAGAAACCTGAACTATATTATAAACGACTGCTGTGGTTCTTATTAATGCGGAATTTCATCTGCAGTCATTCACTTTCGCTATTCTATCCCTAAAAGTGAACTTATTCGCTGCATTTTTATTATTTTGCAATTACTATTTGCACTAGATTTAGTCATAAAATTGAATTTAAAAATATTAAATTGACAAATTAAAAACTTTAACTTTACAAAAGCCTGCCTTATTGAATAAAAGACAAAAATTAAACGGAAACTTATTCACAGAGGAGAGAAGCTGCTGTCCACATTGAAAACTGCATTAGTAAGTGAATTATTTTTTAATGTCCTTTCAGAGAAAGTTTTCCACTGCAAAAATATTTGCTCGTGCATGAAAATTAAATAATAAATGCAATTAAAAACTTTTTGCAACTAAAATTAGTTGAATAAAATAATTTTTGTTGAGATACATTAATCAGACTCTCGAACAGCTTCATACTTAGTTTGGCATGTTTTATTATATAATTTTTATTATATAATATGGTGAATTATTGTCGCAATATAACAACTCTACAACTCTGCATATCCTGCTGTGAGAAATAAATTTTTTTATTATCCTTGTTAGTGGGTCATAAAAAGTTACACATTTTATAACTAAAATTTAGTACGAAAACGGGTTGAACGACACATTTTAATGGCGCTTATAAACAAATCGGATATAATGTTTTACGATTACTTGATTTTTATATGGAGTGATTTTTATTAAATATCTGCAGGATATATGACATACATATTTGTGCTCGTCTCATTGTTTTTGTAGTATTTTTCGTGTTGTTATATTGCCAAAAGGGAAATAACAGAGACTAGAATTTTTATTTGATATAAAAATCGTTTTGGTTTTTCAATGTAGAATAAAATAAGTAAACAAAAATGTAGAGAAATAATTTATAGATTTAAATTTATTGGCTTGGAATGATTTTAATTAGCATACAATAGCATACCATACCATATAATAAGTAGTCAAAGTAGGGACTAGTAGCTGTACTGGTATAGGTTAGGTAAACTTACAATTACAGGAACTACGACAAGTTGTTCAGTTCAAAAAATTCTTTATACATTTACATACATATAAATATATATATATATATATATACATATATATATATATATGCCTTAGTCCACCACTATGTATTAATATGTTGATTAGTATTTGAAAATAATGTTTAGTTTCCTGATGATGACTTTAAACTAAAGTCAAAATATCGAAAAAAAAAATTATTACAAAGTTAAAGTGTGATTTCTATTTTCCTAATTTTTATTTATATTTTTAACAATATAAAAAAATAAAGATTTGACCAATTAGCCTGAAAAAAAACACTTTATTAAAATTCTTTATATCATTCCGGTAAGGGGAATCTTACGGAGACAGTCATATGATGAGCGATCATGTTTATTTTTCGCTCTTTCTAGTCATGAACATTAAGGTATGTTATGCAGACAGTCAAATCACAATTATCTGTTATTAATTCATATGTTTACAATCAGTGCCAAAATAGGAAAAAAATAAAAAATATTTTCTATAGATAGTATTTCCACATAGATTCGATTAATTTAACATTGCTAGTCATACGTCATACGTCACACCCACAACTTTTATCTTTAAAGAAAATAGATTAAGTTAAACCTTATATAGATTTGAAATAGGCACCATATAGTATATTAATGATTTCTGTTATTTAAAGCAGTGATTGAAACTTCTTTCCCAGTTTAATTTGGAGTTGTTTAGCAATTTCCTGAGACCACATATATTTATACAGATATTATAATCCAAACTAGTCGTCTCAAAATCAATAAACAATTCTAGGTAAATAAAATTAGAAATAGAGCTTCAATCATCGCAGACACAGTTGGGATCCTATATGATATTTAAAACAAATCTAAATAATATTTTACTTTATCTAGTATCGCTAAGGAACAAAATATTTGGGTATGACATACGACCAGCTAGGTTAACCTGTTTTTATAGAAAGTTTGCAAGTAAAAACAAATTTATAACAATAGATATTTTATTACCTACCTTTGACAATTACATGCGTCAATAAGGTTAGATATTTCTCATCCACTGATAAGAGTATGTATATACCCAGAAAGCAGGGGTATACCAAGAAATAATTTTTAATAATTGTGGAATCATTTTATAATCTTATAAACTGTTTAAACAAGCGATGGAATCCTTTCCAATATCTGTTATTAGTTACTAAAAACAAGAGTAATTTTTTCAATTCATAAAATTGATATTAATCGCAGTACAAAAATAACTATTCATGACCCTTCATTATATTCATGACATATAAATCTTTTATAACAAATAAGTACTTAATCGCACTGTTAGGTAGTTACTACCTCACTAGTTTCAACTCTCTTGATTACCTACATTGGTTATGAATGCGTAGGACATCCATTTCGGAATAGCATCCTGGCGGAAGTTATTACACAGGTTTTTAAAATAATTTTAGACAACACATTTAACTGAATCTTTATCTGTATCTGTTCTGAATATATATCTGTATAATTTGTTTTAAGTTAGCATTGGACTTAAAGTCAGTTTTTTTTTAGAATATTAACTTTTATTTCGAGCGTTAATTTTTAGTATATTTCTATACGTATGTCGGCATATACGTATTCGCTTTTGCCATCATCAGGAAAGAGTATTCCTAATATTCTATTGGACTATTTTAAAGAAAATAAATCGGTTTTATCAAAAATAAACATTTTGTTCGTATTTATTAAATGTCCCTTTTACTCTGCAATACATCTTCTATGTATATTTATACGTAGACATATATTTTATCATAGGTGAATAAATACTTTTTATTCAATCTGAGCAATTTGTAAGTCGTGAATATAAATAACAGTTTGCAAAAATAAAAAATACCAATTTACCAATTCAAAATAATTAAAAAGTTAAAATAAAAAAGAAAAATTCATATCCAATTTGTGAACAAAATAATTTCAGCCAATTTTTGAGTGTCCTTTTAAGCCTTTTGTGATAATAGAACATTCCTACTTTTCACTTACTGATCCTCACTAATAACAACTTCATACATTCTTCCGCATACAATAAATCCAGTGAAAAAAAGAAATAAATACAAATTTAATAAAAATAAAAAATTAAAGCAGACAATTTGAACTTAGAAAAAAAAATTTTACTAAAAGGATAAAATTTTTAAATTCGGCAAATAAGCCACAAACGACAACAGGAACAGGATATGAAAAAAAGTAGTGAAAATAAAATAATACAACGCCAAAATGCACGCTCAATGAACGTTCATGGTTTGGCACTAGAGCAGAACACTCCAAAGGCAGCTAAAACACTGCCAAACATATGTACTTCCAGTCCAGCACAGCATAGTACAGCCCAGCACGGTCCAGTCAAACGCAAAGGATAAACGCTGCACTGCGATGACGAGGATGATGATGAGTAAATTCAGACAAGAACTAAATCGACCAAAAAAGTACATTCATACAAAATTAAGTGGATTGTACTTTCATGGCATGGTACGAAGTGGCATGGCTCATTTTACTTACTTGGACTTTAATGCAAACACACGCTTATGCCCATTTTTAGCTAAAATTTTATATTTTTTGCGCAATTCAATCAAAAAATAAAAAAAATAAAAAAAAAATAGGAATAAAAAAATATTTAGTTTTGTTGAGGCAATTGGTCGCCATTGCGTTGCAGCTGGCATTGACATTCGACAATGGCATCTTCTACGCCCAGACAATGTCAGTGGCACATGTAACGGCCCCCAGTACACATACGGCCCGGCCACTAGCCGTGATACGTGTAGTTAAATATTTTCTATTAGGTTTTGTGTAGAGTTTTGTGTCCTACCAATTTGATTTATTTTATTTTTTTGCATTCACTTTTTATTTTTTTTATTTTTTGACTTTTCTTTTAGTTTTGGTTGATAATTCTATAAAATCCCTTCCGGGTATCAATGTTGTTTGGTTACCGATAAAACGTTCCTTTTTTCCAATTATTTCAGTTGAATGAACTTTCAGGATTTATGCGGCATTTTCTATTCCAATCCTATGCTTTTTAAGTTAGAACACACAATTTTCTATTTTATCTATATGTTGTATGTAGATGGTTTAAAAAATCAAAATTTTACTCATTGAGTCTATTAAGGGGAACTCGATTCAAAATTATTTAAAATTATTCAAAACCTATAAAATTTTTAATTGTAAAAAAATTATATTCAATTTAATCTTATAAACAGTCAAGTAAGAATGATCGACCCCAAGTTTTTAGAATTTGAGATCCCAGACATTTATTAATTAACCCCATTAATAGTTTCTTTCTCATACCATAGTTAGAAATATATCTATTATATGCAATGCTGATTCCTGAATCTCATAGAAATGCCTACAAAAATTGTCGTTATCTAAATCAATTTTCTCGAAATAGTATTCCGCAGTCCAATCCCGCAGTCAGAATTTTTTATCGCTAGAAGTTTTCAGATAATTTTAAAAATTTTAAATTAATTTTATATTATGAAATAGTCAGGTATTATAGATAATGAATATATATAAGTAAAGGTAAGAAAAGCTCTTCATTCCACATTGTCTAGTTCTTCAGCCATTCAACACCTCTCCCCTAGCAACATACCGAATTTGAGATTATAATGCTCAGTGTAGAACATAAATCTTTTCCGCTGGAGTTTCAAATAGTTTTAAAGTTGATTAACAGCTTATAGTCAGCTGTCATTGATAAGAAACAAACACAGGTATAAGAAAAGCTCTTCTATTCATTCTTTAGCTCTTCAGCTACTAAAGTCTGCTCCCCTATCAACTATCCGGATTTAAAATTGTAATGTTCATCGTAGATCATATATTTTATCCTCTGGGGCTTCAAACAAATCTTAAGTCGTTTAAAGTTGATGAACAACTATGAATGTTGTATGCTTTTTCAAGTTTTTCAGAAATCATTAACTAAATCCTGCATGAAGTGATTTTTGAAAATATTGTAAACTCTGTTGAATAGTTTAAGAGAATCGCGGAGTAGTTGTCTTAATTTGTAATATTTGAAAGGAAATACTTTTCTGTCCCCTTGATCTTGTTTCCAAATAAGAGTTATAAAGTTATTTATTGAGTAAGGCCTCGATGATGCTCATAAAACTTCCAGACGAACTTTAATTCAATTGAAATCAATATTAACAATTTTAGAGTATATGCGTATTCAGATGCCATAAATGATTCAGCGGAGTCATTCCTTCGTGTCATGTTAGATTATTATGAAATACAAAATTTTTATCGTGTTCGTTTAGGCTTAGTGACGGCAATGCAACCACTTCTGTCCGAGTATCGTATAGACGACGTTTTGTTAACACACATCCGGTATTACATTAATTTTTAAAACTAACCTGCCTGATTGTTAAAATATATTATTCGGGCTAGATCTATATTTGTATGGCTAAATGCAACAAAATAAATATTATTTTCTTACAGTTATTATGGGTTACAAACTATTGAGTTCGTATACGGTAGCACATTCGAATAATAGGCCTAAATCATCCCATAGGTTTAAGATAACCTAAAATCAACTTGCATGTTTGCTAAAATAGATTGTGTTCGTTAGATCTATATGTGGGTGGTTCAAACAACTCTGCATTTTATAAAACATCTTATTATACTTTAGTTGCCAGATTAAGATTATGGTAAAGGGCACATGTAGCATTTCTTTTTTATTCATTTTACTACCACGCACAGATATGAAATTCTTTTTTTGAAAGCCAACCTGTTGGATTGATATTTACGTGTGATTTTGTTCTCCAAAGTGGAGCATTTCTGACACCCCCTCTATTATATGTTTTAATCGAATTTATTATGAGTATAGAAAACGATGTTGCTCATTGAATAATTTACATTATTTAATTAGCGGAAATGTATGGAGAGTAGTAATTTGAGAACTGGAGGACAATCTCTTTTGAGAATGTGCTCTATCCCGTCCAATTCGTGTTTGTTTTGTTGATAAAGTAAATAATTTTTGGAATCTCTATATTGGAATATTCGCCAGACCTATAATTTCACAGTTGAATGTGTTCGTCTTCTCAGATTTTGAGATTTGCATTAAAAGTGTTAAGTGGTGTTTTTTATTCCTTTTTCTCTGCAGTTTCGGTATTTTTGGTTAAAGTGCATACCAACCTTTTCGGTCTAGGTGTCGCTGTCTAATCGATTGTCAGTACCGCTGTCATTTACCACTTCCATGCCTAGTAGAATTGCGGTTTTATGTTGGTTTAGATTTTTAATTATACACAGTCGTTAGATTTTGCTAGTAGTTAGATTTTAGAAAATAATTTTATTAACATTTTTGGACATATTTTTAATACATCTCAAAAAAATTATTTGTCAGAGTAGTGTTTCATATCTCGGATGGATTTTAAAATCCTACCTTTTTACCTATCGTTTTATATTAGACAGGGGTTTATAGCGATAAAAAATTAAAAAAAATGTTATTTAATTACAACTTTTATATTAATTAAAATATTATAATTATAAAAAATTTTCTTTGATATTACATTTTTGTCCACTTTTGAATAACTTTGTCCAGACGCTTTGGACAGTTGAATTACAAGTTACATTTCAAAGTCAAGTACAGATTTTTGCTGTCCAAAAGTTCAGAAAGTGTTGCATTGAACTTTCGTTTTTCTTAGAATTTGGTTTTGTTTTGTTTTCTTCACTTAAATGAAATTACACCTAAGTACCATTTTGGTTATCGTGTTTCTTAGCAAATTTACTACGAACAATAGTGCAAAAACACACTTCTGGTCCTTAACATCCGTAACATCCTTAAATAATATAGCATAACCAGCACTTACAAGGAATTAAAGTAACTGGAATTTGGCCTGTGGTGTGCCATACAAAACTATTTTCTCTCAACTGTTAGATACTTTTGGACTGTTAAATTTATCTACAACAGCACACAGCATCAGCTTATTTACATACTTATTTAACCATGTTAAGTTAAAATAAATGCACACATAAATGAACACATGTATGAATAGATATAAATACAGATCTATACATACAGATAGACGGACATACAGATAGACGGACAGACGGATATATGGACAGACAAACAAACATCAACTACAGCCAACTTTGCATGCTTCGTTTAGCAAAGTGGTTGTTGAGTATAATGCGATTTTTATGTAAATTTTTGCCAAATGTTGGTTTGGCAATGTTGCCACGGTCACGGCCAACAACATTTAAAACAGCAACAACTCTGCATAGACACATCGATGCCGATATCGACAACAGTTGCTTTCGCCTCATCGGTATCATTAACGATGTCAATATCGACAGTACGTGATGTTCTACTCTTCCTGTTCACTCTTTCTATGCCAATGGGATTTTTGTGAAGAATCGTCAGTCTGCGTAAGTCTCAGCAATGGGTTCGGGATTCGAGGGTCGGGCGTCGTGGCTCGTGGGTCGTGGATCGTGGGGTGTTTGACCACATTCGCCAATGGGTGTTCTGTCGCAGAGACTCTGTTATAGTATCTCTGCTAAAACGCGTGTGGGGCACAGATTGTCGAACATTTTGTATTTACTCAAAATAATTCGCTGTCAAGTGGTGTTGCCGGCACTCGACTGTTGCGTTCAAGTGTTGCAATGAAATCAAATTGAAAATGCTCATATTTGTATTTTGTAATTAACGAAATGAAAAGCCTTTTTTCGAGTGGGTCATTGTGATGTAAGATGCGGCTGATTTAAATTCCCTCAACTGGAGTTGGAGGCCTTTGGCTGTTGGCTGTTGGATGTTGGATGATGGCTGTTGAATGCTGACTGCGGGAAAGCGTAAATCGAAAATGTAGTTAACAATTTGTGGAAAACGTAGAAATGTACGAGTATAAGTAATCTGCTTTTCCATGTAAAGGAGCTTAACCGGAAAACACTGAAAGGTGCTTCACTGTGATATATTTGTAGGTACATTTTCACTTTAATTTCTCATTTTTCTATTTACTCAAATGGTTTTTTTTTTGTTTTTTTGTTGCTATTTGATTACTACAGTTTATTTATTTTTACTTGTTATTATGCAAAGTTTAATATTCGTTTTTATAATTGGTTCTTTTATAAACAATGTTATATTGGCTTTTCATATTTTACTTTGAGTTCGTGTTTTTTTGCAAAATACAAGCAATTATAAGAAGGATTCCCCAAAACAAATTGTATCAAATTTGAAGGAAAATAATTAGTTATTAAGAATTGCTTAATTATTATTTATTCTAAATAAAAAATTATAGGGAAAATAAATTTAAGTTTACAAAGGTAAGCGAAATGAATATTAAATGATCTTGTCGAAGAATAATGGAGAATTAACCATCATTTTCAGATTATTATTAAGACCTGATATCTTGCTTTCATGAAGTTTATATTGTTTAATTTAACTTATGCGACATGATATCTGGTAAATAAGCCTGGGATTCTTATTCAGAAGACAAAAAAAAATAACTTTTTTCAATAATTTTGTATAGTCAACATTGTATTCCTATTCATCTTAAGACTCATCACTATTTTCTCCTAGTCTAGCTGTGATTTTTTTCAACTGAAACACCGGAACAATTGAGGTCTTACGATTACAACAGATTATTATTATTTTTGTTACAATTATGTAGTAATATAGCACTATATTAAGAACACTCCATTTCAAATACATTACCACATGTAATGAAAAAAAGAATACGTTTTAAATCTTCAACTATTTTTCCAATAAATGTATATATATAAAGATATAAGACATAAAGATATATATAAAGATATATGTATAAAGATATCGATTTTATACTACTGAAAAGGAGACTCATAGTGGTTGATATCTCAAACCATATAAAGACTATGGTTATATTTTGATTCCTAACAACAAAAACATAATTTTTATGGATATTGTAAGAACGATTAAAACTGATAATGATAAGTGTATTAAAAATTAGTTTTATATCATATCCCAAATTTTAAAGAACAGAAAAACGTTTAAGGTATATAACTAATATAATCACTTGTAATATTAAAATTTAAATAAATTAATAATAAATCGGATCTCAGTTAAAGAAAATCAACAGCTATTAATGGATGATCTATCTGAACCCACCGCACCCTTGTTTTTAATTATTTATCACTATAAACCTAAACCTTCACTCTAACCTTTACTCTATATATTACATTCTTAGAATTTTGTTTAAATATCTGTTAAAAAATAAAATAAAACGACTAAACCTTATTTAAGAGTTATTTCGTGAGTGATTAGTGACGATACCGAATAAAAGTTTTAGACGACTTTTTTAATATCCCAGTAAAAAGTGTAGACTTTTTAGACATTATCTCATATATACAAATGTATTCTCTGCTTTTTACAACTAATATTATACTGAAGACAGTATGAGACCCTCAGAAAAAAACTTTAGTTATTTAAAACCCTTTACATTTACTATTAATGTGGTATGTTTCGAATGAGCTTTTCATTACTATAGATTCTGTTAAGTCGTCTTAAAAAGTGTTCCATACGCTCTCATATTTTATTAAGTTCTCTTTGTAGTGCTCTTTTTCCAAAAACCTGGTTAGATTCATTTATTTTATGTGTAAAAAATGCACACCTTTTAGTCGTTCTCTTATAATCCTTATAAACTCTTATACCACTTCATTTAAAAATAGTGCAGTATGGTACGAAGGAGTTTTCTGTCACTATAGATTTTTGTTAAGTCGTCTCTGAATTATTCCCTATGATCTAATGTTTCATTATGTTGTGTCCTAATTTTTCCAAACAAATAGTATTTCTGCTAGTGTGTATGGAATTTTATTCTTACAATAGCATCTTATAGTATTTCTTTTGCCAATACATATAGATTAGATATTACCATGTTAAGTCCTTAAGCTAAATTCTATATGAGGGCAAATTTTTTTTCGAAAAAGTAAAAGGATGATCATATACACAAAATCAATTTTAAAACATATCTAATTTCAATAAATTATATCCAACTAGAAAGTAACTACGAAGTCTAAATATATCTTCAGTATCAAAAAAAAATCAAATTTTTTGTTATTCTAAAAATAAATTTGTCAAAATTGATATGAAGATGGAAAAGCAAATCTGAAAATGGATGTTGAAATCTTATTATAGTTTATGATAAGCTTTAAATAACGCCAAACAAAATTAGTGTAGTAGGAGAAAAACAATGAATGTTCGAAGTCTTTGTAGTATAGCTTACATAAATAATGGAGAAAATTGGATGCATTTGTAACGGTGGCGTAGAAATTGAAGCATATTTCGCGGCGCATAACGAAAACAACAAAAGCTATACTACAGATGAAATGGTAAGAAAGAAACGTCTCTGTGAAATATGCGCTTAACGAGAAAATTGGATCTATTTGATGCGCTCTCGGCACAAAGGCAGACTAACAGCTCACAGAGGAGGGTGTGAATGGAATGGCATTTGTAGTATACATCACGGGGCTGCGGAAATGAATGTTGTTACTATTAATTCAATGAAGTGTAATTGTGTATGGATTCGCTTTCGACTCTCCTTGCTGTTTGGCTAATGCAATAAATATTTTATAAATTTTATATTCTTTGATTAAATTATGACTTTCTAGTGCAACTTGCAAAGCTTGCGGTTATGTTAGCGTAGTACGCTCGTTGACTGCTCCCATTGGCAGTGGTGGTACTGATGTTTTTTGAGAATTTCATGATTTTCACGGTATCTGTGATACAACGGCAATGGGTGGTAAATAGGCTTTGGCTTGTTATATTGCATGTTAGTTTGGCAAAAACATTTTTTGCAGCTACGAAGGGTGTTTATGATGTTTTTGTGTAGTACTCGTAATGTGCATATTTCTCGGTTTGCTGACTAAACCAACCAGCAACCTATGCCGTACCATCTATTTTTAGCAAGTTTCATTTGAAAAATTATTTTTATTACTTAAAATTTTTTTTCTCTCTACACATTTTGCAATATCACAAATATCATTAAAATGAAAAAACCATAGCAGATGTCGTAAATGGCCAAAATGCATGCGAATGAGATTTTTTCTGGTACTTCTACTGCTGCCTTTGTGCACTTGTGATTTGCTTTAATGTTTTGGGTTTTGTATTGCAAAGTGTAATGCATATTATTGATGTGTTTTTACATGATTAATTTTTAATATTTATTGAAAATTAATGTTATTAATACAGATACAACATACGCATTTTTAAGTATTAAATTATTTCTTACATACTTATATAAGAAGAGGGTTGGCAGTTCCTGATATAGATGATATATTTAATGTGATGTGTTTGATTGCAGTGCATCACTACATTAAATAAAAAATATAAAAATAATTTTTTTACATTATAAAGTACTATAAAATTGTTTAAATTTTATTTTCTTCAACACTTTAATCCTTTGCAAATGTTATACTAGATATATAAATTTTGCATGAACAATTTTGGATGCCTTTCTAATCCTGTTCTGTAATCCTGGGTATAAAAATTTTGTCTTGAAAACTATTAGGTCTATTCACACATACCATATAGAGTAGGGAGAAAAATTATTTTAACAGAATATACATTAAAATTAAAATAAAAAAGACAGATGTCAAGATCTTAGAGTCTGACCTGCTAAAACTTTTACGCGGTTGATGTCGGTCGATTTGACTGATTGTCGATTTTACTGTAGAGTGTTGTGATGGATCCAAGTTTAAAAATATTTTTTATTATTATGTTTAAATAAATGGATTACATCTTTCGCTATATAAAATGTTAGCACTAAATAATATTCGTATTGTCTTTTGATAGGTTTAAATAGTTTGCAGTCTCTCTGAACTTCTCTTTGCGATAGTTCAAAATGACTCTTTAGTGTTTTTTGGACGTTTAAGAGTATGAGCATTATCGGTTTCTGTATGGTTTATATTGAAGTTCACCAAGCTACCAACAAACAGCAGTACCCAATTGCATGTTTGTGTACCTCTCTATCTAAGGGTTTACAATAAGTTAGTCTTTCAGTTTTTTAAGCTTATCTAATAACATTTTTTACTAATATTTTTTGTGAATTCTTAAAAATACACAAGATAATTAGTTGGCGAAATACTCTAAAAGTCAACGTAATTCTAAGATGGGAATCTAAAGAAAAGGAATTAAGTTTTTTTTTCGCTTCACTAAACAATAAATCTATTTAGGAGTTCATAAATTTTTGAAAGAAACATTATATGTGCCATTCTTTTACAAATCGGACACATTTTCGACTGAGATTTGGTCGAAAGCGTCATGGGTTTCAATATTTTTTCTCGAGATATGGGTCTTTTGAGAAAGGACTTCACTAAAAAATGTAGCTAAATCGAACGAGATCAGTTAATTTTTTGCTAAGAGGAATAATCCATATATATTAGATCATATATAATTTTTGAATTAAATAAGTTGATTAAATAAAAATTATTTAATTTACAATTCAACATTTATTTACTTTTGCTTCCAAAGTTAGAGTTGTAACAGAAGGAGGTTTGTGATGTATACTTATAGTTAGATTTAAGAGGTAAGCGATAAAAACAAAAAGGTTATAAATAGTAGGAACATAATTATATACCTATATATATCTACAAAAAATTTTTAGGGAAAAGCAAATCTTATTCGTTTATAGTAAATGATCTGTTTTAAGATTATTTAATATATATGAGAATATTGCCTTAGTTGATTGTGGATCAATGTAGTTGAAAATTTGAGATTTATTGTCTCTGAAGACTGTAAGTAAGGTGGCACTAAGATAGTGATTTCGTATTGAGGAGTAAATGGGGCACTCAAACATAAACTTAAATATAAACATTAAATAAAAGTAAAGATTATATCATATGTAGTTTTTTGCCATTTCATAACTAATATTAATTTATATCCAAGAAAATATATTTAAACTATATTTCATATCATAAATTTTTTAATAAATAATTTCCATTGTATGGAGTTCTCTGAATTAAATTACTTTGAGTAAAATATTACAATTTCATTTCATTTCTATTTAAAAGTAATTAATCACTATCAATGATATATATTCCATTTACATACTTAATGATCCAAAGAATGTGTACACCATAAATATTAAGGTAGAACCTATTAATCAAATGCTTGTAATAATCGCATTGGCCAACTGCAATGGTAATCAGGTAAGCCAACGTGTACTTTATAAAACTATTAAATTATAACTGCACGACAATTAATGAATGATAAGCCCTCAACATTAATGCATAAATAACAAGGATATAAATAATGGAAATATTTAAATGCAACTTTTCAGAAATGCAACTTCTTCGGAAAGACAAGCAATGTATGTCCACAAATGCAGTCATGTGGGTAATAACAATTTAGCCGAACATTAACGGCATAAAAGTTGATACCAATACCAAGTTGAGAATGTTTGCCTTGTCAACAACAATAACAACAATACTAACAAAAAGTCAAAACAACAATAACAACAAGAAAACAAGAAAACAAGAACTTAACAAAAAGTAACTTTTTCATTGCTGCTGACAGCACAATAAATATTGTGTTTGCCTAAAAATATAAACAAACCGAGTAGAAATACTATAGAATCACCATC
>NC_051847.1:39005880-39040922 GCF_002237135.1 Teleopsis dalmanni
AAATAGAATTCTTTAAATTCGTTTCCATGGATAAATTCCATTTAATGTATTTTGTATAACTTAACGGTCTGACGGCGTGTGCGTCTTATTATACAGTACGCACAGAAAACCCCTTCCTTAAGGGGGAACTCAGACAGAAGTCATTGATGCCAATGTTGTAAACTATGCGAAAAGTTGTGAATAATTTGACAAAATTCCTGCACAATGTCAGTTTATATTTGAATTTGAATTCCAACATTGAAATTGTTGTTGTACGAGTAACAATTGTGTTGTAGCAATTCGCACTCCAACACAAACTTTGTTCACTGCATCAACCGTTGGCGTACTTAACTTTTGCATGTGTGGAAACATACTACATAAGTATTTTGTATCCTTGCGCTACGTTGTATACTAAAGCATATCCTGACAACGAGAACATTTGTTTCAAATGAATTTTATATTAGTTTTCATTCTTTTCCCACTACTTTGCGCACATACGATATTCAAAATGATGACTATTCATTTTGACTCTTTGGTTTAGTTCAACTTGGACATGAATAGACAAATAAATTTCCGAGCAAAACTATACATTGCTCTGCAACTTTTGTGAATTTACTTAAAAAATCATTTAATATGAAATATAATCCTTTAAAGTAGATATGGTTAAGTTTGGATATGAATCTGTGAAATATTTAATGTAGACCGCCTATGAGATTTTGTTTCTATGATCTTCCTCATCTAGTTATAAGTGCTGCCTATATATATAAAGGGTGTGTATGCTTTATATATTCTTGATTCTAGAGCCTCCTGCACCATTCATACTAATATATTATAATTGTCAGAGCGAAGGACCTAATAGTTCAGTTTCTTATTCTTAGTTAACTTTCAAGTGAATTTTAGTGTCAAGATTTTCCGACTAGATCAGAACTTATCCGTTGTTTATAACGGTTGGACGTAAAGAACTAGATAAAAAAGACAAAAAAGAGTTTCACTTAAATTAAAAGAAGTGTCAACTTGATTATCCCTCCTTTTATATTTAGCAGAGACCACAGAGACCTAAACTCATATCTTTTTACAATACTGTCTATTAGACAAAAATGGATTACAAGGCTGATAATAACTTTATTTCAGCAAACAGGGGTTTAAAGGGAGAACCTGCTAATTCTTTTTATTTCTTTTCACACAGCAACCGCAGAGATCAGCAGTTAGAAATTCGAGTCTGTTTACATGTCTGACTATTAGATAAAATCCTATTGTAAGCATGATAATAATTGCTCATAATGTTGTACATTTACTGAAAGAGTATGAACCACAAATGAGAGAGTGATTGGCAACGAATTACATACTAATATGTTAGCTAATATGTACACAAAATATTATTTTATATTTCTAATTTTAGTATAACATTATTTTCATTATAGGCTTGCTTTATATTCTTAATGCGACTATCATATGAAAAGTCGCATGCCAATATCAGGTTTCAATAATCACCACACTCTTCTGTTTTATTTTATAATTTTTTAACGAAGATAACTATGGCAGTACTTATAGTCGTCGAATCTCTTTGCAAGTATTAGACAGATTAATTTATAATCACAATTTCTTTCCAATGAAAAGTAGCAAATTTTAACAACCAATATATTATATATTATAGGTATCTATATGTCTACCCACTTTATTATCCCGATAAGCATTTAAAGCGCTTAACCTATATATAAATTTTAATCGGGACTACATGTACATAGTAATCTCGATTTTGTATATATGCTACATAAGGTTAAAATACTTATACACTACATACCATTAACAAACCGCTCAAGAAAGGTTCTTTGTAGCAACTGCAAAGAATAATAACCTATGTTATTGTTTTGCACATAAATTCTCCACATCATTCCAAATCATGAACTCGATCTATAACTATTGTAGTTCAGGGCAGTGTTATTGTTGCGTATGCTGGTTGATCAAGTCATAATTTGCTGAAAAAAAACAACTGATTTTGTCAAGTTCAGTACTTCTTAAGTTAATAAGAATTTCTCTTCTGTATGGGTTTCAAGATAGCCAGACATGTTTCTGCTTCAGTCGCAAGAGAGAATGACTTCTGATCAAATGAATAAGAGAGTTTAAGGATTAAATTGCTGGGTTCCAAGAACGGTCGGGTCTACGTCACGGAGCCACTCGTCACCTACGACGACCAAGTACCATGGACTCCACAAGCAGGTCCCAGTGTTTTACAACAACAACAACAACATTAAATTGCTGCATCGGGGATATCAGAAAAGAATCTATAAGAGCTTCTACTAAATGTGTTTCTTATAGTATATCAGCGTCAAATTTGAGTACTGTTTCCTACATTAAGTATACACTTCCAATGGCTAGTATTCTATTATTTATTCTATTATTCTATTAAGTCTATTAATTTCTTAGTAAATACCTTATCGAATCGATTCTGAGTAATCGAACATTATCATCTAGTTAAAATTACATATATTAAAATAAAGAAACATTTTAAAAATGGCATTATTCTTCCAATATTTTATATAAGTTTAATATTTCCAAAACGAAATTTAATGCCAGTATCAATATAAACTTCAGATTCTAAATTCAATCTTAGAGACAAATTCACAGCCACTCATACTCACACTCACACTCTCACTCACACTGACACTCTAAGTAAAATGCTTTCCATAGTTTATATCACCGAAGACAATATTCCAGGAGTGTAGATACGTATATGCACCACCTCTTGTTAGTACGTTGTATTGTCCTTAGTGTCGTTGTCAGTTGTGTCGTCATCTTTGTTGTTATCCTTGTTGTTTTCAACGCTTCTATTATATGTCGTCTATCTTACAATTTGCATTTAATATCCTTGTACGAATAATTCACAAATGCAATGAACGTAAACGCATTTGCAAATTTAGCATTTAGTTGCGTTTGCTGCCACATGCAAATATTTCACAATTCGCACTTCAATACACAATATCCTTTTACGTTCAAGTTTCCGATTCCTTTCACTATATTTACGTATATAAATATAACGCAATATAAATGTTTGACTCCTTTGTAAGGAATTTTTTCAATATTTTGCTATTATTTGCTTTTTTGTTGTTATTGTTTGTTTGTGATGTTTGCTAGAAGCCAGAAGTCGATATGAATATATAAAATCGTTTATAAATATATTCATACATAGACTTTATATCATAGGTAAAGTAGTGTTCCTTTTTATATATTAAACAAAATCGCTTTAAGGATTTGTTTGTTTTCCCTTTGAGCCGTTGCGGTTTACAATTCTCTTTTCTGAATTTATATCAATTGAAGTTCCACATGACTGAGCAATAATTATAAATTATTTATCAAGAGTCTACTTTAATAGTTGCAAGTTTTTTTTTCCAATATCAAAAAACAATATTTTATAAATTAAAAAACAAAAGTTAGTAGCAGTTTAGACGTAATATTCAAAGCGTTAGGAACATTTATGAGAAAAATTCTTTCGACGATCAATGTCCTATGAGTATCGAATAACATAAAGAATGAGCCAATATATATCACCACATTGATATAGTTAAGCTCAAAATACAGCGATTATGCTAGATTGTACGAATGGAAGATAGTGTTCCGACTAGAAAGGTGTTTGATTCAAAATCTATTGGTGAAAAACGTGGTGAACAATTTGAAAACAGTCGGTACTACCAACGACAGTAAACTATTGATCAAGCACGACATATGTTACATCTATAATGGTCAACTAAATAAGTAAATAATATATAGCAGAGGCTTCCTGAAACCAACACCCGTGAATTGTTAATAGACATTTAGAGGCAATATTCAAACTACTCAACTTACATACAGTTCCATGTGTTTTGACACGGAAAACACAAATACTCTTTTGAAGTTGTAAACACTACTCGTATTTAAATAAAAGAAAATGTGACAATATCTTCTTTAGGACCCACCCTTTAGCAGACCATTCAGGCAACTACATATATATTATATATAAACGGGGTATGAATTAGTCGCTTGTTTGAGTTTAAGAATGAAACAATGAATATAATCCTCTGTATTATCCTTTAAACCATTTTTCTGCATTATATGGTACAATTAATTTTGATTGGAAATTTGTTCCCTTATAGCCTTATTGAGATGATTCCTTAAGACAACAGTCTTATAGTAAAACTTTGAATCTTTTGTTTAATGATTCTTGCTGTAGAGGTAAAAATAGTGAAGATAATGTTTCACATTCACAAAGTTGAACGGTATATCCACTCTCAGATAAAAATAGACACCTTTTTAATAAGAAAACATTTAGTAATCTCATTGAGATGCTCCATTAAGACAACAATCTTATAGTAGGCGTGTTGATAGGTCACAGTGGATTAGAAACGTATGCTAGCAGTTCAAGTTTTCAATTCTATTAATTTTATCGCACCTACCAGATGGATAAGAAAAGTGATTTACGTTTACAAAACTCAATAGTACGTACACTCCGAGAAAAAAGTTGTTATATTTTGAATAAGATAACATTCAGTAACTTAATTGAGATTGAGATACGCCATGCAGATATCAGTGTGATAGTAGGTATGCAAATGTCAATTAGAAACCTATGGTAAAAGAAAGTGGGTTACGTTTAGAAAATTCAACGGTGTAGAAATTGGCACCGCTTTAATAAGAAAACATTTAGTAATCTCATTGAGATGTTTGACTAAGGCATTTGTGATATAGGAGTATACAGCCCGTATTCTGATAGGTACTATCAGTGAGCAACCAATGCTAGGGGATTGAATCTGTTCTTCATAAACCTTTCGACAGCTGTAAGATAAAAAAATACTTTCAATTTGCTTTGCCACTAATAGATGTATACTCAACTTTGATTAAACGTGCTATGGTTAGGATTTACTTTCTACACGACCTTACACAGCTATAATGAAATTTTTTACCAAAGATGATTTGAAACCTATTAAGTTTTATAGAGCAACATAATAGATCTACAATATAAATTGGATTTTAAAGGTAACTGTATTAACCTAAGAGTATCTAAAATTTTTTATACTATAAGTTATATATATATACATATTATATATCAAATATATTACTGAATTATAGGTCCATTGACGAGAAGTCTATCTTCGAGCAATAAACGTTGTTTTGGTGAGAAAACGTGTATACCTCACTACTACGTTAAATTTTTTTTTTTTAATTGTCTTGGAAAAAGACAGTTTTTTCTTTACTTTTAGGAAGAGATTAAATAAACATTCCATAGTTTTCATATTCCTTTTCAAAATATGTTGTATAAAATCCTCTATTATCTCTAATTGATAAATAAAATCTATGAGAGAATTGCACCAAGCAGTATTCAACTTCATACCGTCTATATGCTATTAATCCATTATTAATCCAATCACTCAACCAGTAAGCAATCAGCTTATGAGAAAAACAAGTGCATCATCGATATAAGATGCGGAAAGTTCCCGCAATTACTGAAGTAAGCGATCCCATCAATATATTCTTTGCTTTAAATTTTAATCATTTTAGTAGACGACGGTTTTCATGTATTGACCTTAGACTAAGGCTTTAAGTATTTTTGAAAAATGTTATACCAATTTTTAAATTGCTATAAAAGGTTTTTCATTTGTTAGCAAAATGTCAGTAAATTTTGAAAGATACAAGAATGAAACCACAAAATAAACGAACTGAAATAAAGCAAAAGAATTTGTGGTGGAAGTAGCAAATGTGTTTTCTCTAGTCAAAGGCCATCCGACGAAACCCATCCAACCTCGTTAAAATGCAACATGTAATGCATGAATGTTTTGTGGTACAAAATGGAGCATATAGTATTGTTTGTTTAGCGTTATTTTTCACTGGAATCAAGACCCCCGGGGAAATTCAATTTATATTCATAATCAATTTCTGAATGTGTAAATCAATAAGAAATGCTTGTATTTGTAAACAAAAACAGAAGCCATTGCTCGCATTGAATGGATATTCATTTCCTTATATTTCCCCATAGAAATGGGATAAATAATAGATATGTTTTAAAATGTGGGAATTAAAAAATATCTCTGTTTTGCCATTTAAGCTTCGTTTATGTTTTTTAAATGCTAAATTGAGATTAGCAATTTGTTGAAAGATAAAAACTGAGTACATAGCAAATAAAATGTATATGAAAAGAATGAATATTATAAATATCAGCATCAATTCTACATTATTTATAACAAAAAAAGCAAACCAAATGTGTGATAACAATTGAAAATTGTAATATTTTGTTCAGGAAAAGGAATATATATAAGCTTTCGAATAAACTTGTCACCTCGATTTGCATCATGTCACTGACATGACAGCAACAAGCAACACAATCATTTTAAATTTGCATGAAACATAAAAAAGGAACATACATACATATACATCTATATATATATATGTATATATCGTATAAATATTCACATATCCAGAAACTGAACTCAACTGAGTAAATGTATTCATTTATATCCTTACATAATTCCTTCCATATCCTTTGCCATAACAAAATTGCAACATCATTTATCTTCACAATTTCTTTCATTTTATCACATTTACATCTTTTGTACTGGAATTCTGTTATTTCATGTAATAATTTTACACATACTTGTACACCTTCAAGTTCAGCTCAGTTCAAATCAGTATTTATTGGAAAAATTAGTTACATCGGGTTTCTAATCAATTTCATCACTTTTATTTACTCACCTTTATGAAACATGTGACATCAAGGATAAGTGAAGAGCACACAATAGATTTAATTTAATAAAGAAGATATGAAGCGATTATATTTTCATCAGATATAGAGAGTTATCTGAACTCAAGAAAACTGGAAAAACTGAGAAATGACAGTATATTCACATCATTATAACTGATAGTCCACTAAGTCCTATATGTTTCTAATTTGGAATAAACACGAATGGATCTCATCGATATCGCTTTTCTTTCACATAAAATATTGTTTAATACCATCTTTGTTTAAAGTCACTTTCAGAGTAAACTTTGTTACATATGACTTCTTCTTCTTATTTGGCACTACAGCCCAGTATGAACCTTGAGCTCCCTCAAGGATTGCGCAGTTTTTCCGATGCAGGGTTGCTGGCCTTGCGATCAACTTCCAACTTGGAGGGCCAGATCTCCTTATTTGCTAACCCGGAGATAGGATTGGTGTTAAGTAGTTAGAGAATTTCGGCTCAACTATATGTTTTCAGGTTATACCGCCTGTAAAGTCCTCTCTCAATAAACAATAATCATGCTCTACAAGTCTGGCACCATATCTGGCTTCCTTTTTGTAGAAGCTTGGATAATAACCAACTGTGATAAAAAAGCGTTAGGAGCATTTAAGAAGAAAATTCTTCGGATCTACGATCTCTCACGCGTACGCGATGAGTATCAAATTAATCGAAACGATAAGCTGTATGAACTATACTGCGATACTAACATAGTGAAGCTCATTAAGAGACTACGCTGGATTGGTCATATCGTACGAATGAAAGAAAGTTCTCTGGCTAGATAGGTGTTTGATTCAATGCCTACTGACGAAGAATATGGTAGAATTGGTGAAGGACACCGAGAACTTCAGTGAATGGATCAGGTGGGCAACGATGTAAAAATAGTGAGGTACTGATAAAACTGGCTAGTGGGGGCTACACGTTGCAACCTAGGATGAGATTAATGACCAACCAAGCAAAACCTTGCTGATGCCAATACCCGAGAAAAGTAAGTCTAACCAGAAATAACCTATTATTTTTATACTTCTTTTATTAACTCTCATAACGTAATATGTAGCAGAGCCTCGTTGAAGTCAAAGGGCGTCGAAAATATTTAAACTTACAACTGGAAAAATAAAAAATAATATTAAGCAACAACAAAATAAATTTTTATTTTATTATTTATTACCAAATTTGAATCCAAAAAGGCCTACTTAACACTTATTCTGACTTATTCTGTAAAACGATGACTGTTATATACCGATCCATACCATTTTTAGACAAGTATGGCATAATTATGGCACGTTTATTTTACATGTTTTGTCAAGCTAAAATAAAATATAAATAATTAAAAAAATAATTATTGAGTATATCCCAAGTCAAAAGAATAAACTTTAGTTAAATGGGAAAGTTTGGTATATGGTCGTTTTCTGACTTCTTCAAATTAAAGTTATTTTATGAAATTGAAGTAGGATCGACATATGAGTAGTGTGAAGATTTTACATCAAAATTATTAGGTAATCAAATTCAGTTACTTACATATTTGAATGCTTTCACTTGTCAAAGCCAACAAAAAGATATCCTTCAAAGGATATCAATACAAATAAACAACTTCACTAAACAACTTCAAATTTCTGCAAACCCTTTTTTGTACTTTTAATATTCCTAATGGATACTCACCTCATGAAACTAATGATCCGTATTTTACATATAAAAATAATAATTTCAGTGTAATTTTACTTTAGCATTTATTTAAATAATTCTATCAACAAAGGATAATAAGATCCCAACCCATAAGTAATACACAGAGTTATCGCCTATACAAATGTGAAAATGCTAAAAATAAAAAAAATAAATAAAAAAGGATATAAAAGCTAATCCAACTTAAGTACAAATGCAACGCATGATATTTAATACCATTAACTGGCGTTTATCCTTTAACTTGGTTCACAGAACTCAACTGCATGAACACTAAAGTGTGAAGGCAATTGGGAGTTAGCATCCTTTGAGCTTGAAGTGCAGCGCCGAGTAGTGCATATTTTTCTGCAATTTTTGCATATATGAATAAACGAGTGGATGTGTATGTGTGTACATATATATGTATGTGTATTTGGTCGAATTTGTATGTGATTTAAATCTATTTAAGCGAAAGCTTATAAAATGCTTATTGGATGGATACTTCATGCTATCACAATGACTTCTTTTTACTTGCAGCGTTTGCAAAATTGCTTGTTATTTTGAAATTTGAATGTTTATCATGAAAAATAAATAAAACTGAAATATATATTTGCATTCGAGTCATATACATATCTATACATGACACATGACTACATATAAAGACGAATTTTATTTACTAATGGTGCCTTAAGTAATGAGTCTCAGAAGTCTTCCATATGAGTTAGGAAAATAAAATATATATTTATATTATGTTTTAGTCTAAGAGCAAAAATGGAAATCAAATAAAAGTTACATTACATAAAATTATTTTTATCTTATTTAAAGGATAAAAATCCTCAACATCAGTTCTGCAATAAAAATTCATCTTATGTATAAATATCCTTACTAAACTTATTAAGCTAAACACTACTCACACAAGTAGTCAGTGCTTATTTAAAGGATAAAAATCCTCTATATAAGTTCTACAATAAAAGAGTTATCATTCGTATGCATGACCTTACTAAACTGATTACTTACTAAACTTACCTTAACATACTCATACAAGCAGTCAGTGCTCAATATTGCTTGTAGTTTCAAGCCACAATGTATTCGAAATCACACATGAAATTATATATAAACGATGTCATTTCACAAATGATATTGTGACATTACGATTGTGCCAGATCCCTTATCAGATCACAAAGTAAGCGGCGAAGCTATAGATGGAGCTTCTTGTTACAAAAGCGTATTAGAGTTGCAGAGACTTTGACCTCCTACAATGTAGACATAATCCTTTTTGGAGCAATAGAAATTACTCTATATATGTTGAGGCTAGTTGAGTTGAGTCAGTAATAGATGCAGATATTATGTTCGTTGGCTTCTTTAAGTATTTGTCACAATGTATCAATCTATCTTACTGACTTTCAGTCAGACAGCTATAATGGCACTCATATCCTACCTTGTAGCACATAAATTGGTATGAGAGTGCATTGATAAGCTGAACATACTCGACTGCAACAATTAGGTGCACCTAATATGGATTCCGGGACATGCTGGCATCCAAGGCTATGAAATGAGAGACAAACTTGCAAAAAGAGACAAGGCTTTAAGAATGATAGGCCCAGAACCGTTCTGCGATCTAGACAAAGGAACTCTATCCATTCTTGTGAATGGCGCAGAGGAAAAAGAAGGAGAACTCATAAATTAAAACACTTTTAGGAACTTACAACCAAAAACACTTCAAAGATTGCTTAGCACAATCAGAAAACAACCTAAGAATTTTTGCGAGATTATTGACCGGTCACTGTAGATTGAATAAATTAGGAATTCGAAATTAAGAATTCAATCCAACTCAGACTACAGATACTATAAGAAAGAGAGAGAAACTGCATACCATGTGCTTGGGGAGTGTCCGACACTGATGCATAAGCGGAAGATACACCTAGGAGGTGATTTCATGAATCATAAGGATCCAAGACTAGGAAAGAGAGGCTTTACACTGTTTTTCATTAAAGAAATCGGACTTGGAGAATCACTCTAAGCCTACTAAGGAGCCTAAGGGATCTTTTAGGTTGCAGTACACTATCCCCTTTTTTTTATAACACTAATACTAATGTGAATATCTCGTCAAAGCTGATTCGGCGAGTATCGATTAGTACAATTTTAAGGTCCAAGTCGTATTACTTTAGAAAAGTAATACGACTTGGTTCTAGTGGTTCTAGGAAGGTCTCCCTTATGAAGAGGTGTGGTGTTTTAATCGGTAAGAGTCTAGCACACCAGTATAATAACGATGATACTGACGCCTCACCGCAAACAAAAAGGACTCAGTCGGTGAGTTGGAATATGATTTCAACCGTTCATGCACTATACTTAAAAAACATTGTTGATGCAAGTTATTGGGTCACCTCTTATCGTTT
Source organism: Teleopsis dalmanni (assembly GCF_002237135.1). NCBI lineage: Eukaryota > Metazoa > Arthropoda > Insecta > Diptera > Diopsidae > Teleopsis > Teleopsis dalmanni. The sequence goes on from NC_051847.1 coordinate 39,016,649, forward strand.
AATATTTCGATTACATTTATTTTATTTAACTTTAACAATTTGGGTTTTCAGACAACTGTAATATATAAAGTATTAATCAAATTGTTGATTATCACAAATTTACTCTTATGTGAGTATCCTTATAGTGGCTTCGACAATCTTCATGTGGAATGATTCTCTGACATCTTGCATGCATTTTATTGTTAAAATTATATTTGAATATTTATTTGACAAAAAATAATATTTTAAAAATTACAATTGTCTCTTGAAAACAATGACTTATTACTATATTTAAACTTTTGCCAAATAATAGAGAGAATATCAAAGAAATTTATTAAGAAAATAACTGAAATAAAAAAGTCTCGACCAATAAAACTCAATTGATAAAATTATAGGGCAATGGCACAGAAATTACTGCGGCACTAGAACTGAAGTAGCAAAAACAGTACAAAATAAATAAACTCGTGCCAATAAGAATACCACAGGATAACTGGAACATCGGTTCAGAGAGCGAACTGTGCATATCAAGAAAAATAGCTTAAAAATAAATGCAAAGGACAAAACATAAAATTCGCAACTAATGAGACTTGCAGCGGCAAACAGAAGAAAAACTAGAACTACGAAAAAATCCTGGTATGAGCCACAGACAAAAACAGCATAAATATGGCTTAAACTTACAAGGACAACATAATTTGTTATCCTGATTTACGATATGTGGAGGAAATTGGCAGTGGAAAATAAAAAATATTCATGCAGGTCTGCAACAAAATGACGAAAAGTTTAACTCTTAACTCAGAGAGCGAAGGAAAAAACTATTTGCCAGAATCTGTGATAATATATGAGTGCAGAACCTTTGAACTTTGACACAGGTTATACGAAGATATATGAGCTTAAGGACAAAATACTTATATAGGATAACTTTTTTGTGAATATGTGAATAAACTGACCATGAATGTGTTTATGGAAATTAAAATGTGTAAGAAAAGTACAAAGAAAGAAGTGAAGTAGTTAAAGTAGTTGAAGTACTATGGGGCAGATATCAAGACGTTTTTTATAATGGAAGGTCAGTAACAATTTTATTTGATCGGAAAGTGACAGGTTTAAAAGATGTTAAGTTTTATTTTAGAAAAAAGAAGTACGGAAAGTAATAAATAAAATATAGAGCAAATAAAAGAATAGAAAGAAACTATGAAATTTTTATTCCCATTCGAAATGAAAAATAATGAAATATCAAAAGTCATCTTCAAATATTAGAACCCATATTTTATCAAGAATATATCACATATTGAAACTAAAAGATTTATATTTATATAAAAAATGCTTATTCTCATTACTTTCAACAAAATTGCGGCTCTGCGCTGAATTCATTATCATTATCAATCACAATATATATTCCGATAGACTCAATTTTTCCGAGAAAATAATAGCGACAATATTCGTGTATGGTTTAAAGTCTGTAAATATGGTATATTAACGAACGAGAAAAAAAGAAACATTCTCTCCGAGTATAACAAAATAACAAGACTAATGAATAAAATAGCGAAATAAATCTTTAGAGTTCAAACAATGAATTCTCAGAGAGTTAAATTAATCCCTCCTTAGAGGTCTCTGTAACTCAAAAACAATCAACTTTAAATATGCAATTTCACTCCTTACTTCCTGTGTAAATTAATTTTCCTTTTCCTTACTTACATCTCCAAACGACAGATAACCTTCAGAATCATGGTAATAGTCACTGGACATAACGTTGTCTTTATTGCTGGCTTTACTGTTAAGTCTTAGGAGTATTTTTACCATCCATTGGGTTGCCATATCTCACCATTTTCTAACAATGCATATTATTGAGCCCATACATATATGTTTATGTTGATTTTGCTGCCGGACACAGGATTTCCACACGTTGCGTTATTAACGTAAATTTTTTCCCATGTTTCTACTGTCGCTCGTAGGCACTTGAAACCAATATGCATGGTCCATTTGTTTTAGCAGTATTCCAACAATAACCACAACGAACAACAACAAAAAATGGAAGTATATAAAATGTGTCTGTAATGAAAATTTGCTGTCGTTAGCAAAAAGTGTTGGACAATTGTCGCATAGAAGGAATAGGAGTTTGTCTATTACTGTGAACGAAGCCTTTCACATAGAAGGCATCAATAGAACTCAAATCACAATAGCAACTAAATTGCAAATAGAGTGGCACGGTTAGCTAGTAAGGGAAGGTTTTTAAAAAGTAAAAATAAAATTAAAATTATAAAAATTATTTTGTAAATAAAATAATTAAAATACAAATTTGAAAATCTCTAAAACAATAGATGAAAAAATAGAACGGGAAATCGACAAATCTTAAAAAAATTTTACAAAAAAATCCTAATAACTTATATTTTAGTTTAAAACCCTATTCTTTAAGATTTTTATGTTCATTATTATATATAAAAAAAAATAAATTAATGTACCATGATAAATTAGGACGAATGACATACTCAGGAACCTCAAGATTGATCCCATCAAAAAATATATAAAGACTTACCAAAACTGACAGACTTACCAACACCGCGTTATCAAATCTCAAAATGGTTACAAGTTCCTCGGGGACGTATGCAGTTCTGTGGTCAATTATTGCTTAGTCTGATGAAGTGCTAAACAATAATCCAAGCAAGGCGTAAAGAGGGGTTTTGAAAATACCCCAAGTCAAGAAAGAGTAAAAGTGCTCAAGTGAACTTCAGCTTCAACATAATTTATTAAAAAATTATTACTAAAATTAATATTCATTAACTATAATTTTAATACTTATATAAATTTCATATTTTTTTTTAATATTACTAAACATCCTTATTTCTTATTTAATATCTTAATTACAAATATACATTCGCTTTAGTAAATCCTTTTTAGTGCTTGTAATTAACTAAAATATTTCTCAAATATTAAATGAATTCAAAAGAATATATTTGACTTCATTAAAATGCACAAAATATATATAAAATTTCTTTTTAAAAAGTTATCCTTTCATGTACCTGATATGAGTATCCTTGACTGTCGTTCCGTAAAGCACAACAACAACAACTAAACTTAAACTATTCATTCCTTTATTCAAACGATGCTCATTATCCTTTTTGCGTTAGTAATTCCAATACCGCAGTCAACTTAAATGGATGTTGCATGTTGAGCATTTGTCGTGAACTTGAGTCGAATTCCCAAAAGTCAAAAATGCATTTCTCCTTATGAGAAATGTTCAAGTGAATATAAATACACACATCCACCCACGTCTAGGTTTGCAGACACGTATCTGAAAACACATTCAAGTAATTTAAAAAGCCTGACATACACAGTCTTTTGTCTACTCTAAATCATTTATTTACTATTTGAAACATATTTGAATGGCGCTGTTCTACTCCTAAACACAGTGGCGGTTTCAATAAAGTTCTTTAGATATAATGGTATTAATATGATATAAAAAAGTTCAGAGAACTTAATCCCTAAGATGAACTTAGTGCCATTAAGAGATCATGGACATGGTGTTAACATCCCTTTATGTACTTATCATTTATTATATAGACCGAATATGTGTCTGATTTATAAATGTTAGATAACGATATCGGAAGTGCTCTTTATACTGTCGAAGTATACTGTCGAACTTTTAAAATTACCTTCGTTATCACAATCTATCATTCTTCAATTGTAGTGAAACGCAGGGGATTTTCTTAACTCTTATAGTGTACTCTTTTAGCGCTACACCGTTGAAAGTATTTTAGTAATAGTCTGCCACTAATGTACCACCCATACTATTGCCAAGACCATTTAATCGCTGATTGAAAACTAAACTTAAGTTAGACCCATTAGATAATTACTCGCGTTGAGTTTAATTCTAACCGCAGCATCTTTTTAACTATCAGCTGTAGTATTTGTAATGATTTCTCATTATAAATCATATCATTTGATTTATCTATTATTTGATTTTACAAATTTATATGAATGTCACTATAAAGAATATTAAACCTCTTTTGTTATAATATAAAAACTGATCCATTTCATGGTCCAAATTTGGTTGAACTCTTTCCAGTGGCAAACTCAGAGAAACTTAGTGAATAAGCTCTTGTTTAATAATATAATCGACATATAATGCACTACTAAAACACTGCTAACAATAATTTTTTGGGTGTATCTCCAGCTTAGTATAACCCTGATTACAACACAACTTCTTAATGACACACATACGTCAAACAGAGTTGTCATCTAAGGCATCATATCTCTTATGGATCAACAATTGTTAAATGTGTTTAAATTGTGGAGGACTACTACAAAACTTGTGACGCCTTTTCGTGTCGAATTATTTCAAGTTATATGAGTAATTTTTATTTTGGAGATATGCCAACAAAGAGATCCATATGTCGCATCGTATTTGGTCTGGCACTTAAATAAGAGCCGAAGTATAGTAAAAAGCAGCAACTTCTAAAATTAGTTCAGATTGTGTGATACCAAGTCATTCGGGTAATCATCGGATGAATTTTAATTGCATATTACGGATTAATAAATATAGATGAAGAAGCCTGTTATTCGTGGCATATCATAGTATCATATGGAGCAATTCAATAACACAGATTTCTGAAGTTATGTACATTACGCTTAAAATAGTTCAATTACCTAAATCAAAAGTGTGTTTTCCAACAAGAGCTACTAGACGATCTTAAACAATCAATATGGATAACTTGTTTTAGATGCCAATTGCTTTCATTTTGAAAAAAAATTCTGTTACTGAATTAGTTATTTTGCTCCCTCTCCTACTTTCACTCCCGCTTCATCTCTCTTTTTCTCTCTTTCCCTCTCTTTCTCTCTCTCTATCTTCCTCCTAATCTCTTCTTCATGATGTTTTGATTCACTTATGGTTCTTCACACAATAACTCTTTTCCTCGTCCTGTCTCTCTTTCTCCCTCTTTTTCTCTCTATCTCTCTCTTTTTTCACTCTGGGTCCCTATTTAATCCATTTTCTTTAGAAGTAAAGCAAAAGTTTCACCGCGTCTAAGCTTCTAAAAATATGCCCTAAACTACTTGTGAAGATATGCTCTTCGAAAAACAACCGTCACTGTTCTCTAAATTCACTTAGAACACTTTTTAGCGGTAATGAAATGTGTAATGTAATTGCGGTAGGTGGGGGGTATGTCGATGTAGAAGATTTTGATACCAAAACTACACGGAAAGAAACAACAAACAAACGCTTTTGTTCGCAAACAAAATAAAAATCACTTTCAAGGGAACACTCACGGAGCGTGCAACCAAGGAACCTTCTGTGTTGTTGTAATGAATGCATAAGTTGAAATGTTGTTGCGGTTGTAATTGCGGTTTAATTAAGAAAATTGATAATTAGTTTTGACAGTAAATGAAAGATGTTGCGATGCGCCTCGCATGAGAGATGCTGCGACCGCCTGCAAGTATGCTTCGGAAAAGTATATCCGAATATCTAAAAATAGAACTGCTCTCCTGCACATTTGTTTGCGTGGAAACATCCGGCACAGACATTTTTGTATGTGACTTTATGCACGAAAGCCTCTGTGTCTATGTCAGTGTTACTATAAAGGAACCGGATATTGTGGGTTCACGATGGCAACGTAGTAATGTGTTTGTCTGCATCCACACTTGTCTGGTTACTCTTCGCAATTTTTCATTCAGTTTTCACATGTACTTGCCTTTAAGTCTCAATGGGCAAATGCCACAAATAGTTTTGTTTACAGGGTGTGTTATTTTAACCATAACAATGATGTTAGTGAAGAAAACTGAAACCTATATTAATTTGTTAACTAATGGAAAAGAAATTATTATGTTAATATTAACATAAATTTGGAGCAAATTTAAAAGGAGTCAACTTTGTGAAATATTTTGAGGGTTCGAATGCTGTCAAAAGGATTCTGACTTTGTTTTGAGTTTAGTCAAATTTATAGTTTTATCAAATGGATTTAATCTTAGAACTTTTAAAAAAATTAAGCATAAAAATAATATACTTTATTATATAAAAAATTTTTAAATAGAGGATGCAGTAGGCTGCAACATTTTATTTGTTATTTACCATTCCTTTTTAATTTTTCACTTTTTTTAAGTTAGCTGACACTTTGGCTTGCATTTGTTTTTATGTACACATTTTAGCTAAACGTTGACTTCTTCCATTAATGATATAAATGAGTAATTAATATGAGTTTAATTTGGACTTTACCAATTTAATAAATGGCAAGGAGGATGTTTCTGTATAGAACTTAAGTTTTTCCGATTTGTGAGGAACTCGATTAAGATTATATATCACAAGCAGAAAACTTCTGAATACTTTATCCAAGTAATTAACACTATGCAAGGAATGCTGCCAGTTAATTTTTTTTTCTTTATTTAAGGATCACATTTTTCTAATTCAATATAAAAAATAAATTAAATAAAATTATAACATAAATAGCGCTCCCTCAATTTTGCGTGGTCGCCTATTTGAGAACGGATTTTAATAACGAAATATGTTTCCTACAACTTTTTCTCAACGCTACATGTCTATATAGCCTAGTTTTCAGGATATTTGGTTAATTGTTTTGAGATATCAATGAAATTTTTATGTGAACCGCCAAAACGAATTTACACCAATTAACCACAAAACTGACGCCAGCCGAGAGATTTAGCGAAGAATCATTCTTGCCAACAGATGTTACTTGGGAAATAAACCCCTCTTTCCCTTTTTCTCTCATCTTTCTCTCCCCTTTCTCTCTTCCTCCTCCTCCCTTCCTTTTTTTTTCATTTTTCTCAAATTTTTCTCTTCTTTTTCTCCCTTCTCTCTACTCTTTTTCTTGCTGTCTCCTCTCTATCTCTCTCTTCTCTCTCTATCTCGCTCTCCTCTCCTTCTCTCCTCTCTTTCTCTCACTTTCACCTCTCTTTTTCCTTTTTTCTTTCCTCCATCTGTGTCACTTTTCGCTTTAACTCTCGTTCTTCTTTTATATCTTTATATTTTGTTTATATCTATTATCTCTTTATTTCTCTCTCCTCTCTTTCGTTCTCTTGTAGCTTTGAACATTTTTTCTTCTCTTTGTTTTCTTCTGCCATCATGTCTATTCCAATCTATTGTTTTATGTCTTTTGTTAAATATTGTTTTATATAGGCATTTACTGTCTACATGACTCTTAGCTTTCTTTAAAAAAACACGTCCTTTATATGGATGAGCGAACAGTTAAAATCAAGTTCTTCTCTGATAAATAGGGACTTTCTTAACATATTTAATTTACTTATTGCTTGGATTTCCGTAGGGTTTACATATTTTCTTTGTATATATTGAAAAATCAACAGCAGGAGCATAAGATTCCACCTGCATGTCCTTGAGGTGATGAATTCCTTCTTAAAGTTTCGTCTCTGCTTTCAAGCTTAAAATGCGAACTGTAATCATTTTTTTGTCACACAAGTTGGAAAGCACATCTCTCCATCATTTTTATTTAATTTTATTATTTTTCGGTTTTTATTTGCATTTTAAAATTGCAGCATTTTCCATGTGTTTGCTTTTCATCACAAACGTAAACTCAAAATGGCGCATCGTCCTTATCCGTTGCGCAAACAGTGCGACATGCAACTCATAATTCACTTGTTTATTTGTGGCCAACTGCTGCGGTGCCTTCCAGCCGTCGCATTGTCATTGTTCACGTTTTTGCTCGTATTGTTGTTGTTGTTGTTTTTCAGTATAAATTCTTGATGAAATGAGCACACAAATGGATAGAACCTACCGACCGACCGACCTTACCTTTGCTTTAGCTCATATACAATACATAAACAAAGTTTACCTTGCGATGATATATGAAATTTTTAAAAAAAATAAAACTTTTTATTTTTATATATCTTTTTTCCTTTTATTTTTATATTTTACACATTTATGCTATGCTCTTTTTTTTAGTCTGAAATGGACTTGGCTTGCATTGTTAGGAGTTGCCACAGAAATTAAATGCGCTTCAGTAAGCCTTGAGAAGCTTTAAGGCTTAAAAATTTGCGCTCAACGTGAGAGGTTGTGAGGTAGGAAAGGTTGAAGTGATTGGAGTACTCCCTGCACTATGTGAGGTAGGCCAGCAAGAAGATCACGTAACCATATTCTTGAATAATCTCTCTGAAATTTTTTTCCCTTTTACTACTTTCTGAATACTTTCTAACGATGTTTTTATTTAAGACAGTGTCCAGATCTAATTCTATTGAAACCTCACATATTGTAAAATTAGTTTTATGAAGTTGGTTTTAATCTAAAAGAATCCAATTTCTTTTAGACATTTTAACAATAAACGGTTGGAGGCAAGATGGAAAATTATGAACGTATTTTAAGTATTAGTCTAATCTGTTATTTAGATGGTTTGCAAGCCAATCCATTAGGAAATATCACAATATTTACTCCTTTTAAATTGGTTCAACCTTTCAGAGTACACTTTGCAATAGCTTCTCTTCATAGACAATACTACCCTCTCTCAGTCCCACTTCTAATCGTTTACCCTACTGTATATGTATCGAAATGTTTTCTGATTGTTAGATTACTATTCCACGCTCTAACACTCATAAAGTAAAATGTTAACTCAAAACAACAACAAAAACACAAAAATTATTTATAACAAACCATAAAGAAATAAGAAACAAAAAACATTGTTTTGTTTTTGAAGAGTTTAGAAATTCCCAAATTGCCTCGGCAGCAAGCAACATTTCTAGACTTCATAAAGCACAACAACCAACAACAGTGACGGAGGGGCTGATATGTCGTCCCAGCAAAAACGGACGAAGAGATTGAAGTGACGCGTTAGGATGATAGCGGAAAGTCATTCCTAATGTGTTTTGCACAAGTGCGGTCATGTTCCCTAAACTTTCTGCACTGCTCCCAGCACATCCACGTGTGTGTGTTGGTCGGTACTCGTTGCCACTGTCCTGTCTGCTAACTTTTTTATGAGTTTATTCTGTTTGTTTGTTGTTTATTTTATTAAAAAAAAAAAAGGAAGGAATATTGTATTAAAATGGCATAGTAACAAAAAAGATTTTTGTTAAATAAATGAGTTGCTAAATAAAATACATTTTTGTGTATGACAGACAGACAACACACTATACGGTTAAGTCATGCGTTCCAAAAAGTTATATGCATTTTTTAATTAAAAAATTGTCATATATTTTTGTGGGATGTGTTGAATGCTTAGGCTTCATATACCATCAACCCTATATAACATTTATATACAATCAGATCATACTAAAAGAGAGTTGTTTTTACAGAAATAACAGGTAAAAATTTTATATCCCGCTTTAAGTGGAAATTTCAAGAGTGGAAAGTCCTCTTCTCTTATTATTATTGATAGTAATCAGTTTTAATCCGTTAAAATTAATTTAATGTCTCATAGGAATAAGATTAAAACGGCGATGTATATATGCTTTATTAATATTTCAATAAATAATAAATAGTCGATAACAATTATAATCGCCTATTCCTTGTCTCTTGTCAAAAACCAACTGGAACCCTGAAAATTTTGTATGAAAATATATAATAATTTTAAATAAAATACTGCAAAATATAAAGTGACATCTAGTATCGCCTAAACTCATTACATTCAAGATCAGAAATAGACGCTGTAATGAATTAAAGATCAAAATGAATAATTTTCAGTCAACTATTGTTTTTATAATATAATAATAAATAAAAAATAAATCCCTAAACTAAATGTAAGTATAATTCTACTTCAATAATATAACTAATTCCAAAATATATAATATATTAATAAAAGTTAAACAGCGACATCTGTTATCTGATTGCTATTATGAATTGATCTTTTGCGTTCAGTAATATATGTTTAGCCGCTGTATAAGTAATGCAAAACTTTATAAATATTTTCATCCCGTCTGTAGGGTAGAATAAAATTTTAACATTCAATTTAAATTTAAAAATGAATTAAAATCAAATTAATAAATAAATTTAAATATTAATAAAAAAATAATAAAAAACAAAAATTCTTGTATTCTCAAGTTCTTCATTCACGTCTAGAGTTACCAACTCTTAGTTACAATAAAAGCAGTCTTAAAGTTTATTGTGGGTTCCATAAGCTAAACATGCTAACTCCAAGTAATTGTGAGTATAAACAAGTCGTCCATCTACCAAAATCTACACAACATATTCTATGAATGTTGATATGCACTACATTGTATAAATACTTCTTTAATTGGGCTAAAAATGTATATATATGTATGCATATAAATATATGTATCGTTGGTATACTTACATATATAAATATATATTGTTTTTATTATTAAAACTCGGTCATAACGAAAATAATGCTATTTTGCCCACCTGGTCCCTACTCACCACGATGTTTGCTAAAATCGAAGCACTCTCCGAGAAATTTCGTTGTTTGTTTTGGTTTTTTGACATTAAAAATCTGTTAAGAGGATTCAAAATTTACTCTCAGTTTTTTTTCTTTATCTTCTTTGATATATACATTAATAAGTGATTGAAATTACCCCCAAGCAATCTATATTCACCACAATATAAAAAATAAAATACTGGCAACCATATTCACACCCAACAGGTTGGTGGTGAGAACCGCCAAAAATCATTCTGTCAGAATTCATTTTAGTAAAATAGCGCGGAATAGGTGCAGTGCAATAAATAAGAAAATAATTTGTGATTGTTTTTGTGTACAAAAAAAATAAAAGAAAATGTTTGAAGCTCGTTTAACTAACGCCACAATTTTAAAAAAAATATTAGATGCTATTAAGGATCTGCTGAACGAAGCAACGTTCGATTGCAGTGACTCCGGCATGCAGGTATGCATAGTCCCACGCCACTTAGGTGTAGCAGAGAAAAAAATCAGTCAAATAATAAATTTTACATATTTTTATAGCTGCAAGCCATGGACAACTCTCATGTATCGTTGGTGTCATTGGTTTTACGTTCTGATGGCTTCGATAAATATCGTTGTGATCGCAATCTTACAATGGGCATGAATTTGGGCAGTATGGCGAAAATCTTGAAATGCTGTAAAAACGAAGATACTACAACTATTAAAGCACAAGATAATGCAGATACTGTGACATTTGTATTCGAATCACAAAATCACGAAAAGGTTTCCGATTATGAGATGAAATTGATGAATTTGGATCAAGAACACTTGGGTATACCAGAAACAGAATACGCATGCGTTATACGTATGCCTTCGCTGGAGTTTGCACATATTTGCCGCGATTTGGCACAATTCAGTGATACTTTGGTCATAAATTGCACTAAGGAAGGTGTTACTTTCTCGGCATCTGGTGATATTGGCCATGCCAATATTAAACTGGCACAAAGCTCAAATGTTGATAAAGAGGAAGAGGCGGTTACCATTGAATTGCAAGAACCGGTTACGTTGTCTTTCGCTTGTAACTATTTGAATGCCTTCACAAAGGCCACTCCATTATCCACCCAAGTTCAATTATCCATGTCAGCGAACGTTCCGTTGGTTGTTGAATATCGGATAACTGATTTAGGACAAATTCGGTACTATCTAGCACCAAAAATTGAAGATGACGATAATTAATTTTAATTAAATATTTATATTACAAGTGGACTGGAGTTTGGTACTACAATTTAAGTAGTATCTGCTCTTTTTTTATATTTTATATTATATACACTTAGTACATTAATAAAAATTAAACTATATAATAATAAACTTTTTTTTTAGAAGTTTTTTGAAATTTTATGAAACCAATTGCAGAGACCGTGTTATCTTGTGCAGCTCCACAAGTAATTTCAGTTCTACTGTTAAACGTGGTTAACTCAATATATCAAGTATCATCATTCAAGGTATGAATTAGTAAGTAAGCATTACATATATGCAATTATGAATATATGTTGAGTATATGCTTAAATTTATTTTAATAATTAGTTCAACCCTCGCTCACAAAAACAATTTCTTCTTAATTAAGTTCCTATTACTTAGATATACGTCTGCTGGCAACTCTTCAATTGGGGGTGAAAATATATTTTTGAAATATATATATATAAGCATATGTCTATGTTTAAAAATGTAATAGATATTTAGTGTTTTTATACTGTTTAAAATTTTATTTGCATATTTAATTTATTATTAGTATTTTAAATACAATATTTTAAGTTGAAATTGTTAATATCAAATAGTAGACAAAAATACTCCATTCTATATTCTCACTTTGATACTTATTCCATGTTAATTGCAATAGATGGTCTCATTGAAAAATGTACCGTACAAAAACTATAAATAAGACTTATCTAAAGTTATACATATACCATTTGTTTAGTCCATTAAATGCCTAAATGAATACTCTACCGTGATATATTTGTGACTTAGGAACAACACACGTTCATGCTACAGTATTTAATGACTCTCAATGTAGGTCAAATATATGGTATACAGTAGCCACCGACATGAAACCCAAACGTGCAGATTACTTCAGGAATATATGTGTTCAATTTAATTTTGGACATTTCCACCTACTGTACTGTAGCTAATTACTGTAGTTTAAATTGTGCCTTAGGCATTATGATAAGTCACAGACCTACATATCATGAGTGATGTCCGTGTGCAGGTCATTACTTCTCTTAGAACACTTATGGCTACAGAGGTATATTATTAATTATATATTCTAAGAACGGTCGAAATTACGTTCCGCAGTTACTTGACAAGTTCGACCAACCACCAAGTGCCATTTCACACACCGGAATTGTGTTCTGGAGTCATATGTCAAGTTTGACCAACTACCAAATGCCGTTCCACACTTCCATTAGAGACAATACAAGCAGAACCGTGTGGGCTACAACTACAATGACAATTTCACTTCTTACGAACTTGTTTTTTCATATATTTAATATAATTAGTTATAATAGGAGTCATTAATTGATTCAAAATAGAAGTTGATTTATATTTTTATCATTAATACGAAGGGAAGTGAAGATTCTATAAAATTATAGATAATTGTATACTACAATATGCACTGCTAAGGCTTGAATGTACACTTTGACTATTAAATTAGATTCTCTAAATAATGTCTATCGATTTTTAATATAATAAACTTTTGTTTTTCTTTCAATATTCTTAATTAGAATTGAAGTAATTTTTTAATTATACTAATTTAAATAATTTAATTAATTCTCGTGGCACATTCTGATGTTCAGCGATCTTTATTAAAATATGTTTAGAAAATTTAAATATTTTGACAAGAACCATACATCGTCCTCGATAGTATAGTGGTTAGTATCCCCGCCTGTCACGCGGGAGACCGGGGTTCAATTCCCCGTCGGGGAGATCAAAATTTTTTTTTTTCATATTTTTATTCATTTGAATTACTGATCGAACTATACTTTATGTACTTTAATAATATTGTATTTATGTGTTTATATCATTGTAACCTTGGATATATATTCTTTCACTAGATATTGAGAATAATTAATGTTATGATTTATAGTGTCATTAATTATAATAATATATTTTTTATAACATATATCTTTAAAGTAGGAAAGTCTAATAAATGGTTTATGTTTATGGTCTGATATCTCTGCTATAAACCTATGCTGTGGCTTATAGCTTAGGTAGGTAGTTTGAAGTGACGGTCTTGTTTCCAAAACGTCCGATTGAGCTCAAATAATGGCCCATAGTGGTACCACAGGAATAGCATTGATACATTCATAGATTGAAAGATCAGTATGCGACAGTATACATATAGCTTAGCTTAGCCAAAAAAGCAATTTTTATTATAATTCGTTGGGAAATGGGTGTGCCTGGATTAGTGCAATGAAGGTAGCGGGATTTTAAAATTTCTTTTCGATGGAGTTTCACTGCCAATCAATAATTATATCCACAGTTCAAACAAAATTAAGTAAAAATGATAGAAAATAATTTAGTCTCTAGATGTATGATCCATATATTTATTTTTAAAGAATTTTATAACATATATTTTGGATCAGAGAAGGTAATGCTTTCTTAGAATATTATCTCATATCCATAGTTCATGATATATAAATGTCTATAATATTGTATATATTCGGAGAATAATGTATGCAATTAATATAATATTAGAATTAAATAAAAGTAAATTAATTTGTATTTTCGATGTAAGCTCTAAATACTTGATTTTAAAGAATTTTTATTATTATTTATTATGTATAAAACTTGTGTGTTCTTAGAGTATATCCATATTCATATTTATAGTTGATTACATAAATCTTCATAATATATGATCCGAGATATATACATATATTAAAATATATATGTAAATATAAATTATTTAAAAATAAATTTGTAGAAATAAACTTACGACTGTACGTATTTAGTAGATACTAAGTTTGAAGACACAAATAATATATCAAAAAAAAAAATTGCTCTCCCCGACGGGGAATTGAACCCCGGTCTCCCGCGTGACAGGCGGGGATACTAACCACTATACTATCGAGGACTTAGAAGATCTAATGCAGCATTTCAGTTTTATGTTTTTTAGTTACTAATTGATCTCTAATTTTATAAAGTTCTTACTACATTGGAAATTGAAACTGTTTATAATCGACTTCCTTTTTCCAGATTTCTCGGGGTTTAATAGATTAATTAGAGTAACCATTTAACGCATATGTTAGTTTAAAATGTTTATAAAAAGTAAACAAGACCGCAAACATTAAATAAGAGAAAATTCCACTCGCCGATAGAAGAACATAAAAAAGTAAACCTCACCCGATAATATTGATTTCAAAAGGACAATATTTTGACATACGCGTACCTCCCCTAAAAGCGGCGGCAATACATCAATATACATGCAAGGGTTGGTTCTATTATTTTTCTGAGGTATTCACTTCATATATATACATTTTTTTTTGTTTGGATAAATACAATACACCAGAACTATAAAGCAATAATTTTTTAAAGTAACAAACGTGCATATAAAAAACCACAAACAATGCTTATAAAATACCAGGTTAAAGCTAATTTATGCCATTTGTAGTTTTTATATCTTGCATTATTTGGTTTGGCATACTTTGTTTATACTCGTATGTATGTACGTACATATAAACTATATGTACATATAAATTTTTAAATATTTATGTTTATTTTTTTCTTCCTCATCATCAATGCCTTGTCTTTAGTTGGCGGACTTTATGGATTTGTGTGCGTGCTTCCTTTATTTGTAGTTCAGGGAGTTACGCAAAATTTATGTGTCTGGAATCTTCGGTGTACATGTGACCAACCCCTTGGGTGTATTTTAATATTATAAACACCGCACAAATGTCTAAACAAAATAATGCTATAAAAACTACAAATGGCAAAGTAGCAGCTAAAGTAACACTTAAGTTCAAAGCGGTACAAAACCAAACAAAACAAAAAAAAAACAGTATAAAAAATATGTGTAACATAATGTGCAGCGTTAAAATAGCAAACTAATGAGAATTAATGGGGATTATAGCTGCCATTTAGTAAAAAATAGAAAACAGAAGGGTTACTACTGGAAGACTACCAACAGCAGCAACAGCAGATAAACAATCTGCTTAGAACAGCGGTTGGCGATTCTTATCTGCATTTTGTTCTTATTAATTTATGCTGCAGGCACAGGTTGAGACTTAATTTGTTTATGGTAACTGTATATATGGTATTTGTATGTTCAATCTAATATGGAAACTGGTGTAATACCATAGTGTCATAGTAGTGTAGGGTATAATAGTGTTAAAGTAACGTCAATATACATATGTTAATTAACTGGTAGTATTAAGACAAAAGCAAGGTGGTGAGGAGAAATTTTACAAAGTTGTTGCATTCCCGGCATCAAAAAGATTAAACTAATATTAATTGCTACTATTAGTTTTTTTTTGTCAAATAAGTTGTAATTTATCTGTTTTACAAATCGAAGTTATAGTCAGTGCAGACCTATAATTAAGTTTTTGTTATAGTTCGGACTTGTTTGTGTTATTTTTGACATTGACATCTATATCTATTTTGCTATATTTCATTAATATTTTTTGTTTTTGGAAAAGGGATCGCAACCATTGAAAACGGATTGATTCTTAAATAAAAATTAGCGTAGTTGAAGACGTACTGATTACTGTTTATGCTGTTATAATATTATCATGTCCCAAAGAATATATAACTTTTTAATTGTAGTGAGACCAGTTTATTGGCAATTACAACCATTGGTAAGGTGAACCACAACTCGTATTCAACTGATTTGGTGCCATGCAACCTTTGTTTTTTTGCGAATAAAATCTATTTTATTTTATTAATAAAATCTATTTCCCGATAAAAAGAAGTTATATTGTGAACATAGAAAGTAAAGACTTCTATCGATGCCTTCTGCTCAAAAAGTACTCGGATTTTGTAAATAAAACACACAAATTTAAATTTTATTCCAAATTTATTTTATCTCCTTCAAAATAAGCTCCTTCTGAAGCGATACACATATGCCAACACTTAACCCAATCTTCCATACACTATTCGTAGGCCCGTAAAGGTATGGCGTTTATTTCCTTCAGCGAATAATCTTTTACCGATTCAATCTACTCAGAATGCTTACCACGAAGAAGCAATTTGAGTTTCGGGAACAGGAAAAAGTTGCACGGATCGAGATCTGGCGAATATGTTGCCATGAAGGTATGGCTTTTAGTTCCTTCAGCATATTCTCTTTTACCGATTGAATCGACTCAAAACGCTTACCACGAAGAAGTAATTTGAGTTTCGGGAATAGGAAAAAGTCGCACGGATCCAGATCTGGCGAATATGGTGCTTTAGCGATGAGAGTGGTGCCGTGTTTGGTGAAAAAATCGCGTATCATAGTACCATAGAATTATCCATCGTAAAAATCGCTAAATGCACATGAGGTAGTCTCACATTAACAGCTGCTGTAAACAAACTAATTGACAGATGGCGCTCAACAGATAGTACCATATGTCAAGAAAAGGTGTAAATTTTTGAAAAAGGTCTATTACTTAAGGAGTAGTTAACAAACAACAAAATCCGGATACATCACATTCGATGATGTATTATAATTATTTAAGAAGCTTTAACAATATTGCTTACTGTTAATATAGAAAGTATTCAGAACACTTATGTCGACATTTTAAACAAAATAATTAGATATAAATCTTTCTATAGCTTCCGGGTCACACTAGCAGTTTTAAAAATGGAAATGTAGACAAGCTTGCTGAGAAAAGGGCAACCTCACTGCATGAATGTCCGAAGTTATTCTAAAATCTTTTATATATTCGTAAGATTGTCCAGTGCATCCCATAAGAGTCCCATATAGTTTTCTTATTACACATGACAGAAGAGTTAATATAAATAGGAAGAATTGACATTTTTGGCTATTAAAAAGTTAAGTCTTTTAATTTCAAAGTTAGTTGAGTTGTTCAGCAAATGCAATATTTTCTACTATTTTCCCTATTTTGATAGGGAAAAGGATGTAGGATGTTGAGAAATGGTTCTGAAGGGAGAAATGGTATTCAAAAGAATTTCGCTCAACATTCAAAGCTGAAAACATTTTCATTGCGTGACTAACGAAACTAAATTATGTTGTGAAAGTTTTTAAAACATTTTCCATTTTCCATTCCTTGCATTTCGCTGTTTCCACTTCAGCACGGCTTTGACTTAACAGTTAGTGGACAAGTTTGACAATTGCAGCAATTGCAGTTGTTTTATCCTTCAGTACCCGAACGGTTTTCCAAGCACTGCTGTTGGTGATGGTGATTCTATAGTATTTCTACTCGGTTTGTTTATATTTTTAGGCAAACACAATATTTATTGTGCTGTCAGCAGCAATGAAAAAGTTACTTTTTGTTAAGTTCTTGTTTTCTTGTTTTCTTGTTGTTATTGTTGTTTTGACTTTTTGTTAGTATTGTTGTTATTGTTGTTATTGTTGTTGACAAGGCAAACATTCTCAACTTGGTATTGGTATCAACTTTTGTGCCGTTAATGTTCGGCTAAATTGTTATTACCCACATGACTGCATTTGTGGACATACATTGCTTGTCTTTCCGAAGAAGTTGCATTTCTGAAAAGTTGCATTTAAATATTTCCATTATTTATATCCTTGTTATTTATGCATTAATGTTGAGGGCTTATCATTCATTAATTGTCGTGCAGTTATAATTTAATAGTTTTATAAAGTACACGTTGGCTTACCTGATTACCATTGCAGTTGGCCAATGCGATTATTACAAGCATTTGATTAATAGGTTCTACCTTAATATTTATGGTGTACACATTCTTTGGATCATTAAGTATGTAAATGGAATATATATCATTGATAGTGATTAATTACTTTTAAATAGAAATGAAATGAAATTGTAATATTTTACTCAAAGTAATTTAATTCAGAGAACTCCATACAATGGAAATTATTTATTAAAAAATTTATGATATGAAATATAGTTTAAATATATTTCCTTGGATATGAATTAATATTAATTATGAAATGGAAAAAAACTACATATGATATAATCTTTATTTTTGTTTAATGTTTATATTTAACTTTATGTCTGAGTGCCCCATTTACTCCTCAGTACGAAATCACCCTTAGTTTTTTACTTACAGTCTTCAGAGACAATAAATCTCAAATTTTCAACTACATTGATCCACAATCAACTAAGGCAATATTCTCATATATATTAAATAGTTTAAAATCAGGGCATTTATTATAAAGGAATAAGATTTGCTTTTCCCTAAAAATTTTTTGTAGATATATATATATAATTATTTTCCTACTATTTATAACCTTTTTGTTTTTATCGCTTACCTCTTAAATCTAACTATAGGTATACATCAAACCTCCTTCTGTTACAGTTCTAAGTTTAGAAGCAGAAGTAAATAAATGTTGAATTGAAAATTAAATTATTTTTATTTAATCAACTTATTTAATTCAAAAATTATATATGCTCTAATATATATGGATTATTCCTCTTAGTAAAAAAATTAACTGATCTCGTTCGATTTAGCTACATTTTTTAGTGAAGTCCTTTCTCAAAAGACCCATATCTCGAGAAAAAATATTGAAACCCATGACGCTTTCGACCAAATCTCAGTCGAAAATGTGTCCGATTTGTAAAAGAATGGCACATATAATGTTTCTTTCAAAAATTTATGAACTCCTAAATAGATTTATTGTTTAGTGAAGCGAAAAAAAAACTTAATTCCTTTTCTTTAGATTCCCATCTTAGAATTACGTTGACTTTTAGAGTATTTCGCCAACTAATTATCTTGTGTATTTTTAAGAATTCACAAAAAATATTAGTAAAAAATGTTATTAGATAAGCTTAAAAAACTGAAAGACTAACTTACTGTAAACCCTTAGATAGAGAGGTACACAAACATGCAATTGGATACTGCTGTTTGTTGGTAGCTTGGTGAACTTAAATATAAACCATACAGAAACCGATAACGCTGATACTCTTAAACGTCCAAAAAACACTAAAAGAGTCATTTTGAACTATCGCAAAGAGAAGTTCAGAGAGCCTGTAAACTATTTAAACCTATCAAAAAACAATACGAATATTATTTATTGCTAACATTTTATATAGCAAAATATATAATCCAAATTAGTGTTACACAGTGTTAGTGCACAATGTACTCAAAACCACAAGTAGTTGAATATATCGACCCATGATTAGAGGTAATTAAACATAACAATAAAAAATATTTTTAAACTTGGATTCGTCACAACACTCTACTGTAAAATCGACAGACAGTGGACAACAACCGCCTAAAAGTCTTAGCATGTCAGACCCCAAGATCTTGACAACTGTCTTTTCTTATTTTAATTTTAATATTTATTCTGTCAAAATTATTTTTCTCTCTACCTCTATATGGTATGTGTGAATAGACCTAATAGTTTTCAAGACAAAATTTTTATACCCAGGATTACAGAACAGGATTAGGAAGGCACCCAAAATTGTTCATGCAAAATTTATATATTTAGTATAATATTTGCAAAGGATTAAAGTGTTGAAGCAAATAAAATTTAAATTATTTTAATATATTTTCCTAACGTACAGTACTTTAAAATGTATAAAAATAATTTTTATATTTTTTATTTAATGTAGTGATGCACTGTCATCAACCAAATCACATTAAATGTATCATCTATATCAGGAACTGACAACCCTCTTCTTATACGAGTATGTAAGAAATAATTTAATTCTTAAAAATGCGTATGTTGAATCTGTATTAATAACATTAATTTTCAATAAATATTAAAAATTAATCATGTAAAAACACATCAATAATATGCATTACACTTTGCAATACAAAACCCAAAACATTAAAGCAAATCACAAGTGCACAAAGGCAGCAGTAGAAGTACCAGAAAAAATCTCATTCGCATGCATTTTGGCCATTTACGACATCTGCTATGGTTTTTTCATTTTAATGATATTTGTGATATTGCAAAATGTGTAGAGAGAAAAAATATTTAAGTAATAAAAATAATTTTTCAAACGAAACTTGCTACAAATAGATGGTACGGCATAGGTTGCTGGTTGGTTTAGTCATCAAACCGAGAAATATGCACATTACGAGTACTACACAAAAACATCATAAACACCCTTCGTAGCTGCAAAAAATGTTTTTGCCAAACTAACATGCAATATAACAAGCCAAAGCCTATTTACCACCCATTGCCGTTGTATCACAGATACCGTGAAAATCATGAAATTCTCGAAAAACATCAGTACCACCACTGCCAACGGGAGCAGTCAACGAGCGTACCACGCTAACATAACCGCAAGCTTTGCAAGTTGCACTAGAAAGTCATAATTTAATCAAAGAATATAAAATTTATAAAATATTTATTGCATTAGCCAAACAGCAAGGAGAGTCGAAAGCGAATCCATACACAATTACACTTCATTGAATTAATAGTAACAACATTCATTTCCGCAGCCCCGTGATGTATACTACAAATGCCATTCTATTCACACCCTCCTCTGTGAGCTGTTAGTCTGCCTTTGTGCCGAGAGCGCATCAAATAGATCCAATTTTCTCGTTAAGCGCATATTTCACAGAGACGTTTCTTTCTTACCATTTCATCTGTAGTATAGCTTTTGTTGTTTTCGTTATGCGCCGCGAAATATGCTTCAATTTTTACGCCACCGTTACAAATGCATCCAATTTTCTTCATTATTTATGTAAGCTCTACTACAAAGACTTCGAACATTCATTGTTTTTGTTCTCCTACTACACTAATTTTGTTTGGCGTTATTTAAAGCTTATCATAAACTATAATAAGATTTCAACATCCATTTTCAGATTTGCTTTTCCATCTTCATATCAATTTTGACAAATTTATTTTTAGAATAACAAAAAATTTGATTATTTTGATACTGAAGATATATTTAGACTTCGTAGTTACTTTCTAGTTGGATATAATTTATTGAAATTAGATATGATTTAAAATTGAATTTGTGTATATGATCATCCTTCTACTTTTTCGAAAAAAAAATTTGCCCTCATATAGAATTTAGCTTAAGGACTTAAAATGGTAATATCTAATCTATATGTATTGGCGAAAGAAATACTATAAGATGCTATTATAAGAATAAAATTCCATACACACTAACGAAAATACTATTTGTTTGGAAAAATTAGGAGACAACATAATGAAACATTAGATCATAGGGAATAATTCAGAGACGACTTAACAAAAATCTATAGTGACAGAAAACTCCTTCGTACCATACTGCACTATTTTTAAATGAAGTGGTATAAGAGTTTATAAGGATTATAAGAGAACGACTAAAAGGTGTGCATTTTTTACACATAAAATAAATGAATCTAACCAGGTTTTTGGAAAAAGAGCACTACAAAGAGAACTTAATAAAATATGAGAGCGTATGGAACACTTTTTAAGACGACTTAACAGAATCTATAGTAATGAAAAGCTCATTCGAAACATACCACATTAATAGTAAATGTAAAGAATTTTAAATAACTAAAATTTCTTTCTGAGGGTCTTACACTGTCTTCTCCTAGTTAACTTCAGTATAATATTAGTTGTAAAAAGTAGAGAATACATTTGTAGATGTGAGATATCGTCTAAAAAGTCTACACTTTTTACTGGGAATAAAATTCTAAGAATACAATATATGCACATACATTTCATTTCAGCATTAGAGTAAAGGTTTAGGTTTATAATGATAAATAATTAAAAACAAGGGTGCGGTGGGTTCAGATAGATCATCCACTAATAGCTGTTGATTTTCTTTAACTGAGATCCGATTTAATATTAATTTATTTAAATTTTAATATTACAAGTGATTATATTAGTTATATAGCTTAAACGTTTTTCTGTTCTTTAAAATTTGGGATATGATTTAAAACTATATTTTAATACACTTACCTTCTGTTTAAAAAGTACCCGGATTTTGTTGTTTGTTAACTACTCCTTAAGTAATACACCTTTTTCAAAATGTTTTTTTGTTATGTTGGTACACCCTTTCTTGAGATATGGTACAAATTTTAGCGCCATCTGTCAATTAGTTTGTTTACAGCAGTTGTTAATGTGAGACTACCTCAAGGGCATTTACTGAGATAGTCAGTAATCACTGTCATCGCTAAGGCACCATATTCGCCAGGTCTGGCGCCGTGCGACTTTTTCCTGTTCCCGAAACTCAAGTTGCCCCTTTGTGGTAAGCGTTTTGAGTCGATTGAATCGGTAAAAGAGAATTCGCAGAAGGAACTAAAAAACATACCTGCACTGGCCCACGAAAAGTGTATAGAAGATTGGGTTAAGTGTTGGCATATGTGTATCGCTTCAGAAGGAGCATATTTTGAAGGAGATGAATTAAATTTGGAATAAAATTTAAATTTAAATGAAATGGAGTGTTCTTCATATACCATAGTGCTATATTTCTACATAATTGTAACAAAAATAATAATAATCTGGTATAATCGTAAGGCCTCAATTGTTCTGGTGTTTCAGTTGAAAGAAATCACAGTTAGACTAAGAAAAAATAGTGATGAGTCTTAAGATGAATAGGAATAAAATGTTGACTACACAAAATTATTGAAAATGGTTATTTTTTATGGCCTCTGAATAAGAATCCTAAGCTTATTTACCAGATTATATCTCTGGTAAATATATGTCGCATAAACTAAATTAAACAATATAATCTTCATGAAAGCAAGTTATCAGGTCTTAATAATAATCTGAAAATGATGGTTAATTCTCCATTATTCTTCGACAAGATTATTTAATATTCATTTCGCTTACCTTTGTAAACTTTAATTTATTTTCCCTATAATTTTTTATTTAGAATAAATAATAATTAAGCAATTCTTAATAACTAATTATGTTTCTTCAAATTTGATACAATTTGTTTTTAAGGAACCCTTTCTATAATTGCTTGTATTTTGCAAAAAAACGCGAACTCAAAGTAAAATATGAAAAGCCAATACAACATTGTTTATAAAAGAACCAATTATAAAAACGAATATTAAACTTTGCATAATAACAAGTAAAAATAAATAAACTGTAGTAATCAAATAGCAACAAAAAAACACAAAAAAAAACCATTTGAGTAAATAGAAAAATGAGAAATTAAAGTGAAAATGTACCTACATATATATCACAGTGAAGCACCTTTCAGTGTTTTTCGGTTAAGCTCCTTTACATGGAAAAGCAGATTACTTATACTCGTACATTTCTACGTTTTCCACAAATTGTTAACTACATTTTCGATTTACGCTTTCCAGCAGTCAGTATTCAACAGCCATCATCCAACAACCAACAGCCAACAGCCAAAGGCCTCCAACTCCAGTTGAGGGAATTTAAATCAGCCGCATCTTACATCACAATGACCCACTCGAAAAAAGGCTTTTCATTTCGTTAATTACAAAATACAAATATGAGCATTTTCAATTTGATTTCATTGCAACACTTGAACGCAACAGTCGAGTGCCGGCAACACCACTTGACAGCGAATTATTTTGAGTAAATACAAAATGTTCGACAATCTGTGTACCACACGCGTTTTAGCAGAGATACTACAGCAGAGTCTCTGCGACAGAACACCCATTGGCGAATGTGGTCAAACACCCCACGATCCACGACCCACGACGCCCGACCCCCAAATCCCGAACCCATTGCTGTGACTTACGCAGACTGACGATTCTTCACAAAAATCCCATTGGCATAGAAAGAGTGAACAGGAAGAGTAGAACATCACGTACTGTCGATATTGACATCGTTAATGATACCGATGAGGCGAAAGCAACTGTTGTCGATATCGGCATCGATGTGTCTATGCAGAGTTGTTGCTGTTTTAAATGTTGTTGGCCGTGACCGTGGCAACATTGCC
>NC_051847.1:39041022-39099000 GCF_002237135.1 Teleopsis dalmanni
TTGAAATCTTATTATAGTTTATGATAAGCTTTAAATAACGCCAAACAAAATTAGTGTAGTAGGAGAAAAACAATGAATGTTCGAAGTCTTTGTAGTATAGCTTACATAAATAATGGAGAAAATTGGATGCATTTGTAACGGTGGCGTAGAAATTGAAGCATATTTCGCGGCGCATAACGAAAACAACAAAAGCTATACTACAGATGAAATGGTAAGAAAGAAACGTCTCTGTGAAATATGCGCTTAACGAGAAAATTGGATCTATTTGATGCGCTCTCGGCACAAAGGCAGACTAACAGCTCACAGAGGAGGGTGTGAATGGAATGGCATTTGTAGTATACATCACGGGGCTGCGGAAATGAATGTTGTTACTATTAATTCAATGAAGTGTAATTGTGTATGGATTCGCTTTCGACTCTCCTTGCTGTTTGGCTAATGCAATAAATATTTTATAAATTTTATATTCTTTGATTAAATTATGACTTTCTAGTGCAACTTGCAAAGCTTGCGGTTATGTTAGCGTAGTACGCTCGTTGACTGCTCCCATTGGCAGTGGTGGTACTGATGTTTTTTGAGAATTTCATGATTTTCACGGTATCTGTGATACAACGGCAATGGGTGGTAAATAGGCTTTGGCTTGTTATATTGCATGTTAGTTTGGCAAAAACATTTTTTGCAGCTACGAAGGGTGTTTATGATGTTTTTGTGTAGTACTCGTAATGTGCATATTTCTCGGTTTGCTGACTAAACCAACCAGCAACCTATGCCGTACCATCTATTTTTAGCAAGTTTCATTTGAAAAATTATTTTTATTACTTAAAATTTTTTTTCTCTCTACACATTTTGCAATATCACAAATATCATTAAAATGAAAAAACCATAGCAGATGTCGTAAATGGCCAAAATGCATGCGAATGAGATTTTTTCTGGTACTTCTACTGCTGCCTTTGTGCACTTGTGATTTGCTTTAATGTTTTGGGTTTTGTATTGCAAAGTGTAATGCATATTATTGATGTGTTTTTACATGATTAATTTTTAATATTTATTGAAAATTAATGTTATTAATACAGATACAACATACGCATTTTTAAGTATTAAATTATTTCTTACATACTTATATAAGAAGAGGGTTGGCAGTTCCTGATATAGATGATATATTTAATGTGATGTGTTTGATTGCAGTGCATCACTACATTAAATAAAAAATATAAAAATAATTTTTTTACATTATAAAGTACTATAAAATTGTTTAAATTTTATTTTCTTCAACACTTTAATCCTTTGCAAATGTTATACTAGATATATAAATTTTGCATGAACAATTTTGGATGCCTTTCTAATCCTGTTCTGTAATCCTGGGTATAAAAATTTTGTCTTGAAAACTATTAGGTCTATTCACACATACCATATAGAGTAGGGAGAAAAATTATTTTAACAGAATATACATTAAAATTAAAATAAAAAAGACAGATGTCAAGATCTTAGAGTCTGACCTGCTAAAACTTTTACGCGGTTGATGTCGGTCGATTTGACTGATTGTCGATTTTACTGTAGAGTGTTGTGATGGATCCAAGTTTAAAAATATTTTTTATTATTATGTTTAAATAAATGGATTACATCTTTCGCTATATAAAATGTTAGCACTAAATAATATTCGTATTGTCTTTTGATAGGTTTAAATAGTTTGCAGTCTCTCTGAACTTCTCTTTGCGATAGTTCAAAATGACTCTTTAGTGTTTTTTGGACGTTTAAGAGTATGAGCATTATCGGTTTCTGTATGGTTTATATTGAAGTTCACCAAGCTACCAACAAACAGCAGTACCCAATTGCATGTTTGTGTACCTCTCTATCTAAGGGTTTACAATAAGTTAGTCTTTCAGTTTTTTAAGCTTATCTAATAACATTTTTTACTAATATTTTTTGTGAATTCTTAAAAATACACAAGATAATTAGTTGGCGAAATACTCTAAAAGTCAACGTAATTCTAAGATGGGAATCTAAAGAAAAGGAATTAAGTTTTTTTTTCGCTTCACTAAACAATAAATCTATTTAGGAGTTCATAAATTTTTGAAAGAAACATTATATGTGCCATTCTTTTACAAATCGGACACATTTTCGACTGAGATTTGGTCGAAAGCGTCATGGGTTTCAATATTTTTTCTCGAGATATGGGTCTTTTGAGAAAGGACTTCACTAAAAAATGTAGCTAAATCGAACGAGATCAGTTAATTTTTTGCTAAGAGGAATAATCCATATATATTAGATCATATATAATTTTTGAATTAAATAAGTTGATTAAATAAAAATTATTTAATTTACAATTCAACATTTATTTACTTTTGCTTCCAAAGTTAGAGTTGTAACAGAAGGAGGTTTGTGATGTATACTTATAGTTAGATTTAAGAGGTAAGCGATAAAAACAAAAAGGTTATAAATAGTAGGAACATAATTATATACCTATATATATCTACAAAAAATTTTTAGGGAAAAGCA
The DNA here is from genome assembly GCF_002237135.1 of Teleopsis dalmanni. Classification (NCBI taxonomy): domain Eukaryota; kingdom Metazoa; phylum Arthropoda; class Insecta; order Diptera; family Diopsidae; genus Teleopsis; species Teleopsis dalmanni. Next base: position 39,043,516 of record NC_051847.1, read on the forward strand.
AATCTTATTCGTTTATAGTAAATGATCTGTTTTAAGATTATTTAATATATATGAGAATATTGCCTTAGTTGATTGTGGATCAATGTAGTTGAAAATTTGAGATTTATTGTCTCTGAAGACTGTAAGTAAGGTGGCACTAAGATAGTGATTTCGTATTGAGGAGTAAATGGGGCACTCAAACATAAACTTAAATATAAACATTAAATAAAAGTAAAGATTATATCATATGTAGTTTTTTGCCATTTCATAACTAATATTAATTTATATCCAAGAAAATATATTTAAACTATATTTCATATCATAAATTTTTTAATAAATAATTTCCATTGTATGGAGTTCTCTGAATTAAATTACTTTGAGTAAAATATTACAATTTCATTTCATTTCTATTTAAAAGTAATTAATCACTATCAATGATATATATTCCATTTACATACTTAATGATCCAAAGAATGTGTACACCATAAATATTAAGGTAGAACCTATTAATCAAATGCTTGTAATAATCGCATTGGCCAACTGCAATGGTAATCAGGTAAGCCAACGTGTACTTTATAAAACTATTAAATTATAACTGCACGACAATTAATGAATGATAAGCCCTCAACATTAATGCATAAATAACAAGGATATAAATAATGGAAATATTTAAATGCAACTTTTCAGAAATGCAACTTCTTCGGAAAGACAAGCAATGTATGTCCACAAATGCAGTCATGTGGGTAATAACAATTTAGCCGAACATTAACGGCATAAAAGTTGATACCAATACCAAGTTGAGAATGTTTGCCTTGTCAACAACAATAACAACAATACTAACAAAAAGTCAAAACAACAATAACAACAAGAAAACAAGAAAACAAGAACTTAACAAAAAGTAACTTTTTCATTGCTGCTGACAGCACAATAAATATTGTGTTTGCCTAAAAATATAAACAAACCGAGTAGAAATACTATAGAATCACCATCACCAACAGCAGTGCTTGGAAAACCGTTCGGGTACTGAAGGATAAAACAACTGCAATTGCTGCAATTGTCAAACTTGTCCACTAACTGTTAAGTCAAAGCCGTGCTGAAGTGGAAACAGCGAAATGCAAGGAATGGAAAATGGAAAATGTTTTAAAAACTTTCACAACATAATTTAGTTTCGTTAGTCACGCAATGAAAATGTTTTCAGCTTTGAATGTTGAGCGAAATTCTTTTGAATACCATTTCTCCCTTCAGAACCATTTCTCAACATCCTACATCCTTTTCCCTATCAAAATAGGGAAAATAGTAGAAAATATTGCATTTGCTGAACAACTCAACTAACTTTGAAATTAAAAGACTTAACTTTTTAATAGCCAAAAATGTCAATTCTTCCTATTTATATTAACTCTTCTGTCATGTGTAATAAGAAAACTATATGGGACTCTTATGGGATGCACTGGACAATCTTACGAATATATAAAAGATTTTAGAATAACTTCGGACATTCATGCAGTGAGGTTGCCCTTTTCTCAGCAAGCTTGTCTACATTTCCATTTTTAAAACTGCTAGTGTGACCCGGAAGCTATAGAAAGATTTATATCTAATTATTTTGTTTAAAATGTCGACATAAGTGTTCTGAATACTTTCTATATTAACAGTAAGCAATATTGTTAAAGCTTCTTAAATAATTATAATACATCATCGAATGTGATGTATCCGGATTTTGTTGTTTGTTAACTACTCCTTAAGTAATAGACCTTTTTCAAAAATTTACACCTTTTCTTGACATATGGTACTATCTGTTGAGCGCCATCTGTCAATTAGTTTGTTTACAGCAGCTGTTAATGTGAGACTACCTCATGTGCATTTAGCGATTTTTACGATGGATAATTCTATGGTACTATGATACGCGATTTTTTCACCAAACACGGCACCACTCTCATCGCTAAAGCACCATATTCGCCAGATCTGGATCCGTGCGACTTTTTCCTATTCCCGAAACTCAAATTACTTCTTCGTGGTAAGCGTTTTGAGTCGATTCAATCGGTAAAAGAGAATATGCTGAAGGAACTAAAAGCCATACCTTCATGGCAACATATTCGCCAGATCTCGATCCGTGCAACTTTTTCCTGTTCCCGAAACTCAAATTGCTTCTTCGTGGTAAGCATTCTGAGTAGATTGAATCGGTAAAAGATTATTCGCTGAAGGAAATAAACGCCATACCTTTACGGGCCTACGAATAGTGTATGGAAGATTGGGTTAAGTGTTGGCATATGTGTATCGCTTCAGAAGGAGCTTATTTTGAAGGAGATAAAATAAATTTGGAATAAAATTTAAATTTGTGTGTTTTATTTACAAAATCCGAGTACTTTTTGAGCAGAAGGCATCGATAGAAGTCTTTACTTTCTATGTTCACAATATAACTTCTTTTTATCGGGAAATAGATTTTATTAATAAAATAAAATAGATTTTATTCGCAAAAAAACAAAGGTTGCATGGCACCAAATCAGTTGAATACGAGTTGTGGTTCACCTTACCAATGGTTGTAATTGCCAATAAACTGGTCTCACTACAATTAAAAAGTTATATATTCTTTGGGACATGATAATATTATAACAGCATAAACAGTAATCAGTACGTCTTCAACTACGCTAATTTTTATTTAAGAATCAATCCGTTTTCAATGGTTGCGATCCCTTTTCCAAAAACAAAAAATATTAATGAAATATAGCAAAATAGATATAGATGTCAATGTCAAAAATAACACAAACAAGTCCGAACTATAACAAAAACTTAATTATAGGTCTGCACTGACTATAACTTCGATTTGTAAAACAGATAAATTACAACTTATTTGACAAAAAAAAACTAATAGTAGCAATTAATATTAGTTTAATCTTTTTGATGCCGGGAATGCAACAACTTTGTAAAATTTCTCCTCACCACCTTGCTTTTGTCTTAATACTACCAGTTAATTAACATATGTATATTGACGTTACTTTAACACTATTATACCCTACACTACTATGACACTATGGTATTACACCAGTTTCCATATTAGATTGAACATACAAATACCATATATACAGTTACCATAAACAAATTAAGTCTCAACCTGTGCCTGCAGCATAAATTAATAAGAACAAAATGCAGATAAGAATCGCCAACCGCTGTTCTAAGCAGATTGTTTATCTGCTGTTGCTGCTGTTGGTAGTCTTCCAGTAGTAACCCTTCTGTTTTCTATTTTTTACTAAATGGCAGCTATAATCCCCATTAATTCTCATTAGTTTGCTATTTTAACGCTGCACATTATGTTACACATATTTTTTATACTGTTTTTTTTTTGTTTTGTTTGGTTTTGTACCGCTTTGAACTTAAGTGTTACTTTAGCTGCTACTTTGCCATTTGTAGTTTTTATAGCATTATTTTGTTTAGACATTTGTGCGGTGTTTATAATATTAAAATACACCCAAGGGGTTGGTCACATGTACACCGAAGATTCCAGACACATAAATTTTGCGTAACTCCCTGAACTACAAATAAAGGAAGCACGCACACAAATCCATAAAGTCCGCCAACTAAAGACAAGGCATTGATGATGAGGAAGAAAAAAATAAACATAAATATTTAAAAATTTATATGTACATATAGTTTATATGTACGTACATACATACGAGTATAAACAAAGTATGCCAAACCAAATAATGCAAGATATAAAAACTACAAATGGCATAAATTAGCTTTAACCTGGTATTTTATAAGCATTGTTTGTGGTTTTTTATATGCACGTTTGTTACTTTAAAAAATTATTGCTTTATAGTTCTGGTGTATTGTATTTATCCAAACAAAAAAAAATGTATATATATGAAGTGAATACCTCAGAAAAATAATAGAACCAACCCTTGCATGTATATTGATGTATTGCCGCCGCTTTTAGGGGAGGTACGCGTATGTCAAAATATTGTCCTTTTGAAATCAATATTATCGGGTGAGGTTTACTTTTTTATGTTCTTCTATCGGCGAGTGGAATTTTCTCTTATTTAATGTTTGCGGTCTTGTTTACTTTTTATAAACATTTTAAACTAACATATGCGTTAAATGGTTACTCTAATTAATCTATTAAACCCCGAGAAATCTGGAAAAAGGAAGTCGATTATAAACAGTTGCAATTTGCGCTCCAATGTAGTAAGAATTTTATAAAATTAGAGATCAATTAGTAACTAAAAAACATAAAACTAAAATGCTGCATTAGATTTTCTAAGTCCTCGATAGTATAGTGGTTAGTACCCCCGCCTGTCACGCGGGAGACCGGGGTTCAATTCCCCGTCGGGGAGAGTAATTTTTTTTGATATATATATTTTATTTGTGTCTACAAGCTTAGTATCTACTAAACACGTACAGTCGTAAGTTTATTTCTAAAAATTTATTTTTAAAAAATTTATATGTACATATATATATATATTAACATATACATTTTAATATATGTATATATCTCGGATCATATATTGTGAAGATTTATGTAATCAACTATAAATATGTATATATACATATTTATATATATATAGAGTAGAGTATATATATAGAGTATATATTTAGAGTATATATATAGAGTATATATTTAGAGTATATATATAGAGTATATATACTCTATGAACACATAGGTTTTACACATAATAAATAATAATTAAAATTCTTTAAAACCAAGTATTTAGAGCTTACAACCAAAATACAAATTAATTTACTTTTATTTAATTCTCATGTTATATTAATTACATACATTGTTCTCCGAACATATATAATATTATAGACATTTATATACATAGTTGATGATAATGGATATGATATAATATTCTAAGAAAGCACTACCTTCATTGATCCAAAAAATATGTTATAAAATTCTTTAACAATATATGGATCTTACATCTAGAGACTAAATTATTTTCTATCATTTTTACTTAATTTTGTTTGAACTCTGGATATAATTATTGATTGGCAGTGAAACTCCACCGAAAAGTAATTTCAGAAACCAGCTAGCTTCATTTCACTAATCCAGGCACACCCATTTCCCAACGAATTATAATAATAATTGCTTTTTTGGCTAAGCTAAGCTTTATGTATACTGTCGCATACTGATCTTTCAATCTATGAATGTATCAATGCTATTCCTGTGGTACCACTATGGGCCTTTTGCTTTTTGGCTAAGCTAAGCTATGTATACTATCGCATACTGATCTTTCAATCTATGAATGTATCAATGCTATTTCAATGGTACCACTATGGGCCATTATTTAAGCTCAAGTGGACGTTTTGTTAAACAAGCCCTGCCATATCAACCTACCTACCTAAGCTATAAGCCACAGCATAGGTTTATAGCAGAGATATCAGACCATAAACATAAACCATTTATTAGACTTTCCTACTATAAAGAAATATGTTATAAAAAAATATTATTATAATCAATGACACTATAAATCATAACATTAATTATTCTCAATATCTAGTGAAAGAATATATATCCAAGGTTACAATGATATAAACACATAAATACAATATTATTAAAGTACATAAAGTATAGTTCGATCAGTAATTCAAATGAATAAAAATATGAAAAAAAAAAATTTTGATCTCCCCGACGGGGAATTGAACCCCGGTCTCCCGCGTGACAGGCGGGGATACTAACCACTATACTATCGAGGACGATGTATGATTCTTGTCAGGGTATTTAAATTTTCTAAATATATTTCAATAAAGATCGCTTAATGTCACGATGTTCCACGAGAATTAATTAAATTATTTAAATTAGTATAATTAAAAATATACTTCAATTGTATTTAAGAATATTGAAAGAAAAACAAAAGTTTATTATATTAAAAATCGATAGACATTATTTAGTGAATTTAATAGTCAAAGTGTACATTCAAGCCTTACCAGTGCATATTGTAGTATATAATTATCTATTTTATAGAATCTTCACTTCCCTTCGTATTAATGATAAAAATATAAATCAACTTCTATTTTGAATCAATTAATGACTCCTATTATAACTAATCATATTAAATATATGAAAAAACAAGCTCGTAAGAAGTGAAATTGTCATTGTAGTTGTACCCCACACTGTTCTGCTTGTGTTGTCTCTAATGGAAGTGTGGAACGGCACTTGGTAGTTGGTCAAACTTGACATGTGACTCCAGAACACAATTCCGGTGTGTGAAATGGCGCTTGGTGGTTGGCGGAACGTAATTTCGACCGTGCTTAGAATATATAATTAATAATATACCTCTGTAGCCATAAGTGTTCTAAGAGAAGTAATGACCTGCACACGGACATCACTCATGATATGTAGGTCTGTGACTTATCATAATGCCCAAGGCATAATTTAAACTATAGTAATTAGCTACAGTACAGTAGGTGGAAATGTCCAAAATTAAATTGAACACATATATTCCTGAAGTAATCTGCACGTTTGGGTTTCAAGTCGGTGGCTACTGTATACCATATATTTGACCTACATTGAGAGTCATTAAATACTGTAGTTTGAACGTGTGTTGTTCCTAAGTCACAAATGTATCACGGTAGAGTATTCAATTAGGCATTTAATAGACTAAACAAATGGTATATGTATAACTTTAGATAAGTCTTATTTATAGTTTTTGTACGGTAAATTTTTCAATGAGACCATCTATTGCAATTAACATGGAATGAGTATCAAAGTGAGAATATAGAATGGAGTATTATTGTCTACTATTTGATATTAACAATTTTAATTTAGAATATTGTATTTAAAATACTATAATAAATTAAATATTCAAATAATATTTTAAACAATTTAAAAACACTAAATATCTATTACATTTTTAAACATAGACATATATATATGCTTATATATATATATAATATATTTCAAAAATATATTTTCACCCCCAATTGAAGAGTTGTCAGCACACGTGTATCTAATAGGAACTTAATTAAGAAGAATATTTTTTTGTGAGCGAGGGTTGAACTAATTAATAAAATAAATTTAAGCATATACTCCACATATATTTATAATTGCACATATGTAATGCTTACTTACTAATTCATACCTTTAATGATGCTACTTGATATATTGAGTTAACTACGTTTAACAGTAGAACTTAAATTACTTGTGGAGCTGCACAAGATAACACGGTCTGTCCAATTGGTTCCATAAAATTTCAAAAAACTTCTAAAAAAAAGTTTATTATTATATAGTTTAATTTTTATTAATGTGCTAAGTGTATATAATATAAAATATAAAAAAAGAGCAGATACTACTTAAATTGTAGTACCAAACTCCAGTCCACTTGTAATATAAATATTTAATTAAAATTAATTATCGTCATCTTCAATTTTTGGTGCTAGATAGTATCGAATTTGTCCTAAATCAGTTATTCGATATTCAACAACCAATGGAACGTTCGCTGACATGGATAATTGAACTTGGGTAGATAATGGTGTGGCCTTTGTGAAGGCATTCAAATAGTTGCAAGCGAAAGACAACGTAACTGGTTCTTGCAATTCAATGGTAACCGCCTCTTCCTCTTTATCAACATTTGAGCTTTGTGCCAGTTTAATATTGGCATGGCCAATATCACCAGATGCCGAGAAAGTAACACCTTCCTTAGTGCAATTTATGATCAAAGTATCACTGAATTGTGCCAAATCGCGGCAAATATGTGCAAACTCCAGCGAAGGCATACGTATAACGCATGCGTATTCTGTTTCTGGTATACCCAAGTGTTCTTGATCCAAATTCATCAATTTCATCTCATAATCGGAAACCTTTTCGTGATTTTGTGATTCGAATACAAATGTCACAGTATCTGCATTGTCTTGTGCTTTAATAGTTGTAGTATCTTCGTTTTTACAGCATTTCAAGATTTTCGCCATACTGCCCAAATTCATGCCCATTGTAAGATTGCGATCACAACGATATTTATCGAAGCCATCAGAACGTAAAACCAATGACACCAACGATACATGAGAGTTGTCCATGGCTTGCAGCTATAAAAATATGTAAAATTTATTATTTGACTGATTTTTTTCTCTGCTACACCTAAGTGGCGTGGGACTATGCATACCTGCATGCCGGAGTCACTGCAATCGAACGTTGCTTCGTTCAGCAGATCCTTAATAGCATCTAATATTTTTTTTAAAATTGTGGCGTTAGTTAAACGAGCTTCAAACATTTTCTTTTATTTTTTTTATACACAAAAACAATCACAAATTATTTTCTTATTTATTGCACTGCACCTATTCCGCGCTATTTCACTAAAATGAATTCTGACAGATTGATTTTTGGCGGTTTTCACCACCAACCTGTTGGGTGTGAATATGGTTGCCAGCATTTTATTTTTTATGTCGTGGTGAATATAGATTGCTTGTGGGTAATTTTAATATCACAAATATCACAAAAAAAAACTCTCAACAGATATTTAATGTCAAAAAACCAAAACAAACAACGAAATTTCTCGGAAAGTGCTTTGATTTTAGCAAACATCGTGGTGAGTAGGGACCAGGTGGGCAAAATAGCATTATTTTCATTATGAGCGAGTTTTAATAATAAAAACAATATACATTTATATATGTAAGTATACCAACGATATGTACATATATTTATATGTATACATTATATGTATATATTTTTTTAGCCCAATTAAAAAAGTATTTATACAACGTAGTGCATATCAACATTCATAGAATATGTTGTGTAGATTTAGGTAGCTGGACGACTTGTTTATACTCGTAACTACTCGGAGTTAGCATGATTAGCTTATGGAACACATCCAATAAATTTTTCGACTGTTTTTATTGTAACTAATAGTTGGTAACTCTAGACGTGAATAAAGAACTTGAAAATACAAGAATTCTTTTTTATTTTTTTTTTTATTAAAATTTAAATTTATTTCATTTAATTTGATTTTAATTAATTTTTAAATTTAAATTGAATGTTAAAATTTTACTCTACCATACAGACGGGATGAAAATGTTTATAAAGTTTTGAATTACTTATACAGCGGCTAACCTTAAAATACTGATCACAAGAGATCAATGCATAAGAGCAATCAGATAACAGATGTCGCTGTTTAACTTTTGTTGATTTATTATATATTTCGGAATTAGTTAAATTATTGAAGTTGAATTGCACTTATGTTTAGTTTTGGCATAACTTTTTATTTATTGTATTATAAAAATAATACATAATTATACATAACAATACATAATTATAAAAATAATAATAACTTAAAAATTATTTATTCTGCTCTTCAATTCATTACAGCGGCTATTCCGATCTTGAATTTAATGAGCTTAGGCGATACTAGATGTCGCTTTATATTTTTCAGTATTTTATTTGAAATTATTATATATATTTATAATATATAATTTATAATATTTATAATTTATTACCGAAATATTAATAAACCATATATAGATCACTACTTTTACCTTATTCCTTTAAGACATTAAATTAATTTTAACGGATTAAAACTGATTACTATCAATAATAATAAGAGAAGAGGACTTTCCACTCTTGAAATTTCCACTTAGAGCGGGATATAAAATTTTTACCTGTTATTTTTGTAAAAACCACTCTCTTTTAGTAGGATCTGATTGTATATAAATGTTATATAGGGTTGATGGTATATGAAGCCTAAGCGGTCAACACATCCTACAAAAATATATGACAATTTTTTAATTAAAAAATGCATATAACTTTTTGGAACGCATGACTTAACCGTATAGTGTGTTGTCTGTCTGTCATACACAAAAATGTATTTTATTTAGCAACTCATTTATTTAACAAAAATCTTTTTTGTTACCATGCCATTTTAATACAATATTCCTTCTTTTTTGTTTTTTTTTTAATAAAATAAACAACAAACAAACAGAATAAACTCATAAAAAAGTTAGCAGACAGGACAGTGGCAACGAGTACCGACCAACACACACACGTGGATGCGCTGGGAGCAGTGCAGAAAGTTTAGGGAACATGACCGCACTTGTGCAAAACACATTAGGAATGACTTTCCGCTATCATCCTAACGCGTCACTTCAATCTCTTCGTCCGTTTTTGCTGGGACGACATATCAGCCCCTCCGTCACTGTTGTTGGTTGTTGTGTTTTATGAAGTCTAGAAATGTTGCTCGCTGCCGAGGCAATTTGGGAATTTCAAAACTCTTCAAAAACAAAACAATGTTTTTTGTTTCTTGTTTCTATTTCTTTATGGTTTGTTATAAATAATTTTTGTGTTTTTGTTGTTGTTTTGAGTTAACATTTTACTTTATGAGTGTTAGAGCGTGGAATAGTAATCTAACAATCAGAAAACATTTCGATACATATACAGTAGGGTAAGCGATTAGAAGTGGGACTGAGAGAGGGTAGTATTGAAGAGAAGCTATTGCGAAGTGTACTCTGAAAGGTTGAACCAATTTAAAGGGAGTAAAATTTGTAATATTTCCTAATAGATTGGCTTGCAAACCATCTAAATAACAGATTAGACTAATACTTAAAATACGTTCACAACTTTCCATCTTGCCTCTAACCGTTTATAGTTAAGATGTCTATAAGAAATTGGATTCTTTTAGATTAAAACCAACTTCATAAAACTAATTTTTCAATATGGTATGTGAGGTTTCAATAGAATTAAACCTGAATACTGTCTTAAATAAAAACATCGTTAGAAAGTGTTCAGAAAGTAGTAAAAGGGGAAAAAATTTCAGAGAGATTATTCAAGAATTGTGTTAATATGGTTACGTGATCTTCTTGCTGGCCTACCTCACATAGTGCAGGGAGTACTTCAATCACTTCAACCTTCCCCACCTCACAACCTCTCACGTTGAGCGCAAATTTTTAAGCCTTAAAGCTTCTCAAGGCTTACTGAAGCGTATTTAATTTCTGTGGCAACTCCTAACAATGCAAGCCAAGTCCATTTCAGACTAAAAAAAAGAGCATAGCATAAATGTGTAAAATTTAAAAATAAAAGGAAAAAAGATATATAAAAAATAAAAAGTTTTATTTTTTTTTAAAAATTTCATATATCATCGCAAGGTAAACTTTATTTATGTTTTGTATATGAGCTAAAGCAAAGGTAAGGTCGGTCGGTCGGTAGGTTCTATCCATTTGTGTGCTCATTTCATCAAGAATTTATACTGAAAAACAACAACAACAAAAACAACAATACGAGCAAAAACGTGAACAATGACAATGCGACGGCTGGAAGGCACCGCAGCAGTTGGCCACAAATAAACAAGTGAATTATGAGTTGCATGTCGCACTGTTTGCGCAACGGATAAGGACGATGCGCCATTTTGAGTTTACGTTTGTGATGAAAAGCAAACACATGCAAAATGCTGCAATTTTAAAATGCAAATAAAAACCGAAAAATAATAAAATTAAATAAAAATGATGGAGAGATGTGCTTTCCAACTTGTGTGACAAAAAAAATGATTACAGTTCGCATTTTAAGCTTGAAATCAGAGACGAAACTTTAAGAAGGAATTCATCACCTCAAGGACATACAGGTGGAATCTCATGCTCCTCCTGTTGATTTTTCAATATATACAAAGAAAATATATAAACCCTAAGGAAATCCAAGCAATAAGTAAATTAAATATGTTAAGAAAGTCCCTATTTATCAGAGAAGAATTTGATTTTAACTGTTCGCTCATCCATATAAATGACGTGTTGTTTTAAAGAAAGCTAAGAGTCATGTAGACAGTAAATGCCTATATAAAACAATATTTAACAAAAGACATAAAACAATAGATTGGAATAGACATGATGGCAGAAGAAAACAAAGAGATAAAAAATGTTCAAAGCTACAACAGAACGAAAGAGAGGAGAGAGAAATAAAGAGATAATAGATATAGACAAGAGATAAAGATATAAAAGACAAGCGAGAGTTAAAGCGTAAAGTGACACAGATAGAGGAGAGAAAAAAGAAAAAAGAAAGGTGAAAGTGAGAGAAAGAAAGGAGAGAGGGAGAGGAGAGCGAGATAGAGAGAGAAGAGAGAGATAGAGAGGAGACAGCAAGAAAAAGAGTAGAGAGAAGGGAGAAAAAGAAGAGAAAAATATGAGAAAGAAAGAAAAAGGAAAGGAGAAGGAGGAAGAGAAAAGAGAAAGAAGAGAGAAATAGCAGCGAAAAACGAGAAAGGGAAAGGGGAAGGGGAAGGGGAGAGAAAGATGAGAGAAAAAGAGAAAGAGGGCTTTATTTCCGAAGTAACATCTGTTGGCAAGAGTGATTCTTCGTTAAATCTCTCAGCTGGCGTCAGTTTTGTGATTAATTGGTGTAAATTCGTTTTGGCGGTTCACATATAAATTTCATTGATATCTCAAAACAAGTAACCAAATATCCTGAAAATTAAGCTATATACATAGACATGTAGCGTTGAGAAAAAGTTGTAGGAAACATATTTCGTTACTAAAATCCGTTCTCAAATAGACGTCCACGAAAAATTGAGGGCGCACTATTTATGTTATATTTTTATTTCATTTATTTTTTATATTGAATTAGAAAAATGTGATCCTAAAATAAAGAGAAAAGAAATTAACTAGCAGCATTCCTTGCATAGTGTTAATTACTTGGGTAAAGTATTCTGAAGTTTTCTGCTTGTGATATATAACCTTAATCGAGTTCCTTAGAAATCGGAAAAACTTCAGTTCTATTCAGAGACACCGTCCACGCCATTTATTAAATTAGTTAAGTCCAAATTAAACTCATATTAATTACTCATTTATATCATTAATGGAAGAAGTCAACGCTAATTTTAGCTAAAACGTGTACATAAAAACAAATGCAAGCCAAAGTGCCAGCTAACTTAAAAAAATTGGAAAATTAAAAAGGAATGGTAAATAACAAATAAAATGTTGCAGCCTACTGCACTTAAAGAAGGAAGTAAAAGCAAAAATAAAATTTTTAGTTAAATCCTTAGTTTATTAATTTTTTATGTAAAAAAATTATATTATTTTTATGCTTAATTTTTTTAAAAGTTCTAAGATTAAATCAATTTGATAAAATTATAAATTTGACTAAACTCAAAACAAAGTCAGAATCCTTTTGACAGCATTCGAACCCTCAAAATATTTCACAAACTTCACTCCTTTTAAATTTGCTCCAAATTTATGTTGATATTAACATAATAATTTTTTTTCCATTAGTTAACAAATTAATATAGGTTTCAGTTTTCTTCACTTACATCATTGTTATGGTTAAAATAACACACCCTGTAAACAAAACTATTTGTGGTATTTGCCCATTGAGACTTAAAGGCAAGTACATGTGAAAACTGAATGAAAAATTGCGAAGAGTAACCAAACAAGTGTGGATGCAGACAAACACACTACTACGTTGCCATCGTGAACCCACAATATCCGGTTCCTTTATAGTAACACTGACATAGACACAGAGGCTTTCGTGCATAAAGTCACATACAAAAATGTCTGTGCCGGATGTTTCCACGCAAACAAATGTGCAGGAGAGCAGTTATATTTTTAGATATTCGGATATACTTTTCCGAAGCATACTTGCAGGCGGTCGCAGCATCTCTCATGCGAGGCGCATCGCAACATCTTTCATTTACTGTCAAAACTAATTATCAATTTTCTTAATTAAACCGCAATTACAACCGCAACAACATTTCAACTTATGCATTCATTACAACAACACAGAAGGTTCCTTGGTTGCACGCTCCGTGAGTGTTCCCTTGAAAGTGATTTTTATTTTGTTTGCGAACAAAAGCGTTTGTTTGTTGTTTCTTTCCGTGTAGTTTTGGTATCAAAATCTTCTACATCGACATACCCCCCACCTACCGCAATTACATTACACATTTCATTACCGCTAAAAAGTGTTCTAAGTGAATTTAGAGAACAGTGACGGTTGTTTTTCGAAGAACATATCTTCAGAAGTAGTTTAGGGCATATTTTTAGAAGGTTAGATGCGGTGAAAGTTTTGCTTTACTTCTAAAGAAGATGGATTAAATAGGGACCCAGAGTGAAAAGAGAGTGACATAGGAGAGAAAGAGGGAGAAAGAGAGAGGACAAGGAAAAGAGTTATTGTGTGAAGAACAATAAGTGAATCAAAACATCATGAAGAAGAGACTAGGAGGAAGATAGAGAGAGAGAAAGAGAGATAGAGAAAGAGAGATAGAGAAAGAGAGATAGAGAAAGAGAAAGAGAGAGAAAGAGAGAGAGAGAAAGAGAGGTAAAGAGATAGAAAGGGAGATGAAGCGGGAGTGAAAGTAGGAGTGAGAAACTAATTCAGTAACAGAATTTTTTTTCAAAATAAAAGCAGTTGGTAACTAAAACAAGTTATCCATATTGATTGTTTAAGATCGTCTAGTAGCTCTTGTTGGAAAATACACTTTTGATAGAGGTAATTGAACTATTATAAGCGTAATGTACATAACTTCAGAAATCTATGTTGTTCAATTGCTCCGTATGATACTATGGTATGCCACGAATAACAGGCTTCTTCATCTTTATTTATTAATCCGTAATATGCAATTAAAATTCATCCGATGATCACCCGAATGGCTTGGATCACACAATCTGAACTAATTTTAGAAGTTGCTGCTTTTTACTATACTTCGGCTCTTATTTAAGTGCCAGACCAAATACGACACCATGTAGTAACTTTTTGTAGATGCGACATATGGATCTCTTTGTTGGCATATCTCCAAAATAAAAATTTCTCATATAACTTGAAATAATTCGACACGAAAAGGCGTCACAAGTTTTGTAGTAGTCCTCCACAATTTAAACACATTTAACGAATGTTGATCCATACATATTGTAAAATAGGAAACCTTGAACTAGAGATATGATGCCTTAGATGACAATTCTGTTTGACGTATGTATGTCATTAAGAAGTTGTGGCGTAATCAGTGTTATACTAAACTAAAGATACACCCAAAAAATTATCTGTCCATTATATTATTAAACAGGAACTTATTCACTAAGTTTCTCTGAGTTTGCCACTGGAAAGAGTTCAACCAAATTTGGACCATGAAATGGATCGGTCTTTATATTATAACAAAAGAGGTTTAATATTCTTTATAGTGACATTCATATTTGTAAAATCAAATAATAGATAAATCAAAAAGCACTAACTTCATCTTAGGGATTAAGTTCTCTGAACTTTTTTATATCATATTAATACCATTATATCTAAAGACCTTTATTGAAACCGCCACTGTGTTTAGGAGTAGAACAGCGCCATTCAAATATGTTTCAAATAGTAAATAAATGATTTAGAGTAGACAAAAGACTGTGTATGTCAGGCTTTTTAAATTACTTGAATGTGTTTTTAGATACGTGTCTGCAAACCTAGACGTGAGTGGATGTGTGTATTTATATTCACTTGAACATTTCTCATAAGGAGAAATGCATTTTTGACTTTTGGGAATTCGACTCAAGTTCACGACAAATGCTCAACATGCAACATCCATTTAAGTTGACTGCGGTATTGGAATTACTAACGCAAAAAGGATAATGAGCATCGTTTGAATAAAGGAATGAATAGTTTAAGTTTAGTTGTTGTTGTTGTGCTTTACGGAACGACAGTCAAGGATACTCATATCAGGTACATGAAAGGATAACTTTTTAAAAAGAAATTTTATATATATTTTGTGCATTTTAATGAAGTCAAATATATTCTTTTGAATTCATTTAATATTTGAGTAATATTTTAGTTAATTACAAGCACTAAAAAGGATTTACTTAAGCGAATGTATATTTGTAATTAAGATATTAAATAAGAAATAAGGATGTTTAGTAATATCAACTAAAATGATAAAAAATAATTCAAATTAAAAAAAATATGAAATTTATATAAGTGTTAAAATTATAGTTAATGAATATTAATTTTAGTATTATTTTTTAATTAATTATGTTGAAGCTGAGGTTCACTTGAGCACTTTTACTCCTTCTTGACTTGATGTATTTTCAAAACCCCTCTTTACGCCTTGACTGGATTTTTGTTTAGCACTTCATCAGACTGAGCAATAATTGATCTCAGATCTGCATACCTCCACGACGAACCTGTAACCATTCTGAGATTTGATAACGCGGTGTTGGTAAGTCTGTCAGTTTTGGTAAGTCTTTATATATTTTTTGATGGGATCAATCTTGAGATTCCTGAGTATGTCATTCGTCCTAATATATCATGGTACATTAATTTATTTTTTTTATATATAATAATGAACATAAAAATCTTAAAGAATTGGGTTTTAAACTAAAATAAAAGTTATGAGAATTTTTTTATAAAATTTTTTTAAGATTTGTCTATTTCCCGTTCTATTTTTTCGTCTATTGTTTTAGAGATTTTCAAATTTGTATTTTAATTATTTTATTTACAAATTAATTTTTATAATTTAATTTTTATTTTTACTTTTTAAAAACCTTCCCTTACTAGCTAACAGTGCCACTCTATTTGCAATTTAGTTGCTATTGTGATTTGAGCTCTATTGATGCCTTCTATGTGAAAGGCTTCGTTCACAGTAATAGACAAACTCCTATTCCTTCTATGCGACAATTGTCCAACACTTTTTGCTAACGACAGCAAATTTTCATTACAGACACATTTTATATACTTCCATTTTTTGTTGTTGTTCGTTGTTGTTATTGTTGGAATACTGCTGAAACAAATGGACCATGCATATTGGTTTCAAGTGCCTACGAGCGAGAATAGAAACATGGGAAAAAATTTACGTTAATAACGCAACGTGTGGAAATTCTGTGTCCGGCAGCAAAATCAACATAAAAATATATATGTATGGGCTCAATAATATGCATTGTTAAAAAATAGTGAGATATGGCAACCCAATGGATCGCAAAAATACTCTTAACACTTAACAGTAAAGCCAGCAATAAAGACAACGTTGTGTCCAGTGACTATTACCATGATTCTGAAGGTTATCTGTGTTTTGGAGATGTAAGTAAGGAAAAAGAAAATTAATTTACACAGGAAGTAAGGAGTGAAATTGCATATTTAAAGTTGATTGTTTTTGAGTTACAGAGACCTCTAAGGAGGGATTAATTTAACTCTCTGAGAGTTCCTTGTTTGAACTCTAAAGATTTATTTCGCTATTTTATTCATTAGTCAGTCTCGTTAGTTTATTATACTTGAAGAGAAATGTTTCCTTTTTTTCTCGAATATTGTCGCTATTATTTTCTCGGAAAATTGAGTCTATCGGAATACGTGTTGTGATTGATAATGATAATGAATTCAGTGCAGAGCCGCAATTTTCTTGAAAGTGATGAGAAAAATCATTTTTTATATAAAATATGAATCATTTAGTTTCAATATGTGATATTTTCTTGACAAAATTTGGCTTCTAATATTAGAAGATGACATTTGATATTTTATTATTTTTCATTCCGAATGGGAATAAAAATTTTATAGTTTATTTCTATACTTTCATTTGCTCTTATTCAGTTTCAATATTTATTACTTTACGTATTTCTTTATACTCTTTTCTTTAAAATAAAACTTAACAGCTTTTAAACCTGTCAGTTTCCGATCAAATAAAATTGTTACTGACCTTCCATTATAAAAAACGTCTTGATATCTGCCCCATAGTACTTCCACTACTTTAACTACTTCACTTCTTTCTTTGTACTTTTCTTACACATTTTAATTTCCATAAACACATTCATGGTCAGTTTATTCACATATTCACAAAAAAGTTATCCTCTATAAGTATTTTGTCCTTAAGCTCATATATCTTCGTATAACCTGTGTCAAAGTTCAAAGGTTCTGCACTCATATATTATCACAGATTCTGGCAAATAGTTTTTTCCTTCGCTCTCTGAGTTAAGAGTTAAACTTTTCGTCATTTTGTTGCAGACCTGCATGAATATTTTTTATTTTCCACTGCCAATTTCCTCCACATATCGTAAATCAGGATAACAAATTATGTTGTCCTTGTAAGTTTAAGCCATATTTATGCTGTTTTTGTCTGTGGCTCATACCAGGATTTTTTCGTAGTTCTAGTTTTTCTTCTGTTTGCTGCTGCAAGTCTCATTAGTTGCGGATTTTATGTTTTGTCCTTTGCATTTATTTTTAAGCTATTTTTCTTGATATGCACAGTTCGCTCTCTGAACCGATGTTCCAGTTATCCTGTGGTATTCTTATTGGCACGAGTTTATTTATTTTGTACTGTTTTTGCTACTTCAGTTCTAGTGCCGCAGTAATTTCTGTGCCATTGCCCTATAATTTTATCAATTGAGTTTTATTGGTCGAGACTTTTTTATTTCAGTTATTTTCTTAATAAATTTCTTTGATATTCTCTCTATTATTTGGCAAAAGTTTAAGTATAGTAATAAGTCATTGTTTTCCAGAGACAATTGTAATTTTTAAAATATTATTTTTTGTCAAATAAATATTCAAATATATTTTTAACAATAAAATGCATGCAAGATGTCAGATAATCAATCCTTATGATAATTGTTAAGGATACTATAAGGGTACACACATGAGAGTAAATTTGTGATAATTAACAATTTGATGAATACTTTATATATTACAGTTGTCTGAAAACCCAAATTGTTAAAGTCAAATGAAATAAATCTAATCGAAATATTAAAAACGATAAGAGGTGACCCAATAACTTGCATCAACAATGTTTTTTCAAGTGTATTGCATGAAAGGTTGAAATCATTTTCCAACTCACCGACTGAGTCCGGTGAGGCATCAGTATCATCGTTATTGTACCGGTGTGCTAGACTCTTACCAATTAAAACACCACACCTCTTCATAAGGGAGACCTTCCTAGAACCACTTTCGTATTACTTTAGAAAAGTAATACGACTTGGACCTCAAAAGTGTACTATTCGATACTCACCGAATCAGCTTTGACGAGATATTCACATTAGTATTAGTGTTATAAAAAAAAGGGGTTAGTGTACTGCAACCTAAAAGATGCCTTAGGCTCCTTAGTCGGCTTAGAGTATTTCTCCAAGTCCGATTTCTTTAATGAAAAACAGTGTAGAGGCTATCTTTCCTAGTCTTGGATCCTTATGATCCATGAAATCACCTCCTAGGTGTTTACAGTATTCTTTTCTTACAGTATCTGCAGTCTGAATTGGATTAAATTACTAACTTCGATAGGTGATTATTCAATCTACAGTGACTGGTCAATAATCTCGCAAAAATTCATAGGTTGTTTTTTGATTGTGCTAAGCAATCTTTGAAGCGTTTTAGGTTGTAATTTCCTAAAAGCATTTTAGATTATGAGTTCTTTTTCCTCTGCGACGTTCGGTAGAATGGATAGAGTTCCTTTGTCTAGACCGCAGAACGGTTCTGGGCCTATCATTCTTAAAGCCTTTCCTCTTTTTGCAAGTTTGTCTCCCATTTCATAGCCTTGGATGCCAGCATGTCCCGGAATCCATATTAGGTGCACCTAATTGTTGCAGTCGAGCATGTTCAGCTTGTCAATGCACTCTCATACCAATTTAAGTGTTACAAGGTAGGATATGAGTGCCATTATAGCTGTCTGACTGTCAGTCAGTAAGATAGATTGATAAATTGTGACAAGAACCCAACGAACATAATATCCGCATCTATTATTTTTTTTATCAATTATAGAGTAATTTCCATTGCTCCAAAAAGGATTATATCTACATTGTAAGAGGTCAAAGTCTCTGCAAATCTAATACGCTTTTGTAAGAAGAATAAGCCCCACCGCTTATTTTGTGATCTGATAAGGGATCTGGCACAATCGTAATGCTACAATGTCACAATGTCATTTGTGAAATGACATCGTTTGAAATAGTTTATATATAATTTCATCAGTGCTTTCGAACACATTGTGGCTTGAAACTACAAGCAATGTTGAGCACTGACTGCTTGTATGAGTATGTTAAAGTAAGTTTAGTAAGTAATCAGTTTAGTAAGGTCATCTTTACTAATGATAACTGTTTTATTGTAGAACTTATATAGAGGATTTTTATCCTTTAAATAACCACTGACTAATTGTGTGAGTAGTGTTTAGCTTAATAAGTTTAGTAAGGATATTTATACATAAGATGAATTTTTATTGCAGAACTAATGTTGAGGATTTTTATCCTTTAAACAAGATCAATATAATTTTATGTAATGTAACTTTTATTTGATTTCCATTTTTTCTCTTAGACTAAAACATAATATAAATATATATTTTATTTTCCTAACTCATATGGAAGACTTCTGAGACTCATTACTTAAGGCACCATTAGTAAATAAAATTCGTCTTTATATGTAGTCATGTATCATGTGTATGACTCAAATGCAAATATATATTTCAGTTTTATTTATTTTTCATGATAAACATTCAAATTTCAAAATAACAAGCAATTTTGCAAACGCTGCAAGTAAAAAGAAGTCATTGTGATAGCATGAAGTATCCATCCAATAAGCATTTTATAAGCTTTCGCTTAAATAGATTTAAATCACATACAAATTCGACCAAATACGCATACATATATATATACACACATACATATCTACTCGTTTATTCATATATGCAAAAATTGCAGAAAAATATGCACTACTCGGCGCTGCACTTCTAGCTCAAAGGATGCTAACTCCCAATTGCCTTAACACTTTAGTGTTCATGCAGTTGAGTTCTGTGAACCAAGTTAAAGGATAAACGCCAGTTAATGGTATTAAATATCATGCGTTACATTTGTACTTAAGTTGGATTAGCTTTTATATCTTTTTTTTTTATTTATTTTTTTTATTTTTAGCATTTTCACATTTGTATAGGCGATAACTCTGTGTATTACTTATGGGTTGGGATCTTATTATCCTTTGTTGATAGAATTATTTAAATAAATGCTAAAGTAAAGTTACACTGAAATTATTATTTTCATATGAAAAATACGGATCATTAGTTTCATGAGGTGAGTATCCATTAGGAATATTAAAAGTACAAAAAAGGGTTTGCAGAAATTTGAAGTTGTTTAGTGAAGTTGTTTATTTGTATTGATATCCTTTGAAGGATATTCTTTTTGTTGGCTTTGACAAGTGAAAGCATTCAAATATGTAAGTAACTGAATTTGATTACTTAATAATTTTGATGTAAAATCTTCACACTACCCATAGTCGATCCTACTTCAATTTCATAAAATAACTTTAATTTGAAGAAGTCAGAAAACGCCATATACCAAACTTTCCCATTTAACTAAATTTTTTTTTTTTACTTAGGGTATACTCAATAATTATTTTTATAATTATTTATATTTTATTTGAACTTGAAAAAACATGTAAAATAAACGTGCCATAAACGTACTTGTCTAAAAATGGTATGGATCGGTATATAACAGTCATTAAGTACGCCTTTTTGGATTTAGATTTGGTAATAAATAATATAATAAAAATTTATTTTATTGTTGTTTTATATTATTTTTTATTTTTCCAGTTGTAGGTTTAAATATTTTCGACGACCTTTGACTTCAACGAGGCTCTGCTACATATTACGTTATGAGAATTAATAAAAGAAGTAGAAAAAGACTAAACTACTTCTGGTTAGACTTACTTTTCTTGGGTATTTGCATCAGCGAGGTTTTGCTACATATTACTTATGTACTTAGTTGGTCAATAATCTCATCCTAGATTGCAACGCGTAGCCCCCAGTAGCCAGTTTGATCAGTAGCTCGCTATCTTCACATCGTTGGTCACCTGATCGCTATCTTCGTCAGTAGTTACTGCATCAAATACCTTTCTAGCCAGAGAACTTTCTTTCATGACCAATCCAGCGTAGTCTCTTTATGAGCTTCACTATGTTAGTGTCGCAGTATAGTTTATACAGCTTATCGTTTCGACTAATTTGATACTCATTGCGTACGCGTGAGGGATCGTGGATCCGAAGAATTTTCTTCTTAAATGCTCCTAACGCTTTTTTATCACAGTTGGTTATTATCCAAGCTTCTACAAAAAGGAAGCCAGATATGGTGCCAGACTTGTAGAGCATATTTTTTGTTTGTTCAAAGAGGACTTTACTTCTCAATTGTCTACATAGCTCGAAGTAATCTCTGTTTGCAAAAGTGATTCGACATTGAATTTTTAGGCTTTAGGCCAAATAAACAAAGTCTTTCACAACTTTGAACTTATAGTAATTAATAGTGACGTTGATCCCAAGACACTCAGAAAATGTATTTGTTGATAGAAAGTACCTTGTTTTCCCCGCATTTACACAAGACCCACACATATTATGTGAGGAAAATCAAAGTTCTTAAAACAACTGTTAAATGACTAATTTATTTCAACATAGGGAGTTGTAACTCTCTGCGTGGAAAGCATTCCTGACTTTTGGAGGAAATATTTAAGATGATTGATCTGTTTGCAAAATTCAATAATGGTTCTAGTCCCAGGAGCAAGCATTGAGTGGTTTATTTCTGAAGTGCAGATTAAAAAATTCGAATAGTTATATTAAAAAGGAGATTTAAATGTTTTAAAATGTTTTGCATAAAGTTTAGTAAGTTAAGTAAAATCAACTAGTTAACTGTTTGAAAATATAATAAATGAGTTCGTTCGAGCACTCACCATATTTTTTTGATATGGCCCTGTATAACTTTTACAGGACCATATTACCCTTAGTAAAATTCCTTCTTATTACAACCTTTTTTATTTCGAAAAAATGTTTTTGAGTTGAAGTTCGTGCCTCAATCTGTCTACAAAAAATGTAACATATAAGCGATTGGGTCAAGTATTGCTATAGTTGTATTGCACTCTATTGGGTCTGTGGTTAAGACACAAAAGAAATTTAACTTGATTTTTAAGGTCGGATTTTCATTGGATTTATCAATTTTGAATTATTTTTACATATGACGTATATAGTCATATGTAACAGGGATGTGATGGACAAAAGAGTGTGCCCTAATGGAGAAGTGATGCGTATATATAGCCTAGCCTTCTCAAATATAAACCTCACTTACCCGTGGCGCATCCTGTTTTCTGCATACGAGGCTCTGGCAATCGAGTACAGGCGGTATAACCTGAAAACATAAAGTTGAGCGGAAATTCTCTAACTACTTAACACCAATCCTATCTCCGGGTTAGCAAATAAGGAGATCTGGCCCTTCAAGTTGGAGGTTGATCGCAAGGCTAGCAACCCTGCATCGGAAAAACTTTACCGCTACGCAGTCCTTGAGGGAGCACAAGGTTCATACTGGGCTGTAGTGCCAAATAAGAAGAAGAAGTCATATGTAACAAACTTTTCTCTGAAAGTGACTTTAAACAAAGATTGTATTAAACAATACTTTATGTGAAAGAAAAGCGAAATCGATGAGATTCATTCGTGTTTATTCCAAATTAGAAACATATAGGACTTTGTGGACTATCAGTTATAATGATGTGAATATACTGTCATTTTTCAGTTTTTCCAGTTTTCTTGAGTTCAGATAACTCTCTATATCTGATGAAAATATAATCGCTTTATATCTTCTTTATTAAATGAAATCTATTGTGTGCTCTTCACTTATCCTTGATGTCACATGCTTCATAAAGGTGAGTAAATAAAAGTGATGAAATTGATTAGCAACCCGATGTAACTAATTTTTCCAATAAATACTGATTTGAACTGAGCTGAACTTGAAGGTGTATGGTACAAGTATGTGTAAAATTATTACATGAAATAACAGAATTCCAGTACAAAAGATGTAAATGTGATAAAATGAAAGAAATTGTGAAGATAAATGATGTTGCAATTTTGTTATGGCAAAGGATATGGAAGGAATTATGTAAGGATATAAATGAATACATTTACTCAGTTGAGTTCAGTTTCTGGATATGTGAATATTTATACGATATATATATATATATATATATATAGATGTATATGTATGTATGTTCCTTTTTTATGTTTCATGCAAATTTAAAATGATTGTGTTGCTTGTTGCTGTCATGTCAGTGACATGATGCAAATCGAGGTGACAAGTTTATTCGAAAGCTTATATATATTCCTTTTTCTGAACAAAATATTACAATTTTCAATTGTTATCACACATTTGGTTTGCTTTTTTTGTTATAAATAATGTAGAATTGATGCTGATATTTATAATATTCATTCTTTTCATATACATTTTATTTGCGATGTAGTCAGTTTTTATCTTTCAACAAATTGCTAATCTCAATTTAGCATTTAAAAAACATAAACGAAGTTTAAATGGCAAAACAGAGATATTTTTTAATTCCCACATTTAAAAACATATCTATTACTTATCCCATTTCTATGGGGAAATATAAGGAAATGAATATCCATTCAATGCGAGCAATGGCTTCTGTTTTTGTTTACAAATACAAGCATTTCTTATTGATTTACACATTCAGAAATTGATTATGAATATAAATTGAATTTCCCCGGGGGTCTTGATTCCAGTGAAAAATAACGCTAAACAAACAATACTATATGCTCCATTTTGTACCACAAAACATTCATGCATTACATGTTGCATTTTAACGAGGTTGGATGGGTTTCGTCGGATGGCCTTTGACTAGAGAAAACACATTTGCTACTTCCACCACAAATTCTTTTGCTTTATTTCAGTTCGTTTATTTTGTGGTTTCATTCTTGTATCTTTCAAAATTTACTGACATTTTGCTAACAAATGAAAAACCTTTTATAGCAATTTAAAAATTGGTATAACATTTTTCAAAAATACTTAAAGCCTTAGTCTAAGGTCAATACATGAAAACCGTCGTCTACTAAAATGATTAAAATTTAAAGCAAAGAATATATTGATGGGATCGCTTACTTCAGTAATTGCGGGAACTTTCCGCATCTTATATCGATGATGCACTTGTTTTTCTCATAAGCTGATTGCTTACTGGTTGAGTGATTGGATTAATAATGGATTAATAGCATATATGTAGACGGTATGAAGTTGAATACTGCTTGGTGCAATTCTCTCATAGATTTTATTTATCAATTAGAGATAATAGAGGATTTTATACAACATATTTTGAAAAGGAATATGAAAACTATGGAATGTTTATTTAATCTCTTCCTAAAAGTAAAGAAAAAACTGTCTTTTTCCAAGACAATTAAAAAAAAAAAATTTAACGTAGTAGTGAGGTATACACGTTTTCTCACCAAAACAACGTTTATTGCTCGAAGATAGACTTCTCGTCATTGGACCTATAATTCAGTAATATATTTGATATATAATATGTATATATATATAACTTATAGTATAAAAAATTTTAGATACTCTTAGGTTAATACAGTTACCTTTAAAATCCAATTTATATTGTAGATCTATTATGTTGCTCTATAAAACTTATTAGGTTTCAAATCATCTTTGGTAAAAAATTTCATTATAGCTGTCTAAGGTCGTTTAGCACGTTTAATCAAAGTTGAATGTGCACCTATTAGTGGCAAAGCAAATTGAAAGTATTTTTTTATCTTACAGCTGTGGCAAGGTTTATGAAGAACAGATTCAATCCCCTAGCATTGATTTCTAACCGATAGTACCTATCAGAATGCGGGCCCTATTCTCTTATAAGACACATGCCTTAGTCGAGCACCGCAATGAGGTTACTAAATGTTTTCTTATTAAAGCGGTGCCAATTTCCATACTGTAGAATTTTCTTAACATAACCCACTTTCTTTTACCACAGGTTTCTAACTTACATTTGCATACCTACTATAACACTGATATCTGCATGGCGTATCTCAATCTCAATTCAGTTATAGAATGTTATCTTATTCAAAATATAACAACTTTTTTCTCGGAGTGTACGTACTATTGAGTTTTGTAAACGTAAATCACTTTTCTTATCCATCTGGTAGGTGCGATAAAATTAATAGAATTGAAAACTTGAACTGCTAGCATACGTTTCTAATCCACTGTGACCTATCAACACACCTACTGTAAGATTGATGTCATAATGGAGCATCTCAAATGAGATTACTAAATGTTTTCTTATTGAAAGGGTGCCTATTTTTATCTGAGAGTGGATATACCGTTCAACTTTGTGAATGTGAAACATTATCTTCACTATTTTTACCTCTACAGCAAGAATCATTAAACAAAAGATTCAAAGTCTTACTATAAGACTGTTGTCTTAAGGAAGCATCTCAATAAGGCTATAAGGGAACAAATTTCCAATCAAAATTAATTGTATAATGCAGAAAAATGGACTAAAGGATAATATAGAGGACTATATTCATTGTTTCATTCTTAAACTCAAACAAGCGACTAATTCATACCACGTTTATATATAATATATATATACTTGCCTGAATGGTTCGAGTTTCAGAGGAATCATTAAAATACATTGATTTGGACATATTTATACGCTAAAGGGTGGGTCTTAAAGAAGATGTTGTCACATTTTCTTTTATTTAAATACGAGTAGTGTTTTTAACTTCAAAAGAGTATTTGTGTTTTCCGTGTCAAAACACATGGAACTGTATGTAAGTTGGGTAGTTTGAATATTGCCTTTAAACGACTATTAACATTTCACGGGTGTTGGTTTCAGGAAGGCTCTGCTACATATTATTTACTTATTTAGTTCACCATTATAGATGTATGTCGTGCTTGATCAATAGTTTACTGTCGTTGGTAGTACCGACTGTTCTCAAATTGTACACCAGGTTTTTCACTAATAGATTTTGAATCAAACACCTTTCTAGTCGGAACACTATCTTCCATTCGTACAATCTAGCATAATCGCTGTATTTTGAGCTTAACTATATCAATGCCGTGGTATATATTGAGCTCATTCTTCATGTTATTCGATACTCATAGGACATTGCTCTTCGAATGAATTTTTCTCATAAATGTTCTTAACGCTTTGAATATTACGTCTAAACTGCTACTAACTTTTGTTTTTTAATTTATAAAATATTGTTTTTTGATATTGGAAAAAAAAACTTGCAACTATTAAAGTAGACTCTTGATAAATAATTTATAATTATTGCTCAGTCATGTGGAACTTCAATTGATATAAATTCAGAAAACAGCATTGTAAACCGCAACGGCTCAAAGGGAAAACAAACAAATCCTTAAAGCGATTTTGTTTAGTATATAAAAAGGAACACTACTTTACCTATGATATAAAGTCTATGTATGAATATATTTATAAACGATTTTATATATTCATATCGACTTCTGGGTTCTAGCAAACATCACAAACAAACAATAACAACAAAAAAGCAAATAATAGCAAAATATTGAAAAAATTCCTTACAAAGGAGTCAAACATTTATATTGCGTTATATTTATATACGTAAATATAGTGAAAGGAATCGGAAACTTGAACGTAAAAGGATATTGTGTATTGAAGTGCGAATTGTGAAATATTTGCATGTGGCAGCAAACGCAACTCAATGCTAAATTTGCAAATGCGTTTACGTTCATTGCATTTGTGAATTATTCGTACAAGGATATTAAATGCAAATTGTAAGATAGACGACATATAATAGAAGCGTTGAAAACAACAAGGATAACAACAAAGATGACGACACAACTGACAACGACACTAAGGACAATACAACGTACTAACAAGAGGTGGTGCATATACGTATCTACACTCCTGGAATATTGTCTTCGGTGATATAAACTATGGAAAGCATTTTATTTACAGTGTCAGTGTGAGTGAGAGTGTGAGTGGCTGTGAATTTGTCTCTAAGATTGAATTTAGTATCTGAAGTTTATATTGATACTGGCATTAAATTTCGTTTTGGAAATTTTAAATTTATATAAAATATTTTTATTTTAATATGGTATATGGTATGTAATTTTAACTAGATGATAATGTTCGATTACTCAGAATCGATTCGATAAGGTATTTACTAAAAAATTAATAGACTTAATAGAATAATAGAATAAATAATAGAATACTAGCCATTGGAAGTGTATACTTAATGTAGGGAACAGTACTCAAATTTGACGCTGATATACTATAAGAAACACATTTAGTAGAAGCTCTTATTATTAGATTCTTATTTATTAGAATATTAAAGTATTTTAGTTATTAGATTCATTTCTGATATCCCCGATGCAGCAATTTAATGTTGTTGTTGTAACCCTCCGGAACCTGCTTGTGGAGTCCCTTTGGGAGGTGTTGAACGGTACTTGGTCGTCGTAGGTGAAGAGTGACTCCGGGACGTAGAACCGACCGTTCTTTGAACCCAGCAATTTAATCCTTAAACTCTCTTATTCGTTTGATCAGAAGTCATTCTCTCTTGCTACTGAAACAGAAACATGTCTGGCTATCTTGAAACCCATATTAACTTATGAAGTACTGAACTTGACAAAATCAGTTGTTTTTTTGCAGCAAATTATGATTTGATCAACTAACATACGCAACAATAACACTGCCCTGAACTACAATAGTTATAGATCTAGTTAATGATTTGGAAAGATGTGGAGAATTTATGTGCAAAACAATAACATAGGTTATTATTCTTTGCAGTTGCTACAAAGAACCTTTCTTGAGCGGTTTGCTAATGGTATGTAGTGTATAAGTGCTTTAACCTTATGTAGTATATATATTAAATCGGGATTACTATGTACATGTAGTCGTGATAAAAATTTAGATATAGGTTAAGCACTTTAAATGCTTATCGGGATAATAAAGTGGGTAGACATATAAATACCTATAATATATAATATATTGGTTGTTAAAATTTGCTACTTTTTATTGGAAAGAAATTGTAATTATTAATAAATCAGTCTAATATCTGAGATTCTACGACTATAAGTACTGCCATAGTTATCTTCGTTGAAAATTATAAAATAAAACAGAAAAGTGTCGTGATTATTGAAACCTGATATTGGCATGCGACTTTTCATATGATAATCGCATTAAGAATATAAAACAAGCCTATAATGAAAAGAATGTTTTACAGTAATTAGAAATATAAAATAATATTTTGTGTACATATTAGCTAACATATTAGTATATAATTCGTTGCCAATCACTTTCCCATTTGTGGTTCATACTCTTTCAGCAAAAAAGATTCATACCATTATGTACATTATGTGCAATTATTATCATGCTTACAATAGAATATTATCTAATAGTCAGACATGTAGACAGACTCGAATTTCTAACTGCTGATCTCTGCGGTTGCTGTGTTAAAAGAAATAGGAAGAATTAGCAGGTTTTCACTTCAAACCTCTGTTTGCTGAAATAGAGATATTATCAGCCTTGTAATCGATTTTTATCTAATAGACAGTCGTGTAAAAAGACTTGAGTTTAGGTCTCAGTGGTCTCTGCTAAATATAAAAGGAGGGATAATCAAGTTGACACTTCTTTTAATTTAAGTGGAACTCTTTTTTGTCTTTTTTATCTAGTTCTTTACGTCCAACCGTTATAAACAAGGGTTAAGTTCTGATCTAGTCGGAAAATCTTGACACTATTATAAAATTCACTTTAAAGTCAACTAAGAATAAGAAACTGAACTACTAGGTCCTTGGCCCTGACAATTATAATATATTAGTATGAATGGTGCAGAAGGCTCTAGAATTAAGAATATATAAAGCATACACACCCTTTATAGGTAGCACTTATAACTAGATGAGGAAGATCATAGAACCAAAATCTCATAGGCGGTCTACATTAAATATTTCACAGATTCATATCCAAACTTAACCATATCTACTTTAAAGGATTATATTTCATATTAAATGATTTTTTAAGTAAATTCACAAAAGTTGCAGAGCAATGTATAGTATTGCTCGGAAATTTATTTGTCTATTCATGTCCAAGTTGAACTAAACCAAAGAGTCAAAATGAATAGTCATCATTTTGAATATCGTATGTGCGCAAAGTAGTGGGAAAAGAATGAAAACTAATATAAAATTCATTTGAAACAAATGTTCTCGTTGTCAGGATATGCTTTAGTATACAACGTAGCGCAAGGATACAAAATACTTATGTAGTATGTCTCCACACATGCAAAAGTTAAGTACGCCAACGGTTGATGCAGTGAACAAAGTTTGTGTTGGAGTGCGAATTGCTACAACACAATTGTTACTCGTACAACAACAATTTCAATGTTGGAATTCAAATTCAAATATAAACTGACATTGTGCAGGAATTTTGTCAAATTATTCACAACTTTTCGCATAGTTTACAACATTGGCATCAATGACTTCTGTCTGAGTTCCCCCTTAAGGAAGGGGTTTTCTATGCGTACTGTATAATAAGACGCACACGCCGTCAGACCGTTAAGTTATACAAAATACATTAAATGGAATTTATCCATGGAAACGAATTTAAAGAATTCTATTTGTAATACATAGAATAGAATAGAATGAAATAGAATAGAATAAAATAGAATAGAATAGAATATGTATTAGAGTAAGTGAGTGAAAATATGTAAAGCTTTCTACAACAATCTTCAGAAAAATGAGAAAGGAACTTATTTTAAA
This sequence comes from Teleopsis dalmanni, assembly GCF_002237135.1. NCBI lineage: Eukaryota > Metazoa > Arthropoda > Insecta > Diptera > Diopsidae > Teleopsis > Teleopsis dalmanni. Next base: position 39,073,867 of record NC_051847.1, read on the forward strand.
ATATTTAATAATACTTTTAAAATGGAGTTGAGTTGTAGAAGTTCTACAAAATTGTAGGGAAAATAAGATTTAAAAATATTTATAATTAAAATTTGATATCTTGGACATAATATTTTTCCAACTATAGATAACATTTCAATAGTAATGTTTTATTTGATTTAATATACATATTTTAAAATATTTATTTTAATATTTAATAATATTAATATTATTATTATTATTTATTAATGATATTAATATTTACTATTTTAATATTTAATAAATATCACCGATATTTATTATTCGGTAATATATAAAATATACTTCTAGACAATATAATGCGGAGCATGTGAGAGTTTTTTTAATTAAGTTCCTTTTTAAAAATTAACTATAGAATACAGTATACAGACGACTTTCTGTCAAACTGCATGAGCTCAGTACTCCGTGTTAATAATAGGTGCGGATAACGAATGATTTTACATATGTTAATAGATCATATACTATGGTGCTTTCAAACAACCACAAACTCAATAATCGGCTGAAAAGTTTTTGGTTTCTCTACTGTGGGACTCAGGTGAAATATCTCAACCACATTTGTTGAAGAAAAAAATGTGGTTTTTGCAGGATAACGTACTCGCTCACACATCAATGAACACAATGGCAAAATTAAATGAATTATGGTATGAATTGCTTCCTCATTCACTATGTTCTCCAGATTTGGCTCCCAGTGATTTCTAAAATATCTCTCTTAGTACTGGATTTGTAAATATTAATTGGAGAGTCTGTCGCATTTTAGACAGTTAGAGCTGTTAGAGTTGTACATTTGGCGAGTAATTACTGTTATTGTCTTTACATCTTTATAATAATATCTGAATTAAAGATAATTAATTTAACTTATTTAATCACAAAATGCTCATTTAAAATCACTAATTGATAAGTTTGTGGTTCGGAATTTCCATATATACCATTTAATCTTCACAACAATTCTTCAATGAGCTCTTCTTTTTCGTGGTTTCCAATCATTAATTGGCAACTGTGGATTGAAACTGTATACTTGGTGATTTAAAGCTGAATTATCTCTTCGTTGTTTTTATAATATTAGCTTTATTCATCCGACTTACAGCTATTTATTTTGTGACTATTAGTTACCATTTTATGTGGACTTATAGTTACACTAATTATTATTGAAGTATTTGGAAATTGTTTCGTTCCTTTTTAATATTAGTTGCTCCAGAAATGGCTAAGGCTATTATGAACGCTAATAAAGGATTAGCGTTCTTTATTATTATGTCCATTTTTATTATGTCCTTTCGGTTACAGGACACTGTAGACTTAATTACCACATGAAGCTTATAGGTGCGGTAGAAAGTGATTCCTGTCGACTCTGTCTTGAGGAGAAGGAAACATCAAAACATACTCTATGCAACTGCCCAGTGGCGGAAACACGTAGACTCGATTATCTTGAAAGCGGGTTCTTAGTCCTTACTTATAAATAGTCTAGAATTCTTTTAGTTGGGTTTTAATTATTTTAGTAGTTGAGGTGCATTCATAGTCCATTAATTAAATAAAATGTCCTTTGGAGAGATGTTGCCTAATTCCGTTATAAGTGGTTAGGCAATTAATAAGTACTGAAGTCTGATTCTGGAGAGACTCAGTGACAGTGACATAGAATGTGTTCTGGTTCGTAACAATATCTGTAGCTATCGTCTGTAGTAATACCTGAATTTCTATTAAATGGATTAACCAAAACAATTTTGTATAGAATTCATGTTTTGTTACAAAATTAATTTTGCATTAAATTTAATGTGTTTTTATCGCACACAAAACACTGCGTGTTCGGTTGTTAATTTTAAATTTTAAGTAATTTTACAAAATGCGAATTATTTTAATGCAATTCTGCCATAAAACGCATTTCCATTTAATGCACCCAAATTCCATTTCGAAAATTACAAACTAATATTTGCATAAAAATAGTCGGGAATCATATACTCGTAAATTGTTAACAATTTGACACTTGCAACTAATGCCATTCACGCAGCGATACGGGCGGGATGCGGGGGATCCCTATTCTCCCTTCGCGTGTATTTGTGAAAGTTTAATTTTCCATTTGAAATTATAATTTTAATTGTGTTTTCATATTCATTTTAATTTTCATGCTCGCATTAATGCTCATTTTCATTACGATAGTCGACGTCGATGTCGATGGCGATGATAGTGCGTGTGCAGCTGCTAACGTATATGGTACATAATACATTTGTGCATTTGTATGAGTGCTTGTTGGAATTAAATGAGCCACTAAAAATTCATAGACTAAATGCATTTCTGCACTTCTGCTCTTCTGCACTTTTGCAGTACTACACTTTATAATATTTTTGCAATACTTGTTTGCTTACTAATGCTAAATGCAACTAAACTTACACTGTTTGCTTGTCCGTCTGTCTGTCTGTCTCTCTTTATCTCAGTGTCTGTGAGTTTGTGCGTTTGTGTTTACATATTTAGTTGTGTACTTAAATGTCCGTCTGTAGGTTTGTTAGTTTGTTTGTTGGAGTATCTTTAGTGGAAGTTGTAGTATTTTGTATCAGTTGTATTTACTAAATCCGTTAACAGAGCACCAGCGGGGGAAGTGTGCTAACATTTTGTAGTATTTGTGTTCATATTTGTTTTTCGTTAATTTGTAAATGTAAATGAAAATTGCTCATGTAAATCTAAATGTGCATATTGTTTTCCTTATGAAAATTGTTAGATTTAATATTATGTTATCAAATCGGATATGCACAGATACAACTGTATAAATTAGCTATGTGAGAATCTTTCCGAATACGTACGTTCTGCTGTGTAAATGCAAATTCAAACGTTCATTTGCTCAGAATTTGGATTTGTTTCGGTTTATGCTTCTATATTTTCAGTAAAGATTAGTAAAAACTTTGAACCATAAAAACGATTCAATTTTAATTATTTTAAGAACGTGTTTGGATGTATCTTATATATGTTAATAGTGAATGCACTAGAAATATTAATATCGGATAACGTTTCTCTGATGAACATAAGCACGCTTTGATATTATTGCTACCAAAATTTAACTATATTCAATATATATACTATGATTTTCTTTTGAAAAAAATTTGTGGTATAGTAAGATACAGAAACTTTTTGAACGAAAGAACTAAATTGACTTTGCAGTTTGTTCAAATTTATAAGTTATTCGGCTGATAGAAATTTTAAAGTGAAGTAAAGTTAGAAATACTATTACAATAATTGGATTTATTAATTGATATAAATTTCTATTTGAAGACAAATTCTAATAAAAAATTAACTTATTTGATTGCTAACCAAAATTAACTGTTGGAAATACCATTTGGAGCTATAGTTGAGGATATTTGGAGGTGAGTTGAGAACCTAAGTTATTCTTATATATATTTGGTAATGACAATATTGTTAAGAACAGGTTTTTGACTATATAGGTATTGTCCAATATGTATTTTTTTTTATTTGGTTAAGCTTTTATAATAATAAGAAATTTAATGTTATAATGATATAATTTTTATTATCCATTTTATCCATTTTTTTTACCATGAATCAATGTTAAATAGTATGCAACTTTTTAAATTAGTATTAAAAAATATATTTTATTGTCACCGATATTTCAATCTTAGTCTATAGTCATCTTCCGGATAGAAATATAATACTGACAGCACAAACTAGATAAAAATAATTAACAAGCAATTCTATGTTAGTAATATTAAGGTAGTGGGTAGTTTAAATACTTTCAATAGTTTGAAACGAAACTTCTCGGGAAGTTTTCGAGTCTACTTCTGGACTTACAACAGTGTATTGCTTCTGATAACAACTGTTCTCTTCAAAGTTATGACAAAAATAGCTTGGCGACTTTCAAGTTTACTATGCAGATAAACATTTTTTACTTACCTTATAGTTGTAAGACCCTATAGCTCTATATTTGTTTAGTAGAATTATATATTGTTTTGGTGCAAAATTTTATGTAATAGAATTATGTATTGTCATAACGGAAGCACTAAATGTCATATATCAAAATAGATTTGATTAAATTTTGTTAGATAGCAATAATTTGAACGTGTTAGTTGTTAGACCCCATAGCTTGATATTTTCTTAATTCTATTTGGTAGATTTATATATTTTTTTTACGCAATCACACGAAGATAGATTTGATTGTATGTCAGAATTTTGTTAGATTGCAATAGGTTAAACGTCCGTCCAATCAGCCATTAATAGACTTGTGTTTCAATTTTAAAATAGTTCAGTTCTAATCATATATGAAAGGGTAAAATTTTGAGGCCTAAAGCCACTTCAAAATATTTTATTTTATTTCGTATTAAATGTTATACAATATACTGGTAACAGGTGGGCTATAAATAATCCGCACTAAGTCTAAAACAGTGCTTTATCACTGAAATTCACTTTTTTGAAAGAATATGCAATACCCTCTCCTTCTACTCAATACGTCGGTTTCAGTCAGTTTAATAAGCTTCCATATTGGTTTGTTATTATTAAATGCCTAACACCTCTACCTTCTAGGGGATATACACCTTAGTTTCATAAACGTCCACATTTATTTGAGACCAACATTTTTCATGTTGTTAAGTCTCTAATACTCTCTCCTCTTCCCTGATATATCTTACATATTGCTTTGAAGGTTTATAATTTTCCGTTTCAGTTAGTTTATGAAACATATAGTAAATTTATAGAGCTGGTACCTATAAATCTTTATGTGTAATTCAATTCTCTTCCCCAGTTTGACGTAGTTCCTTTAACGTTTTCCACACATTTCCAGCTAGGTAAATTTAAATTTATTTGAATTTTGTTTTTGGTAAACATTATTAAGATGAGATTTTCAGAGTTTTGACCAGTAAAATCTATTAGCAGTTATCTTTATAACTCATTGTTAAGAATTAACCACCCTACACGGTGGTCTTTAATACTATCCACTTATTTTCAAGAAACAAGCCTAATGAAATATTTTTGGCCAATAAAATAATTAATTACATTAATAATTAAATATAAATTAATGAAATAAAGGAATAAACATGTCAAAAACAAAATGAAGTATTAGTGCAGTTAGTATTTAACCAGAAGGGATGGGGTTTCTTATACTAGGAAATATGTTTTTTGGCAATGTTTTTACAGTTCTCTAAATAATTGTATTTTGTTAAGTAATATTTATTTATTATTATTTATTAATATTAAAGAATATTTAATTTTTAGTTTAATTAAAAGATCTCAAATATTTGAAACAAGTTTTAAGTCTCTTGTAAAAAGTCTTTAATATTTGAAGTGCTAAATACTTTAAGTTCATTTGGATAGTATTTCACATTATAGCTTAGGTATTTTATCAAATATAAATTGAAATATAAAATAATTATTTTAAGTAAATTTCTCAAATTATTTAACTTGCCAGAATCAAGAATGCCACAAAAATGCTTTGAGTGTTTGCCATAAAATTTTAATCGGAAAATTCTATAAGCTACGACACAAAGAATGGCATGTAAATTAATACAAAAGGATTTCAGAATACTTAAAATTATATTAAATATTTCAGCTTCAATAGTTCACCAATTTCCCTGTAGATAAACTTAAAGTAATTTAAATTTATCATAAGAAAATCGTCTTAATTAGAAATGGCAATTAAAAGCAAAGGGCTTAAAGTACAAAAATCTTAAAGGACTTTACTTCAGCATTTGTAAATGAAGTGATTTAGATTTATACTTGACACGCTGGTTGCACTTGAGAAATTAGTATCTGCAAATAATTTACTACACTTCACTAGCACTAAGCTCTTCTTATAACCAACATTAGTCATTTAATTGAATTCTATATAAAAGAATTTATTTGTGAAATATAATTTATAAAATTATTATTAAATATTTTAATTTAAAACCACAATTTAAGCTCTTCACAATGCTAACGATTCAAGCACTCAACCACAGTACCCAGCACATGCAAAATACCATGATTACTGGGTAATGCGCTCCGGGTACAACTACAACAACAACTACTCAAGTTTAAACATATTTTTTCCTTAAAGTTGTTAGTGCATAACTTCAGGATATTTTCATTGTCCTTGACTTTGGTGTATGAAACTTTTCACGACAACAAACAAGTCGTAGCTGCACTAAAGCATCCTGCCAACCTGTGGAAACCCAGACACGGTATCAATTTATATTTAACCTCAAAGCAAAATTTAACGCATAGTTGAAAGAGATATCAAGTATGAAAGCAAAAAAATATATGAAGAGATTATTGTTTTTTTTTTTTGTTTTTCCATTAATATCATATTTTACACTCTACAGGAAGTTATCCCTAACGCGCTTTCCTTTTTTTGGTAATATTTTTGGTTTTGTATATATATTTAATGGAGTCTTGTGTTATCTTCACGCGGAATCTATCCTGCTGATGCGTATCCTTACATAGTTTTAAGTTATTTAATATATCCTTTACCTTCGTTTTAACAGAAACTTTCATTTTTGTTGTGTGTATTTTATTTGGAAGTGTTGCGTTGATGGAATATATATAATATTCACAATATACACTAGTTACTGCACTTTAGATATTCAAAGTTTATATTTGGAAAGACCAACTAATATATTCTTAAAAAGAAAAATTTAAAAATATACTGAGAAATTTAATCGATATTTCCCTAAGTTTCTATTGAAACTCAATTCTAGAAGGGGTACTTGAGAGATTAAGCACACCTCCGAATTGAATCGATGAGCTAGCGATTTGATTGTCTCTAGTGAAATCTAGAGAAATCGAATTAAGTTTAAAAATCTTAATATTGAAGTGCGTAAATGAGTAAAAAAATAAAAATAAAAAAATATATCATTGATTGATATTACTTACACCGATGTTTTAAAATGGATAGAATTTGCTTTCTGATAATGAAGTAACTTCTTATGACTGGTTACTCTAACAATTTGAAATCGATGGAACTAATTTGCTTAGAATGAAACAAATCTTTACGATTACAATTTCTTTACTAATCACAACAACTGATGTTAGTGGTTGGTTGGTTGGTGGTTTGCAGTGGTCGGCCAACAATTAACCTTCCATTATCCTTCTAGAAGATAATCTTCCTTGAATAGCGATTTATCGCCGTTTTGCTACCACATTTTTTGCAAAAAACCGTAAAATAAAAGGGCACAGACTAAATCCATCCAGTTGTATTTAGAAAACTCAATAGCTCTTTCGTCTCTACGGGGTCTAATAAGCTGACAAATAACTACTTCTCTTTACTTTGAACGTTAGAGTCCTAATGTCCGATTGACAGACAAAATGTTTCATGGTTTTTTTCCTACAGGTTTCTATAATTTCTATAGTGAGGTTTAAATAGAATTCGTAGTTTTTCTCCATAAGTTCCTATGCACCAATGATCGAGAGAACTGTAGTAAGTGTTGTTAGATAATTTTATATTATAAATAAAAATAAAAACTCCATCGAAAAAAAATTTAATTCGATGTGTTAGGATGGAGTGTCCTTGTTATTCTTATACATTACTGGGATACTGTAGCTGAACTGAATGAACAGCTCAACCTTAAAGCGAAAAATTATATATGAGATTGGTCTACAATTTTATTAGTTTTTGATCTGTAAACCCTTTTAAGTACATTTCTAGCTGAAACTCTATTCCGAGACCTATTCACTGTTAGTTTTATATGTATTGAATATGTAGGGAGCATCGAAAAACAAAGTTTCATAATTGATTCCCAAACAAAAAATGTTGGAGATAATTTTAAAAAGTATTTATATATATTAATATTGCTTGATTTCAATTAGCAAAAACGCATATAAATATGTCGAATGTTTCCATAAAATGCTATAGTTCTGTTGTCTTAAGCTTGTAGATTTATCTTAAACTTGTGGATGGACGTTAAATTAAAATAATTATATTATTATAAATTAATATGATAATATTATTATAAATTATTATGATAATATTATTATAAACTACTGTAAATTATTGTATCTCTTTCTCTGCAGTATAGTTTTGAGATATCCGAGTAGTGTATTGTCAATTGAGGATAGTTTGGACAAAAATTTTTTAATTGCATTTTTAGAATCCATTTATTTTGGTCAAAAAAGTTTTAATTACATGTACGTATATGCATACTTCAATGTGCATATATATATATGTATATATATGTAACTATATGCCATAATATGTTTTTTGTTTTTATAATTATTTATTTTTATAATAACAATGTTTTTAATATATTATTATATATTTGTATATTGGTTGTGAAAGATTAAAATTGAAGACATGAATTTTTTAATAAACGCCACAAAGAATATTGTTCGGGATTCTATTTCAAATAACGCTGGCAGGTGTTCCGATTTCCTTCCTAAACGTTCTTTATATACCGACCAGACTCCTGTCTTGTCACATAGAGTGGACCTCTTTCAACGCTTCACTTTTACTAAAGAGGTGGATAATAATGAATGTTTTCATGAAGATGATTTGAATAATTTGTCTGACGAAGGAGGGGTGTCATTTTTACACAAAATTGACTAGTGTTTCTATGAACTACTGCTTTAGTAATTGTTTGGTAAGAAAACGAATAAAGAAATATAATAATAATCTTTTCAGAAGTCCGTCTTTAATCAAGACTAGTATATAAGTGCAAGTGAGACGAAATGAATTTCTTGGAAATTATTTGATAACTAACTTTTGATATTTGTGAAAGATTAAAGATTAAGATTTTTTTGATATTTGAATGGACCACTAATGCAATATATATAAATTCTAATTCGTTTTAAAATTGTATTTGCTATAAACATTAAAATATATTAAGAATAAAAAATAAAAACCTGAAAATATAAAATATACATTTGTATTTTTATTATTTTGAAAAAAGAATATTTCGATTTATGTTTTCTTCAAAATTGTAAAGAAAAATTAAAACTGATACATCAGTTCGCATAGTGAATAATATACTGTTTAGTAGAGAGATATGTTGGAATAATAGGGTTGTACTTATTCAAAAATGAAGAATATTGCAATATCACCATCAATGTATGTGGAACAGATCTACGATCAAGTGTATATTTTTTCAGAGATATGTGAAAATGTTATATACAGATGCTGGCTTCAATAGAAGCCATTACTAGTGATAATGACAGCAAAATCCGTGGGCAAAGTGTACCGCCATAGAATGATCTTTCGAAATGGTGTTCTGACATGAATATTTAATAATATTAAATCGTAGATGGTGGCAAATATATGGGATAGATGATTTATTTTTTTCTATACCCCAACAAAATTTTTAATCCAATAAGTAAACAAATTAACTCAAATCATTTTTTGTCATCAACGCAGTAAAATTATCTGCAAATATAAAATATATGGTTTTATCTCAGCTTGTTTTCTTTTAATTTGAGGTCAGACCTTTGTTTTCACAAAGATTTACATAATTTTCATATTTATTTTTCAATAAAATAAAATTGAATAATGAAATGAAAACTTCAAACACTCTGTCCGCCAGCTAGAAATTGCACAAAGCCAGGCTCTGAGGAGACTTTTCAAAGTATCATGGTACATTTGGACGAATGACATTCTCAGGATTGATCCCATCAAAAAATACATAAAGGATAGAGCCCTGAAATTATTTACGAAAACTGACAGACTTACCAACATCGCGTTATCAAATCTCAGAATGGTTACAGGCTCATCGGGGAGGTAAGCAGAACTGAGGTCAAAGTACCATTGTACATTAGAACGAATGACATTCTCAGGGACCTCAAGATTGATCCAATTAAAAAATACAAAAAAAAGGATAGGGCCCTGAAATTATTTGCGAAAACTGACAGAATTATCAACACCGCGTTATCAAATCTCAGAATGGTAGCAGGCTCCTCGGGGAGGTAAGCAGACTGAGGTCAATTATTGTTTAGTCTGATGAAGTGATAAACAATAATCCAGTTAAGGGTTATGAAGAAATCTCACAGTTAATAGAGATAAAAGTGCTCAAGTGTACTGACTCAACTAGCATCAACATAATAAATAAAATAAAATTAAATAAAATTTAGTAAAATTAAATAAAATTAAAATGAAAAAAAAAAAATTTTGTAAAATAAAATTAAAAAAATAAAAAATAACTAAAATTAAATTATGTTAAACAATAAAAAATAAAATAATATTAAATAAAATAAAATGAGGATTATGGGGAATGCGTAGCTTCTCTATGTGGGTTCCTATATACCAATGACCAGACAAATAAAATAAATAATATAAAATTATATAAAAAAGAATAAGTAAAATTAAAATGAAAATCTTAATATATATTCATTTATATAGTGCTTTTCTACATAAAGAAAATATATTTTAATATTCAAAAGATTAAAGGGTATATATGGTATATATAAATTATAAATAAAATATAAATAATATATATATTTATATATTGTTTTATAAATGACTTTGCATTATTATTATAAATACATTTCGAATGGCGATTTAGAAAGCAAGTTCATTATAATTTATTTCCATTGATTTCATACATATAGAGAAATGTGCTGAATGCATGGGTTGACTAATTTCTCATATCCTAACGATTTAACTATAAAATGTATGATGTTGTATATGCAAACATATATGGAAATATTAATATTACTGCATATGCAATCATAAAGATAAGCCATTCATGCCTCAAACTACAAATTAAAGATGTAATCAACTTGTAATCATTTTAAACTTATTGCTGAAACTTGAGGAAAAAAAAAAGATAGCTCCTTCCTTTATACCAATACTTCTAGGTACGTGCAAATCTAGGAATATGCATGGGGGCAATAACAAATTATTGGAACACACCAACAAATATATGACAGTAACCGTTATGGTGGAAGTAAGCAAGAAGAAAATGGATGAAGTATTCAAAATGCATCTGACCTCAAGAGTTAAACCTGTTCACTCGCGATTGGCATTAAATTCACGGTCATGAAGGCAACAGGAGAATTCGAACATTCACGAAATACCGCTCCTAACCAAAGTTTCTGGTTAATTTCAGTTGCGCCAATTCGAAATCGTTTAAGCCAAGTTCTCCGTTGCCTGCTTAAGTGCTGGAAAAGCGTTGATTTGTATTTATGCCTTGAGGTTAAGCGCGGCGTGTAATCATCTTGTTAGGTAAAAGCATAACACTTCATTGCACGAATTTGTGGCCAAATAGCACTACTGTTTTCCACAATGAAAAATTGGGGCATAAATAATTTTAAAGTGCGATACGTGGAAGGTTGAATCTTTCGTTGGTTTAGCTGATGGCTTGTTAGAATGCAGATAGACAAAACGCTGAATGTTAAATGTTATTGTGGAAAAGAAGATTTTTCAAGAATTTTTTATGAAAATGTTTTGTTTTTCAAAGTTCAAATTCTCTTTAAGGATTTTTCTTTTGAGAATTGAACTTTAAAATTTAAATTAAAGCATTTATGGAAAGGAAATATTCTTATCAATTTCACATTAAGTGTACTTTCTTCACTTTAACCATTAACAAAATTAGTTTAGTTGGATTATTAAGTACATTTACTAAGTGTTATTAAGCAGTTGCTTTTAACTTAGTTAATACGAATATTTATCTTACTTAATGTCAATTTCAGTTGCGTCATTCTATTGTTTTTTGTGTATTGATTATTTTAGTCGTTTCAGTTTATTTATTTTCTGATTCTAATAAAATGCATATTTTGTCAACATGTCTTAAACACAAAACAACACTTCACCAGGAAGGCAAATCTATACGCAGTCTGCACTTCAATGGTAATCATCAATATTGTTCAATCTTTGATTGACTTGAAGAAATTTGCTTTTATTGAAAAGATATGCCACGCGTTTGATAAACGCTCTTGACAACAATGCAACTTAACCAATGAAAAATGAGTTTGTGAACAGATATAGATATGTGACGGATAAATAAAATTTAGTAGCCAGATTTCACTTTAAGAATCTTTAAGAAAGAATTTTATTGATTTTTTATGGTACGCACTTTAAGAAAATGCTCCAACTTCAAAATTTCTAATATTGTGTAACTATTTTTGAATCCATTTTAATTTGAGTATCTATAACAAATGTGGAAGATACGAGTACGAGTAGATAAGCTACTTTCTGCTAGAAGTACTATTTGAGATATACTCATCAATAGCGAAATCTACATTACACATTTGCGTTAGTGAAGGACGAATAATAAACAATGTTCGAGGCATATGCCTGTCAATGGTGATATCTATGTAACAGAGCTACGTTAGTAATAATAATAAAATATGTTCTTAGAATATATTCAGCATAACTGGTTTCTATATCACAACCCTATGTAAGAAAAAGAATGACAAAAAACAAAAAGTTTTAACGATATAATCATAGATGGTAAAGTCTTAATTATAAACCTATATTTCAGAGAGCATATCAATAGTGATATCTATATTAAAATCCCATATTAAAAACAGAAAAGCCATACCACAATACCTTCAATAATACCTTCTTGATATCTGTATTATAAGTCTATACAATAGAAAAGATATTAATAGTGGTATAGATAGTCCATATTTTATTCATACAGATATGATTAATAAATAACGTTTTTCCATACAATTATCGTTAGCGACATCTATGTGTAAATTATAAAAGATACAAGGAATAAAAATGAACAGTATTTCAAAGACATTAATAGTAAAATCTATATTGTAAGCCGATTAAATAGAAAATATATTAAATATATTAATTATTTAAAGTATTAAAATACGATATAATAAAGAGAATTGTGATTTCAGTATGAATTATGAGTTAAAGGAATTGGTAGCAGTTGGCACAATCACTCTTTTCTTTGGGTACGCTTTATAGGCCTCACTTTGAAAAAACCTGGTAACGTCTGTTATTTCTATTGTAGCACCTCTTTATGTTTAAAGTGTGGCGTAATCTATATCAGTAACTCTTTCCTCAATCACTTGAGCATTCCTAAGCTCAGCTAAATAACTGTTGGAATAACCATATATTCAATTTTATTTTACTTTTCTTTATTTGACAGTTTAGATATCATATAGATATATGTACTTAGTGATGATTTAGAAGCATCTCAAAATTTTTAATATTTTTATTTTTACAGTTCATTACATCACAGATAAAATGTTAATACATAATACGTCCTCATCTCTTAAATGTCATCATTGTTAACCCCCTTTTTGCAATCTCACTGGATAATAAAGATACTTGCTTCTAAAAGTACTAATCAAAAGCGTGAGTATGATAAGAATTTGTGCCAAAGAGATGGTTTTGGACTCAAATTTAATCAATAATACCATAAAAATATTACACCACAAGTAAGCATGAAGAATTAGTAATGCACTTCGATATAAAACATTGCTTGCTCTTTATACAGTGAAATTCTAGATGAAGTGTTCGAGGTAAGATATTTGAATAAACTCTACACACCTCTCATCCTACGTAAGGAATGGTAGCTTTCAATACAAGATTAAGTTATTCTTATCACTAATTTTTATTCAACGAATAAAAAAGAAATATTGCGACCAAAAACAAAAAAAAATAGACCGTTAAAGTCCATATCTAAATTATGCAATAATTAATAAATGGAAATAGAGAGATAGCATAGTTTTCTTGAAAGCGATGTCTACTTTAAAGGCGCCTACAGAAAATACATGAATGCAAAGAACTGAAACAGTTGTACTGCTTTCGATCGGGTCTACTACATCGGGTCTACTTCGATCTGTTGATTATTTTGCATTTTATTTAATCTTTTTATTTTTTTCTATATTAAATTACTTTCTATATCTTTGACTAGAACTATAAGTAAAGCGACTTCATTGTCTACATGTTTGCCAAGTAGAGATATTCAAACTGGTCTTGTCGGATCCCCATAGGTTGATTTGGAAGATCAACTAATGTCCCAATGATAATACATGCAGATAACTGCGATTACTTTACAACCTCCTCATAAGTGTTTTTGAGGGCTTCATAATAATGTCTCCGATGAAAAGTGTTGATAGCATGAGCGTCTTTACCTTAACCTTGAAAACTGAATATATTAAAATTTATAAGAAATGTAGGTCTGTCGCTCAGTTTTTATATTATATTTATATTTCTGCCTATTTATTATTATTATAAATATTATCATATTTTGTATTTTATATTTAACTACAATTAATTTGTTATATTTTCGCTTAGTGTTTTTAATATATTTTGTATTTACAAATGCAAATATCACATTTCAAAGGTTTATGGAAGTAGTTAGTAAAAGTTGCTATAACTTAAGGAATATTTTATATCTCAAAAAAATTGAACATCACTAGAGTAAAAAATTAGAACTAAGTTCATATTGTTAGTGATGCCGATTTAATTTTTTCTGTACTGGTTTTCCTATATTCCTCCATTTATAGTTCCAATTTGATAGGGAACACGATGTTACTCTAATCTAAATGCAATTAAAGTGAAACTTATTGATGAGCTGCATATAGTACGAGTATAAGCTTATGTCAGAATGTACCGTGCCAGGAATATTCAATTCCATCAGTAAGTTTTTCGCAAGAACTTTCTCTCTTTTCTAGCATTTGATTTCATTTTTAAAAGTATATGTATATGTTTTCTTCGTTTTTTAGCACTCAGCATGTTGACAGTTTTAAATTGATGAAAAAGGTGTTGTAAGCTCCCCCGAAGTCTCTGTGTCACCGCCATGGGTGGTGGCACTGTTGGTAACTTTGTGCTACTTTTTAACGTCTCGTTTTGATTTCCATTATCCTTCATGTTCACTACTTGGCAAAGGATTTATATACATTTATTTGCTACATTTCTATTATTATTTCATTTTTTTTTGTTTTTTTTTTAAACAATACTCCTTTTTGTTTTTTTTGTTGCTTTTATTTTGTACAATTTTAAAAGTTTTACATCATCTAATCTCAGTCGTCTCACAGCTTGACGAAAACTTTCTACACGTTGATCTTCAACAATACTTTAAGATAAATGAAAACCAATGTAAAAGTTGGGAAATTGACTAAGCATAACAATGGGTTACAAAAGGACAGCCCACATCTGCCTCGACATTGGCAACAGTAACGGCATGGCCAGCAAATGGAAAAGAAAACTTTGTGGTGTCAGAATCTGTTTGGAAAATCAGCTTGTAGTCTTGTTGAGTGCGGCGGATATTTATTTTTGTGCCACATTCAAGCATATTTATTGCATCAAGTGACGACATGGAAAACTAATGATTCGTATGCTTGTTGGTTGTTCTGTCTAATTTACTTTACGAACGCAGCGTCTTAAGTACTATGACTTATATATATAAAATACATAAAATAAAAAATGATTCAACAGTAGTTTCTTAATGAAATCAGGTCAGAACAGTGCAACCTGCAGTGCATTAAGCAATGATTTTGTTAAACAGTAGCTGTAACAGTAGTTGTAGTTTTGAAGTCCTTGACCAAATGTTTTTTAAAGAAATTAAAATATAGAAAAAGGACGAAATATTCACTTATCCGAAACCGTTTTAAATAACTAAGAATACTTCACTTCATGAAAATTTTTCATTCAAAAAAAGCACTTGGAACGAAGTACTAATGATAGCTCAACTTCAACTACTCGTAAAATATTATATTAAAATCAATATTTTAAATGAAAAGAACAAAAGTTCTTTACGTACGGATTTAAGTAAATTTTATGCTCAATTTGATCAAAATAATAAATCATGTTGACTTCGCGTCGTGACGACAACTCGGCGTGGAGGAAAATCAAATCAAGATTTCTGCTCTCTACCAAAAGGACAGCAACGCTAATATAAGAGAAAAATGGAATAAAATATGGAAAAATTAATAGTTACGGTGGTGGCAACTTGTCCTGTTTGTTGGCCAAAATCATCAATCGTAAGAAAGGAAGCCAAAAATAAATGAAAAACTTCAATTGCACGGAAAAAAACTTAAATAAATGAAAAATTTTATGGAAAGGACTGAATTCGTGTCGTGAAAACAGTTGTGTTGGTGAGGTTTGAAATATTGTAGAACAAATATCAGAACTTTTTATTTTGGCAACTAAAACTGCTAAGAATAAGAAAAAAATGTAAATTTTAGTTTAATTTATTTATGCAGATTTTAAATATTTTTTGAAGCATGGAACTTAACAGTGATACCACAAAAATTTATTTAGAAATATATCTCTACAATGGTTAGTGGGCCGACAACTTCGAAAAACTCTTCGAATACAACATATCTTTTATTCTTTATTTGAGGACAAGATTTTTGGAACTTTCTAGGACCTAAGTTGAAAATTCCTAAAAACTATGCTGTTAAGTTAAAGAAGCGGTACACATCACTTAATTCAGCTCTGATATATTCAGCTTACTATTCTTTATAGATGCCATTCCAACCAATTATTGGTTCCCATGGTAAGCAGGTCCCAATTTAAATAGATTGTTCACGTCAATAGCAAGAAGCAACGCAGAAATGCTAGAGTGGGGTTTAAAATATGGTCTCAGGAATCCATGTGACTACTAGAAGTAGGCTACTGCTTATAATTTTGACGACTCTCCAAAGCTTTCTTATAAAGGACACTGATTTATCTATAAGTAAATTATGAATCTGTGACAAAATGAGTTGGTAGCAGTTAGCACCTTTACTTCTACTTCTGTATACGTCTTATTTGATATCCACTAGGAAAACCTGAGAATCAATTCATTTTAATTTTTATTGTAGTATTTGTTTTTCTTTGAAATATCAAGGAATGTATAAAGACTGATTTTTTTTTCGTAATTTGTATTTTTCGGGGGTGTTTTACGATATTTTGGAATGATCATGTATTTTACTAAATAATTTAGCTGGTATAACCTGCATGGTAGACAATCATGCTAGTTAGAACATTCTGTTTTTATGTTTCTCTAACGATTTGTTTATAGTTCTTTTATTATACAATCCTATTGGATTAATAGTACCATAAATAAATTAATCATTTATAAAAGAAGGAACATTTTATAATTATGGGTTTCTGGGTACAGAAGCGAGGAAAATAATGCTCAATATTTTCACTAATCGTGTAGAAGAATATTTTTCACAACGACATCAAAATATTACAATAAATATCTGGGTCGTCCAGATTTTTGCTGAAAGTTTTTATATAAAAACTTATACCTTTAAAGGTCAATGTCACAGGAATTAAGCGAGTTGAAAAAATATAAGTATATTAATTGATATTAAATATTATTGTATTAGAAAAGTTTCGAACAGTGAGCTACAACAACAAAAATTATCTTTATATTATTTTAATTAATTGAATTTTTGGCTGACCATACAGATGTTTCGAGTATAGCCAAATACCCATCATCAGTGGTCTTGGAATAATTTCTCGTATTTAATTAAACGTAAATAATTTTTTGGGACTGCAAGTACCAGGGATTAAACTCATGCCCTGTCAAATTTGAAGCTTAGAGTCAGCGTTCATTCTCCAACTGACCGAAAGTCGTATTTGACTTGTAGGTTCGCACTTTTTTCTGGAGTTTTGTTAATTTTCTGTGAAAGTTTAATAACAAATTTATTTCCTGTGAATAATTTAATTATTTAATTATATTTTTATAATCAAGTATCCGTATATGAAGTATTAGTGCAAAATACATAAAATGGCATAAAATATACAAAATTATTTACAATTTTTGTATGCTACAGTTACATATTTACATCTGTAGATTATAATTACAATTTATGAAAGGGTTAGCATAGATAAAAGTAAAAATATAAAAAAAGTTTTAATTGAAAAAAAGGGGTAAAATATAATATCAAAGGGAAAATTCAACAAGCCTAAAGAGAAAAGTATTTGAAAAATGTATTTAAATGTTTTATTTTTGATAAAATATAAATAAATTTAAGTTCTTTTTAACAAATGCTTTAAAAGTAATTTAACTTTTTGATACAAAATGAAATAGTAAGGTAGTTTCATATCTTGTATTTGCCACTACGAGAGGTAGGATGATACCTGAACGCCAGAATGCTACATTACGATGTTTAAGCTATTATTTAATTAATTCATATTTATTAAAGAATACATAAAAATTAAAATTCCTTCAAAACTTTAACAAAAATAATATAAAAATAATTTCATTTTTAAAAAATTTCGCATCAGCAAAAAATTTTATCATATTTGCACGGTGAATGACTCCAAAATACACAGAGGCACGCACATAAACAGTTCAACATTAAACATAACTTTGAAACTCCTGTTAAATAAAATGCAAACAACAGCAACAACAATAAACAACACCAACCTGCAGCAACTTGCAACAGCAGCAGCAACGCTACGAGCAGCAGTAGCAGCAACAATTCATAACAACAGACAACTTCGTATTCTCGATTCGCAGCATAAAGTTGTATTGACGCGCCTACAGAACGTAACAAACAGCATTAAGCATTGAGCATAAAGTGAGGCCAACATGGCAATGCGCCTAGTAGTATGCAATGCGCCTAACTGTATGCAATGGAATGCGCCTTCAAGCATAAAAGGCATTGACATTGTAAAATGGTAAATTAAAGCCGAGCGCAACACTCATACACAAAGCGGTGAAAATAAAACAAATGAAATGTAATAAAAATGAAAGCAAAAATAAATAAAAATAAATAAAAATAAATAAAAAATAAATAAAGATTGAAATATAAAACAAATAGAGGAGAAATAAAGAAGGGAAAGCTTTAATGTTGACTGGCCTCTGCGGTGAAGGGAATTATAATTGCACAAATGTATGTAACGTAGGATAGACAACTGGCCCTACATCCATCCTAGGGTAAACGTAATACCACGTTACGTTGAAATGTTGTTTCGTCTGCAAAAGGGTAACGTGTTGTGCTTATCTTCAGGGTAGTCCTTCCATAAAGGTGAATTTGTTTCTGTTGTTGCTGTTACTTTTGCTACAAAATATAATCTCATGTTTGATTTTTTTGGTTGGGAAACTGTTTGCCAAAATTGCATTTCTCTTGGTGTATAAGCATATATCTGCTAAGTTAAGTTGACTTCAACTGGTACATACGAATCCTTATTTATTTTTATATGGTTCATAAATGCTTCGTGTTTTTTTTTTTGGTTTTATTTTCATGTTTGTTTATGTTAATATTGCTGAGTTCAGCATATATTTTCATTTCCACTTGAATCTACAATTATAAAAAAACAAACTCCCTACGTTTGTTATTTGGCCTTTGTTTATTCCACGTGGTTACGGAATAATAATATCAATGGTTGGGTTGACAAATGAAGCATTCCAATAATAACAAATTGTGCAAAATTTCATAAACAAAATATATACAAAAGCATTTGAATAACACAGCTAAACAAACTTGAGCAATCCAAAATTTTATTATAAAAAAGTTATCTAAATGTTGAATTGAGCATTAGAGTTTCATTACAAATATTATGTGGAACGAACAGTGATGAAATAATATCATTACATATAGATAAACATGAGATGAAGGAAGGTCATGAGTTTTTTAATTAGTAGAATAACGTTTTCTGATTTGAGTATTTTTATATATATGAATGTAGGTTCTAGACCTTAAGTTTATTTTAATAGTTAATTTTAAACTAATTTTAATAGTTAATTTTAAACTAATTTTAATAGTTAATTTTAAACTAATTTTAATAGTTAATTTCAAACTAATTTTAACACGCACGCACGAATATGCTTCTTTCCTCTACGAGCTGCTCACTCTCACTACTCCTTTTTACTTCCACTCACACCTCAAAGCAACGGAGTTGCCCTGCGCTCTTTTCTTATGACAGCGACGTAACTCTACTACTTTTAATTACTTTTGCGCCGCTGTCATACCTACTTTCCTACATTCGGCTATCCTGACATGTCATCCGTCCCGGATGACCCCTTAAACGCTTTCATATGTTCTGCTACTGTTTCACATTTCTTTGATCCTTCGCCATTTCCGACTCTCTCAACTACATATCTACCTCGTCTTTTCTTTTCTACTATTCGATACGGTCCTAAATATTTCTGTTTTAATTTGAGTCCTGTTCCGTATTGGGTACGTTTGATGACAACTAAATCGTCTATTTCATAATTAACTTCTTCTTTCCTACCCTTGTTATATGTATTCCTGTTTTCTTCAGCTATTTTCTGTAAATTTTCTTTTGCTTGTTCACGCATTTCATTTCTTCCCTCAAATAACTCTTCCATTACACATTCTGTGATTAACGACCCTAATGCAACATTAGTTTTTATGCGCATCTCCACCCCTGTCAAAATTTTAAATGGAGAATACTGAGTACTCCGAGCTGGAGTGCTATTGATAGCTTGTTGTACCCTTTCTACGTGTTTGTACCAACTTTCTGGCGAGTTCACACATAATTTACTGAGCATTGTAATAACTGTTCTATGTATTCTTTCTACCTGGCCGTTTCCCCGCGGAACGCCTGTGGCTATTAATAGGTGTTTGATCCCTTCGTTCATACAATACTCTTTGAACCTGCTTGCTGTGAACGCAGTGCCTCGGTCACTGATAATCACAGCAGGATTTCCGAAAACCATCGATTGTTTATTTAATCTTTCGATTACCTCTTCTACTCCTACACTTTTAGTGGGGTATAACCACACAAACTTGGAAAATGAGTCTACTACTGTCAAAATATAGTTGTATTTTTTTTTAGTCTGATCCAACGGTCCTACATGATCGATATGATACGTTTCCAATGGTCTATTACCTTTATCTATAGGATTAAGAAATCCCTCTTTTTTTCCTGATTTACTGTTCACTACTAAACATTCGATAAACCCTCTTACTACTTTGTCTACTTTTGGACTTATATTTGATATGTAATAATTTTTTTCAACAATGTCTTGAGTTTTCTTTGACCCAAAGTGGCCCTGACGATGAGCGATCTCAATTATTTCGTTTTCCATAGAGGAAGGAATAACCATCCGTTCTTTAACATTATCTTTGAATAATATATCGTGTTTTAAGTAAAAATCGCCATAATTTTGAGTTTCCAAAATTTTTCGCACAGCTTTCGTCCAGTCATCGCTTAATTGCGCATTTTTTATTCTATGGCACAACGAATCTTCCAGCAACAGACAATAAACACGGCTTAGTGCATCGACATGTTTCATGTTAGTGCCCATTCTATGCTCTATTTCGTAATCAAAATCTTGCAAGAATAGAGCCCATCTTGCTACTCTAGTAGGTACATCATCTTTTTTCAATGTACACGCGAAGGCCTTACAATCGGTAACGATTTTAAATTTGATGCCAAGCAGAAAGTATCTCCACTTTTTTAAACTTTCTATAATTGCTAATACCTCCAGTTCATATGAATGATATCTTCGTTCCGTTGATGAGGTTTTCCGACTTAGAAATTCAACAGGATGTAACTGGGCATTTTCACCCCACTGCAGCAAAATAGCCCCATATCCATCGCTACATGCGTCCGTATGTACTTCTGTTTTTGCTTTTGGATCAAATAACTTAAGTATCGGAGCGGAAATTAAAGCTGTTTTCAATTGCTGAGCAGCCAATTTTTGCTCGTCTTTTATCTCGAATTTTACGTTTTTTCGTAACAAATCACTTAATGGTTTGGCAATTACAGCATAATTATACACAAATTTTCTAAAATATGATGTTAATCCCAAAAATCGTTGAATTTCTTTGTTATCTCTTGGCATTGGGAAATTTCTAACAGCTTTTAGCTTTTCCTCATTTGGTTTTATGCTCGAGTTTTCAATGATAAAACCTAAAAAGTTAACCTTCTTCTTTAAAATCTGACACTTCTCCCATTTAATGTTTAACCCGAAATTTTGAGCAACCTCCAACACTTCTACTAATCGTCTCATTCCTTCTTCTTCATTTTGGGATGGTATTATGATGTCGTCCATGTATACCATTGCTACACCTTTCTTTATTAATTCTCTCAACACCGCGTAAACGTATCGTGTGAACACCGCTGGAGAGTTTTTAATTCCAAATGGAGCAAATAAAAATTAATACTGTCCGCCATGCGTCACAAATGCCGTAAATTTTCGACTATCTTCTTCAATAGGCACATGAAAAAATCCATTTCGTAAATCCAATGTGCTATATACAACAGCCGACTGTAACTTTTGCAGAATATCATCTATTAGTGGCATAGGAAAGTTATCTCTAATTATTTTCGAATTTAGCTTTCTATAGTCACAGCACAACCTCTTGGAGCCATCTTTTTTCGCTACTAGAACCACCGGCGAGGCATATTCTGACATGCTTTCTTTAATAATACCCTCCTTTAGCCATTCACGTATCTGAGATTCTACAGTCTGCTGATCCGCTAGTGGTAACCTTCTTGGCCTATGAAATACCGGCACTTCATCAGTTAAAATCAATTTCATTGTTACTGGGGAGTTATTAATCTTCTTGTTCGGCTTGTAATGCTTTATAACATTTATTACCTCCTCTTTTCTTTCCTTTGGTAAATGATTCAACTGGCTTTGAACCACTACCTCCGGTTCATCCCGCTCCATTGTCACACAAATGTTATAGAGATTCCTAACTTCATTTTCACATTCTCTTACATTTTCCTTATTAAAGTCGATATGTTTTTCCTGAGACTTTCGCAAAAACTTTACATCATCTGAGGAGATCAAAATGTCAACTATTTCTAGGATATCGCTTCCTATTATGGCATCATATTGGACATCATCATCGTTTAACACATGAAGATTCAAACTGGTTTGGATACCATCTAAATCGACTAATGTTATGAAGCTACCTAATGTTTTAATCTCTTTTCCTCCTATACCCGTCAATGTTTTTCTCCTAGCTTCCAACACAATGTTTCCTAACCGCAAACAAGTGGAGTGTCTGATGATGCAGACATCGCTACCCGTATCGATTAGAGCACGTACCTTCTTCCCATTTATTCCTAAATCTTTCAAAACTCTATTAGTTCCATTTCGACGCACATCATTAATAGTTTCTATAACGAGAGAATTGTTTTTGTTTCTATTTCCTACTACCTTTTCTGGACGTTTACATTCGAATGCTTTGTGCCCTACCTCTTGACATCTAAAGCATTTATAATCTTTGATTTTGCAACTATTAGCAATATGATCCTTACCTCCACACCTATAACAACGCTTTCCATCTTTTCTATCCTCTCTTTCTATTTTTATGTCTTGTACCCCAGTATGTTCTGTTTGAAATTTCCCTCCTGTAGTGTTTAATGACGAGTATGTGTTTCTCCTGATCTTTTCGTAAATACTTAGCTTACTCTTTAAATCATTCATGCTCGTTGCCTGGTATAATATGGTTTTGTTTGCTCTACTGTCTGGAATTCCTTCTATAAAATAGTCTATTATGCTCATTTCATCTAACTGAATTTGATTTGCTATTTCAATAATACTATACAAATATTCTCTTAATGATTCAGTTGGTTTTTTCTTTCGTCCCTTTAACATGGCATGAACCTCATTCATTGTTAAATTTACTGTGAATTCTGCAATTAATGCTTTTTTGAGCGACACCCAATCCTTTACCTCTAACTGGCTTCTGACAAACAATTTGGCTGCGCCCTTGAGTAGCTGCTTAGCATAGATAAATTTTTGTTGATCGTTCCAGTTTACGCTAATAGCCATTTCTTCTAATTGTTCTACCCAAATCTTAACACTTGGTTGACCCACCCCTGCAAATGTAGTGAGAGATTCTTCCACATCACGAAGCGTAAACAGTGAACGTTCTTGTATCGTTTTAACAGTTGCCATTTTGTCAAACTGTATTTCTTTGTCTTCTACATTTTCGCGCGTTTCTAATTGATAATGATCAATTAATCTTTCTCTCAATTCTTGCTTTTTGCCTTCCGTATTTAAATTTAATCTTCTAAGCTCCCCTCTTAACCCTTCTATACTCAGCGCAATGATACTGTTAATATTCATGGTGCCAGCGTTATTACAATCTTTTCAAAAAAAATTAAAATTATGACTAAAAAGTAAATAAGTTTAAAAAAATAATATATAAATTACAAGCTAAAAAATTAAAACGTATCAATTTCAATACGCAATCAAATAAAACAAAATGTGTACTTAAACAAAATATAAAAATTTCTGCCAGTCTCCACTGCACCGCCAGTACCCGCTACGCATCACCTTCGTCACTCGCCAACTTCGTCAGAACAGCTTTTGCGTTGTTTGTTTTACCACCTCAGTGACTGCATTCACCTCTGTATGTACTGCGTTTACTACTACGTTTAACAAAGCACATGTACTCACACACACAGCTTGCTAACAACTTCGATCACCACGCCGACGCCAACTAATAACAGCAATTCTTCTTTTTTTTCTTTTCCTTTTAATTTGTGTATTTCACAATATGCAGCTCGCTTAGAACGGATCAAACATAATTTTGTTTAACTCCACAGTTATTTTAGTTAGTTTTTAATTGTTATGTTTGTCGCTTTTAGTTTAACTTTATTCAAATTTTTTATTTATTAATTTATGTCACATATTTGCTTTTAATAACTTCAGTGTAAATAACAATTTTCAATCATTCAAAGTTTAAAAATTTCGATGTTTCTTAAATCACACCTTTTGCATTTTTTTTTATAAACTCGTTCATATATTAAATTTACACATATGCATTACATAAACACCATTTTTTTTTATTTGACTCTTAGGTTGAGCCCCCAAAGTTTGTAGGTTCTAGACCTTAAGTTTATTTTAATAGTTAATTTTAAACTAATTTTAATAGTTAATTTTAAACTAATTTTAATAGTTAATTTTAAACTAATTTTAATAGTTATTTTTAAACTAATTTTAATAGTTATTTTTTCAACTAATTTTAACACGCACGCACGAATATACTTCTTTCCTCTACGAGCTGCTCACTCCAACTAACTCCTTTTTACTTCCACTCACACCTCAAAGCAACGGAGTTGCCCTGCGCTCTTTTCTTATGACAGCGACGTAACTCTACTACTTTTAATTACTTTTGCGCCGCTGTCATACCTACTTTCCTACATATATATATATATATATATATTTATATATATACATACGGCCTTATTCATAAAGATTTCTTAAAATGCTTTTTAAGTACATTTTAGTTAAAATGTATTTTAACTTTATAATAGCCTTATAATGCACACTATTCATAAACGTATTATAAACCTTTGATGACTATAATACAAATGTTAATAACATT
>NC_051847.1:39099100-39114313 GCF_002237135.1 Teleopsis dalmanni
GCTACCATTCTGAGATTTGATAACGCGGTGTTGATAATTCTGTCAGTTTTCGCAAATAATTTCAGGGCCCTATCCTTTTTTTTGTATTTTTTAATTGGATCAATCTTGAGGTCCCTGAGAATGTCATTCGTTCTAATGTACAATGGTACTTTGACCTCAGTTCTGCTTACCTCCCCGATGAGCCTGTAACCATTCTGAGATTTGATAACGCGATGTTGGTAAGTCTGTCAGTTTTCGTAAATAATTTCAGGGCTCTATCCTTTATGTATTTTTTGATGGGATCAATCCTGAGAATGTCATTCGTCCAAATGTACCATGATACTTTGAAAAGTCTCCTCAGAGCCTGGCTTTGTGCAATTTCTAGCTGGCGGACAGAGTGTTTGAAGTTTTCATTTCATTATTCAATTTTATTTTATTGAAAAATAAATATGAAAATTATGTAAATCTTTGTGAAAACAAAGGTCTGACCTCAAATTAAAAGAAAACAAGCTGAGATAAAACCATATATTTTATATTTGCAGATAATTTTACTGCGTTGATGACAAAAAATGATTTGAGTTAATTTGTTTACTTATTGGATTAAAAATTTTGTTGGGGTATAGAAAAAAATAAATCATCTATCCCATATATTTGCCACCATCTACGATTTAATATTATTAAATATTCATGTCAGAACACCATTTCGAAAGATCATTCTATGGCGGTACACTTTGCCCACGGATTTTGCTGTCATTATCACTAGTAATGGCTTCTATTGAAGCCAGCATCTGTATATAACATTTTCACATATCTCTGAAAAAATATACACTTGATCGTAGATCTGTTCCACATACATTGATGGTGATATTGCAATATTCTTCATTTTTGAATAAGTACAACCCTATTATTCCAACA
Source organism: Teleopsis dalmanni (assembly GCF_002237135.1). Classification (NCBI taxonomy): domain Eukaryota; kingdom Metazoa; phylum Arthropoda; class Insecta; order Diptera; family Diopsidae; genus Teleopsis; species Teleopsis dalmanni. The sequence goes on from NC_051847.1 coordinate 39,099,995, forward strand.
TATCTCTCTACTAAACAGTATATTATTCACTATGCGAACTGATGTATCAGTTTTAATTTTTCTTTACAATTTTGAAGAAAACATAAATCGAAATATTCTTTTTTCAAAATAATAAAAATACAAATGTATATTTTATATTTTCAGGTTTTTATTTTTTATTCTTAATATATTTTAATGTTTATAGCAAATACAATTTTAAAACGAATTAGAATTTATATATATTGCATTAGTGGTCCATTCAAATATCAAAAAAATCTTAATCTTTAATCTTTCACAAATATCAAAAGTTAGTTATCAAATAATTTCCAAGAAATTCATTTCGTCTCACTTGCACTTATATACTAGTCTTGATTAAAGACGGACTTCTGAAAAGATTATTATTATATTTCTTTATTCGTTTTCTTACCAAACAATTACTAAAGCAGTAGTTCATAGAAACACTAGTCAATTTTGTGTAAAAATGACACCCCTCCTTCGTCAGACAAATTATTCAAATCATCTTCATGAAAACATTCATTATTATCCACCTCTTTAGTAAAAGTGAAGCGTTGAAAGAGGTCCACTCTATGTGACAAGACAGGAGTCTGGTCGGTATATAAAGAACGTTTAGGAAGGAAATCGGAACACCTGCCAGCGTTATTTGAAATAGAATCCCGAACAATATTCTTTGTGGCGTTTATTAAAAAATTCATGTCTTCAATTTTAATCTTTCACAACCAATATACAAATATATAATAATATATTAAAAACATTGTTATTATAAAAATAAATAATTATAAAAACAAAAAACATATTATGGCATATAGTTACATATATATACATATATATATATGCACATTGAAGTATGCATATACGTACATGTAATTAAAACTTTTTTGACCAAAATAAATGGATTCTAAAAATGCAATTAAAAAATTTTTGTCCAAACTATCCTCAATTGACAATACACTACTCGGATATCTCAAAACTATACTGCAGAGAAAGAGATACAATAATTTACAGTAGTTTATAATAATATTATCATAATAATTTATAATAATATTATCATATTAATTTATAATAATATAATTATTTTAATTTAACGTCCATCCACAAGTTTAAGATAAATCTACAAGCTTAAGACAACAGAACTATAGCATTTTATGGAAACATTCGACATATTTATATGCGTTTTTGCTAATTGAAATCAAGCAATATTAATATATATAAATACTTTTTAAAATTATCTCCAACATTTTTTGTTTGGGAATCAATTATGAAACTTTGTTTTTCGATGCTCCCTACATATTCAATACATATAAAACTAACAGTGAATAGGTCTCGGAATAGAGTTTCAGCTAGAAATGTACTTAAAAGGGTTTACAGATCAAAAACTAATAAAATTGTAGACCAATCTCATATATAATTTTTCGCTTTAAGGTTGAGCTGTTCATTCAGTTCAGCTACAGTATCCCAGTAATGTATAAGAATAACAAGGACACTCCATCCTAACACATCGAATTAAATTTTTTTTCGATGGAGTTTTTATTTTTATTTATAATATAAAATTATCTAACAACACTTACTACAGTTCTCTCGATCATTGGTGCATAGGAACTTATGGAGAAAAACTACGAATTCTATTTAAACCTCACTATAGAAATTATAGAAACCTGTAGGAAAAAAACCATGAAACATTTTGTCTGTCAATCGGACATTAGGACTCTAACGTTCAAAGTAAAGAGAAGTAGTTATTTGTCAGCTTATTAGACCCCGTAGAGACGAAAGAGCTATTGAGTTTTCTAAATACAACTGGATGGATTTAGTCTGTGCCCTTTTATTTTACGGTTTTTTGCAAAAAATGTGGTAGCAAAACGGCGATAAATCGCTATTCAAGGAAGATTATCTTCTAGAAGGATAATGGAAGGTTAATTGTTGGCCGACCACTGCAAACCACCAACCAACCAACCACTAACATCAGTTGTTGTGATTAGTAAAGAAATTGTAATCGTAAAGATTTGTTTCATTCTAAGCAAATTAGTTCCATCGATTTCAAATTGTTAGAGTAACCAGTCATAAGAAGTTACTTCATTATCAGAAAGCAAATTCTATCCATTTTAAAACATCGGTGTAAGTAATATCAATCAATGATATATTTTTTTATTTTTATTTTTTTACTCATTTACGCACTTCAATATTAAGATTTTTAAACTTAATTCGATTTCTCTAGATTTCACTAGAGACAATCAAATCGCTAGCTCATCGATTCAATTCGGAGGTGTGCTTAATCTCTCAAGTACCCCTTCTAGAATTGAGTTTCAATAGAAACTTAGGGAAATATCGATTAAATTTCTCAGTATATTTTTAAATTTTTCTTTTTAAGAATATATTAGTTGGTCTTTCCAAATATAAACTTTGAATATCTAAAGTGCAGTAACTAGTGTATATTGTGAATATTATATATATTCCATCAACGCAACACTTCCAAATAAAATACACACAACAAAAATGAAAGTTTCTGTTAAAACGAAGGTAAAGGATATATTAAATAACTTAAAACTATGTAAGGATACGCATCAGCAGGATAGATTCCGCGTGAAGATAACACAAGACTCCATTAAATATATATACAAAACCAAAAATATTACCAAAAAAAGGAAAGCGCGTTAGGGATAACTTCCTGTAGAGTGTAAAATATGATATTAATGGAAAAACAAAAAAAAAAAACAATAATCTCTTCATATATTTTTTTGCTTTCATACTTGATATCTCTTTCAACTATGCGTTAAATTTCGCTTTGAGGTTAAATATAAATTGATACCGTGTCTGGGTTTCCACAGGTTGGCAGGATGCTTTAGTGCAGCTACGACTTGTTTGTTGTCGTGAAAAAGTTTCATACACCAAAGTCAAGGACAATGAAAATATCCTGAAGTTATGCACTAACAACTTTAAAGAAAAAATATGTTTAAACTTAAGTAGTTGTTGTTGTAGTTGTACCCGGAGCGCATTACCAAGTAATCATGGTATTTTGCATGTGCTGGGTACTGCGGTTGAGTGCTTGAATCGTTAGCATTGTGAAGAGCTTAAATTGTGGTTTTAAATTAAAATATTTAATAATAATTTTATAAAATTATATTTCACAAATAAATTCTTTTATATAGAATTCAATTAAATGACTAATATTGGTTATAAGAAGAGTTTAGTCCTAGTGAAGTGTAGTAAATTATTTGCAGATACTAATTTCTCAAGTGCAAGCAGCGTGTCAAGTATAAATCTAAATCACTTCATTTACAAATGCTGAAGTAAAGTCCTTTAAGATTTTTGTACTTTAAGCCCTTTGCTTTTAATTGCCATTTCTAATTAAGACGATTTTCTTATGATAAATTTAAATTACTTTAAGTTTATCTACAGGGAAATTGGTGAACTATTGAAGCTGAAATATTTAATATAATTTAAAGTCCTTTTGAAATCCTTTTGTATTAATTTACATGCCATTCTTTGTGTCGTAGCTTATAGAATTTTCCGATTAAAATTTTATGGCAAACACTCAAAGCATTTTTGTGGCATTCTTGATTCTGGCAAGTTAAATAATTTGAGAAATTTACTTAAAATAATTATTTTGTATATCAATTTATATTTGATAAAATACCTAACCTACAATGTGAAATACTATCCAAATGAACTTAAAGTATTTAGCACTTCAAATATTAAAGGCTTTTTACAAGAGACTTAAAACTTGTTTCAAATATTTGAAATCTTTTAATTAAACTAAAAATTAAATATTCTTTAATATTAATAAATAATAATAAATAAATATTAATTAACAAAATACAATTATTTAGAGAACTGTAAAAACATTGCCAAAAAATATATTTGCTGGTATAAGACACCCCATCCCTTCTGGTTAAATACTAACTGCACTAATACTTCATTTTGTTTTTGACATGTTTATTCCTTTATTTCATTAATTTATATTTAATTATTAATGTAATTAATTATTTTATTGGCCAAAAATATTTCATTAGGCTTGTTTCTTGAAAATAAGTGGATAGTATTAAAGACCACCGTGTAGGGTGGTTAATTCTTAACAATGAGTTATAAAGATAACTGCTAATAGATTTTACTGGTCAAAACTCTGAAAATCTCATCTTAATAATGTTTACCAAAAACAAAATTCAAATAAATTTAAATTTACCTAGCTGGAAATGTGTGGAAAACGTTAAAGGAACTACGTCAAACTGGGGAAGAGAATTGAATTACACATAAAGATTTATAGGTACCAGCTCTATAAATTTACTATATGTTTCATAAACTAACTGAAACGGAAAATTATAAACCTTCAAAGCAATATGTAAGATATATCAGGGAAGAGGAGAGAGTATTAGAGACTTAACAACATGAAAAATGTTGGTCTCAAATAAATGTGGACGTTTATGAAACTAAGGTGTATATCCCCTAGAAGGTAGAGGTGTTAGGCATTTAATAATAACAAACCAATATGGAAGCTTATTAAACTGACTGAAACCGACGTATTGAGTAGAAGGAGAGGGTATTGCATATTCTTTCAAAAAAGTGAATTTCAGTGATAAAGCACTGTTTTAGACTTAGTGCGGATTATTTATAGCCCACCTGTTACCAGTATATTGTATAACATTTAATACGAAATAAAATAAAATATTTTGAAGTGGCTTTAGGCCTCAAAATTTTACCCTTTCATATATGATTAGAACTGAACTATTTTAAAATTGAAACACAAGTCTATTAATGGCTGATTGGACGGACGTTTAACCTATTGCAATCTAACAAAATTCTGACATACAATCAAATCTATCTTCGTGTGATTGCGTAAAAAAAATATATAAATCTACCAAATAGAATTAAGAAAATATCAAGCTATGGGGTCTAACAACTAACACGTTCAAATTATTGCTATCTAACAAAATTTAATCAAATCTATTTTGATATATGACATTTAGTGCTTCCGTTATGACAATACATAATTCTATTACATAAAATTTTGCACCAAAACAATATATAATTCTACTAAACAAATATAGAGCTATAGGGTCTTACAACTATAAGGTAAGTAAAAAATGTTTATCTGCATAGTAAACTTGAAAGTCGCCAAGCTATTTTTGTCATAACTTTGAAGAGAACAGTTGTTATCAGAAGCAATACACTGTTGTAAGTCCAGAAGTAGACTCGAAAACTTCCCGAGAAGTTTCGTTTCAAACTATTGAAAGTATTTAAACTACCCACTACCTTAATATTACTAACATAGAATTGCTTGTTAATTATTTTTATCTAGTTTGTGCTGTCAGTATTATATTTCTATCCGGAAGATGACTATAGACTAAGATTGAAATATCGGTGACAATAAAATATATTTTTTAATACTAATTTAAAAAGTTGCATACTATTTAACATTGATTCATGGTAAAAAAAATGGATAAAATGGATAATAAAAATTATATCATTATAACATTAAATTTCTTATTATTATAAAAGCTTAACCAAATAAAAAAAAATACATATTGGACAATACCTATATAGTCAAAAACCTGTTCTTAACAATATTGTCATTACCAAATATATATAAGAATAACTTAGGTTCTCAACTCACCTCCAAATATCCTCAACTATAGCTCCAAATGGTATTTCCAACAGTTAATTTTGGTTAGCAATCAAATAAGTTAATTTTTTATTAGAATTTGTCTTCAAATAGAAATTTATATCAATTAATAAATCCAATTATTGTAATAGTATTTCTAACTTTACTTCACTTTAAAATTTCTATCAGCCGAATAACTTATAAATTTGAACAAACTGCAAAGTCAATTTAGTTCTTTCGTTCAAAAAGTTTCTGTATCTTACTATACCACAAATTTTTTTCAAAAGAAAATCATAGTATATATATTGAATATAGTTAAATTTTGGTAGCAATAATATCAAAGCGTGCTTATGTTCATCAGAGAAACGTTATCCGATATTAATATTTCTAGTGCATTCACTATTAACATATATAAGATACATCCAAACACGTTCTTAAAATAATTAAAATTGAATCGTTTTTATGGTTCAAAGTTTTTACTAATCTTTACTGAAAATATAGAAGCATAAACCGAAACAAATCCAAATTCTGAGCAAATGAACGTTTGAATTTGCATTTACACAGCAGAACGTACGTATTCGGAAAGATTCTCATATAGCTAATTTATACAGTTGTATCTGTGCATATCCGATTTGATAACATAATATTAAATCTAACAATTTTCATAAGGAAAACAATATGCACATTTAGATTTACATGAGCAATTTTCATTTACATTTACAAATTAACGAAAAACAAATATGAACACAAATACTACAAAATGTTAGCACACTTCCCCCGCTGGTGCTCTGTTAACGGATTTAGTAAATACAACTGATACAAAATACTACAACTTCCACTAAAGATACTCCAACAAACAAACTAACAAACCTACAGACGGACATTTAAGTACACAACTAAATATGTAAACACAAACGCACAAACTCACAGACACTGAGATAAAGAGAGACAGACAGACAGACAGACAAGCAAACAGTGTAAGTTTAGTTGCATTTAGCATTAGTAATCCAACAAGTATTGCGAAAATATTATAAAGTGTAGTACTGCAAAAGTGCAGAAGAGCAGAAGTGCAGAAGTGCATTTAGTCTATGAATTTTTAGTGGCTCATTTAATTCCAACAAGCACTCATACAAATGCACAAATGTATTATGTACCATATACGTTAGCAGCTGCACACGCACTATCATCGACATCGACATCGACGTCGACTATCGTAATGAAAATGAGCATTAATGCGAGCATGAAAATTAAAATGAATATGAAAACACAATTAAAATTATAATTCCAAATGGAAAATTAAACTTTCACAAATACACGCGAAGGGAGAATAGGGATCCCCCGCATCCCGCCCGTATCGCTGCGTGAATGGCATTAGTTGCAAGTGTCAAATTGTTAACAATTTACGAGTATATGATTCCCGACTATTTTTATGCAAATATTAGTTTGTAATTTTCGAAATGGAATTTGGGTGCATTAAATGGAAATGCGTTTTATGGCAGAATTGCATTAAAATAATTCGCATTTTGTAAAATTACTTAAAATTTAAAATTAACAACCGAACACGCAGTGTTTTGTGTGCGATAAAAGCACATTAAATTTAATGCAAAATTAATTTTGTAACAAAACATGAATTCTATACAAAAATGTTTTGGTTAATCCATTTAATAGAAATTCAAGTTAGGTATTACCAGAGACGATAGCTATTGACAGATATTGTTACGAAAAAGAGGAAACAACAGAACACAATCTATGTCGCTGTGATAGTCTCTCCAGAATCAGACTTCAGTACTTATCAATTGCCTATCCACTTATAACGGAATTAGGCAACATCTCTCCAAAGGACATTTTATTTAAATAATGGACTATGAATGCACCTCAACTACTAAAATAACTAAAGCCCAACTAAAAGAATTCTAGATTATTTATAAGTAAGGACTAAGATCCCGCTTTCAAGATAGTCGAGTCTACGTGTTTCCGCCACTGGGCAGTTGCATAGAGTATGTTCTGATGTTACCTTCTCCTCATGACAGAGTCGACAGGAATCACTTTCTACCGCACCTATAAGCTTTATGTGATAATTAAGTCTACAGTGTCCTGTAACCGAAAGGACATAATAAAAATGGACATAATATAAAGAACGCTAATCCTTTATTAGCGTTCATAATAGCGTTAGCCATATCTGGAGCAACTAATATTAAAAAGGAACGAAACAATTTCCAAATACTTCAATAATAATTAGTATAACTGTAAGTCCACATAAAATGATAACTAATAGTCACAAAATAAATAGCTGTAAGTCGGATGAATAAAGCTAATATTATAAAAACAACGAAGAGATAATCCAGCTTTAAATCACCAAGTATACAGTTTCAATCCACAGTTGCCAATTAATGATTGGAAACCACGAAAAAGGAGACCTCATTGAAGAATTGTTGTGAAGATTAAATGGTATATTTAAATTCCGAACCTCAAACTTATCAATTAGTGATTTTAAATGAGCAATTTGTGATTAAATAAATCAAGTTAATGATGTTTAATTCAGATATTATTATAAAGATGAAAAGACAATAACAGTAATTACTCGCCAAATGTACAACTCTAACAGCTCTAACTATCTAAAATGCAACAGACTCTCCAATTAATATTTACAAATCCAGTACTAAGAGAGATATTTTAGAAATCACTGGGAGCCAAATCTGGAGAACATGGTGAATGAGGAAGCAATTCATACCATAATTCATTTACTTTTGCCATTGTTTTCATTGATGTGTGAGCGAGTACGTTATCCTGCAAAAACCACATTTTTTTCTTCAACAAATGTGGTTGAGATATTTCACCTGAGTCCCACAGTAGAGAAACCAAAAACTTTTCAGCCGATTATTGTGGTTGTTTGAAAGCACCATAGTATATGATCTATTATATAAAATCATTCGTTATCCGCACCTATTATTTACACGGAGTACTGAGCTCATGCAGTTTGACTGATAGTCGTCTATAAAAAACTCTCACATGCTCCGCATTATATTCTCTGGAAGTGTATTTTGTATATCACCGAATAATAAATATTGGTAATATTTATTCAATATTAAAATAATAAATATTAAAATTATTAATAAATAATAATAATATTAATATTATGAAATATTAAAACAAATATTTTTTTAAAAATAATTATTTCTCGGTCTAATTGGTCAGTTATTAAATAATGATATTTTTTTAAAAAAAAAAATTTTATTATTTAGTTTTATAAGATTTCTATTGTCCAATATTTCGACTATAATCTATAGTCATCATCGGGAAAATAAATATTTTAAAATATGTATACTAAATCAAATAAAACATTACTATAGAAATGTCATCTATAGTTGGAGAAATAGTATCTCCAAGATATCACATTTTAATTATAAATATTTTTAAATCTTATTTTCCTTACAATTTTGTAGAACTTCTACAACTCAACTCCATTTTAAAAGTATTATTAAATATTTTAAAATAAGTTCCTTTCTCATTTTTCTGAAGATTGTTGTAGAAAGCTTTACATATTTTCACTCACTTACTCTAATACATATTCTATTCTATTTTATTCTATTCTATTTTATTCTATTCTATTCTATGTATTACAAATAGAATTCTTTAAATTCGTTTCCATGGATAAATTCCATTTAATGTATTTTGTATAACTTAACGGTCTGACGGCGTGTGCGTCTTATTATACAGTACGCACAGAAAACCCCTTCCTTAAGGGGGAACTCAGACAGAAGTCATTGATGCCAATGTTGTAAACTATGCGAAAAGTTGTGAATAATTTGACAAAATTCCTGCACAATGTCAGTTTATATTTGAATTTGAATTCCAACATTGAAATTGTTGTTGTACGAGTAACAATTGTGTTGTAGCAATTCGCACTCCAACACAAACTTTGTTCACTGCATCAACCGTTGGCGTACTTAACTTTTGCATGTGTGGAGACATACTACATAAGTATTTTGTATCCTTGCGCTACGTTGTATACTAAAGCATATCCTGACAACGAGAACATTTGTTTCAAATGAATTTTATATTAGTTTTCATTCTTTTCCCACTACTTTGCGCACATACGATATTCAAAATGATGACTATTCATTTTGACTCTTTGGTTTAGTTCAACTTGGACATGAATAGACAAATAAATTTCCGAGCAATACTATACATTGCTCTGCAACTTTTGTGAATTTACTTAAAAAATCATTTAATATGAAATATAATCCTTTAAAGTAGATATGGTTAAGTTTGGATATGAATCTGTGAAATATTTAATGTAGACCGCCTATGAGATTTTGGTTCTATGATCTTCCTCATCTAGTTATAAGTGCTACCTATAAAGGGTGTGTATGCTTTATATATTCTTAATTCTAGAGCCTTCTGCACCATTCATACTAATATATTATAATTGTCAGGGCCAAGGACCTAGTAGTTCAGTTTCTTATTCTTAGTTGACTTTAAAGTGAATTTTATAATAGTGTCAAGATTTTCCGACTAGATCAGAACTTAACCCTTGTTTATAACGGTTGGACGTAAAGAACTAGATAAAAAAGACAAAAAAGAGTTCCACTTAAATTAAAAGAAGTGTCAACTTGATTATCCCTCCTTTTATATTTAGCAGAGACCACTGAGACCTAAACTCAAGTCTTTTTACACGACTGTCTATTAGATAAAAATCGATTACAAGGCTGATAATATCTCTATTTCAGCAAACAGAGGTTTGAAGTGAAAACCTGCTAATTCTTCCTATTTCTTTTAACACAGCAACCGCAGAGATCAGCAGTTAGAAATTCGAGTCTGTCTACATGTCTGACTATTAGATAATATTCTATTGTAAGCATGATAATAATTGCACATAATGTACATAATGGTATGAATCTTTTTTGCTGAAAGAGTATGAACCACAAATGGGAAAGTGATTGGCAACGAATTATATACTAATATGTTAGCTAATATGTACACAAAATATTATTTTATATTTCTAATTACTGTAAAACATTCTTTTCATTATAGGCTTGTTTTATATTCTTAATGCGATTATCATATGAAAAGTCGCATGCCAATATCAGGTTTCAATAATCACGACACTTTTCTGTTTTATTTTATAATTTTCAACGAAGATAACTATGGCAGTACTTATAGTCGTAGAATCTCAGATATTAGACTGATTTATTAATAATTACAATTTCTTTCCAATAAAAAGTAGCAAATTTTAACAACCAATATATTATATATTATAGGTATTTATATGTCTACCCACTTTATTATCCCGATAAGCATTTAAAGTGCTTAACCTATATCTAAATTTTTATCACGACTACATGTACATAGTAATCCCGATTTAATATATATACTACATAAGGTTAAAGCACTTATACACTACATACCATTAGCAAACCGCTCAAGAAAGGTTCTTTGTAGCAACTGCAAAGAATAATAACCTATGTTATTGTTTTGCACATAAATTCTCCACATCTTTCCAAATCATTAACTAGATCTATAACTATTGTAGTTCAGGGCAGTGTTATTGTTGCGTATGTTAGTTGATCAAATCATAATTTGCTGCAAAAAAACAACTGATTTTGTCAAGTTCAGTACTTCATAAGTTAATATGGGTTTCAAGATAGCCAGACATGTTTCTGTTTCAGTAGCAAGAGAGAATGACTTCTGATCAAACGAATAAGAGAGTTTAAGGATTAAATTGCTGGGTTCAAAGAACGGTCGGTTCTACGTCCCGGAGTCACTCTTCACCTACGACGACCAAGTACCGTTCAACACCTCCCAAAGGGACTCCACAAGCAGGTTCCGGAGGGTTACAACAACAACATTAAATTGCTGCATCGGGGATATCAGAAATGAATCTAATAACTAAAATACTTTAATATTCTAATAAATAAGAATCTAATAATAAGAGCTTCTACTAAATGTGTTTCTTATAGTATATCAGCGTCAAATTTGAGTACTGTTCCCTACATTAAGTATACACTTCCAATGGCTAGTATTCTATTATTTATTCTATTATTCTATTAAGTCTATTAATTTTTTAGTAAATACCTTATCGAATCGATTCTGAGTAATCGAACATTATCATCTAGTTAAAATTACATACCATATACCATATTAAAATAAAAATATTTTATATAAATTTAAAATTTCCAAAACGAAATTTAATGCCAGTATCAATATAAACTTCAGATACTAAATTCAATCTTAGAGACAAATTCACAGCCACTCACACTCTCACTCACACTGACACTGTAAATAAAATGCTTTCCATAGTTTATATCACCGAAGACAATATTCCAGGAGTGTAGATACGTATATGCACCACCTCTTGTTAGTACGTTGTATTGTCCTTAGTGTCGTTGTCAGTTGTGTCGTCATCTTTGTTGTTATCCTTGTTGTTTTCAACGCTTCTATTATATGTCGTCTATCTTACAATTTGCATTTAATATCCTTGTACGAATAATTCACAAATGCAATGAACGTAAACGCATTTGCAAATTTAGCATTGAGTTGCGTTTGCTGCCACATGCAAATATTTCACAATTCGCACTTCAATACACAATATCCTTTTACGTTCAAGTTTCCGATTCCTTTCACTATATTTACGTATATAAATATAACGCAATATAAATGTTTGACTCCTTTGTAAGGAATTTTTTCAATATTTTGCTATTATTTGCTTTTTTGTTGTTATTGTTTGTTTGTGATGTTTGCTAGAACCCAGAAGTCGATATGAATATATAAAATCGTTTATAAATATATTCATACATAGACTTTATATCATAGGTAAAGTAGTGTTCCTTTTTATATACTAAACAAAATCGCTTTAAGGATTTGTTTGTTTTCCCTTTGAGCCGTTGCGGTTTACAATGCTGTTTTCTGAATTTATATCAATTGAAGTTCCACATGACTGAGCAATAATTATAAATTATTTATCAAGAGTCTACTTTAATAGTTGCAAGTTTTTTTTTCCAATATCAAAAAACAATATTTTATAAATTAAAAAACAAAAGTTAGTAGCAGTTTAGACGTAATATTCAAAGCGTTAAGAACATTTATGAGAAAAATTCATTCGAAGAGCAATGTCCTATGAGTATCGAATAACATGAAGAATGAGCTCAATATATACCACGGCATTGATATAGTTAAGCTCAAAATACAGCGATTATGCTAGATTGTACGAATGGAAGATAGTGTTCCGACTAGAAAGGTGTTTGATTCAAAATCTATTAGTGAAAAACCTGGTGTACAATTTGAGAACAGTCGGTACTACCAACGACAGTAAACTATTGATCAAGCACGACATACATCTATAATGGTGAACTAAATAAGTAAATAATATGTAGCAGAGCCTTCCTGAAACCAACACCCGTGAAATGTTAATAGTCGTTTAAAGGCAATATTCAAACTACCCAACTTACATACAGTTCCATGTGTTTTGACACGGAAAACACAAATACTCTTTTGAAGTTAAAAACACTACTCGTATTTAAATAAAAGAAAATGTGACAACATCTTCTTTAAGACCCACCCTTTAGCGTATAAATATGTCCAAATCAATGTATTTTAATGATTCCTCTGAAACTCGAACCATTCAGGCAAGTATATATATATTATATATAAACGTGGTATGAATTAGTCGCTTGTTTGAGTTTAAGAATGAAACAATGAATATAGTCCTCTATATTATCCTTTAGTCCATTTTTCTGCATTATACAATTAATTTTGATTGGAAATTTGTTCCCTTATAGCCTTATTGAGATGCTTCCTTAAGACAACAGTCTTATAGTAAGACTTTGAATCTTTTGTTTAATGATTCTTGCTGTAGAGGTAAAAATAGTGAAGATAATGTTTCACATTCACAAAGTTGAACGGTATATCCACTCTCAGATAAAAATAGGCACCCTTTCAATAAGAAAACATTTAGTAATCTCATTTGAGATGCTCCATTATGACATCAATCTTACAGTAGGTGTGTTGATAGGTCACAGTGGATTAGAAACGTATGCTAGCAGTTCAAGTTTTCAATTCTATTAATTTTATCGCACCTACCAGATGGATAAGAAAAGTGATTTACGTTTACAAAACTCAATAGTACGTACACTCCGAGAAAAAAGTTGTTATATTTTGAATAAGATAACATTCTATAACTGAATTGAGATTGAGATACGCCATGCAGATATCAGTGTTATAGTAGGTATGCAAATGTAAGTTAGAAACCTGTGGTAAAAGAAAGTGGGTTATGTTAAGAAAATTCTACAGTATGGAAATTGGCACCGCTTTAATAAGAAAACATTTAGTAACCTCATTGCGGTGCTCGACTAAGGCATGTGTCTTATAAGAGAATAGGGCCCGCATTCTGATAGGTACTATCGGTTAGAAATCAATGCTAGGGGATTGAATCTGTTCTTCATAAACCTTGCCACAGCTGTAAGATAAAAAAATACTTTCAATTTGCTTTGCCACTAATAGGTGCACATTCAACTTTGATTAAACGTGCTAAACGACCTTAGACAGCTATAATGAAATTTTTTACCAAAGATGATTTGAAACCTAATAAGTTTTATAGAGCAACATAATAGATCTACAATATAAATTGGATTTTAAAGGTAACTGTATTAACCTAAGAGTATCTAAAATTTTTTATACTATAAGTTATATATATATACATATTATATATCAAATATATTACTGAATTATAG
>NC_051847.1:39114413-39127184 GCF_002237135.1 Teleopsis dalmanni
AATGTATCTTCTTAAAGTTTTGCCAATAAATTAACTACTTTTAATATGTCAAGGTTATTGCATATCCTTAGACAATATTTATTTATTTCCTTATTTATCTCTAACACTGAATCTGGATACTCAAGTATCTGAATAAGCGAGTATGTGGAAATTTGAATAATTTTATGTACCATAACATTCACTTTTACCGTTAAAGTTTCTCGGGGAACTACGTGCCTACAAAGTTCAGCAACAAATTTAAGACGTAAATCAGTATGAAGCACATGTGCACTTTTCTTCCTCCGTGCATTTACGTGAGATAATTAGAAAGGATTCGTCTAATGTAAAACGAACGTGTACATGAAACTTTCTATTTCGAAGCAGCTCTTGCCGGAGCGGTGCGGCAAATATGAAATTGCAGAAATCGTACTAAAAACTACTTTTAAAGAATTAATGCGAAACTTCTTCTCTCGATTGCGAAATAAAAATAATTGCAGTAATTCGAAAATAGAATTGAGTACAAATTATTTTATGTGATTTTAAATAGAAACTTTTGTTTGAAACAAATTTGTAAAGTAATTTACTTATTGTTAAAACTTTCACAAATTCAACTTTGTCAAGAAAATTGAATATCGTTATAGTGGAGTATAGTTTAGTTTAAAATTAAATTAGCAGATATTACTTTAAAGGGTTTCCGATAAGTTGTTTATATATTTGTGAATTAATTAACTCAATCTTTATTTATATTTTATCACAAGACTACCTACTGCATATTAATTATATAATTTACTGTTTACTAATATTTACTATATTATACACTTTTATATTTACATATAAAGTTTAATATGAGGTTTTACGCCATTAAAGCTTATTAATCACTTAAAAACTCTAACTACACACTTCCTCCTTTTTGGTGGTGTTACCCAATTTAGTCTTCAAAAAACTCCAATGAGTTCCTTACGTAACATATGCAACGAGCGTTAGGGAACTTAAGTAGAGCAGTCAAATATTTATTCATTTTGAAACAAGGAAAGGCGTGCTATATTCTGTACTTATTGGATAACTAATCCTTTTTTGTTTGCGTACTCCTATAAAGCAATAGCATCTAGATCATCGTCAGTTAGCTGATCAATTTATTTATTTAGTTTATTTAATTAGAAGGCATCATAAGTCCAAGTCAAAGTTTTGAATTCAACTCTTAAGTATGAATTGAGAATAAAATTTTGGATTGCCTTTCATGATCAATAACTGAAATATTATTTTAGAAATCAAGAACACAATGGATATATTACATATATATATATATAAGTAAGCTATAGAAGCTATATATATGTATGTTAAGCTATATACAGAAACCAATGTAACTACAAAAGCTAAGAAGATTATCTCTTGTAATGTCAGTGGGTAAAATTACGATGATACTGAGCTATTAAAACTCCTTATGTTCTGAATAATAACTTATATGGCGTTAAAGAAAGACTAGTTTGGTCCTAATAGGATTGTAACCAAGAAACAGGGTTAGAAATTGAGGAGATGGAGGTCATGACATCCGATAAAATATTTTTAAGCAAGGGAATAAATATTGACTGATTTGACAGGATTTAATTACTAATCGCAATTTGAATTTGTGTAAAACCACATTAGTTTTTATGTATCAAAGGTGGTACTAAGTGATTTGATGTCAGTCTAGTTTTATATATGTGATACGTTACTCCCACTGGCCATATAAATATGATAGTTGTCGAACTAGAAGATTGTTTGTTGCTTCCGATGGTTAAGGTGTATGTTTGCTTAATAGTTAATAGGAACAAGTTCAGTAAGAACACCAGGGATTAATCCAAGTGCAGATGTAGTTACTCAGACTGAGAACCAAGTACAGTTAGGATACCAGTGATTAAGCTGAGTTCAGAAAATGTCCAATTTGGATTTTGTATTTTGATTCTTATCATTTTGGATTTGTCAACAAACTTTCTTAGAAATTTTCATTAGAAGGGATATGTTAAATCCCTCTAAATTTATTAAAATTATGGTCATTAAAATAAACTATACAATATTTATTGCTTTAAATTAATTTAGTTGAGGCAAAAGAATCCGGAATAGACCAAGAGAAAGAATATTTTGATTATGAAAATAATTTAAAAGTTTCGACCCTGGTTAGGATGTTTTGATGCAACAACTGTTCAGTTCTGATACTTTAAGTTCATCTTGCTGTCGTAAACTTGTCCCCAAATCTCGAACCTTTGTAAATCTATATTGAAAGAAAAATGGCTTTATACAAAGATTGATATAAGGTAATCAAAAATAGAATTTAGAGCAATATTATTGCATTTTGGAAAGAAGCTTATTGGATCGAAATAAATTTTTCAAAGCCGATAACGTTTAACGTCTTTATATATTTTATTGGCTTCCTATCTAAATGTTTTTGATTTAGATTTTCAATATGTAAACATTGTTTAATGAATGTATCTAACGTATATGATTGAATCACGCCATCCATTAAATATTATTCTGATATTAAGTGCTTTTAGAACTGCATTAATGTTAGTTTTCCATTTAAGAAAGTGGAAGAGCATAGTTAGGCCACTGAAAGTCAATTACTCTTCAATATAAATTAACTTACATCCAGCAACTTTAACTTCGACAACTTAATTAAGTCCAAACTTAAAGCAATCACAAATCCCTGATTCGTTTTATTTGTAATTTGAAACAATTTCGCTAATGTCCTCGCTTCCTGCGCTAACAAACTTTCGATGCAATTCGAAAGTATCGCGCAGTTATTTCTGCTCGCTAATTACTTTACAATGAAAAGTCGAAGCGACAATTTTGTCGATATCCGAGGAAAGCGGACCTGCAGTCCTGCAGTTATTCATTTTTATGTTCAGTTTTCATTTCGTCCTTAATGACAAAATATATAAATGGTGTTGCAGAATGCATTGGTAGATTCTCTAATAACCAATTGATGTCACTACCATCAATGAACCTTGAAAAGCACTGAGGAAAGCAAAGGGAAAGCCAGTGCATCAAAAGGAAAGAGTGAAAATGAAAATGAAAAATTCATTTCAATTTCAAATTGATTTTAAAATTTTCATTAGTTTTCTCCAAGGTTTAACTTTTGCGATAAGAACACTACTAAAAAAAAAATTTAAAAAATTAATGGCAAAGAGAAAATTAGCTTTTAATGAGAAAACTTTCTAATTTATATTTTTTAGTCAAACAGTTTTTTTTATTACCCACTAAGCAACTGCAAATTGCAATCAAATTTTCATTGTCAATTTTTTACATATTTTATGATATTGATGGAATGTTTCACTAGCACAACTCAATCGTTGTAGTATAGAAGTGACTTGTTAAGTACCGAGCAACATAGATTTTTTTATTTACTCTTCTTTGGTTTTTCATTTTAAGGCCATCTTGAACATGAGAATGGGATAGAAATATCAAAGGACGGTTTGTCTTGGAATTACTTTAAAATATGTGATGAAAGAAGATTGGTGAACTTAACAGTAAAATATCTTAAAAAAGTATTGGAATATATAGACAATAAAAATAGTATATAGATGGACAATTATGATTGCTGGCGAAACAAAAAGACACTGACTCTACAGTAACGTCAGATATACGAGGATGTCGAGAAAGTACCGGGAATCAATCCATAAAAACAAATTTATTTTGTGTTACTCATTAGTATTTATTAGTTCTATATAATACATTTTAGTAGGTCCCTTCCGATATAATTCACTTACTCCAATGAATAAACCAATCGCATTCTTTAAAATCAACTTCAGTATTCGCAGCAAACCCTCTTCTATACTATTTATCGATTGAAACTGGACGCCTCGTAATTGTAATTTGGATTTTGGAAAAACAAGAAATTCGGTGAGAGTCCTACCAGTAGAGTATGTTAACTACTCGATAAGATTTGTTGACTTTTTAGCCACAAATTCATTTACAACGATGAACTTTTAAAATCATGCGTCAATGTGTTGTAAGATTCAAGCGAGTAAGGAGTTAGAATATTTCTGAGGTAAGCATGCCTGTGTTAAGAGGCGACTAAATTCCCGCCGCTATACTGACACTGTTTAAGAGTGTACATGGTAGTAAGTGACCGCCGCACTTGCGACACTCGATCCGAGGTGTAAGTCTGGTACTGCAGGGATCAGTGGCTTTCAGTTTGGGCTGTCCTGACGAATTGAGGTTGGAGGTTGTCAGTATCGTGGTGGCTATGGTTAAATCCAAACTTGTGCAAGAAGAATAACTGTATTTTATTTCATTTAACAAGAAGCTTCGTATTTACATCGAGAGGTCGTGAGTAAAGATAATCGCGTGAGTAAAGAGAACAGTGTTGCCAACATTGGAATATTGACAATATTTTTTAAATGGTCGACTCGCAGTACTTTTTTACAGAATGTACCTTTATTTGTTTAGTTGTTGTTAGAAGTTGTTCTACAGTACCTCTGTAGAGGTACTAGAGATACTTGAGTACCTCTCAGTTGTTTAGTGTATAGAAGTTAGATTATGTATCTAATTATACAACTGCCTGCAGACAAGCAAAAGAATTCATCGATCAAAAGCCAGAACTAGGGAGCTACTTATGCTGAACAGAAGTGGCATCCGACTTGTCACAAGGTTTCTTACTGGACACTGCGGAGTTAAAAATCATCCTAGGTATTACTAAAGACGATAGCTGTGGACTGTGTTCGAAGAAGAGGAAACTGTGATAGTCTTGCCAGACTCAGACTTCGATTCTTATCCACTGCCCATCCAATTATAACGGCATTAGGCAACATCTCTCCAAAGGACATAATAGCGTTTTCAACTGCTTCTCGTATATGGAATTGAAGTGGGCATATCACAATAATCCTCAAATGATGCAGTGACGTGGCGACAAGTTTCTAACCCATCTTCAAATATAATCTAAT
Source organism: Teleopsis dalmanni (assembly GCF_002237135.1). NCBI lineage: Eukaryota > Metazoa > Arthropoda > Insecta > Diptera > Diopsidae > Teleopsis > Teleopsis dalmanni. The sequence continues at coordinate 39,119,312 of NC_051847.1, forward strand.
CTAGATACATAATAGCGAAAGATTAAATAGAACTTTACTTAAATTGCAGTTCACATTTTCAACTAAAAATTCGAGAATAAATTCTTTATAATGATTTATATATTTATCTGAATAATTATCTGAAATAACTGTACATAATTTGAGAGAATACTGAACCAATTTTAATTGTCAAGGCTAAAGTATGCATCTCTCCTATAAGTTTTCACAAGTTCTACTGAGAATATAATTAAAATTTCTTTTTTGGAAAAATTAAAAAGCGCCACTTATTTTTAATTTTTGTACTTTTTCGGTTATTAAATTTAAAATCCCTTTGGATTATTGCAAATTTAAAAAAGTGAAAAATCGCATTATCTGCCATGTCGTGCGTGCATTGCAGTGAGTTTGTCGCTTAATCCCCGCGGCATGGAATAACATCAAATTTGTCTTTATTAACGCACGAAAACTCAGCTACATTTGCACATGATATGGAAGCAGGAGCGGATTCAACTATGTACTTATACAAATGGAAACTTGAAAAAGAGGTTTAAATTAATGCATTTCTCTAAAAACTAGTATTTAAATAATTTGATAAAAAAAAATATTTTAAGAATTGTGAGAGTTAGTCTCATTAAGCAAATTGAAATTTGTGCTTTCACACATCGTCCTTTCTACTCCGGATTTCCTTCCTGTAAGACTCGAATAAAGTTCGAGACATACTGACGCATATACAGAGGATATATGTTCACAAACTTACAATTATTTTTTTAACAATAGTCACTCATTTGCCTCAGTCAACTGCACATCGTTTACCTTTCGAATTTTGGATTTTGCCTGCGTTCCCAGGTTCTTAGCGTCATTAACTAAATTCGTGCTTCGAGTTTTGCGCGTTGGAAGGCATCTCACATGCTTCATATGTGAAAATCATTCCGCTAGGATTTCAAAAATGGCGTTAAGACATATTTGACGTACTCATACAAGGAATTGCTTAATATCTTTTTTAGCGTATCATTTTCTTGAAATTTTACGCTCTGCGCTCCTCGGTGAAGGTATGGCAGCTGCTGACTGGGATTTGTGTCAAGGATTCTGGCATTGCAGCAGTTTAAACAGCTTTAAGATAACATAAGAAGGCAGACAAGAAAATTTTGTTAGAATTTCATGTGAACGAAAATTAATGAGTATATAAAGAAGAATATGGCACTTCACTTGGGTGATAGCTGAAGGCAGGCAGGATTGGTTAAAATTTCTCCTATGACAGAGTCTTCGATGTTCAAATTGATAGACAAGTACAAAAATGTGACTTTGACTGAATGTCAGTGCAAAAAATAGGGAAATGTGCTTAGAACAGCTAAAGGGCTTAAGGACCTTAGGCAGCATTTGATTTATGGATAATATTAATTTGTAAGTATTATTTTTTTTATATATAAAATTTTCTCTAATGATTACAAAGCAACATTAAGTTATTAAATCTTAAAATTAATTACATATAAATAACAAATAACACAACATATATATAAGTGCAAGTTGAATACAACGAGGAGTTCTCATATCATGGGTTTCACTTCAACAGTTCTGGATTAGTTGAGGATTTAGTCAATATGAAATAAAATGCTTTTAAAATTTAGTAGAGAATTGAGAATATCTATTGAGCTGTGGCTGATCAGTCTAATCTTTTAAAACTGAAATATCTAGTCGTAAATTAGAAAAACTAACAGTGTGCAAAACTATAAGAACCATGTTGATCAAACAGTCTTCAGCCCACCTGTATAATTCAGTGATGTGATGCTCATTACTATTCATTAAATTATATTGGTCTGTGCTATCTTAACTAAGAGCAGATATCCATTGATTTAAGTTAGGAGGAGGTGAACCCGGTTAATAGCAAGAGCCATTTTCCAGAAAACCTAGTAAACTGGTAAAAATGCCCAATTAGAACCAGACAGAAAAGTTGAATATGCGATTTCTGGCCACCTAACTGCTGATTAATAAACAATAATTAATAAGTTTCATTATGTCAGTTTACTGATATCTATATAGGTAAAGCTAAGAATCAGTGATATATTTTCACAATAACTTTAGCGGGGCAATGAATTAATGGTGAGGTTAGGCTATATTGGTGGTTTAATGGGCACACGGTATTCCAATTACACTAATTCAGACTCAATATCATGACTTCTATTAGAGTAACTAGTTTCTATTATGTATTCTAGAGTCATACTATTTTCAGAACAACTACCTTATGAACAACTACCGTAGAGCGCAAAATCCACTATGGTGTCGTGGACAAAAATTAAAAAAAAAAAGTATCTGAAATTGTCTAGTCTGTGTTTTTGTTTACAGAAGATGAGAGGAGATATGTCTGTGTTTTTTTTTTATTGAAAAGGAGGAGGAGGGTAAGAGGGAGAGTTGCAGCATATTCAGTTGAATAGAGGCGTCGTATTTTTTTGTAGAATGAAGAATTAATTTTAACGGAGAAAAGTTTCCATGTTTAGTTTTCATCAGAAGCAATACTTCTGCACTTCTTCATTTTTATGTTAACACCACAGATCGATAACTGTTTATATAGAATTGCAATTATATGTATATACTTGAAGCATAAAACTCTACATTGCTATTAAATCAAAAATTCAATGGTTCGACATGCCAATTCCAATTTAATCAAACCATTTAGTGAACTGCAAATGAGTCCTGCACGCAAAGCTTCAAGTGCATTTTCCGTACCCAAATTAAAGTCCAAACTAATATTTCTCTTTACAGAAACTGCTGGAAATTCTACTTAAAGGGCTCTTTATGTGCAAATAATACGATTAAAGTGCTTTAATTTTTTAAGTGAATCTTTACGACTGCATTTCATGTGCAACATTCGAAATGCAGTTGCCGTATTTCGTCCTGGCATACGAGCACATCGAGCAAATCGAACAAAAGCGGAGCGGAAGTGCAGGCTTGCGGTATTGTAGTTTGCGTGTTACAATTTGAATTTCAATTACTTGCACAGCTCAAATGTTACACAAATTTCTGACAACTGCATTTTGACACTTGACACGTTTTGTTATAGGAAAATTATGCATTCATAAAAAAAAACTAAAATAGCAAACATAAATGTGAAATTTGTATCAAATATGTCAGTTAACACTTCCACTAGTACCTCTAAATAGCACAACACACTTTCTTGAATTCCATGTCCTTTCAGTGCAGTTTTTTGCAGTTGTAGATATATATTTAATTATCACCAAATAATTGAATATTTTTTGTGACAACAATCCAAACATAAATTAAATTTTGGTTGAATTAAAAAATCACAAAAAAGCCTTCCTTCCTGTTCTGTCCTGCCTAACACAAAAATTATGTGCCCCATTTCCGCTGTTAGGCAACCTGATTTCCTGTTTGGTAGTCCTTGCTCATTTTTTGTAACCATTATCTGTTGTTTTTCTATCTTAATTAAACGGTGGCCACCAAAGTTTAATGTTATTACAGCATTACCATGGTGCGAAGCAAGGACTCGTCTTGGTATTCGCTTGGCGCAGGAGTTTTTTCTATGGCGTTCAAGGCAAAGGTCATTTCACTTATTTACCTTGAATATTAACATTTTTCGCATTTCATGTCTGGGTTTACCTAAGTTTCTTTTTAAATTTTTTCTCTCCGTTTTAAAAATAAATGATAAGCATAATAAAGTGCTATTGTTTGTGAATATTTTGTGTAAGTACATACAAGGAATACTTTAAGGAATAAGATTTTTTCACGATGTGAACAACTTAAAGTTCTGCATTTCACTTACAGCAAATTAGGCAAAAATCACAATTCATTTATATTCTTTTCGTCATCAATATTTTACTAAAACTAATAATTACTCGTAATTTTTTTGGCATTCCCACAGCTAACCCAATATGACGATTGATCGTTCCGATCATAACAATCAAACGAGTTACATGTTCCAACGAACTTTTATTGCCTCTCAGCTTTAGGTGGATGTTGTTTCAGAGTTTAGAAGAGACAACTACAAAACGGTTTTGGCATTACTGCAGCTCAGTCAATATGACGATTCGTCGTTCCGATTATAACAATCAAACAAGGGACGTGTTTCCCAAAACTTTTTATTGGCTCTCAGCATTAGGAGGATGTTGTTTCAGAGTTTAGGAGAGAGAAACTTCAAAATTAGATATTATTTATTATTATTATCTATTTAATAGACAATAGATAGATAATAGATCTATTATCTATTTAGTGTACTTTATAAGGAAAATCTTTTAAAAGTTTACTGTGTTTATTAAGAAACTATTGAATTGCTAAAAAAAACTTCCACAACTATATAGTGTCTTTTAAAAGGAAAACCTTTTAAAAATTGAGTGTTTTTATTTAGACACTACTGGATTGCTAATAAAAACTTCTACCACTATATAGTGTCCTTTTATATAGAACACCTTTTTTATATATGATATAGTTTTATAATATGATATAGTCTCTTGTTTTATAAGATCTTCAATTCCAATTTTTTATTTGACTACAAGCTGTTGTTTTGAGAAAGATATTCTTCTTCTTATAAATCCTTATTAGAACAGAGCTGAGGTTGATGGCAAGTTATCTGATGGGTCATAATGGGCTGCAGTAGCATTTCAACGAAATCATTCTGAATGAAAAGATGGAGTGTTGACTCTGCTTAGAGGTGGATAAATAAAAATTTTTTTTGAAAAATTGTGAAGAAACAACCATACTAGTTATCGCAATGCAATAAATATTGAAATTTTTCTTTATAAATTGTTCTTTCCTTATCTATAAATTTATAAAATATATGTTGCATTACCTTTACTATAACTATTACCAAGGTTATTATTAATCATTTAATTAATACTTTCACTGTTACTACTACTAACTAACAGTACTACTAACTACTGTACTGTTACTACTACTAATATCTATTACCATTTCTATTACTACTACTATTTCTACTACTATTACTACAACAACTACAACTACAATAACTACTACTACTTTTTCTATTAATATTACTGCTACTACTACAACTACTAGTTCTGTTTGTGTCTACTACTAATACTTCAACTTATATTCCTAAACTTACTCATTCGTTTCGTCCTGACCTCTTTGTTTTAGTATTCGATAATTTAGTCATTCGCAGATATTAATTTTAAATTAACTTCGTTATTGGTTAGTCGATTTAGACCACCACATCTGTTGCAGGAATCGATCGCATTTAAGTCTTCAGTGGCGCAGTAACAATTTTATTTTACATTTGCATATATGCTACGGATTGATGCATTACATCAAATGCACATCACATACATGTCATTCAGTTTCTACCTCTATTTTTGGCTTCTAATGCAGACAAATGGTTTTTATCAGTGTGACATATGAGTTTTTAAATATGTCAAAAAGCTGCCAAAACCTAAAAAATAAAATTTTGAAAAGCGAATAATAATAATAGCTATGAATTTTGAAAATATGTACATGCCATTCATATTTTTATATATTCATACCAGCTTTGGCTGGTATTATACATATATGTAGTACACTTGATGAAATATCAATATCTGATGGAAGATATCAGGAAGTAACAAGAGTGAAAATGCAAAATGAAATTTTAGAAGTATTTTTTGGTATATTTTTATAAACATAAAATAACACTATTTCGAAGTTTAAAAGCAGAATACGATTTCATATGTGTGACATATATTTCTGATATACCTATGATGTATTCATTTAAATAAAAATAAACTTTATAATTTGTTTTTTATAAAATGCAAGTAAGTCCATGAAATTCGATGATAGGATTGTTAAATCTAAATTAGATTACAAGGGCTATATTCTATATTAAGTATAATGAAGTCACAAAGGAAAACATGAAAGAGTTTAAGTTAAATCATTTGATAGGTTGACACATCGACACTTCAAAGCAATTCAAGTTTGAATAATGAAATTCTGTTTTTTACTATACATCCTTTTCCATTTCTTCAGTACCATGTGATTTTCACATTTCCATACCTCACTATTAACTCTGTAAGTAGCTTTAGTGGAGTAGCACATCATTGACATATTGTTAGCAGCATTGCTATACATTACGTGAAATGTTACACTGCGAAACATTTTTCTAGCTTCCTTTGGAGTACACGGTTTCCGGAAATACTCGTATGCTAGTGAAGAAAAAAAAAGAAACTAAAATGAACACTTAATGTTATTAAACTGAAGAAATGAGATGACAATGAAATCAATAAGTGTTAGCATTCACGATTTACTTAGCAAAAACATAATAATTTAATGTAGTAATTTTACCTATATAGTGTCTTCTAAGAAATTTACTCTAACTTTTTTAAAGAGGTTTTTTCGAACAGTAGTGAACTACAACAACAAAAATTCATTTTATATTATTTTAATTAATTGAATTTTTGACTGACCATACAGCTGTTTCGAGTATTGCCAAATATCCATCATCAGTGGTCTAAGTTTTATGATATTTTTAAAAAATATGAAAATAACTTTATACTCACACTAACTATACACAAGTAACAAAGCATCTTCTTCTAGAGCAAAGGGAAATATATGAAGTCTCTGAACAACAATATACTTAAAATCAATTATACCACAGGATACACAAAGAAACGTAGGAACACAAAGTATGCTGTACAGACCACTGTATGTGATAAATTAAGTGGCGACATTTTATTCACTTTTTTAATCCACTTTTAGATGGCAAAGAGACAAAGTAACCCTACACAGAACTTCTAACAGGCCATTGTAGACTGCGATTCCATATGAAAAACATTGGCTTAGCAGAAAACGATTCCAGTCGACTCTGTCAAGAGCAACATTAAACAGCAGAATACGTTCTATGCGTCTGCCAAGTCATGGAAGACGCGTACATACAGAGGGAGTCCGTCAACAAATGTAAAACTCGTTTCGCTTCGTATATCTTCTTCATTAACGATAGGGGAATCAAACATTCCAAGATCGAATTCGAATGAATTAGAAACTCCGGCATCCATATCACCTATAGAAGTGAAAGTATCGAAATATGAGTAGCATTCTCCACCAATACACTTGCTTCCTTCATTTCCTGATCGATATTTATTGATCTCTTATCTTCTGTCTCCATTGCTATCTTCCTTTGCTTCGTCTTCTTCTTCTCTTTCGCTACAGTCACTTCTACTGCTTGAGTATCTGCTATCATCGTCTCTGAACCCCTTAACACAAACGGTTGTCGATTTTGACTAAAAGTATCTAAACAGACGAGTTTTGAGTCATGAACATCTAGCTAAAATGCGATCTATAATTGTGTCAAAATTCTTAAAAACTTTGGAGTTCAACTAGTTGGGCGAAAGGCAGCACAAAAGATCTTCAAGGTCGCAGTGCATGCACAGCCTATCCATAATAATATTAATAGTAATAATGAAGTTTTGAGAAAAATATTTGGATCAATTAAAAAAGAAGATGGTACTTTTCGTATTACTTTTACTAATAAGTTTGATAACTTGATGGATAAAGAAGTCGTACTATAATCTGCTTTACAAAAGTTTCGCGTGTAAGATGGTTGATTATGTACTGCTCCATTTGGAGGTTGCAATTACCAAAAAAATTGTCACTTTATCTTTACCAGAGGAATCTTTACCAGAAGTAAATGAAGTCTTTGTGGAACTTGAATACAGAGCATAGCTTTTCGTCTGTTTCTTGAATCAATTTGTGTACAATGGCTTAGCCTTTATTTGCGAGTCACATTTGAATAAAACACTGCAAATGCTTTGCAAAACTTATTGACTTGCTTTAACAATGAGGATTTATACATTTTATGGATTAGATTACAGACGCTATTTAGGCCGAAGCCAAACCGAGACATTCTGAGGTCTGTAATAATTGATAGTAAAAGAAAAATAAAATTTATGCATATACTCGT
>NC_051847.1:39127284-39136517 GCF_002237135.1 Teleopsis dalmanni
ACCACGAAGCGGCAATTTGAGTTTCGGGAACAGGAAAAAGTCGTACGGCGCCAAATCTGGCGAATATGGTGCCTGAGCGATGACAGTGGTGCCGTGTTTGGTCAAAAAATCGCGTACAACAAGAATTTTCCATAGTAAAAATCGCTCAATGCACTTGAGGTAGTCTCACATTAACAGATACTGTAAACAAACTAATTAACAGATAGCGCTCAAATTTGTACCATATATCAAGAAAGGGTGTACCAACATAATAAAAAAAAATATTTTTTTAAAAGGTCTATTACTTAAGGAGTGGTAAACAAACAACAAAATCCGTATACTTTTTGAGCAGAAGGTATATACCTAACTATTATTCGCATTTAATTGTGGAATCCACTGGTATATGAAACTAATTGCAACCTCTTTAAATGCTACAAGAAGTTAAAGTTGTGTTATTTTTGAATTAATTTAATTACTTTAAAGCCATAAGACCAATTGTTGTTGAGTTTTAATTCAATTAATACACTCAAACTTTCCATATCACCAATATTTGTGAACCACTTCAGCTGCAGTGAAAAAAGATGCCAAATTAAAATTGGTCACGTGTCATTGATTAAAAAAAATCAGTTTAATGAAAAATTCAAATTAAATTTCATCTCAGCAACAAATATCAAAGCAAGTCAAAGTTTAAACGCAACAATTTTAACCCCCCAAAGTTGAAAGAAAAAAGACGATGAAGTACGGAACAGAATCCTCGTAACACTGAAAACCTGTGGAAGAGTTAAAAAATCAAAGTGAGTTAAAATGAGACGATTTCGAATAAACACTTTAAAATCCACTTTACACACCGACAACTGCCAGAAAAACGCGTGCGAACAAATTGGCAAATATTTGCGCAGGATGCGCACTGAACGTACCTCAAAAATCCATGAAAAAAGAGGGGAGAATATGAATGAGTATCCTCTACCTGTGATGATAGTGTAGAGCATATAATTTATTAGGGAAATACCAAACAAAAATAAACTATTTATATTTTTTATAACAAGTCCCCTTTTAGTACTCATTCACATCTACGCCACTGTTCAGCATTAAGTTTCTACTTAGTAACAAAGCAAAAGTCAAACAAGAGATAAGAGGGAGATTAGTATGTTAAAATACAGCCCTAGACAAAGGATAAGTGCAGAGCGTGTGTGTTAGTGTGTAAGTTTATTTGTTTTTGTGAAAGTGCGGAAGAGTGCGCTCTAAAGAAATTGAAAAGAATTGTTTGGTGAAAAAAAGGGGGAAAAGAGTGAAAGTCGGTTTTTACGTCAAGACTTTCTTGGGAAAACTGCAAAATTTTGTGTGTACTTTGGTGACGTACACGTGAATTGAAGCGAAAACTAGTGCTATGCCTTAAAGGATCAAAGGAATACAAGGTGACGATGGCAGTTTCAATTCAACGAAAATTCTATTGTTGGTACGAAAGGACGACGTATTAAGTATTAAAAGAAATCGTTTATATATTTTAAAAAAGCTTTGCTTAAGAATTTTATGCATTTTGTGCAATTTCATAGTTTTTCCTTTTTAAGGTATTAGATGGATGCATTGTTCAACAGTTGGTGGATTAGTGCTCACCAAAAGAAATACATATAAGCTTTTTATACTTACGCTAAGTTCTTCTGTATATTCTTAAATCCTTATTATTATGGTAAGTAAATCTTAGGTTACGTTTATCTTGTTATTTATGCACTACTTATGGAAATATCGGACAACACAAAAACTTTTTCACTTTCATATTAACTCAATGGGTACTTCAATTCAATGTTCGTTTTACTTTAAAATATTTGGTATATGGTCCTTTGATACAGCTTTGAAACAAAATTTTCTTTACTGAAAACAAAATTTCAATAACTTGTCTACTTGGATCCAGGAAAAGGAATGGTGTCATGTAAATAGCCTCCTTCTCTTATCATACCAGTGCTTGACATTCGTTTACTCTATAATGGCAATGCTTCTTTCTTGTCATCCGAGTATTGCAGTGCCCTGAATATTTGTATTCAGGAAAAAGAACGTTGCCATTCCAGTGTTTCTTTTTCGTCATCCCAGTGCCGAGACACTTTTTCTAGGAAAAAGAAGAGAATGAAGGTTATGAAAACGTTTCTTTGGTTGTCTTTGATAAATTACTTGCAGCTCGTTTGAGCTAAAGCAACACAGTGTTATACTGAAACATTATTCTTATATACGGTTTCTACTATATAGTATTGAAGTTTTGATCACAGATTAGAGCACAGCCAAAACGAATGCCCCCATAAAGTGCGAAATTCTCACGTCTTTCCGACAGTAATCTAGTAACCTTTAAATAATTTTTATCCCACTTCTCTCTCTAGAAGAAATGCCATATTCTGTCACGGTATTCAAAAAATATATCAAGCTTCTAGATGTAGATACGGAGATGTAGATACAGAGAATTCATGGTGAATTGAAGGGTTTAGATAAAAGTTCAGTGTAAACCTGAGAAGAAAGTTTAATATAATAAAAACCGTTAATAATATATGACTTCTATATTCCTTGATGTTTCTATGTTTTTGATTGTGGCGGTATTATGAAAGCACTAACCTCTCTAATGATATAAGCAGAATTTAAATATTAAAAGCATGTTACTGCAAATTAATAATTGATATGTATATATTATATGTATCAATGTATTAATATATATCAAAATATATGTAAGGCCACAACAAATGAATTTGTGAATGAATTTTTATAGCAAAATAACATAACTCCAAGTTTGAACAACTTGGAGTTCGGATTAGTTGGCTAACTGACTCTGAACTTCAAATTTAGCAGTGTACGACTTCAGTCCTATGACTTCAGTAAATACAAGAAATAATTCCAAGATCACTGATATATATATAACTGAAGATATCTATACTACACCATTATATACTTATTGATATATATGTATATGTTCTGAATATAATTTCTGTGAAAAGAGTTTTAGTTAAAGATATCGAAGCAGCAAAGTATCTAATACAAAACACATTAAGGTACTACAAAGGATGCCCACAGCTGAGCACAGAAACTTTGATTGAATTATTAATTTTTAATGATAAAAAAAAGCTTTAAGAAATTTGATGAATCAGAAGAGCTAATCTCAAAAACATTAGGAAAAATGATGCCATAATTTTTCAAAGCTATTTGAAAAAAAACAAACGTTGCAGATTTGTCTGCATTTTCAAGTAACAATAAATGCATTTTTAAAGCTTAAGTTATATTTCTAGAAAAAAAATGTATTTGACAAATAAGTCAATATTTTCCAAAATACAAAAATTCAATAAACTTTTTCTTATCCTCGTCTTAACTGAGTCAGCAATCTCAACAAATGCGAATTTAATTAGTCGAACTACTGCTTTGTACTTGTACTCTGCATTGTGGTTCCATTGACTCTTTTAATCCGAAAGAGTCAGAAACTTAAAGCAAAAATGATTAATTATATTTTTTTGTATGTTTGGTGTATGATTTATTGTAAATTAATTGGGCATTATTATGCGGTTCATTGGGTTGTTGGTTTCTGCTATGAGTGCATGCATTCATTAAATGGGAGGCTACACCATTCCACATGCGAGCATAGATGTTATTTCAAACTGATTAGCTATATTAGTTAGAAAAACATACACTATTCACTCAATGATATAGAAATGTAAAATTATATATAATAACAAACACATTGGGATCGGTAAAGTGTGTAATAGCACATTAGAGCATAAAGCACAACTGCATAATTATTAATAAATTAATAAATGTAGTATCTGTATGGATAATAACTTATTTATATATGGATGTTTTTTTAACAATTAATGTAATGAAAAATTAAATTACTTATTTTGAATTATGAGATTAAAGATATTAACCCAGATACATAATAAACATAATTGCATTTAATATTACCCGTATATTAACGTAAGTGCTAATCGAATTCGATGTAATATTGTAAATTAATCTGTATATAATCAATAATGTCATCGTAAAAACTTGGACGTGAGTATGAATTAATATATCTTTTGCTTTGAATTCTTATTTATGTGTCATTTATTATGAATATTTCCTTAATGGAACAAACAAAAAGTTCAATATTTCTCACATTTTCTTACAAATTCATGTATTACATATCTTTACATATATATATTACATACACATTACATATATAATATACACATTACATAATATATATACATACATATATTACATTTATATTACATATAAACCTAATCATATAGATATATTTATGTTCATCTATAATTAATTTATAGTAACTTATATATTTCCTAATATAGATATAACATAAGTATAAACAAAATAAAAGAGTCATCATTATTTCTTTAACGATAACATCCAATTCAGTTAAAATGTTATCCTAATGTCATTCTTTCTTTCAATAAATATTTATACTTCACTTTCTTGAACATAATATATGATCGTCAACTGCACTTTTTTGTATCAATAAACTATATCATTAACAGTTGTCCAGACAAGAAGTTATTACCCTCTAACTATTGCTACTCAATCATCTATTTTGATATATGTCTTATAACTCGCAATCCAGTAAAACAAAAATCTTTAAAATGAATGTTAATATCTATACCTCACTTTTTTACTTGGTTTCTCAGACATAGCCACATTAAAAGAAAAAAAAGGCAGACGGTTTGGCCCACCTTAATGCTTTCATAGTTGTATCCCGTAGAGTATTGTTTTATATTATCTCAAAAATCGAAATAAAAAATTACCTGTCTATACCATCTTCAGCTTGCCAATAATAAATAAAGAACACTTAGGTTATATTTAAATTTCCAGATATCATTGGTTTCATATAACGAAACCAGATTTTGGGAACTTATAAAAAAGGATATATCCGCATTAATATTTCAAGACTTACTGCGATTGTCTTTGTTCGCTTGTGTAAAGCATCAACACAGTGAAGCTGCGCTTTCTTCTTTAATAACCACTGAAGGATTTGTAAAATCGTGCTAGTAATAGAAACAATAGAGCTTTTTCTCTATTAATACCCACCTTTGGCTTCCAGTAGAAACAGCTTTCTAGGGAAGTACGTTTTTGACAGTTTATTAACTTGTTCAATGGTTAGTATGACAGATCTATTAAATCACACTAATTTAATGTGTTAGGTTTAGTATCTATTTTTTTTTTATCTCCTATAGATAAAAAAAAGATTTAGATCCATAGTTATGGAAAACGGCAGGATATTTGTTGACCTGTCACTGCAACCAATCAACCAGATTTCAACAGGTAATAAAATATTCTTCCTTCTATTGGAAAAACAGATTCTTATGGTTATATGAGAATCATAAGAAGAACCATAATGATATTTGTTAACCTGCCACTGCAACCAACCAACCAGATTCCAACGGATAATAAAGTATACTTTTTGCTATTGGGGAAATAGATTTTTATGGTTTTATGGGAACCATAAAAAGTGAGGCTCTTCTTATAAGTTCTCTTCTTATATGGTTCTACTTATAATTTATTTCATACGCTCCTTCTATACTTTATGGAGTAACACATCTCTTATTTTCAGAAATTCTTACATTCTGGTATCAGTTAAATTATGCGATGTTGTAATAGATTTCATTTTCTCTTAAAACAAAGTCTAGGAACAAATATTTCTTTAAATTCTGACACCAATTCACAAACTTAATTTAAATTAACAAAGCTTAAAGTTAGTTAAGTTGTCTACTTCCCATATTGAATAATTTATCCCTTAAACTTTTGCTACCTTTTCCATTTATCTGAATTTAAAATATATTCACTATCTTCAATATAATTTTTATTAACTAAATTTAATTTGAATATAATTTGAAACTTTAATATGAACAGCAGCAGTATCATATTTCCACCTTCATCTATCTACCAAATTCAATGACACACTTATATAATCATTATTTTACCCAAATTACCATTTAAAATCGATTGAGCTTTTGTTTTATATTTTGTTGGAATATTTTGCCTTTGCAAAATTCCTCATGAACTCAATTTTATACTGAACGTCATTTTGCTGCACGCCAAGAAAACAATGGCAAATTATCATGCCAGAGAAGACAAAAGCAGTCAACAAACAATCGCACATCCACACAAACTGCGAGATATGCATAGTTTGGCCTCGAGTGGGATGTTGCCAGGTGGAAAGAATTTATACATTCCCTTGGTTATAATTTCATCGGTAGCAACACTCAACGATGAACGACTACAGTCAAGGCAACAATGAACAATTTTTGGGCGCAACTCTGTCTTCCGTTGGCTTAAGTCGGTGTATTGTTTTCTATGCCAGCGTGCGGAGCTGGAGAAGTGCGGTAAATACTATTAGATTTTCTAGTAGCAGCTTGGCATAGACGTTCCAGCACAAATGTGCATAAAGTTGCCTCGTTGGCAGTCAGACAGAAATCAATTGTTCCCATTATTATAATGAGATTACTTTTACCTACTGAACGACAAAACGTTCAGTTTACAGTTTTGCATAACAAGGATTTTGCGTACTTTTTTTGGTCTTATTCCTTTTGTTTTCGTTTTAGAGGATAATAACATTAGTGTTGAGAGTACCTGCATGTTAAAGTGTTTAGGAGTATATAAAGGAAATATTTCAAAAACATCTTCTATCGCCTTACTATACCAAGACTAGGAAGATCCTTCCTAGATATTAAACTATTTTCAATTCCTGTATGTTAAATGGATTAAGCTTTGTTGAGAACACTTTGCATAAAAAAGTATACAACTGCGACAATATGAACGAGGTTATGAAGTATAGAAGTGGTTATATATGGGATAATACCAGAATTTAATTGAAAATTTTTTATTCCTATAAATATGTGGAGAGTAAATTTATTTTCTTTAATTTTTATATATTTTTAACTTTAACTATATTTAAATTAAAACAAACCAGAATTGATTTTAAAAACAAATTTCACTAGAATCAGTCATAGGAAGGCATAGTCTAACGATTTAAACAAACACAAAAAATACATAGAATTGCAGACAGTAAAAAACATCGCAGTCTCACGGTAGAGTAGACTTACTACTTACTAACTTTTAAAGTCAGTTAAAATAATATATCTATATAAACATATTAGTGGAAGCTTAGCCTGGATTATATCAAAGTGAAAATACTAGAAAATAGGTAGGTAGGATAGCCTACTTCAACTCGAATAATGGCCTATTGTGGTACTACAGCATTAACATTGGTATGTAAATAGACTGAAAGGTCAGTATATGACCAGCATCGAAAAATGTAACGACTCCCACTTTAGATAAAGGAAAACCAACCTGACAATTTTATGAATGTGGCTCAATACTTAATATTACTATTATTATCCACTTCCTCCAGTGCGGCATAGAGTCTCAATAATTCTTCTAAAACTGACTCTATTTGCTACTTCTGTGTAGATGTTGTTCTATGTATATCGTGCTTTAGCTAGTTCACTTTCGACCATTCTTCTGCTACCTTGTGGATTCCGTGCTAATACTTGCCCCGCTATTTAATCTCTCGGTTGTCTAAGCGTATTGGCTATCCACATTCACTTTCTCGTTCTTATCTAATTTTGTGCTGCTTTTAAATACGTAATATTGCAGGATAACTACTCGGTCAGATCGGTAAGAAAAGGGGTCCCGAAGATTTTAAATCTTCACCTTTCTCAAGAAGGGTACTGATACTTGAGATGAAACACAGTCTCCATCTCAAGTATTCATCCTCAGATCCACAGTCGGGATAAAAGTCATTATTCATTATAGGGCATACCCAGTCTCATAGAATGCCTTCCCATTTTGCAGTGGGCCGTCAGCACAGATACCGTGGTGCTGAGCAGATTCCGCTTTAGTTGAAGTAGCTGACTAGTGTGTTTTTTGTACAAATTAGATCAAGTCAACCTAGATGTCTGACAATATCAGCATTGCCCAGCATTGCTTGGCTATGCTCAGGTACTTTTGTTTAATTCCTAGTTTGACTGTAGCAAGTGGAATGTTCATAAATTGTACCTTGACATTCCTAGCTGAGTCCTTGAAGGAAGGTATCCTTCTTGTTTTGACAATTGATTTTGTGTAGCTTGCCTTTTAAGTAGCGAGCCCCATCAAGGAGGAATATTTCGATAACAGCTGTGAAGAGTCAGAGTATGATTCGAGATGTCTGCAGCATATTATATGCAGATATTCAATGAGAAGTATATCCCCGGATTTTTATAATTTAGGTACAATCAAAAAATATCAAAATAGTAATTTAAAATAATTTTAAATAATTTAAAATTGACTAACTCTGCATAATATGACTTCTTGGTAATAACCAAAAAAAGCATAAAACTGTCCCGAGCATTCATCATTTGACTGCTTGCATAACGTGGCATTAATTATATATGTACATGAAGATCATGTTTAATTAAATCTTAGAAGTAAACAGTTTTACAGTTATTTAACTTAGAAAAGTTTTCTTTCTAATTTAATAATTATAATAAAAAAATAAAATTTACTTATTCGGAATGCTCCGTTTAAATTTAAAATCCGTTTTCCTTCTGGGTATCTGAACCTCTGGCAATAAAAGGTTAATGTTTAAAAATTGAGGCTTCAAAGTATAAAAAAATATTTTATATTAAAAAATATGATATACGTGTTTTCAGTAAACTTGCTATGAACTAATAGAAAATATGGCTTATACATATTCCCATCTTCCTTTTCTATTAAAATGAGGGATCTCTTGATTATATCTTTTAATGGTTAATTTTTACAGGTTAATTTAAAGAATTTAGCTTTAAGAGAAAAGAAATCAAAAATCTTATAAGGGTTAAATCTTCATCTATTCATTCGTAACAAACTCACTGACAAAACGAAATTTGTATCTCACTTCTGAACCCCAACTTCTGAACTTGAACCTCTTCTTGTCAACAACCCATATGTCTGGGAGAAATACAAATAAACCTAAAATTGTTGAAAAATCAAAAAGAAATAAAAAACTTTTAGAGAATATATTATAAAATAAAAAATATTTGTTGTTGCAATTCACTACTGTTCGTTAAAAGCCTCTCTATTGAAAACTATAGCTTATATTAAAAAATTTAGTTCCTTTTGAAAATAAATTTAAGTGGGTGTATATATAAATACTTTTGGCATCTAAAATTATTATTAAAATTTATCTAAATACGAGTACGACTACATATCATAAATTAAGACTGTGTTTACTGATCAGTGATCACAGTCTCAGTGCATATTTTAAAACGGTACTAAGT
>NC_051847.1:39136617-39148915 GCF_002237135.1 Teleopsis dalmanni
TTTATGCTCAGAGTTACCCAAATCCAGTGTTAAGCCTTTGGGTGTCTTATTCTTTAATTCATTCAGTTGTATTTCTACATTGGTTAAATACTCTCATTAAGAAATGCATATGGCTGCTTCTAATTCTAAATTACGAAGAATGTGTATTCAGAACGATTTTTCTAGCTAATTGAAGTGGATTTGATCTTTGTTTTACTTTACATAACTAGCTTGAAAAAGGAAAAATGACACTAAAAAAAAAGAACCATGAGCTCAATTATCATCTTTATATCCTTCATGTGTATAAAGCTTTAGTAAGCTTTAATGACCAAAATCGAGAGAAATGTGAGTTTTAAAATATTTTCACCAAATGTTTTCAGATTTTACTAAATTAATTATAAAACTAATTCTTGTTTTAGTTCATATACAAATCTATTTGTTAACGTGAAGAGAATAAATTTCTACATTGTTGGTGTAGATTCGTTCATGGAAATTTATAGTAGATAGAAGTACTAAGATGAAATGGCTGAAATTGTATATTATAGTTTTGGTTGTCTATAGATTATGTTATGAATGAGGAGAGGATCTATCATCTGCACCTTATTCCATTTAAATACCCCACTAACTAGCCCAACTCTACTTAAATTTGAGTTATTACTGAACGATGGTGGTTAACGTCGGAATCGAGCTAAATACTTTAAGGCCTTATTGCTTGATCTGCAAAAAATAAAGTAAATAGAGTTCAAAATGCTAACTCGTTGCTTACAACAAGCATTCTATGTCACTTCTTGGCATGTTTACCCTAAAAACATGCTCCACACCCACAATCGACTTTACAGCAATAGTAAATTAGCAAAAGTGAATTTGAGATTTTTTTCTAATCAGTTAAGGTTTGAATAAATATGATTCAAATGAGCTTGACTTTTGAAGAAGAGCTATACATGATTTCGACAAATACGAATGCAGAACTGGTACTTAAACTGGCTAAACTATTATACACACCTACATTAACTCACGTGATTACGTATTTAGATACTGTTATTCCATGTCGTGATTTTTCTTTCTATATTCTCATAGCTAACACAGTACCTATTCATTTAGTTTTAGCCATCACCCACAAACTTTCTCATTTTATGAATCAGTGCTCTGTTCAGCTCTACTCCTCCTTTATTTCACATTTTTTTAAATTTAGTATGAAATTAGCTTTGGCAATATGAAAATAAGAAGAAGAGCTTCATTAAGAAGAAATCTTCATGATTGTGTTTATTATAATCACATATGTTTTAGCAAATAACGCTTAAATTTCATCGCTTCTTACACTTCTAAAATAATTGAGATACATATATGATTACCTACTCCCCTTAGGAAGCAGATACTGCCTCCGATGTCATATCCATCCTTCTGACATTCTTCAGATTGATACACTTCCCACTGATTTACTTTGAACTAAGAAGCGTAAGGTTACATTATTCTTGGCACAACAACAATGCTAGTTTCGGTTTGAGTGCACTCTGCAAGCGTAGCCATTAACATCCAGTAGTTAGAGAGCCTAGTCTAAGCATGGATTTTCTTTGAACGTGGTAAGAATCAACTCTTCTTTATCAAATGAAACTTTTGAAACTTTGGATAAAGTTAGTTTACTAAATGCTAACGAAATGGAATCCTTCATTCTGCCCTGTATTTTTTCAATGATATTCATGCTATTGATACTTTACGTATCGTGGGGTGGAATTTATCTCATAATTCATTCCTAGAAATTTAATTTAGTGGGTTCAAATTTCACGTTATAGCTTGTGATACTTCCAGCCTATGGCAAAAATCAAAAAAATTAATAAAAAGAAATGGGAAGAACTTGTGAGACCTGAAGACACATGGTAGAGTTTGGGTTTATAGTGATGCATGAACGAAAGAAATACCTAAGTGTACATCTCATATTATATGATGAACTATGGTAAAATACTGTAATATAGGTTCATGATGCTCCATTTTTAAGCCTATGTTACAGAATTTTACCATACTTCTCTATTCAATATGAGATGCCAAGTTAGGTATTGTCTTAGGTCTCTATAGATCTATAGATTGCAGTGCAAATTTTCTTAGTAAAATAATAAAAATAAAGAGATTAGCAAAAGTGTAAGCAAAGTATTGTGTGCATAATAATAATTGCTTAATTAAACAAATTTAGTTTATTTAGTAAATTTAAGTTTATTTAATTAATGTACTGCTGCAGTTTAGTATTCACAGCACCTACTTTAATTTAAAAAAAAAAAACAAGTTAACCTCCTTCATTAAAAACTGCAATTCGCAATGACTAAATTCTTGTGAGAGATTGACATTCAATTGGAGTTCGTTTCCTTGTTTACTTGGACAAAAGCATCCGTGTCATTTCAAGCCGTAGAAAAGTGTACGAAGCGATGTTAACGTCAATAAAATCTAAGGCAATTAAATTTAAGCCATTTGTAGAAACTAATTGACATTTTGTCCGATGGGTTGCATGTCGCGGCTAATTACCAGAAAATTCCACATACATGAACCTCCGCACAGCGAAGTAAATAAATGCTTAAAAAATAGGTTACTCCGCTGCTTAGAAAGATAAAAGTCAGCCAAAACCACACATAAAAAAAGTAAAAGCCATAAAAACGAAAACATCTTAAATAAAAGAACAGGAACGAAACAGCAGAGAAAATGTTCAGTACTCAGTCGAACCGAATTTCAAGATGTTGCGGTGTCGGATCTGTTGTTGATCTCCGCCAAAATTACACAGACTCCGAACTCAACTGCGCTGGAGTGCGGCAATTAACATCTGCTCATGCGTTGGATGCTGTCGCCGGCCAATTTATACTTGGGCCATAAATTTTAACACCTTTGGCTTTTAATGTGGGTTAAGAATTGGCTTAAATAGTTTAGTTTAAGGTCCAAATTTAATTGTTTTCAGTTCAATTCGGTACTTTTGTGGATTTGGTTCTGTGTGTGAATGCCTTTGGCTGACTTGCTAACTACGAATGCGTGATGGACTTGACATTAATTTCTGCAGTTAACCGTTAATGCCATGACAGCTTACTCTGTTCCTTCATTAAATGTTTTATGCATACTATTTTTATACAATACTCATTTGTAACTATATAAAACTATATAAAACTTTATTTTAGGATATTTGTGTTAAAAGAACAGTTGTAATATAATTTTTTTTATATATCCTCAAAATGCTGATTTAAATAAAAAATCTTGCATATATTGTATACTTAGTACCGTTTTAAAGTATGCACTGAGACTGTGATCATTGATCAGTAAACACAGTCTTAATTTATGATATGTACTCGTACTCGTATTTAGATAAATTTTAATAATAATTTTAGATAAATGCTTCCAAAAGTATTTATATATACACCTACTTAAATTTATTTTCAAAAGGAACTAAATTTTTTAATATAAGCTATAGTTTTCAATAGAGAGGCTTTTAACGAACAGTAGTGAATTGCAACAACAAATATTTTTTATTTTATAATATATATTCTAGAAATGAAGTCATTTTTATCTCTTTTTGATTTTTTAACAATTTTAGGTTTATTTGTATTTCTCCCAGACATATGGGTTGTTGACAAGAAGAGGTTCAAGCGCAGAGGTTGTGGTTCAGAAGTGAGATACAAATTTCGTTTTGTCAGTGAGTTTGTTACGAATGATTAGATGAAGATTTAAGCCTTATAAGACTTTTGCGTTCTTTTCTCTTAAAGCTAAATTCTTTAAATTAACCTGTAAAAATTAACCGTTAAAAGATATAATCAAGAGATCCCTCATTTTAATAGAAAAGGAAGTTGGGAAGATGTATAAGCCATATTTTCTATTAGTTCATAGCAAATTTACTGAAAACACATATATCTTATCTTTTAATATAAAATATTTTATTAAACTTTGAAGTTTTAATTTTTAAACTTTAACCCGTTATTGTCAAAGGTTCAGATACCTAGAAGAAAAACGGATTTTAAATTTAAACTCAGCATTCCAAATAAATAAATTTTCTATTATCCTAAGCAAACTTACTGTAAAACTGTTTACTTCTAAGAATTAGTTAAATATGACCTTCATTACCAAGAAGTCATATTATGCAGAGTTATTCAATTTCAAATTATTTCCACTATTATGTTATTTTTTGATTGTACCTAAATTATAAGAATCCGGGGATATACTGCAGACAATTCGAATCATACTCTGACTTTTCACAGCTGTTATCGAAACAATCCTCCCTTATGGGGCTGCCTTCAGGTGGGCTCGCTACTTAAAAGGCGAGCTACACAAAATTAATTGACAAAACAAGAAGGTTAGCTTACTTCAAGGACTCAGCTAGGAGTGTCAAGGTACAACTTATGGGCGTTCCACTTGCTACAGTCAAACTAGCAATTAAACAAAAGTACCTGAGGATAGCCAAGCAATGCTGGGCAATGCTGATATTGCCAGACAACTAGGTTGACTTAATCTAATTTGTACAAAAAACGCACTAGTCAGCTACTTCAACTAAAGCGGAATCTGCTCAGCACCACGGTATCTGTGCTGACGGCCCACTGCAAAATGGGAAGGCATGCTATGAGACTGGGTATGCCCTATAATGAATAATGACTTTTACCCCGACTCTGGGTCTGAGGATGAAGAAGAGACTGTGCTCCATCTCAAGTATCAGTACCCTTCTTGAGAAAGGTGAAGATTTAAAATCTTCGGGACCCCTTTTCTTACCGATCTGACCGAGTAGTTATCCTGCAATATTACGGATTTAAAAGCAGCACAAAATGAGATAAGAACGAGAAAGTGAATGTGGATAGGCAATACGCTTAGACAACCGAGAGATTAAATAGCGGGGCAAGTATTAGCACGGAATCCACAAGGTAGCAGAAGAATGGTCGAAAGTGAACTAGCTAAAGCACGATATACATAGAACAACATCTACACAGAAGTAGTAAATAGAGTCAGTTTTAGAAGAATTATTGAGACTCTATGCCGCACTGGAGGAAGTGGATAATAATAGTAATATTAAGTATTGAGCCACATTCATAAAATTGTCAGGTTGGTTTTCCTTTATCTAAAGTGGGAGTCGTTACATTTTTCGATGCTGGTCATATACTGACCTTTCAGTCTATTTACATACCAATGTTAATGCTGTAGTACCACAATAGGCCATTATTCGAGTTGAAGTAGGCTATCCTACCTACCTATTTTCTAGTATTTTCACTTTGATATAATCCAGGCTAAGCTTCCACTAATATGTTTATATAGATATATTATTTTAACTGACTTTAAAAGTTAGTAAGTAGTAAGTCTACTCTACCGTGAGACTGCGATGTTTTTTACTGTCTGCAATTCTATGTATTTTTTGTGTTTGTTTAAATCGTTAGACTATGCCTTCCTATGACTGATTCTAGTGAAATTTGTTTTTAAAATCAATTCTGGTTTGTTTTAATTTAAATATAGTTAAAGTTAAAAATATATAAAAATTAAAGAAAATAAATTTACTCTCCACATATTTATAGGAATAAAAAATTTTCAATTAAATTCTGGTATTATCCCATATATAACCACTTCTATACTTCATAACCTCGTTCATATTGTCGCAGTTGTATACTTTTTTATGCAAAGTGTTCTCAACAAAGCTTAATCCATTTAACATACAGGAATTGAAAATAGTTTAATATCTAGGAAGGATCTTCCTAGTCTTGGTATAGTAAGGCGATAGAAGATGTTTTTGAAATATTTCCTTTATATACTCCTAAACACTTTAACATGCAGGTACTCTCAACACTAATGTTATTATCCTCTAAAACGAAAACAAAAGGAATAAGACCAAAAAAAGTACGCAAAATCCTTGTTATGCAAAACTGTAAACTGAACGTTTTGTCGTTCAGTAGGTAAAAGTAATCTCATTATAATAATGGGAACAATTGATTTCTGTCTGACTGCCAACGAGGCAACTTTATGCACATTTGTGCTGGAACGTCTATGCCAAGCTGCTACTAGAAAATCTAATAGTATTTACCGCACTTCTCCAGCTCCGCACGCTGGCATAGAAAACAATACACCGACTTAAGCCAACGGAAGACAGAGTTGCGCCCAAAAATTGTTCATTGTTGCCTTGACTGTAGTCGTTCATCGTTGAGTGTTGCTACCGATGAAATTATAACCAAGGGAATGTATAAATTCTTTCCACCTGGCAACATCCCACTCGAGGCCAAACTATGCATATCTCGCAGTTTGTGTGGATGTGCGATTGTTTGTTGACTGCTTTTGTCTTCTCTGGCATGATAATTTGCCATTGTTTTCTTGGCGTGCAGCAAAATGACGTTCAGTATAAAATTGAGTTCATGAGGAATTTTGCAAAGGCAAAATATTCCAACAAAATATAAAACAAAAGCTCAATCGATTTTAAATGGTAATTTGGGTAAAATAATGATTATATAAGTGTGTCATTGAATTTGGTAGATAGATGAAGGTGGAAATATGATACTGCTGCTGTTCATATTAAAGTTTCAAATTATATTCAAATTAAATTTAGTTAATAAAAATTATATTGGAGATAGTGAATATATTTTAAATTCAGATAAATGGAAAAGGTAGCAAAAGTTTAAGGGATAAATTATTCAATATGGGAAGTAGACAACTTAACTAACTTTAAGCTTTGTTAATTTAAATTAAGTTTGTGAATTGGTGTCAGAATTTAAAGAAATATTTGTTCCTAGACTTTGTTTTAAGAGAAAATGAAATCTATTACAACATCGCATAATTTAACTGATACCAGAATGTAAGAATTTCTGAAAATAAGAGATGTGTTACTCCATAAAGTATAGAAGGAGCGTATGAAATAAATTATAAGTAGAACCATATAAGAAGAGAACTTATAAGAAGAGCCTCACTTTTTATGGTTCCCATAAAACCATAAAAATCTATTTCCCCAATAGCAAAAAGTATACTTTATTATCCGTTGGAATCTGGTTGGTTGGTTGCAGTGGCAGGTTAACAAATATCATTATGGTTCTTCTTATGATTCTCATATAACCATAAGAATCTGTTTTTCCAATAGAAGGAAGAATATTTTATTACCTGTTGAAATCTGGTTGATTGGTTGCAGTGACAGGTCAACAAATATCCTGCCGTTTTCCATAACTATGGATCTAAATCTTTTTTTTATCTATAGGAGATAAAAAAAAAATAGATACTAAACCTAACACATTAAATTAGTGTGATTTAATAGATCTGTCATACTAACCATTGAACAAGTTAATAAACTGTCAAAAACGTACTTCCCTAGAAAGCTGTTTCTACTGGAAGCCAAAGGTGGGTATTAATAGAGAAAAAGCTCTATTGTTTCTATTACTAGCACGATTTTACAAATCCTTCAGTGGTTATTAAAGAAGAAAGCGCAGCTTCACTGTGTTGATGCTTTACACAAGCGAACAAAGACAATCGCAGTAAGTCTTGAAATATTAATGCGGATATATCCTTTTTTATAAGTTCCCAAAATCTGGTTTCGTTATATGAAACCAATGATATCTGGAAATTTAAATATAACCTAAGTGTTCTTTATTTATTATTGGCAAGCTGAAGATGGTATAGACAGGTAATTTTTTATTTCGATTTTTGAGATAATATAAAACAATACTCTACGGGATACAACTATGAAAGCATTAAGGTGGGCCAAACCGTCTGCCTTTTTTTTCTTTTAATGTGGCTATGTCTGAGAAACCAAGTAGAAAAGTGAGGTATAGATATTAACATTCATTTTAAAGATTTTTGTTTTACTGGATTGCGAGTTATAAGACATATATCAAAATAGATGATTGAGTAGCAATAGTTAGAGGGTAATAACTTCTTGTCTGGACAACTGTTAATGATATAGTTTATTGATACAAAAAAGTGCAGTTGACGATCATATATTATGTTCAAGAAAGTGAAGTATAAATATTTATTGAAAGAAAGAATGACATTAGGATAACATTTTAACTGAATTGGATGTTATCGTTAAAGAAATAATGATGACTCTTTTATTTTGTTTATACTTATGTTATATCTATATTAGGAAATATATAAGTTACTATAAATTAATTATAGATGAACATAAATATATCTATATGATTAGGTTTATATGTAATATAAATGTAATATATGTATGTATATATATTATGTAATGTGTATATTATATATGTAATGTGTATGTAATATATATATGTAAAGATATGTAATACATGAATTTGTAAGAAAATGTGAGAAATATTGAACTTTTTGTTTGTTCCATTAAGGAAATATTCATAATAAATGACACATAAATAAGAATTCAAAGCAAAAGATATATTAATTCATACTCACGTCCAAGTTTTTACGATGACATTATTGATTATATACAGATTAATTTACAATATTACATCGAATTCGATTAGCACTTACGTTAATATACGGGTAATATTAAATGCAATTATGTTTATTATGTATCTGGGTTAATATCTTTAATCTCATAATTCAAAATAAGTAATTTAATTTTTCATTACATTAATTGTTAAAAAAACATCCATATATAAATAAGTTATTATCCATACAGATACTACATTTATTAATTTATTAATAATTATGCAGTTGTGCTTTATGCTCTAATGTGCTATTACACACTTTACCGATCCCAATGTGTTTGTTATTATATATAATTTTACATTTCTATATCATTGAGTGAATAGTGTATGTTTTTCTAACTAATATAGCTAATCAGTTTGAAATAACATCTATGCTCGCATGTGGAATGGTGTAGCCTCCCATTTAATGAATGCATGCACTCATAGCAGAAACCAACAACCCAATGAACCGCATAATAATGCCCAATTAATTTACAATAAATCATACACCAAACATACAAAAAAATATAATTAATCATTTTTGCTTTAAGTTTCTGACTCTTTCGGATTAAAAGAGTCAATGGAACCACAATGCAGAGTACAAGTACAAAGCAGTAGTTCGACTAATTAAATTCGCATTTGTTGAGATTGCTGACTCAGTTAAGACGAGGATAAGAAAAAGTTTATTGAATTTTTGTATTTTGGAAAATATTGACTTATTTGTCAAATACATTTTTTTCTAGAAATATAACTTAAGCTTTAAAAATGCATTTATTGTTACTTGAAAATGCAGACAAATCTGCAACGTTTGTTTTTTTTCAAATAGCTTTGAAAAATTATGGCATCATTTTTCCTAATGTTTTTGAGATTAGCTCTTCTGATTCATCAAATTTCTTAAAGCTTTTTTTTATCATTAAAAATTAATAATTCAATCAAAGTTTCTGTGCTCAGCTGTGGGCATCCTTTGTAGTACCTTAATGTGTTTTGTATTAGATACTTTGCTGCTTCGATATCTTTAACTAAAACTCTTTTCACAGAAATTATATTCAGAACATATACATATATATCAATAAGTATATAATGGTGTAGTATAGATATCTTCAGTTATATATATATCAGTGATCTTGGAATTATTTCTTGTATTTACTGAAGTCATAGGACTGAAGTCGTACACTGCTAAATTTGAAGTTCAGAGTCAGTTAGCCAACTAATCCGAACTCCAAGTTGTTCAAACTTGGAGTTATGTTATTTTGCTATAAAAATTCATTCACAAATTCATTTGTTGTGGCCTTACATATATTTTGATATATATTAATACATTGATACATATAATATATACATATCAATTATTAATTTGCAGTAACATGCTTTTAATATTTAAATTCTGCTTATATCATTAGAGAGGTTAGTGCTTTCATAATACCGCCACAATCAAAAACATAGAAACATCAAGGAATATAGAAGTCATATATTATTAACGGTTTTTATTATATTAAACTTTCTTCTCAGGTTTACACTGAACTTTTATCTAAACCCTTCAATTCACCATGAATTCTCTGTATCTACATCTCCGTATCTACATCTAGAAGCTTGATATATTTTTTGAATACCGTGACAGAATATGGCATTTCTTCTAGAGAGAGAAGTGGGATAAAAATTATTTAAAGGTTACTAGATTACTGTCGGAAAGACGTGAGAATTTCGCACTTTATGGGGGCATTCGTTTTGGCTGTGCTACAATCTGTGGTCAAAACTTCGATACTATAAAGTAGAAACCGTATATAAGGATAATGTTTCAGTATAACACTGTGTTGCTTTAGCTAAAACGAGCTGCAAGTAATTTATCAAAGACAACCAAAGAAATGTTTTCATAACCTTCATTTTCTTCTTTTTCCTAGATCCCAGTGTCTGGGCACTGGGATGACGAGAAAGAAAGACTGGAATGGCAATATTCTTTTTCCTGAATACAAATATTCAGGGCACTGCGATGACAAAAAAGAGGCTACTTGGATGACAAGAAGAAAGCACTGCCATTATAGAGTAAACCAATGTCAAGCACTAGTATGATAAGAGAAGGAGGCTATTTACATGACACCATTCCTTTTCCTGGATCCAAGTAGTCAAGTTATTGAAATTTTGTTTTCAGTAAAGAAAATTTTGTTTTAAAACTGTATCAAACGAACATTGAATTGAAGTACCCATTGAGTTAATATGAAAGTGAAAAAGTTTTTGTGTTGTCCGATATTTCCATAAGTAGTGCATAAATAACAAGATAAACGTAACATAAGTTTTACTTACCATAATAATAAGGATTTAAGAATATACAGAAGAACTTAGCGTAAGTATAAAAAGCTTATATGTATTTCTTTTGGTGAGCACTAATCCACCAACTGTTGAACAATGCATCCATCTAATACTTTAAAAAGGAAAAACTATGAAATTGCACAAAATGCATAAAATTCTTAAGCAAAGCTTTTTTAAAATATATAAACGATTTCTTTTAATACTTAATACGTCGTCCTTTCGTACCAACAATAGAATTTTCGTTGAATTGAAACTGCCATCGTCACCTTGTATTCCTTTGATCCTTTAAGGCATAGCACTAGTTTTCGCTTCAATTCACGTGTACGTCACCAAAGTACACACAAAATTTTGCAGTTTTCCCAAGAAAGTCTTGACGTAAAAACCGACTTTCACTCTTTTCCCCCTTTTTTTCACCAAACAATTCTTTTCAATTTCTTTAGAGCGCACTCTTCCGCACTTTCACAAAAACAAATAAACTTACACACTAACACACACGCTCTGCACTTATCCTTTGTCTAGGGCTGTATTTTAACATACTAATCTCCCTCTTATCTCTTGTTTGACTTTTGCTTTGTTACTAAGTAGAAACTTAATGCTGAACAGTGGCGTAGATGTGAATGAGTACTAAAAGGGGACTTGTTATAAAAAATATAAATAGTTTATTTTTGTTTGGTATTTCCCTAATAAATTATATGCTCTACACTATCATCACAGGTAGAGGATACTCATTCATATTCTCCCCTCTTTTTTCATGGATTTTTGAGGTACGTTCAGTGCGCATCCTGCGCAAATATTTGCCAATTTGTTCGCACGCGTTTTTCTGGCAGTTGTCGGTGTGTAAAGTGGATTTTAAAGTGTTTATTCGAAATCGTCTCATTTTAACTCACTTTGATTTTTTAACTCTTCCACAGGTTTTCAGTGTTACGAGGATTCTGTTCCGTACTTCATCGTCTTTTTTCTTTCAACTTTGGGGGGTTAAAATTGTTGCGTTTAAACTTTGACTTGCTTTGATATTTGTTGCTGAGATGAAATTTAATTTGAATTTTTCATTAAACTGATTTTTTTTAATCAATGACACGTGACCAATTTTAATTTGGCATCTTTTTTCACTGCAGCTGAAGTGGTTCACAAATATTGGTGATATGGAAAGTTTGAGTGTATTAATTGAATTAAAACTCAACAACAATTGGTCTTATGGCTTTAAAGTAATTAAATTAATTCAAAAATAACACAACTTTAACTTCTTGTAGCATTTAAAGAGGTTGCAATTAGTTTCATATTCCAGTGGATTCCACAATTAAATGCGAATAATAGTTAGGTATATACCTTCTGCTCAAAAAGTATCCGGATTTTGTTGTTTGTTTACTACTCCTTAAGTAATAGACCTTTTAAAAAAATATTTTTTTTTATTATGTTGGTACACCCTTTCTTGATATATGGTACAAATTTGAGCGCTATCTGTTAATTAGTTTGTTTACAGTATCTGTTAATGTGAGACTACCTCAAGTGCATTGAGCGATTTTTACTATGGAAAATTCTTGTTGTACGCGATTTTTTGACCAAACACGGCACCACTGTCATCGCTCAGGCACCATATTCGCCAGATTTGGCGCCGTACGACTTTTTCCTGTTCCCGAAACTCAAATTGCCGCTTC
>NC_051847.1:39149015-39181583 GCF_002237135.1 Teleopsis dalmanni
CTTAAAATATCGAAAAATATACAGCGCGCGAATTTTAAATGAGAATTTCCGAAAGCTTTTCGGTCACAATGTATTAAAACCCGTAACACATATAACATACCACATATAGACTAAGGCGTGTCAAGTTATTCAGAAAAATTCAAAAATATAATAGAATGATAAGATATGACGTTTTGAATCATTGTCAATAATCCTTATTGCTTTGTAAACTGAAGCTAATCCAGAGTTTCTGGTGTTAATTATGACGCAGATCATTTTGACGCAGATTTTTGTAGAACTATTTTTTTACCATTAAAACTGATGGTATAGAACACCGACAATGTTTAGCAATTGTTTCCTTGTCACTACGAACGTATAATATACTTGGTTCACTTCATAATTTAATCATAGTTCCATGAAATTGAAAATTCTTTCCAAAAAACACTGGGTCACATGCATATGGCTAGTTAAATGGAATCGCTCTCCGCCATCGATGGTTGTCAAAGCTTTGGGTGTCATTTATGAGATACAAGCAGAATGCTTGCTTAATGAAACTTGAGTCTTTATCATGGAAACTGTTGATCCACGGTTCCAATAATGTTTAATAATTTTATCCCTAGTCTTATGTACGTCTCTCTTATTGGTTAAAAATTAAATTATCATAATATATTGTATATTTCTTTTTACTAACTCCAACATAAATCAAGTAATTTATAAACATTTTACAGTTGCCTTTTAATTATTACGAAGAATAGTTACCGGAAGCAATTACAAACTTGCCGGTGATTGTTTCTTGAGTCTTTAAAGTAATTTTCTCATCCGATTCGTTCTAAATTAGGCATTTAAAGCTCTTAATTATCGACAAAAATCTTCTCTAGAGAATAGAAGGTATTCAATAAATAAATTAATTTTCTCAGTAATTTTTATAACGTGTCTATATCATGAAAGATTTTTTAGTTCAATCTATTTTTTGTATAAAATGTAATTATATGCATTTATAAGTTTTTTCTAAAGCTAATCTAAATTCATAAAAAATTTATTGCGAAACCGATTATAAGCCATCCCATAATGGATATTTGAAATTACTAGATAACCCTTTCATTGCAATATATACTTATAAATTAAGTACATTACGTTCAAGTCTTAAACAAATAATGATCTTAAATTGAATTAAGATATTCAATTATTCAAGAAATATTAAATATTACTTTTAAATTCTTATAAATATTATAATCTTGAAGTAAATTTGTCTTTTTTATAATAGTCTACATCCCAAATCATTCCAAAAAATTCTTGAATTTTGATGCCAAAAGAGAAAACATCGTTCTCAATATAATCAAGTAGGGTTTAAAGTCCCTCTCTGGTGCACTAACAGACCACGCCACCTGCAATAAACACCTACTCAAAATAAGTATGTCCGACACAAATATTTGCAGAATCTGCTGTGACGGGGAAGAATTTATGGAACATGTGATTACCAACTCTGATGCATTAGCCCACACAAGACACAAAATTTTAGGTGCATACCAACTTGAGAATGTAGACCTTTAAAAGCTTCTTCTGAGGCATCTGGTTTGTTTTCTCGAGATACAAAATTTCCAAATACAAAGGAGTGCACAATAAATTAAGCTGATCGTAGTGTATTAAAGCCTTAACCTAACCCATAAACTATTTACGAGGTATATATCAGATAAAAAGTGGAGAATAAATTGCGAAATTGTTTCATTTTATGCATGCTTTTTTATGGTTTCTAATAATTTTACGATGTTCTTATAATGACTACATAAAAAATCATTTTATATTAAGTAAATACTAACAGAGAAACTTAATTCTTGAAGAACGACACAATTTCACTATTAACTTGGAACTAGACAATACATCTTTCCACATAAATATGTTAAGATTGAACACATTACACTTCCATAAAAAGTTGTGGTTTACAATTTACATATAATCGAAAGTAGAAAACATATTACTTCATTTTAATTTCAATTTTCTCATCGAAAGTCATCAAGATCAGCTTTAAAGATTAGATTTTACTATAAAGATATATCGCTCATTCATGACAATCTCATTTGTTCTAGTATCATAAAATTATGAAACTACTAGAATCCATTATGAAAGCATTTTATATGTACCTTAATAACACAAAATTGATCCGAAGCTCTACTAAATATATTATTAAGTAATTTCTGTCCTTAACTATATTCGCAATTATTTTATGCTCATTAATAATATTTAATCTGTTATGCTTAAATTGCAATAACTGCCTTTGTTGAAGACTTAACTTAGATTATGAAAGTCCAACTTGCTTATTATCACTTCACACTTCATACTGGAAAATATATTTATAAACTGAGGAAATTAGCATCTGCTACGCCACTTACGGCTGCAACCTATTAAATGGTTCCATTTAAACTTATCGCACCAACTAATTTGCAGTTGCATTGTTTCTAATTATATATTTTCATCGAGTGCTGAAAACTACAACAACACCCAGTAGGGAAGAGTTGCTATAAATGCAAGAAGCTGAGAATCTGAGAAGCTGAGAAGCTGAGAATCTGAGAAGCGACATAATTGACTTTCATCATTTGTACGAAGTTGTCATGTTGAAAAATCGCACAAATTAAATGTTGACAACAGTGACAATGTAAAAGATATCAACAAGCTGGAGATATGCAACACATACGAACAGCTCCGTGTTGGAACAAATGTCGTGGTGCAAGTTAACGTCAAATGTGCAACGTGCAACGAGCAGCAGCTCAAGGCGAGTTTGGCAATTGTTCCAGAGACGTAAACAAATCGCATGAATGAATGGTCTTGCTTTCCACTGAAGGATACATATCGTAAAAACAGCAAATAGCACAGCGCACAGAGCACAGAGCAGTGAGCAGTGAGCATAGTGCATAGAGCAAAGACAGTTAATAGACAGTCAACCGAATGGCAGTGTGGCATATATAATTCCATACAATTTGAAAGGGCTAGAAAAATAATTCACTAACAACAACAACAATACAAGCACCAACAAGAGCAATAGCAGCACTTCCAGAAGTCACTGATAGAAGGGAAGGAGTGTGTAGCAACAATTCGATTTTCATAAAGTTGCTTGAACTTTTAAATGTTGATGTTGATGCAATTGAGTCTATGCATATTAAAAACCTTTAAGCAAATTGCATAGTTGCATCCTATTACATCGAATTGACTGCAGTCATATATGCTCATGCAGAGTTGTCTACCGAATTGCTGGTATATGTATTCTTCAATTCTTCTATTCTCGCATGGAAGCGGTATATCATTGCAGATACGTTTAAATGCAATTGCTGCAGCTGTTAGTGTTGGTGTTGCATCCGTTATATGGCAATTGTAGCCAAATCAAAAAGCATTTGCCATGCTTAACTCAACAGCAATTGTTGTTACTATTGCCACTGCCATAGCTTTTGATGTTGCCATCGTTGTTGCTGCTACTGTTGTTGCTGTTATTGTTGTTATTATTGTTGTTGTTGTTGTTGCTGTCAGTAGTGGCACTGCTCCAATAGCACTTGGTGCTAGCAACGTCAGCGCTAGGACGTCAATAACTTTGTGGCATAATTATAAATGCTTCTGTTGTGTATCAGAGTAAGGAAGTGGCAACAATCCAATGTACTCGCATATGCATAGAAATGGTTGGATCTAAGCGGTAGCTGCAAGGCTTTTAAATTAAAGTTTCCTCGTAAATCTCGTAATATTGTCAAAGTTTATATTGGGAAGGCGAAAAAGTTCAACTCACATTGTATGTTTGTAATAGGTGTTATGCAATGTGCTAGATGATTTAATTGCTAGTGTCCATATGAACGCTGACTTTCCATTTAAACCTGGTTGACAGTGTTTTGTTCAGTTGTGAAACTAATTTGATTAGAATTTCTGTTGGCTACTAGGAATGAAATACAACATTTTAATAAGATTCTTGTCAAAAAAGGATGAAATTATGTGTGAGTTAAGTTGTGGCTAAATTCATATGAATTTTAGTGATTCTAGTGCCGAATATTTTCACCTTCTTTATAGATGCATTTAAAACCTTAGTCACTAAATCGAAGGAGGAAGGAGGAATGAATTCTCCTCAATTAGCTATGAAAGCCATATTGATTCCACATTCCTCGTAATAGTGGGTAAACGAATGGTCATGTTAGAATCAGTCGAATGTCTTGATAAAATCCAATATCTGGCTAATGTTAATGCTGCAAATATCGCCCAATAGCTTAACCCTGGTTCAAGATAGGTGTAGACATAGGATATGAATACAACAGATGTTCTGGTGTCTTTCCTTTCACCGTTGATAGACATATACTACAGGACATAATAATGGGTAGGTTGAGCTCGGTTCCATGCTGTTCTGTAGTCCAGCGGTTCGTTAGAACAGCTAATACCCCAGATATTTCCCATTTGCTTCTTTGTACCAAGATGGAGGTTCTATAATTGGAAAAGATGGTAATATATACTTATAATTATATATACTTTAATAAGTATAATGTATTCATTATACAGTGATGTTATTTACTGCATGACCAACTTTTTTGCAACTTTAGGCAAATCGAACTCCACTTAATACCTTAGATAAAGACGACCCGTATGAGATTTCTGAATTTAATATTAAGAAGGATTTTAGATTAATAGTCGTAAGAGCCATTACTATCCCCTGAACTGTCATCATCGAATCCATTAATTTTCATACAAAAAAGAAATGGAATATTATATGTCTGTAACTTCAGATCTATTATAGATGCTATAATCACTCATCTTTCAAGATGTTAAATTCCTCTTTATTACAAAAACTTTTTATATGAAATCAATTTCTATCCGGAAACTTTTCTTTATCTGATCAATTGTTTAAAATAGAACAACAAAATGACGTCTTAAGCTGCTGCTAATCTGACTTCAAATTGAAAAAAGTTGTTGTCAACTAGTATGAAAACATCATTGTTTAAATAATTGTTAAATTCTCTGCCAACTTCTCTGGGAAACATCAATTGGCATTACTGCAAACATAATGAAATTTTCAAATAGTCAAGAATACAAAGCGGTAAAGTAGAACTTAATAAGCTTAGACTTGTAATAATTCTCAATCAAAAATTGTAAATACACTCCACACTCACCCCTAACAAAAAAGGACCTTGGATAGTCTGGAAAAAGCAAAGAATAAAATAACATCAAAAGCATTTTTACTTAATCAGAAATAAGTAAAAGTTATAAAATTAAGCATTTTTTTCATTGCCAAACGCTAATTTGGAGAAAAATACAATGGGACTGACAAAAAAAAAAATTAATCCAATTTACATATAAAATACCAAACAACAAAACATAGCCCACAAAATGCAACCCTTAATAAGTCACTAAGGGACAATAGCGCCGCAACGGGCACTTGAGTGCCTTAAGTAAAAATTGCGTCAATCCCTTAGTGGCACGATTTCCACACGAACAGCGAAAGTACTAAACTGCAATCGAAACACGTGAATTTCGCTACTATCCTCGTGATATCCTTGTGATATTGGCAGAGTACGATTACCAAATATGAGGATGTCAAAGTACGAGTACTTACTCACGAATACTCCCCTTTGGATATTAAAAATACTACTTTAAATTTCTCAAGTATTGTCAATATTAGTAAATATTAAAAAGGAAAGAGCTGTACGTAACTCAGCAACCTGAAACTGCATTAATATAGGTAAATGGCATTTTTTACGAGTCGTCTAATGAAATGCGAAATTCTGAAACCCACAAAAATATATGCCGGGTAGTATATATACATTAAACAGCAACCCTCATGAAATGATAAACTATTTTCATTATCGCTGGTTTTGTATTGCATATACTCGTCAGTTGAAAAACCGAGGGCAGTTCCGTCCTATAAAGAATTCATATAGAAAACTAAAAATATTGTGCTGCCCTCGTAAGTTTTTATTATTATAGCTTTTGGCTGTTTGCTAAACTACATTTCGTTACGCCCCTTGTTAATTATTTTCATATATTAATATTTCAGTTTTTTTTTTATTATAAAATCGTTATATTGTGTCACTTAAACGGATTTGGTTACCCTGAATGCCTCAAGAAAATTAAACTTAACAAAAAAAAAAATGTAAATTGTTCTAAAATAAATTTTATGCATGCATCTATGCACCCCTTTTCTCCTCGTTGTAGTCGTTAAATGATACTTTTTGTTTGGCCCAAAATTAATTCCTTTAAGCTCATGTTGCATCCCCTGCTCTCATTTACTCCAGTAAGTCTCATTTACTTCATTTTTTATTGTGTTGTGGTACATTTTTTGATTGCCTCATATTTTTGACATAATATCGGTAAGGTCTTCAGTTACCAAATTCATACAAGTAGTTGCCATCTTTACGGATTTCTGAAGGGGGGTGTCATTTTATTCAGCACAATTGTCAAATATTGCATTTTATTTGATTTATTTATTAAAATTCAAATTTAAAATTTGTGGCATGTGGTTCAACGGGTAGATTCAATTGTTCAGCCAATTTGTGTAATTGCATTTAGTGCGGAATTAGCATTTATCAATTCTAATAAATTTTAAAATATTTTCATCCATAAACAAATAACCATGAATTTCGCATAAGATACAAGTAACACATTTGTGTTTCCGTGAGCTGTCAAATATTTGATTAGTTTGGCATTATAGTTGCATTTGATAATTTTTTGACTATACGGAGAAATTTACAGTACACTACATTCAGGGAACAACAGTTACTCAATAATACTTCGTAGACATCAAATATTTTAATAATAGATTAAATTAGATGTAAAGAATGGGAGCTGATATCTACATGCAGAAACAGCAATCATATCGAAAAATACAAGCTGGTATAAATTCTTCTTTAATAATCACTAGTTTTACAAAAAATCGAGCCGCTATGAATGCAATCGAATACAAGCCTGAACAATCGAGGATTGTAATGAAATATCATACCTCACTAATTAACATCTAACATCACAAGGTCGTGCGTTGCTGGATTCCAGGACGTAGGAATACTGAAGGGAACTTGTCAAAAAGGATTCCCTATTATCAACGAATAAGACGTCTGTGAACTGTAAGCTTTGAATGATCAAGAGTGAAATAATATACATATGTACTAATTAAAATATATATAAATTCAATCCCTAAAAATTTTAAGCTAATGATAAATTTAAGAATTGACTCAATGAAAGCTAAACTTGTAAAATTGCTAAAAGAAACAATAACTAAGATGGATATGTAATTTATTCAAAATCTATTATTATCAATGGGTTTCTAAAAACTGGCAGCGAAGAGGAGCAGCACTAAATATTAGTCCGAGTTCAGTTCCAGTTAGACTACAAAGCCTGTTAGTCTGTTTGAATGACCTGCTGAAGCTGGTCTTTGAAATCACGTTCTTAATTCACGAAAAACTAATATTGGACTAAATCCTAACACTAATTTAGTGTGAAAAGTGAATACCTTACAAAAAATTCGGTTACTATGCATGGAGTATAGTAAAGTGAAGAAAGTGCACACAATACTAAAACTAAAACATACTTAAATTAATTATGTGTTTAAGCATTTAGCAAATTTATTATGTTAAAATATATCAGCATTCTATTTAATTACTTATGTTATCTTATTTCGATGGTGAATGAGGAGGAGGGAATAAGAAAAGAAGGAGGGGAAAAAAAGAAGATGGAGAGGGAGGAGAAAGGAAAAACAGTAGAAAGGAAAAAGAAGATGACTGAGAGAGAGGAATAGGGAGCAAGAGAACAGAAAGAGAAAAGGAAAATAAAAATGTGTAGAACCATAATAGGAATGAAATTAGCAAGGAAAAAGAATTCTAAAAACAGAGAAATTACAGAGGAATTACAATTAATATTTGAAGAATGACAATACTGACCGGCCAGTGGCTGTGCCAAAAATTTGGGTATCCGTGTAATTCAGAAACACGAAAGCTGTAAGAGAAAAGTAAAAAAAAACAACTAAACACTTTCATTGCAAATATCTAGATCTGCTAAGATCTTCATAGATTCTGCAATGGTATCCATAAACCAATGAACCTGAGAGACATTCCAACAGTAGCTCTTCACAGAATAATCTTCTTCATCACCGGTTTAGGTTTATCTTAAAGTTTTGATTTTCTTTACCGAGTTTGAGGTAACACAGCGACGCTTATGTACTACTTGGACAAAAGTGAAAAGCAGTGAAAACAGAAACTAAAATATTGGAATAGATTGAATCGATATATCTTTAAGCAAACAAAGATTGGAAAAGGAGTATTTATTAAATGAGAGTAAGAAAGACAGTTCTTATTACTTGAATTCATAAATTAATTAATTCATTAAAATAATGAAATGGTCTGAATCGATAAATCTTTAAACCAGTAAAGAGTGGAAAAGGAGTATATATAAAATGAGATTGAGAGAGACAAGATTTTTATTATTTGAATTAATGAATTATTTCCCCGAATACAGATGGTGTTTCGCATATAAACAAAACTAATAACTGCAAATATCTAACGAATTTAGATTCAGAATATGAGTTTCAGATAATGTATGCCCACCAGTTTGTGAACATATACGTACTATACATTTTACTGGTCACTCTGCAAGGATGCAATAAACACTTTTAGAAAATTTCAATTTTATTTGTAGTCGAACAGCTGCAAAGCCGTTAATTTTCACAACTGCAGCCGGAAGAATATAAACGCATTTATTGTAGTGTACGGACGGAAGTGACTGCTTAACCTTTGAAGAGCAGCGTGAGGCACGAGAAGCAATTGCAACAACCCCTTGACTTTTATTGAGCATCATACGAAATCCTCTTGGGTATTGTTGCTGAATTAAGGATGTGCAACACATGTTGCACAAAAATTAGAGGAACAAATATAAATTAAAAGAAACTTAACACATTTATTGAAAAATTTTGGTGCGAAAGTCGAAATTTATAAATAAAATTCGAATCGAACAAATCGTTGAGTATCTAAAATTCTATTGGAACACCAAACGAATACAAAATTAGGCGCCCTCTCATTGCATATGCTGTCTGTCTGTTTGCCTGCTGCAATTGCTCTTACTTTGCTTTTGCTTCCTGTGGCTGCTGTCACAACACACGTTAATTTATTGATGAAAACACTTAATGATGCTCATAAAATGCATTTATTGCGGTTAACGAACAAAAGAAATTATACATTTTATTGAACAGATATAAACGGATTTATTCGTGTTTTTACCATAGACCAAAATACTTTATCCCTGTGTCTGGATGTTTGGGACTTTATATTGAATTTTCAAGGAACAGACAAAATGACAATGCACATGACACCAGCAAAGTCCTTTGGGACAGTATTCGAACACAACAGACGGAGCCTATGAGAATAACTCTTCTGAAGTAACAAAATTTTGATATTTCGACTTTTTTGCTCATTTTACCTGAAGTTGATTGACAGTGTGAAAAATTGACACTGGCCCTCCGCGTTGTTTGCACCTTTCTAATAAAATAAATTAAATGAACAAAAAAGAAAAACAAAAATAAAATGATATAAAAAGGGATGAACTTAATACACAATGCAACACGTCAAATGCTGCATGCATATGTCAAAAGTGCAATTTAGTAGCATGTAGTTGATACTTTGTGCCACACTCTAACCACTGCTTTTGTGGCTGCTACTGTTGTAATTCTATATCTTTCTGTTGTACGATTTTGTATAAATACGCGTGTTTATATTTGTTTGTTGCAGATTTGAAATGTAAATTATTCCGAAAGCGTGCCACTTCATATGCCTTGAGGTTTATTACCATGCGTTTCTGTGGTTTTAGTTCAGTGAATTTAATCATTACTCGTATTAGAAGGGGAAGGGCTACATCTTCAAAAGTCTCATGAGAGTTAATTACTTTCTATTTCTATATATTTATTATATCTTAGAGTTATATGAACATTATGAATGAACTAAACACACTTTCTTAAATAGAAATTAATAATATTATATTTAGTTTTTTTCGAATTTGTTAACTGATTCATTGGAATGGCAAATTCTTAGATTTCTAGTTAGCTTTTATTAGTGTTCAAAATATTTTAGTTAAAACAGAAACTATCAAATTTTTAATTAAAAACACCAACTGCACACGTAAAACTTTATTTTGCATGCTTTGTGAAAAAATATCCTTTCACAATATAAAATAAATCGCCAAACAGACGAATATTTGAAGTGAAGTGAGGGGATCACGTCATGTATAAATAAACTTTTCTGCAATGAAATCGATTTCACATCGATACCAAAATTTTTTCCATCTTTTTTCCCAATAGTTTTTAATCTGACTCAATCTATGTTTTGCACGTACAAAAGTGGCAACACTCAAAATGTAATTAACAAAGGGAACGAATAGTTAAAACTTTGATAACTCGAGCACAATGGATTGAAACGGTTCAAGATGACTTTATGGAACACTACAAATGTCTAAGAACTAGTAAAAAATAATTTATGTGAAAAATGATTTACAAATTCTATAGAAGATTTCCGTTATTGCAAATAAAATGACAAATGTGCTAAATTAGGAATATTTTTTTGTACTAAATATATATAAGATACATACAAAATCCACATAAAATTTATACAAAATCCATACAAAATTCATATAAAATGTAAAACAAGTAAAAAAATTATAAGAGTAGAAATAAAGTAATGAAGTCCATTACAGTTAAGCAAAGAAATATAGTGTTGTGAGAACAGAACCTAAGAGAACCTGAACACAGAACAGTATTATAAGCCCATAGCA
The DNA here is from genome assembly GCF_002237135.1 of Teleopsis dalmanni. Lineage (NCBI taxonomy): Eukaryota > Metazoa > Arthropoda > Insecta > Diptera > Diopsidae > Teleopsis > Teleopsis dalmanni. The sequence goes on from NC_051847.1 coordinate 39,159,759, forward strand.
ACAGAATTAAACGTAACTCTCATATGCTACCTAACATCAACAAGACAGTAATTTGTAAAGACATATATTCGTCAATAAGAACATATTTGTAGAATATAATAAAACATAAAAAAAGAATATTACATCACCATATATAGCTATTACTGAATTTTTTTTATAAAACTAATTACACCGAACGTAGGGTAAAAGTATAACAACTTGTACTATCACAAATGTTGTTTTCAAATTAAAATGAAAATATTTGAGTGCTTGTTTTTAAGTTAATATTTAAAATGTATATTCAACGTATCGTGTTTTCATACAGAAACTGTGTTTTATTAACAAATAATAGTGAATACAGGAAAATTTCATTTAATGTGATTCGCATAAAAGCACATTTGATCAGAATCAGATTATATTTTCTGCTATTAATATTCTGAATATGAAAAATATTTTTAAATATATTTTAGATTAATATTAAATCTGTGTAAATAGTATTGCTGATATTAGCAAAAAGTAGTAAAAGAAAATATAAATGATTGATATCAAGCTAAACTAATGGCTTAGATAGGCAGAGATCCGGTTTAGGGTTTCATTAGAATTTATTCTATGAGATTGTATATATTTATTTTTTACACCAAGTCGATAAAAATTTTAGAAGCAATCACTTTTATCAAAATCACTATATTGCAAATCATATGAAGTGTTCAAAGAAGGTCGACAGGTTTTCAAAAACATTCATTGATATTTTTCTATATTAATACTTAGGTTAGTTTAAGTTATACCGGCGATCTAGAGGGATCTACTATTGGCCCATTGTGTTACCGTATAAGGGAAATACTAAGCGGTTTAAAACCACTGGTATTAAAATTTAATAATAACACTTAATCAAATTTATATATAATTTTTATATAAATAAAAAATTTTTTTTATAGATAGTTGCTATTTCTGCTGAAGAGAAATACGATTTCCTAAAACTGACAATATTAAGCATGAAAAACAGACTTCAAAGACAACAAACTAATACTGCTAAAATATAATTCATTACTCAAACAAATAATAAATATATTAATCATTAGGTAATTACTGATATTGCCAAAAAGTCAAAATAAATAACGGGTGGCAATAGTTCTAAAACATAGCTTTAATTGATCAATTGTTTATAGTTCGCAACGTAACTGTGCAGATCAATACAAATTCTAAAATGGATTCTCTTGTTTAATTTGTGGAATTTATGTCTAAAATATGAAATAATTCTTTTCAATTGCCGATATATAGTAACTACTCTTAAAACCTTCATTAGTAATAGTTTCAAAAAAATATCTGTACAATATTTTCTATATCTTATAATGAATGCTATTAACGCTACTCTTACAATTTTCTAAAACATAACCTGTGGTCTTACTCGTTCAGTGATTTCTCCAACCCTGACAACCTGACCCGTTTTACAAAAGTAGCTAAAATTGTACTTAACGACTGAATTCAGACTTTGAAAAACTATATACTATTTAAAACTATATACAAGTCCTTGATTTAAGGAGTTCAATTTGTTTGATATATTTTTTTATTAAAGTACGAATACATGTGAAAAAATTATTAAAAATAAATATTTTACTTATTTCATTTATGAGAATGTCTTTTTCCAATAGGACTAAAAAAAATAATTGGTATAGTTTCTAAAGGTTCGTTTAATCATACATATTAATTATTAATTATTTTTTATTTAACAACACTTACATGCCTCCTTATTTCACTCAAACAGTGATCGTTTGGTTGTTATCTCGAAAATTTATTCTTCTACACAATTTAAGTCCACAGTATGCCCCAATGAGGTAACAAACCCAGTAATAGATTATAATGCGCTTCAAGCAATCCTTCTCAGAACGGGAGTCAAGTGTAGGTATCTTCAAGAAAATTTTCTTAAAATATGAGGTTATCAGGACTATTGCTAAAAATATTGCAAATAAACATAATTTTATAAAATGCTTTTGCAAATATGGTAACATGTCTGTTTTATGTGTAAATATATATACAATAAGAAGACTCGAAAATATATATTATGAATGCAAAATTTCACTTCTAAATGTTTGATTGTAGATTTACTTATATAAAATTTAATTATTTTGAATTAATTCTCAAGGCAAATTTCATACATTTTCAAATTTTTTAATATATTATTTTCTGATGCTGTAAGCAGGCACCTTGGCTATTTTCTTTTTTTGTCTTCAACTTTAGTGTATCAATTGGCAATACTGCCCATTTATGTTCTAATACAAACATTTGCGCTAAATAAATGCAGTATAAAAATGATTATGATTTGTTGCATGGAATTTTTTTCAGTAATAAGACTCAATCTTTGTCATAAAAATCTACAAGTGACAATCAGTTGATTTTATGTGATGAGTGCCAACCCACTATTAATTTATCACCCAATGAGTGTCGAGGCTTTGCGACAACTTGGATTGACAGCAAGAAGTAATGCGGTGGAATTCTTTATGAGTAAATGTAATCAGACACATTGTCTTATGTACTCACTCCTAAGAGCTCTCATATCCCTAACTTTGTCAGACTGAAAACCGATAAGTCATTGAAAATTACTCCAATAGAATTCTGCAATGATGAATCTATTTTACTTGATAACTTAGTTAGCCATTACAGACGTGAGTCCTCCTTGGTTCCTCCAGGTAGCCCGATCTGTTGCTTGCTGTCGCCAGTTGGTAGTATCGAGCACCCCTAAATCGTTGATCACCTGGCCCTTGCATCGAGGTTGCCAGACGTCCGTTACCGCATTTTGCACCTGCGGGTACCGAATCAAACATCATCCTAGCCAAAGCACTTTCTTCCATTCCTACGACATGACCAAACCAGCGAAGGCGCTGAAGATCTTCTGTGGAGTTAATTGCAATGATGTTGTTTTTCGCAACGAATAAAAAGATCCAAAGCATATATTAAAACAAAAATTTTATCGAAATATTACGTACAAGTATGTTTTATTTAAGAGAACAGTCTATTTTAATTATCTAAATATTGTATATCCTCTTGCAAATCATTCCTGAGCGTTGGTTTTAATGGTTTCAAATCTCGCATGGTGGATTTCGATGATTTCTAACTATTTAAACGAAAAAATATTTTATTTAAGAATAAACTTTCATTTTGTTTGTTATATTATTTGTATATATTATTATGTTGAAGCTCTTTTGAGCTAGTTCACTTAAGCACTTATACTCTTTCTTAACACGAGGTATTTTCAAAACCCCTCTTTACACCTTGACTAGATTATTGTTTATCACATCATCAGACTAAGCAATAATTGACCTCAGATCTGCATACCTCCCCGAGCAGCCTGTAACCAATTTGAGATTTGATAACGCGATGTTGGTAAGTCTGTCAGTTTTCGCAAATAATTTCAGAATTCTATCCTTTATGTATTTTTTGATGGGATCAATTTTGGTATCCCTGAGGATGTCAAGATAAAAGAAATTTTATAGCTCTCTAACTACTCAAATCTATATAACAAAAACCAAATGGACTTGTAATTAATAAATGAAATACACCTTGAATACATTATTGTTTATCACATTATCAGACTAAGCAATAATTGACCTCAGATCTCCATACCTCCCCGAGGAACCTGTAACCATTCTGAGATTTGATAACGCAGTGTTGGTAAGTCTGTCAGTTTTCGCAAATAATTTCAGGGCTCTATTCTTTATGATTTGTATATATTACTTTATTTATTTTTCTTTAAGATTATATTAAAAAAATTGTATTTTCTCCTTGTTATTTGTGCTGTGTCTGTCATATGTAATTAAAGAAATGAAAAAATGTTATACTCCCCAATAATTCTATAAGACGTTAAGATACTTTAAAATTCTTACACGTTCGTATTAATGTTATGATATATGTAATTTTCAGTCTTTAATACAATTTTCGTAAATAAAACTGTAAATCAAATATGACACTTATCGCTTGGTACAGAAATGATTACTTTATATACCATAATGCAGAAAAAGGAGCATTTCAAATCCTCTCAACAGAAATAAAGTAATATTTTTAAAAGGACAACTTTGAAAAGTTGCCCTGCCAAGGAAGTAAATTTAAGTTTGTAACCCTTCATGCTTGGCGGTGTGCTGTGTTGCTGTTGCAGCCTCACAAAATTGTTGGCACTTTCGACTAACAACAAAATGTGGCAAATAGTCTGCACATCCATTATATGATATAGCCGAAAATTTTCTATTAAGGATATGTTATCGAAGGAGTGTGTGTGGTAAATATTTGCTTATTAAAGGACAACAAATATTTTACCAAGACAGGCGTATCGAATTCCATATAAAAGATTTATTACTGCTTGATTTATTTTTATATGTTTGAAGTGTTATTTCAAAACAGAAGGATGCTGAAAAATTTATTTGCACGCAGTTATCCGTATAAAAATGTACAACTATGAGGTTTTCGGTAAGGGACATACATCAATTTCTCTATGATATAATGATATACATGAAATTTCTCACCACAAAATTAAGTGCAAAGTCAATCCTTTTAATGTTTAAGAAATATTAAGTAATTTAAAGACAAAATTATATTAAAATAGTTATTTGAACTATGAAAAATTTTTGATACTGCTTAGAAATAACTTTAAAGTATAAATTCATTTTAAATAAATTAATCTTATTAATGATTTTATTTCATATAAAAATTTTGGTATAGAATTTTTTTTTAATTTTATTTTTTAATTTTTTTAAAATTTCACACAAATTTTACCCCTTCAGTTCATATACATATATACATTATATTTTTACCACAAACGCTGGGTTTCTCACCCAGCTTTTTGCAACTGTGAATTTTCATACACTTCTGTGTATGCGTTGCTTGTGAATTAAGGTTGATTAAATGGATTTCCTTTTATCCTTGCAGTAGCAGCTACACTGGCTTAAAAAAATATTTTCGTTTAATTTATTTATGAATGGAAGCGTCGCTGCAAGCATAACGCATTTATGCGTGCCTTTCTTTGCACGCCTATTGTAAACATATTTTCCATTAACGGCAACACTATAAGCACCAACAGATATTCCGAGAGGCAGACAGACAGACAGACAGACAGACGGACAGAGAGACAAACAGTCACATGAAGGATTCAAGCGGTACCAGAAGTGATAAAAAATGAAGGAAAAAACCGCAAGCAATACCGGATTTAAAATTAAAGAAAATAAACACAAATAAAATGCGGAAATAAATTAAAGCCCGCGGTTGGGCAAGCGTGAAAATGTATCTACAACCACATTAACTGGTATCATGGAGTAATTATTGTGCAATAAATACGTAAATTAAACTACGAAATACGTTAAAGGAGTACATCACTGCGTAGATGTGATAAAGGATTCAGTGAAAAGTGCGACTCTTATTGACTTTTCTTAGATGATAAGAGGTTGGAGTGAAACATTTTTAGCAATAATTTAATCTCTTTCTGATGGTCTAGGTAAAATAGGTACATAGAGATCACTAGACAAGGTTATGCATAGACCTGATAGACCCTATAATGATAACAGATTAAAATGCTTAAAAGCAGTTATTAATAGTTGAGGAAGATATGCTGGGTGAGCTTCAAAGAATACTTTCATAAAATTATCTGAACCAAGTGAACACAGATACTATTAAGTAAAAGTGCGTTAGACACTAACTCGCGTTTGATCAAGCAAGGAAGAAGAAGAATATTACATATTAGTTAAGATGTTTAAGTCATTATTAAATTTAAAAAAATGGTTCACTCTAAGATAAGTACAAAGTCAAGATACGTCTAAGCTTGTATCTTTAAATAATTTCAATTGCGTAATTTCAATTTTGAAGGAAGAATAAAATCTTTCAGAGTCTTTTTGATGCCCGGTTTCTTATATTTACTGCATTAGTCACTGCTTTTTCATGTTGTAAATAAAAAATGAAATATATAAATTATTATATTTAAATAAATTTAAACTTTATTTTAATAAATAAAGAAAATAAATTTAGATCTCAGTAAGGCTGTGAAGCAAACTCAAAGGGAGTTATACATTCTTTCATAAGATTATTGAAATCAGAAATCCAAATCCAATACAAAAACAATTATCATAAGCCTAAAAACATATGTGGATTCAAGACATCTCCCTTCGAGTGAAATAGTTTTCTAGAGAGTTCCAGGAAATGTGTCTCGTTGAGACTTTTGTGGAATTTGCTATTTCAGTTTTTGATAGTGTTTCAAGGTTCTCAAGAGAACTACTTTCCAAGTATTGTACCTCTCTTTCTTCTTAAAACTGAATTATGCACAGTAAATATGAACAAAATGTTTCTTCCTCTTCTTATTGTCAGTCGGAGGAATAATTTAAAAAAAAATATTTGTAACGTAATATATATAGGGTAAGATTAACCACTTATTGTCATAATGCAATGCTACAACTTTTCTATTAGCCAACTCTAAGCTCTTTTTCTTACTTGATTTTCTCGGTTTTAGCGGTCGAGTTATAAGCATTGGAAGGTCGAATTACCCGGTGCATGAGTGTAGAGTAACTCGTAATAGACCCTTCCAATTTCACCAAAGACATAGCATAACCTTGTTTCACGTCAAACCAGACTTTAAAGTCATTTATGGAGAATCAACCGCTTTTGACCATGATAGCTTGTGTTGCATATTGTCGTATTTAATATATTTTTATCGGCCTAATAACTTAGCTCAAAAATAAGTATATTTCTTTGCGGTTTAGCAGCACTTCGGTCAAACAAATTTCGTTATAATTATTTATATAGTACCCAAACATCGGTGAATCTTGCATGGCATGCTCTTTTTAAATGAAACTATACTGTCATGTAGTTAATGTTTAGTACATATGTTATCTTGATATCTCAAATTAGCTGGCGTATCGGTATTGCACTACCAGGTACAAAATTTCATCGACTTCTTTAGTGACAAGAAGCCGGCAAGAACGTGGTGCATCTTTGACCTCGAAACTTTCAAAACGTAACCAAGCAATCCACTCCGGTGTATGATGTTCACTTACAGCACTCTCATCGTAAATCACATATTTTTTCACTATTTTTGGTAGGAGTTTCACATTTTTATGGTAATAAAGCATCACGTAGCGAATTTTTCAGATATTTCTCTAAAAACTTAATCAAAATAACATTTTATATGACTAACGTTTGCACAACTGTTTTCAGAAAAATATGTGACCTGAAATGTTATCTCTCAAACGCATGTTCATATGATATACCATACATCATATGATGTACGATTTGGTTTCAGATTTGGGTACCAACACCACCTAGCGACCAGAAACGTTGGATACTATTTCTGTTCTCAAACATTAATTGTTCGTGGCACTGTGTTCATATTTGGACTAAAATATCCAATATGTAAACACTTTAATGTCACATATGTTACAAACATCAATTAAATGATTTACCTACTTGCTCTTTAACAAAAAATTTTGACTCACATATATTGTATATCCTTCAACAATGCGCAGCAATCGTAATCCTTTCAAATCCATCCTAGATTCTATGGGTATTATATGTAACTTTTAATATTTTACACATTTCCATTAATTCAATCAATTCAACTGTTTGACCAAATCTCTTAAAAGCAGCTTTGTGGCGAACGTCCATAATTAAACAAAAAATTATTAATAAACTTAATTAGGATTTAAGACAAAGAAAAATCGCTTATTAAGACTATGAAAGCTGAAAATAAAAATAATTAATTCACAAAGCTAATTTCCATTGGCATTTCATTTCATTATATTTCACAATTAATTTCACAACTCATTTGGCATTTGCAAAAGTTCAACAAATGTGCAAATAATATGAAAAAAACTTTATGATTATTAAAATAAAGCAAATCTAACTGCAGACAATATATATCTGAACCACGAAAGGATTTTTTTTTGCCAGTCAGCTAAATTTTTAAGTAAACCTTATTAAAAAGGGATAAACTCACGTAATGAGAATCTGAGTCCTGTGAGACTTGCAATCCAGCAAAATATTAGCGAATGTATGTGATGGAGTTACCTTTCTAGTGCAAAGTCTAAGCTCATTGAGAGCTGTGCTGATTACACTGTAAATAATGACGACCATAAAATGATGGTTCCAAACTCTGTAAATTACATTTCTGTTTCAAATAGTATGAGGAGTTATTATTTTTAGCAATTAAAGTCGAACAAGCACTGCAACGTCATCGTATAATTCAGAAAATTGTAATCACAAACGTCATATGCAATACCAACATCAGAATGTGAAATCACATTCGTAAGAGCAGATTTGTGTGTGAACTGTGCAGTATAGTTGCATATATCTCAATTCAAAGGAAGAAATGGTGAAATATTTATTAAAAAGGGGTTGCAGAAAGGTGCCCAAGGCATTTTCGCATTTTATCCTTTTAAAATTTCGTTTATTTAGCTTAAATAACAGATTATTTTTTAATTCAGCGGAAAATATTTTAAGAATAAAATTTTAATCCGATTTATTGTGAGAATACGCGGAATTCAAATTAAAATTAGGATGTTGTCCTTTTTCTGTGAATACCTTAAGATATTTCTTACAACAATTGAAAAGCATTAAGGATGAAATTTTATATATGATATTAGATTTATGCTTACACTAACACTATCTTTTTATACAATATTTTTACTTTGAGATTAAAGGTACTAGATTAACAAAAATCTACAACCGTAATCCTCAGTGTTTACACTATAGTTGGTTTGATTGGTTTTTACAGCGGTAAGTTTATGTCATATCTAAACATCATTTTATTTTTGATGTCTGCCTTCCCGAAATAAAGAAAGCAGACTCTGATAATCTTTAAAAATTTAATTAAGATTCTAATAAAATCTGTCTTTTCAATAGCGAAAATTTTAGCACAAAAACTTATGGACGAGTTCGCAAGATATAAGAATTTTCCTATTTTCTTTTAAGTTGACCATATTCCTGCGCTCGGTTAACACCCTTTCTCGAATTTTCATATCCTTGATAGCAAAGATAACTGCTTGAATGACACTAAAAGTTCTTGTAATATAGAAAAAAATAATATCTTTATTCCATATGATAATAAGAAGATTCCTGTACCTACTTTTATTCCATCTCTGATTTGTAACTTCATGACAGCAAAAATTTCATTTTTGAAACGACCTGACAAGCTCACAAGTTGTTAAAATCTTCTCATTTTCAGTGAAACCAAAAAGATATTTGCTTTTACTTTACAATATATCTCTGATCTCCACCTTTTTAATATCAAAGATTTTAATTTGGAAGACACTGAATGAGCTCTCCATGTGTAAGAATATCTTCATTTGTTTCTTGGCTAAGAAGACACTTGTGTGTACTCTCACTCCATCGCTTATCACAAACTCCTCGATAGTGAAACTTTGAGCTTAGTAAACGAACTTCAGCTTGGAAGAAAACGCATATTGTAAGTATCTCCTTACTTTATGTGGTAAGATGATTTCTACATCTAATTTCATTTCACCTCTAATCTCTACTTCCTTGTTAGCAAAAATCTCAGCTTGAAAACATTGGATTGTCTTGCAAGGTTATGCACCTAATTTGCAGACTATCTCAAATTTCAATCTCCTTAATAGCACATATTTTAGCTTGAAAGATTCTGGATATACTCAAAAAGCGTAAAGATCTTCTTACTTCAACTTGATCTAAAAAGATTGCTGCGCCCACTTTACATACCATTATTATATTATTTATTTCTTTATATGTCTGTGAAGATGTGGGTATCTCATTTGGCTGTTTAAATTGTTTATATGGAAGAATTGTTCATATTCATATTGTAGTTAAAATAGCCAAAATGTAGCAAAGACCCTTAGATCTACATTTCAGTCTCTATTCTGGTGAAGACTTAGCTCGAACGTGGAAACATTCAATAATTTATACAAATGCATCCATCTGTTCACTCGGTATAAAATAAATGTTCCAAAAACTAAACAAGTGCCAGGTATATTGTAACCTTTCTTATTTTAAAGGATTGGAAACTACTTTAAGCTTCTCAAAAAACTTGGTTTTTAAATGCGCAAAGTGTTAATCTTGCAATAATTACCGAACTTATTGCACAAATAATCTCACACACATCAACCCTTAAATTCTCTTCCATTCTTGGTGAGATATTTGCACATATTTGTATTATTAACCCCAGTGTTTCGCCTCAAGATTTCAAAACTTACAACAAGAGTTCAATGAACCGCTGAACAAATTATTTTCATACAGTCTGGCAATCGTATCACATATTCTCCAATTCCCTGAAGAATCTATAACTCCAGTGAAATACTAAATTCCTGTAGCAAATAATGTAAAATTACTATTTTATACAACTTGGGGCTATAACTTCTCCAACAAAACACATTGTAGGCTTGGCAACAAAGAAAACAAAATAAGTGTTAAAATTACAAATCGCAACACTGGAGTCAAAATTGCAATACAATACACAAAAACTAAACTTAAATGCATATACATTACCACTCCTGACATATCTTTTATTCTCATATATAAATGCGAATTTACAGCCAAATTATGCCCAGTTTACAAAACCAAGAAAAAAATTTTTGCAAATAAGCAATAAAGCCGCGGGACAATTTATTTCCTTGTATCCTGAATTACAAATAAAAAAAACGCTAAACAAAGACGACAGGCCTTCGCATAGCGCCGCCATACACCCATACACCCATGACGGTTGGCGGTGCTCACAAAATCTATTGCTGAAAAATATTTTAACACGACACCGAAATTAGAATAGATGTGCATTAGCGATATGCGAATTCGTTTAATACCGCGGAGCATGTTTTACAAAGTGTACACGTGACTTTAAGGCGCATAGGATTATTTTACAGATACTTGGATTTTGGGCATTGAAATTGCAGCAATACCAGACCAGACGCCTTAACACACAGACGTCCAGCCCTGCTTCCAACATAAACAACGCATTCTGCGCTATATGTATTGTACTATTGTAGTTATGTGTTGGCGGCAACAGCATCTGGTGGGGGTTGCAGCAAAAATCGTATGCCGCGCTGTATGACATTTGCGGGCCTTCATATATATTCGCATTTTCAAAATTTTTACCCTTACAACTGAAACAGAATAAAGAAATGCTTTTTTATGACTACCCCTTGCCCATCGGTTAAATGGCATTTGTGTGGTAGTGTGAGTGTGTACCACCCTCGAAGTGGCATTGTGGCCAAAATAATTTGTTCAAAATTACAATTCGCATTAGTAGAGCATTTAGCAAAATATTTAAACAAATTTCATTGCAATTCATTGAGAGCAGTCAAATTTGTTAAAATTCGAATTCGTTTCATAATTAATAGTAGTCGCCTTTGCTTTAATTCATTTTCATTTGGCGTATAATTCCTTAGAAACTCACAGCAGGAAAGCCCGAAATTCTTTCAAAAAGTATTCAAGTTTAATTTAGTCGAATTTGCTACGCAGATTTTTATCCTTACACCATACGCAGGACACTTTTACGCTTCATGTTATTTTGTCACTTTACGCGTCTTTTTGAAACACAAAGTTTGCCTTCAATTTTAAACTTTTTGTTTTTTTTGTGCTATGTTTATAGCTTTGCTTTACCCCTTTTTATATGTCGTCCCCAAAAAAGGACTTTTAAAAGGGTCAATTTATTTCTTGGACCCAAAACTTTGTTTACTTATGTCTTAAGTAAATTATGGTTTCTATACACAAATTCTTTTATAATTATTTATTTTTATATTATTTTATTTCTATCCTTAATATTATTTTTTTCCTTATTTTTTAATTTTAAATTAAGTCTAAAACAATAAATTTGTTTAACTTTTATTAGATTTATATGAAAACAAAAAGTTAAATTCTTAAATTCTTAATTATAATAATTAAGTTTAATTATTTTTTTATACTAGTTGACGTGAAAATAAAAAAAATAATAATAATTAAAACAACAACAATACAAAACTACTACAAAACTAAAATAGTAATAATAAAATACTACAAAACTACAACTACAAACTAACCACAAAGCTCCAAAAAAAACTACACAAACCACAACAACAACAACAATAATACAAAACTACTACAAAACTAAAATAGTAATAATAAAATACTACAAAACTACAACCACAAAAAAAAACTACACAAAAGAGTAAAAGTGCTCAATAGCACTAACTCAAACCACAACTACAACAACAATAACACAAAACTACTACTAAACTAAAATACCAATAATAAAATACTACAAAACTACAACTACATGCTAACTACAACCACAAAGCTACAAAAAAAAAACTACACAAACTACAACAACAACAACACAACAACAATAATACAAAACTACTACAACGCTAAAACAATAATAATAAAATACTACAAAACTACAACTACAAGCTAAATACAACCACAACGCTACAAAAAAAAATTACACATATAAACAACTATTTATATATCTTGTATTATATTCTTAAAAATAATAACCACACTTACATATATAGTATATCTATTTGGTATCGACTGTAGAATAGATATACTACTGTATTGAGTAGAATTTGATATCTACTATATAAGGGAACGAAGACATTATAAAGTTTGTCAAGAGCCCTAATTTTTCCAATTCAAATTAGTAGACTTTCTCTTGGTATAATACATAAGATTTAATGAAATGTATGTCAACCCGTTTGTCACAGAGCATAACACACTTAAAGGCCATGCACCAACACAGTTTAGGAATAATTGTAACCATTGCAAAGAGAGAAACCACTTTTATAGACTTGACAGCCACTGTCATTTTAATAAAATAGAGAACGTCTTTATTGTTTGTATATCTAATGTTGAACAGAGACATACTAGAACGGTTCTAAGGTGTATATATGCGTTCCAACATTTGCCTGGCGGTGAAAGAGTACAACTACATTTTCTTCTTTTTCCTCTGATTCACTACATCACTAGACATCGTTTATAAGTCAATATGCTGCTTGAGCCGTGATTGTATAAGACCGGACAAGATAAATTGGATGCTTTATTATTTTGTGATTGTATGCAGGCCAAAACAAAATTGAAGCTTGGTCTATGGGCTGTTGCTCCTACTTATGAATAACATTTTAAAATATAATATTTTTATAACCGCCCTAATAATCCTCAAGTCCACTTCTGGATTCTTAGAAAGATATGCTGATTTAAGTTCCGTTATCAACTAAAAGACAAATAAATGATATGATTTCTTAGCCTAGTTAAAGCCAAGTGTGGGGTAGTGATAAGCCCCCCAGCCATTATAGAGTAACAGTGTGTAATAGCACTAACTCAAGAACAAAAAGAAGATAAAGATATAACCAAAATAATTCATGCTAGAGTTAGCTTCATTATAGGATATTGATACTAACAAAAGTTGTGTGCAACTTCTAGTCAGTTTGTTGATCAAATATAATTGCTTAGATTCTCACTTTCAACCAATACTCATATTCAGTTAAGATATATAATTCATTACTTTATTGTTTTGACAAAGTTCACATAAACCTTTTGATCTCATTTAAGTTCAACATTAAATATTGTCAAGCGAGAACCGTCAGGTCCACTTGCTTGTTACTAAGAATATGAACATTACTACTAATAATTTCGTTTTGCCAGAGTCATTAAATTATGAAATAGATGCCTCTAAGCTCTACGTTGAAAATACTACAATAATTCGTTGGTTGGAAAGTTGGTTTTAGGTTGAAGTATTTAAAGAAAAGACTGCAACTTACTTTATTACTAAGTTTAAGCTCCACTGTGTTTATTTTGAATAACTTATTTGAAATCACAGTCTCATTACTCCAGTTTTTCCTTATAGAAAAACAAATAGAGAAATTACGCGGAGGGGTCATATCGTAATCTATATGGAAAAACTTATTTAATATTTTGGTGCGTCTTATGTCCTCTCCAGAACATTTGCAAACTCGAATATGTAATTTACTCCGATTTAGGTAAACTTGTATTGAATTCTTCGAGATTGTGAAGATATGGATAAATCTATATATTCAAACGTGAAATATTGTCAGTGAATGCAAGTACTAAGTTATTTAAGATAGTGAAAAGATGTCTATATATCAATAGTCCAGGCTTATCAATAGTCTGGTTTAGATGAACCTAGTTCACTAGGTATTAAGTCTACCTACTCTTATCTCTCTCCCCTGATAACTGAAATGAAGTTTCTTCAATGCTGTGGAAATCTTTTTAATTCATTCCTAAGAGGTGGTTTTAATGGGTTTAAATCTCACACTATTTTATTATAAACGTTTGTGGAAATACGACTATGTATTTGAATCTACAAAAGTATAAAAAACTCTTAAAATTAATTTTAAATAACAGCATAATTAAATACTTTGTCTGTCTTAAAAAAAAACTACCAAACAATGTGAAATACTTTTAAGATACAAACCTAATTTTTTTTTTAATAATTTTAAAAATTTCCCAAGTAATGCGAAACACACTTCAGCTAATATTAACACACTTGCCTTTAGGTTATAAGCTGCCAAACCAAAAAAAATCGAAATTATTGTAATAAAAATTATACCAACCCCTACCCATCAGTAAAATGATAGCTTAAAAAGATTTCCACTTCACGCCTTTAAATTTAAATTTAAATATGCTCGACTCAATAAAGCCGCAAATCGAAAAGAAACAAAAAAAAAGTATATATATTGGAACATCCCATTAAGACAAATGTCATTCATATTAAACCAGGACGCACGAGTATGAAAAATCACAGAACTTACGCCGCGATTCGTTCCACAGCAAATAATAATTCCAACTACTGCCACGTATAAATGGCATTTTGCGTTGCATATTTCATCCAACAAACGCAAGGAATTCAACAATATTCCCATACCGAAGAGCACAATATTGTCACGTTGCAATCTTAGCTTTTAATCTATGGTTCAATACCAACCCAATAGCACCACACAAAATAAAAATTAAAATCAAGATAATTCAGCAAATACCAGAGCAACCCACTAACGGAGGGTGACTGACGCACGGACGTCCGGTTGTGGCGTATAAAATATTTTAATAGACTGTAAGCAGGATTGTTAAGAACTATTTTCGATTTCTTTTTTTTTTTTACTCACAATTTTATTCTAATCTGATTTTAGAGAAGACAATAAATTGTAAATAAATGGGATTTAAATGCGACGAGAGAGATAGTGCATTTCATAAACAACAACACTATGGGCAGTACCAGAATTTATGTGTGCAGATAGGCGTTAGAGATACGGTGATCGGTCTCCGTGATTGTAGTTAGTTGCAAATTGGTTACTTCATAAATGTTTGTGGAAGAAGTTGTAGAAATAAATATCAAATTTAATAAAATGTTCTATTGAATGTCTCAACTGCTACAACAATAATATCAGTGTCGATCTCATAAAGTAGCTCCCACTGAGCTATAATCATATCTAATCTATTTGAGGTGCTAATGAATTTTCCACTTAAAATTTTCAGGAGACTTTGCTTTCTGTCCAAATTGTAAAATATAAAATATGTAACTCGTCTTCTAATATTCTTGGCGTCATTTTAAATATAACACGAAATGTGATACTACAACCTATGAATAATAATTCATAAGCACTTTCTTCCTTTTTGTCTCTTAAAACAAAACGCAGATGTCATTGAATATTGTTTCAAAAAAATTAAGTGTTTTGGAAAATAGTGCATAAAATCGCTTAAGACTACACACTTCGCAGTCAAACATTTCACAATAATTCCTTGTTATCTACACTACTCCACACTTTTAGTAATAACTAAGGACCTACTTGTATCCTAAAAAAAGACATGTCAAAGTAAACTGCAGTCCATCATTTTTTATAAGGTATCAGTTTCAGAAAGCAATGCTATGGTTCACTATTTCGTCGTTCCCAGTAAAAATACTTCAAAAAGGCGTTTACTCATACAACTAATTTTTCATGCAAACATAAATCTTAACTCTTGTCACTCAAAAGGTCCTTAAAACTCAATACATTTATTTTCGATTTCGTTTGATTTGTAGGCAGGTACTTTTTTCATGTTTCCTATAAGAATTGCTTATTTATGGAGTTCATATGTAGTGCAGGATGTGTAAGGAAATACTTTAGGACTATTTCAATCTTTTTTAACTAAGCATGAATTCTAGTCTCATTTAAAAGGCCTGGCCACATATGGATTTTATTGTTGAACATGTTTTATAATGTAAAATAATTAGTCTGAGAAAATAGTATCCCTAATTTCTGCTGCATAAAACGATTAATTTTTTTGGTTGACATTGTAAATTACTTTATTTTATTTTTTAAATAAGAAAGAATTTAACAGAAAATTTATGTAAATTTTAAAATTATGTTGGGGTTCACATTTCATAAAAATGGAAGAAAAAAATTCAATTTTGTAATAAAAAATAAACATATTTTTATAATTAAAAACTCCTTTGGTCTAAAACCAAGTATTAGATTTCAAGTCATTTAAAATTTTATTTATTGTAACTCAGTTAATAATCAATGTTTTAAATAAAAAATCAAAAAATCTCTTTTATCGCAGATCAGGACTGATGGTGTAATACTTCTATCATCACTGATTTTTTTTTTTTGTTTTTGCAGTAGGTGGAAATCACTGAAAGTCCACTAAAATCACCTTTTAGGATTTAATGGAAAAGATTTTCACAGCATTGAGGAAACTTCATTCCAGGAATCAGAGGAGAGAGATGTGAACAGTAGGCTTAATACCTAGCGAGCTAGATTCATTTAACCCAGATTAAATTAAGGAAATAGAGTGATGGTGAACGGGGTCATCACTAATCGTTAAGAAGTTTTCATATAATAATATGCATATATTAGACTGTAAGTTCCGAGCTTAGAATATTGTCTGTACTATTATTTGACTAATGCAGCTTTCCGTTGGTAAATCTGGGGCCCCTTTTTCAATAGATCTTAACATATATAGAATCTATAGATCTTAACATATAGTAATCTTTATGAAACAAAGATCTCAAATGATTGGATTATGTATATCACAACTGCCAGCGTTTAGTCAATAGCGTTTTCTATTGGTTAATCTGGGGAAATTCTTTAATTGATTGGTAAATCTCCAACAAAATATATAACACTTAAAATTAGTTTATAAAATATATAAAATTCCCAAATATCGCTTTTTGATAAACTATATAAAAGATGAATTTTTAATTTTTTGTATATACTGTGGCAACGCTAAATTAAAAGTGACAGATAGTTTTTGACATACAGTATGAAACGAGTTAGTTATAGTTAAGCATTGTACGAGAAGAGTAAGAAATTGAAACGTGTTAAAAATAAAGGAAAAACTATTGCTTAAAATATCAGAAGTGGGATTACTCAACATTAATAAAATGTCTGACATCAAAAAACTTCAGCTTTATACTTTAGTTGAATTAAAAGCTTGGTTGGAGGAGCTTGGATGTAAAACAAGTGGTAATAAAAACGAATTAATTCGCCGATTAATTCAAATACCTGAGGAACGCCGTGGTGTTTTTCTAGGAAAAACGACAAAAATATTAAATGATGTGACGCTTACGGAACATGTTGGCGCCGACGCCGATGCATGCGCAAGCAACAACAATAGTAACTCTGAAGAAGATGACAATCATATTCTTGAGGAACAACAAATTATACAAACACATAAAAAGAAGAATCAAATGAGTGAAATTGTAAGTCAGAAACAAATGATAACAGAACAAATGACAGCGAATATGAGTCGAATGAGTGTTATGAACACAAATATTGAGCGAGAAGAAAATAATAACAGTTAACAGTTAATTCGTTAAAGGAGAACGAAAATGAACTCTTGAAATGGGAGCTCAAACTGTTAAAACGAGAGCTAAACATAGAAAGACGAGAAAAAGAAATTTTAATGAGAGAAAATAAAACATTAAAAAAAGAAAGCCAACAGAATGAAAAAAAAGATTATGCGTTAAATAATAAAGTTAATTTTTCAACTATAAAAGAATTGCTGTCCGAATTTTCTGGAACTGGTGATAATTTTCAGCTTTGGGAAGCACAATTACAAAGTATCCGAACGGCTTATAATCTGGATGATAATAATACTAGAGCACTGATTTCTAACAAACTCAATGGAAAGGCGTTAAAGTGGCTACATACAAGAAACGATTTAATGACTGTACCAATTGAAACCCTAATAAACGATATGGGGAAACTGTTTGAAGACCGCTCAACTAAACTGCAGCTGAAACGTACATTTGAAGCCAGAAGGTGGCAAACAAATGAGACTTTTGAAGAATATTTTTACGATAAGACCATTCTCGCGGGTAAGTTGTGTATTGAAGAAACTGAGCTGCTGGAGTACATTGTGGAGGGAATTCCAGACTATGGTTTATGTTCACAAGCTAAATTACAATGTTTCCGTGACAAGTACCAACTGTTGGAAGCGTTCCACACAATAAGTCTTCCAAAACCAGCAACACCAAAACAATCATTGACTGTTCACCAGAACACTTCGAATGAAAAATCAACATCAGCCGATTTTGTGGTTTCTGCATCGACTCGTTGCTATAATTGCAACTCTCTTGGGCATGTTGCAGCTGAATGCCGCAAACCAAAGCGGGAGCCGAGGGCGTGTTACGTTTGTGCGCAAATGGGACATCGAGCAGCTGACTGCTCAATGAGGAAAACGCAAGTTCATTATGAAGACGCTGTTGAGGGTGATAACGAATACGTAAGAAATATAAAATTTAGTTTTAATTATTCAAATATTGATCAGTCACTGTATTTAGAATCATTAATTGACACTGGTAGTCCAATCAGTTTTATACGCCAACAGTTCGTGCCACTTGTTAAGTTAATAAATCAAGAAAAATGTAAAATTTTAAATTTTTGTGGTATAAACAAAAGTCATTTACAAATACTTGGACAAATAGTATGCACAGTTTTATATGATAATAAAAAAATAAATCTTAAATTATTCATAGTAGCTAATGAAACTATGAGTTACCCAGTTCTATTAGGAAGAGATTTTTTAAAGAAAGCTAAATTAAAATTAGTAATACAACATGATCCAACTGAACAGTTAATTAATTTTAATCAAAAGAATAAAGATTGTGATGAAAATACTATTAACGATTTAATGAATATTGAATACTATGAACCAATTCATGAGATTAGTGTTAATAATAGTGATGTTGACTACAATACTAGAAAGAAATTTAATATGTTGTATGAAGATTATGTAAACCGCAAACGTCCAGATGAACCTGAGGTAAAGTGCGAAATGAAATTAATTTTAAATGATGATAAACCCTTCCAATACCATCCACGTAGGCTATCATATCACGAAAAGCAACAAGTAGAGTCAATTATTGACGAGTTAATGAGAAAAAAAGTTGTGAGGCCTAGTAATTCAGAGTATGCATCTCCTATTGTTCTGATTAAAAAGAAAACAGGTGATACCCGATTATGCGTAGATTTCAGAACTTTGAACAAAGTCACATTGAAAGATAACTATCCACTACCATTAATCGACGATTTACTTGATCGACTGGCGGGTAAAACTTTATTTTCATTGTTAGATTTAAAGAGTGCTTTTTATCACGTGCACATGAGTGAGGATTCTATTAAATATACTGCTTTCGTAACTCCATTAGGACAGTTTGAATTTTTAAAAATGCCTTTCGGGTTAAGAAATGCACCTTCGGTTTTCCAACGTTTTGTGAACCAAGTTTTTGACGATTTGATCAGATCAGGAAAAATAGCGATATATTTAGATGATATAATGATCGCCACGAAATCTGCTGACGAACATTTACAAATTTTGACAGAAGTGTTCGACAGACTAGTAAATAATAAATTAGAGCTGCGTTTAGATAAGTGTAGATTCATGGAATCAAAAATAAACTATCTAGGCTATATAATTTCTAAAGAAGGAATACAACCTGACGGGAAGAATATAGAATCAGTTGTTAATTTTCCAGTGCCGCATAACGCTAAAACAGTTCATAGTTTTCTTGGATTGTGTTCATATTTTAGAAGATTTATTCAACAGTTTTCATTATTGGCACAACCATTATATGATTTAGTTCGCAAGAACTCAGTTTTTCAGTTTGGACTAAAAGAAGTAGAATGTTTTGAAACTCTTAAACAAAAATTAATTGATGCTCCTATTCTTGCGATATACGACCCAAGAGACCAAACAGAACTACACTGTGATGCTAGTTCACATGGTTTCGGGGCTATAATGTTACAAAAAAAGGGGGATGGTAAGCTTCACCCAATTTTCTATTTTTCAAAAAGAACAACTGAACATGAGTCAAAATATCACAGTTTCGAGTTAGAAACATTAGCTATTATTTATGCTCTACGCAGATTCAGGATATATTTACATGGAATAAAATTTAAAATTGTAACCGATTGTCATTCATTAGCGTTAACCTTAAACAAAAAAGAAATAAATCCCAGGATAGCCAGATGGGCCCTGGAGTTAGAAAATTTTGATTACTCTTTAGAGCACCGTAAAGGAGAAAAGATGCAGCACGTAGATGCACTTAGTAGAAACACGAATATACTAGTGTTAGAAGAAAATACTTTTGAACAAAATCTATCCATATGTCAGTACCAAGATGCGGTAATTAATGAGATAAGGAAGAAATTAGAAAAAGAAGAGAGTAGTTACTTTGAAATGAGAAATGGGTTGGTCTATAAAAAGAAAGGAAACACCATACTGTTTTATGTGCCAAACAATATGGAGAGGAATATACTACAGCTTTATCATGATGATATGGGACATTTCGGATGCGATAAAGTTGCTGATTCTATGTATACTTAAATCTTATTGGTTTCCGAAACTCAGAACAAAAATAAAAGATCATATCGCCAATTGTCTAAAGTGTATAACTTTTTCAGCAAAGTGCGGAAAGCACGAGGGGTATTTACACAATATTCCAAAGGGCTTAGTCCCTTTTGAAACTGTCCACATTGATCATTTTGGTCCAGTTAAAATTAAAAATTCTAAAAAGAAGTATGTATTCTTGATAGTAGACGCCTTTTCTAAGTTTGTTAAATTGTATGCTACGCGAACAACTAGCACAAGAGAAGTTTTAGGGTGTTTAAAATCATATTTTAATTCGTTCAGTAGACCAAATATTATTATTTCCGATCGAGGGAGTGCATTTACATCAAAAGACTTTGAAGATTTTCTTAGTTGCTGTAATATTCGACATATAAAAATCGCCACAGGTTCGCCACAAGCGAATGGTCAAGTAGAGAGAATAAATCGGAGTTTAGCACCAATGATTGCTAAAATGACTAACGCAGGGTATACAGCTTCGTTAGATAAAATTATGCCTGATATAGAGTTCGCTTTTAATAACACGATTCATAGAAGTACTGGAGTAACACCGAGTGAACTATTATTTGGAATTAGACAAAAGGGAATGGTTGTGGACTATTTGAAAGAAAATTTAGACGAGTTAAGGTCTGATGACGTTCTGAGAGATCTTAGGCAAGTAAGAAAAGAGGCTTCAGATCAAATTGTAAAAAATCAAAACTATAATAAATCGCTTAAAGACCGTCATAGAATTCAGAAAACATACAAGGAAGGAGAATATGTAGTTGTAAAAAATTTTGTTAGTGAGGCAGGCGCCAGTAAAAAGATTTTGCCAAAATATAAAGGACCCTATAGGATTACTAAAGTTCTACCTAATGACCGATATCTAGTAAAGGATGTAGAGGGATTCCAAGTTAGTCAGATACCTTATGAGGGGGTATGGGAAGCGGCAAATATTAAGCCATGGATTGGCAATTCATATCGAAAAGGTTCAATCGGGACGATTGCGGGTCAGGATGGCCGAACTGTGGCAACGCTAAATTAAAAGTGACA
>NC_051847.1:39181683-39190202 GCF_002237135.1 Teleopsis dalmanni
ATATACTCGATATTAATATATCAATGAATATGATGAAGAATAAAATGGTCGATAATATGAAGAAGAAAGACTACATCGGCTCATAGAAACATTTAGTTTTTACAATTCTTTAAAAATATCAGTCTCTTTGCAATTACTTGTCGTTCATTACTCTAATCTAAGAGAGATTAGTGGTTATTATGTACTTGAAGATAATAGATGCCAAAACAGTCGATAGTATGTAAAAGAAAGAAAACATTGATATATAAAAACATTCCTGTTTTTTAATTCTATAAGATGATCAGTGTCTTCGTAATTACTTATAATCGAGGTTAATATGTCAATAAAGCTGATGGATGGGAAAATAGTCGATTGTATGAAAAAAGAAAGAGAGCATCGGCTTATAGAAACATTTCTGATTTCTAATTCTATAACTGATTATAATAATTTTATAATTTCAATCGCTTTTAAAATAAGTGTCTTTGTTCTCCTACTTTGGTTCTAAATACCTACTATTATTCATGGGTCTCTAGTACTGAGAACTATTTATGTTTAAGTTACTGAGCAGAAAGATGTGAAACAAAATCTCTTACTTATAAATGCACTTCTAAAATGCATTGCTTTTCTTGCTAAAGTGCTTTTTTGCAGCGCTTTCTCGGTATATGTGGACCGCTTAAAATGCGTGTTTTAGTTGCCAAAAATACAAAGTAATCCTTTCGAGTTATGCATGAACCGCTTTAAATGCACTTAAAATTAGAGATTTTGGTCTACATACCCTAGGCTTATAGCGCTAATATAAAACCATTTAATGCGCTGCGAGCATAACGAGACCGAAGTGCTTACTTTCAAGGACATGGCAATATAAAAAGGTGCGCTTTCTCCGGGGAGCGTGATGAACATTACTGTTTCTTCCGAGCGCATTAAAAGCGCTATTAAAGTGCAACTGTAGTTATGGAATAAAGTTCACAAAGGGAAGATCATTCTTTTTGTGTATTTAAGATGAAACAATAAAATCTATTTTATTTTTTGTATTGTTTAATGTTGCGTCTACCATGAAAGAAGTGCTAATTCCGTTGCTGACAGTCGACATCATCACAACAATGTTGCAAGTTGTGTTCCTAGTGGCTCGTGTGTAAATTGTCGATGCTTACTGATGTACTTCCGGCTGTTGCCACCGCTGCACGCGTACAACTTTTCACTTTAAATGCGCAATTTTTTTTATTTATGAATAAAACTTCATTTCGCAAATAAAAGCAATCATAGAAATATTTTATTAAAAATGAAGTTACACTTGAGTGCATTTGCAACTGTCAATTGCAAGTAATTGACAGACGAAGGCAAAGCGGCATATTTTTTTCCGTATCTCCTTATACAATGCAAAATATTATTTTTTTTTCACAATATAACTTCAAACCAGCCTAAATGTGTCGAAGCCATTAAGGATATTGCGTGAAATTGCGTTGAAACAATTTGTATAGGACGGCCGATATGCATCAAGTTCTTTGTCAATATTTCTTGATGCGCTGTGTGCTGTGCCAACACCAACTTCTGCGTCATAAGTCATTTGATGGCTATTAAACAAAATTGTTTATGTGCTTCCAAAAAAAAAAATGCAAAGTGCATTTAATTTCCTTTGAAAAATTTTTGTACCAATAAAAAGGCAAGCATCACACAAAAAACGCAATGGCATCTCCACTAAAAGCCAATGCTACTGCTATTGTCAAATTTGACAATCGCCCGTGCCACTGTGGTAGTCAACACATGGCGGTACGATGTCAAAATTGCTGCCATTTAATACCAATTCAACAAAAATTACATATAAAAGGTTCTGTGTTTTTTTCTTCATTTTTATTTGGCATCAGAACGCCACCACTTTTCACATAATTTAGTCATTTCAACAAAGTCTATTGCGGCCAATTCGCTTTGCGATCTGTCAATGTCAAATGCACATCAAAAAACGCAACCATTTTGTTTGATCCTTGCTGTAGTTTTTTAGTTGGTAGTCCTGTGCGCTTTGGCTACGATTCTCTAGCTGGAGGAGGACAGCGCATCAGTGATAGTGTCACTTGCATGCGTGCCGGCTTCCGAGCTGATGTACACATAAGCGCTTGTCAATCGTTCACTTTGTGGGTGTTGCTCAGTGAAGCATTTTTGTTTTCAGACCCAAAGAGCTGAGTTACAAATCCATGCAATATTCGAAAAATGTTCTTTTGTCTGTGGCAGTGCTGCGGGCCGTCGCTGGGGAATTACGCTTGATTTGTAAATGCTTTTCAAATAATGAAAGGATATTGATATGATTGCTTTGCTATAAATTGGATATGTATTTGACTATGAAATATTATTACTTCATTCGGAATTAATGTAATTAAATTTAAATATTGATACGTGTTAAAAGTTGTACTTAAAATTAAGTTTTTTTCCTAGACTTGATATATTATGGTTATAGATTATCATTTGTTGTTTGTTAAAATTCATTAAAGTTTTAATATAAATGGCTTTAACTTTACCAGCTTTAAGTTGAAATAATATTTTGTCTAACTAAAATAATGGTCCGTCATTTCTATATGGATGTGTAGCGTTTAGCAAAGCATCAAACACTGCTATTCGCCAGCTAGAAATTGCACAAAGCCAGACACTGAGAAGTATCATGGTACATTAGGACGAAAGACATTCTCACGGACCTCAAGATTGATCCCATCAAAAAATACATAAAGTATAGAGCCCTGAAATTATTCACGAAAACTGACAAACTTGCCAACACCGCAAGTTATTGCTTAGTCTGTTGAAGTAATAAACAATAATCCAGTCAAGGCGTAAAGAGGGGTTTTGAAAATACTTCGAGTTAAGAAAGAGTAAAAGTGCTCAAGTGCTCTGGCTCAAATAGCTTCAACATAATAATGTAAGATTGTATTTGGTGTAGATATGCATTGCAAACTGAATTGATAATAAACGTAATCGTTATAATACAACTTCAACCCGTTATCAATCCAAATAGAACTTTAAGTCATAGTGTGTGATTTGGAAATTATCTTTTCAATGTGAAGATTACAATAATAAAATTTTATTAATTTTTTTATTAATTAATTGAATTTTTGACTGACCACACAGATGTTTCGAGTATTACACTCGATGGGTAGTTGCTGTCATCAGTGATCTTGGAATAATTCCTTTAATAATTTGTAAAAAATTTTTTAAGACTACAAGCCCATGCGTTGAATTCGTGCCCCGTCAAATTTAAAGCTCAGAGTCAGTGTTCGTTAGCCAATTAACTTAAAGTCGTATTTGGCAGGTACATTTTATGTTTGAAATAGACCTGATCATTTTGTTAGAGAAGCTTTTAACTCATGTCGTAAAGAAGATATGAAAATCAACATATTGTATTATTGAACCAACATGATGCGTCAAGGAAGAATATTTTGTCCTAAGATTTAGTTAAAATCTGGTTAAATCAAGCAAATTATTTTCTGAGCGTATGTTCTGACTTGAGTTTTAGTTAATTCATTTGCTATAGAATAATTGAATTAATTAATTAAATTTGCATTTTTAATTTTTACATTTTAATACTATTCTTAATAATAATAATCTAGTCTTTCTTTTTCAAGAGGAGCTAAAATGCTTTGTGGAAACTGTGTGGTAAATACCAACGCTGTCATGTAATTTAATATATACTATTTAGATCTATAACTTCATTATCCACCTCAACCCTTAATCAGTAAAGTTTTCAAATAAAATATCTTAATTACCTCCTACAGATGAATATACTGCAAAACATTTTCATAATCATATCAGATACTTGAATGACATTAATACTTTAAATATTTACCCTTTAAGCCTTGAAATATTTGCATATAATTTTCCTACATCTACGCATATGAAAGTAGTTTGATTGTAATGGCGGCAATTTGATTGACGTGTCGCCATCAGCCACATCATCATAATCTTTCTAGTCATCATAGTCGTCACCGTCACCGTCATCGTCAACATCATTAACAATAATATCAACAAGAGCTACCCTTTTATGAAAAGATTTTCTGCTTAAATCATTAATATTTGTGCTTATTACAATCAATGGAGAAGCCCGAGCAAACAAAGACGTAGTCCCTAAGATGATTTAAAAAGAAAGAAGCAAAGTAATCACCCCGTTTTGAATTTCTTCACAAAATATTTTAACTAAATTTTTTTTTCCCTTATAACTGGAATACTTTTATATTTCTATATTCTGCAGAGTACAACAGTTTTGGGCATGTGGACTCAATTCATTAATTTGAAATATTTTTTAGATCGATCATGACGCACCCCTTTCGGGGTGCTTTAAGACAGCACTCACTGCTACGCTATAGTTATTAGTGGAGAGTGCGTTTTACAATGAATTGTACCCATGACTGTTCTTAGTCACTGGAAAAAAGGGTTGCAGCTTATGACTGGCTTTTGTTATAGTTACGATGCGACAAACGCACTTGCTCGGTGTGGCATTGTGAGCTGCTGGCTTGGCCCACACCGTATGCAATTCGAGCGCTTTTCAAACGCACTTGTTCAAACAGAAATACGAGTACAGGACTCCAATTCAAATAAAATTGTAATTTGAAGTCAATGCTCAGGCATAATGAGCGCAGCCAGCTAAATACTATGCAAACCCTTTTATGTTTCTGACTGCAGTAAATGCATGAGTATGGCATACGTACATTCGAGGAATCACGAGTGTTCGCCAGATGAAGTAGTGGGTTGGTTGTATTTTCTGGAAGTGCGTTGCTTCAGGTTGCACTTGTACTTAAATATTCTTAATTTTTCTCTTTTACACTCTGTTTTATTTCTTCACACAGCAGGATGCCACATATACGCATTAGTATAAGTATGTTTGCGTCAGCTGTTTCCTCCTGTAGTGCCCATGTGCACTTATGATACAGTTTGGATGTACTTCGATGGTGTGGGGCCAACGCTTTGTGAAATATATTTGGAGTTTTTATTATTGTTCATTCATAAAGAGATTTGCACTAAACGAAATACCCACAATGCAGGCAGCGTCTTTCATAATTTTGCATGTGGCAGTAAATCCTTTTTCATTTCTTGTCGATTAATTGTTCGTGCTAATGGTACTGGTGTTATTCTGCGTGATTTCAGTGTACATGAAGTCAGTGGTGGTGTAATCGCTAGTGAAAGGAAAGAGAATATTTACTATTTTCAGGGTGGAAATCCGCTTGTGTGGGTATTTGCATTGGTATTGTTTAGCTATGCCCTTCCAACTTTTGAGATTTAGTTTATAGTTTTCTTTGTATCAAATTTTTAATACAATTGCAGTAAGTCAACATTTCAGGATTTCCTTTCTTTGTTTGAATCGCATTTATTTTATTGAGTTTTAATGGTGAACAATGTGTAAGTAGGTAGTTAAAGGAAGTTGAAGCTACAGCATTTCTACTAAAATCATAATAAACCAATACTATTAAATGTTACTATAATGTTTAGGGGAGCTTTTTTTTAGATTCCTTGGAAATTATATATCATATTGACACATGATATATTTATTATATATGATATATTGACTAGAAATATATATATTGACTAGAAACAAGTTGTTTTAAGGTTTTCAGTGCAGTACAATTTACATCTAGGACAGTTTTTAACATCTCTGAATAACATATCGACGTAGTATAACGTTTCCCGACTCTAGGTACCCGGTTATAGGAATATTTTTAGTAACTTCATGTTAGACGAGCTTGCCAGATGGGATAGTTCAGGTAATCATGCTGAACATCTAAAAGATATGAGTATACCGTTGGCATCACGCAAACGCCTGTTGAATTCTATTTGTATTGAGTAATTTTATACTGGATAAGAAGACTTAACGATATATAGGCAACTGTATATAGATATATATAATATATGTGTAATATATATGTAATATAATATATATAATTTACGATTTATTTCAAATCCCACATATGTTTAAGTTTAGAAAAATACTAGTTTTTTTTTTGTTTTTTATTAATAAGAATTAACAAATAAAAGTTAAATGAACCATTTATATTTATACTTTAAAAATACAACATTTGAACGTCATTGTATGTACTTCGCCATAATCAAGATAGAAGCACAATAGTTCATACTTCATTCTTTTTTACTCTTTGGGTCAGCAGATTTGTAGGAACAACTAGCATAGAAAAAAGAACTCAAAAAAAAATAATGGCTAAATAGCAATCTGTGTTCAAAATTAATGTAGTAAGGCCAGCCCAGTTGTTGGAAATCCATTGATCGATGAGTAGAGCCCTTAATGGAATATATGAAAGCTTACTTCAAGTATAATGTGATTTATTTATATTTGTACATTTACTTACTTTGCAATTAACTTGACCGACTACTTAATTCAAAAATGCGGAATACATTATTATTGCAGTAACACTGCAGATTTGGACAACATAAATTATATTCATAACTGTCCAATCCAAAAATATATAGCAATAGCTCACTGGAAGAAACAATACTGCAACAAAAATTATAATGATTAACATTATTTTTCGAAGGGAAAGCATTTTGTTTTAAAAAGTTGATAATTAAAAAAGTATTATATATAATTTTATTTCTTAGAACTTTTCATGTAAATATTATTATTTGGTAATGTGTTTCGAAGTTTTTTCAATAGTTTGACTTTTAATTTTTAAATTAAAAACTATTTAATAATAAAGACCATGCTTGCTAATAGATCCCAAACCTTGAACAAAGTAGAGAAAGATGATACTCATCAAAAAGCAAAGTCGTTTGGTGAACTACGTCCAATAGTATGGTATTTTAAGCAATAGTTTTTCCTTTATTTTTAACACGTTTCAATTTCTTACTCTTCTCGTACAATGCTTAACTATAACTAACTCGTTTCATACTGTATGTCAAAAACTATCTGTCACTTTTAATTTAGCGTTGCCACAGTTCGGCCATCCTGACCCGCAATCGTCCCGATTGAACCTTTTCGATATGAATTGCCAATCCATGGCTTAATATTTGCCGCTTCCCATACCCCCTCATAAGGTATCTGACTAACTTGGAATCCCTCTACATCCTTTACTAGATATCGGTCATTAGGTAGAACTTTAGTAATCCTATAGGGTCCTTTATATTTTGGCAAAATCTTTTTACTGGCGCCTGCCTCACTAACAAAATTTTTCACAACTACATATTCTCCTTCTTTGTATGTTTTCTGAATTCTATGACGGTCTTTAAGCGATTTATTATAGTTTTGATTTTTTACAATTTGATCTGAAGCCTCTTGTCTTACTTGCCTAAGATCTCTCAGAACGTCATCAGACCTTAACTCGTCTAAATTTTCTTTCAAATAGTCCACAACCATTCCCTTTTGTCTAATTCCAAATAATAGTTCACTCGGTGTTATTCCAGTACTTCTATGAATCGTGTTATTAAAAGCGAACTCTATATCAGGCATAATTTTATCTAACGAAGCTGTATACCCTGCGTTAGTCATTTTAGCAATCATTGGTGCTAAACTCCGATTTATTCTCTCTACTTGACCATTCGCTTGTGGCGAACCTGTGGCGATTTTTATATGTCGAATATTACAGCAACTAAGAAAATCTTCAAAGTCTTTTGATGTAAATGCACTCCCTCGATCGGAAATAATAATATTTGGTCTACTATACGAATTAAAATATGATTTTAAACACCCTAAAACTTCTCTTGTGCTAGTTGTTCGCGTAGCATACAATTTAACAAACTTAGAAAAAGCGTCTACTATCAAGAATACATACTTCTTTTTAGAATTTTTAATTTTAACTGGACCAAAATGATCAATGTGGACAGTTTCAAAAGGGACTAAGCCCTTTGGAATATTGTGTAAATACCCCTCGTGCTTTCCGCACTTTGCTGAAAAAGATATACACTTTAGACAATTGGCGATATGATCTTTTATTTTTGTTCTGAGTTTCGGAAACCAATAAGATTTAAGTATAGAATCAGCAACTTTATCGCATCCGAAATGTCCCATATCATCATGATAAAGCTGTAGTATATTCCTCTCCATATTGTTTGGCACATAAAACAGTATGGTGTTTCCTTTCTTTTTATAGACCAACCCATTTCTCATTTCAAAGTAACTACTCTCTTCTTTTTCTAATTTCTTCCTTATCTCATTAATTACCTCATCTTGGTACTGACATATGGATAGATTTTGTTCAAAAGTATTTTCTTCTAACACTAGTATATTCGTGTTTCTACTAAGTGCATCTACGTGCTGCATCTTTTCTCCTTTACGGTGCTCTAAAGAGTAATCAAAATTTTCTAACTCCAGGGCCCATCTGGCTATCCTGGGATTTATTTCTTTTTTGTTTAAGGTTAACGCTAATGAATGACAATCGGTTACAATTTTAAATTTTATTCCATGTAAATATATCCTGAATTTGCGTAGAGCATAAATAATAGCTAATGTTTCTAACTCGAAACTGTAATATTTTGATTCATGTTCAGTTGTTCTTTTTGAAAAATAGAAAATTGGGTGAAGCTTACCATCCCCCTTTTTTTGTAACATTATAGCCCCGAAACCA
>NC_051847.1:39190302-39198870 GCF_002237135.1 Teleopsis dalmanni
CACTAGCTCAAAACAGCATCAACATAATAAATTAATAATAATCAATGCCTTCAAAAGCATATGTAGATGTACCTGTATAGTAATATAAATTTGGCAGGGTACAAGTGCAACCCATGGTAGTTGCGAAAAAAAATTATTTCAAAAAAAATTATTAACGAATAATTTACTATAAAAAATAGTGATCCAAAAAGAACACTGATGACGGGTATTTTGGCAGGACTTGAAACATCTGTATTACCATAAATTGTCAGCCAAAAATTCACTTAATTAAAAATAATAAAATTTTGTTGTTACACTTTACTACTGTTCAGAAAACCTCTCTAAATACTAAAAATAAATTATTGAAATATTTTGAAAATGAAAATTTCATTATTACGGTTTGAGTTCAGCAAAAACTGTGATGTATATCCTATTTGGTTCGACAAGATTGTTTAAAGAAACGACTAAAACTCAATAATGTATATAGATCAGCTTGACGAACTGAGTTTATTTAGCTCTGTTCATCGGTTTCTTTTGTGTGTTTCATCCCCATCAACTATCAGTTATTGCATATGCTTTTCGGAAGCATGAAGCATCATTGGTATTAATATTGGTACCTAAACCCATCGACAACAACGAGCTGAAACGATTACCAAAGTAGGCACACTGCTCATCGGCCGTCAGTATTCTATTCGCAACAGCAAAGGCGACCAAATATATTCAAATATATTCAGCATAGCTGAGAAAGTCTATGTAATGAAGCTATTGGTTACACCACAATTTGGACAAGACACGTACCAATCAGCTGCTCCAGCTAAAGCGAAACCTAATTAACACTACGATATCGTTGCCAACAAATTACTGCGTAATATGGTCTAAACCATAATTACATTTGTTATTATTTAGTTTTGGGGGCCGTTCTTATACCCACCTAAGAGATCAGATCATTTCCAAAATTGTGCTTAATTGCTTTGTCAGATTGATTAACTTGTACTTAAATGAGACAGTCGTACCTGTTCCTTCCACTATTGTCTATACACAGAACACTTCTATCTTTATAACTATTTTAATGGCTTTTTTTAAACATTGAAAGGTCTTTTATTTCTTGTTACCACAACAAACCAATAATTGTGCTTAAGTGGACTTTGGTCTGCGAAATCACCAATCCAATTTATCCTAAGCCAAGCCGATAACTTGTATTACTCTTTATAACTATTTTGATGGTTTTTATAAGCATGTTAAGGTTTTTTTTCTTCTAATAATTATGCTTTAGTGAACTTTGATATACCAAATTACCGCTCCAAAGGATCCTAAATCAAGTCAAAAGGTTAAATGGAGTATGCGACTATACCATTTTTTTTGTAAACTAAAATTGTTTTTAATTAAAACAATTATATTACGAGTATGCTGATACAACATTATAACATATTAGTGTTTTATTTATATTGCCTACAAGTGATAATTTTACAAACAAAATTTTTAACAAATAAATTTTTTATGAAAAGCTAATGAAGTTTCATTATCCTTGTAATTTGATTTGCAAAAAGCAATCCGAAATTAAAAATGCTTTTTCGCAAACATTTGCCGCTTCCTTTCCCTTGCACTTCTCTAAACCTTCAGTCAATACTTTAGGATCCATACCGGCCATTTTTGTTTTGAATACTTCAGGCATAAATTTACCAGATTCATCCATAAAACCATTTTTAATCAAAAAGCATTTGTTGGTACATTTCAAATTTTCTTTAACATCGGCTCCCTTTATTTTACCAGCATGATAATCCATATATTCCTTATCGGTGACCCCATTTTCCTTAGCACAATCTGTACCAATTTTCAAAATATCCTTATTGGGCTCTTGGCACTAAACGTTTTAAAGTTGTTAACAACAATTTAAAAAATAAATATCTGAAATGAAAATGTTACATATCCTGTTTAACTTACCAAAGCTACAGCACAGCATGCAACAATTAGGAAAATTGAAATTTTCATTTTGTCAAAAGAAAATTAAATTTCGTTCAAATGATGTGAGAATGGCTTGGCTGAGAATTGTTTCTGTTGTTTGTCAGAATTTTCAGTTCATTTTATATGAAAATTTTATGCAAGATGATTAAGCACAAATTTTAAATTAATTAATTTGCTTCAATATGTGGAAATAATTTGACTTTGTTTTGTTTAATTTTTATTCACGCCTGAAATATTTGCTTAACTAAAACATGAACTTCAAATCAATTACAAACAATTACAATTACTAAAAAATAATTTTTTTAATTTATTTAATTTAACTTAACTCAAAAATAATTGCATATAGAAATTATACGACACGGTACAAATTAATAAATATATATTTTAATAAAAAGTTTAGAATTTTTGGGGACCACATGGCGTATGATTATGAAAATTTGTGTACAGTTGTGTACTCTTAACAACTTAATATGTATAATTTGCAGACAACCTTGAATTTGCTCATTAATATATTAAAAAACGATAAAAATCATTTACTTTACATTCAATAATTTAAATATTATTAGTACATATGTTTATTAATGATTTGACAGAAGTGTATCATTTGATTTTATTGGAGATAGATGTGATTTAATCTGTTTTTTGTGGTTATCAAACACTTCTCTGACATAAAATTATACATTCATTTTATAAAAATAATAATCAGTTGTTAATTTACAATAGCTCATAATATATCATTGCTATCTGTTTGATTGTTTATCGGATCACTTCAGTAAATATGTGATCTCTAATATATTTTCAGACCAATGCAGTTAAATATAGTATTCATCCTGAAATGTATAACATCAATTTGTTGTAGAATATTCAAATAAGTATTCAGATAAATATTTTATTTTTGCAAGTAGAGAAAAAATAGATTCAATAGATTTTCTACTAACTGGATTTCTTTTATTCTCATGAGTCTGTTGCTGTCTATACACAGTCTTTAGGGTGCTATGAAATCAAGCTTGTACGATTTATTTTTGTTTTAGGTCTTTTTACTTAGAATTACTTTAAATATTTAAATCTTTTAAACTCTAAAAACTTTATAAAAAAAATAACTCAATCGAACCTAATATTAATACATTAAATTAAATAAATGATTAAAAATAAAACGTAGGTATTCTAGGAGTTAATATTTTTAAACTCATTTATGAACTCAACCAATTAGGATAATCAAAAATATATTGGTATTCGAAAAGTTAATATTTCTAAATTTATTTATGAACTCTACCAGTCGGGCTAATCAAAAATATATACAATTTATGGGGTTTACGACGTTTCTTTTAAAACTTTACAAAAATCTTGACAAGCCTTATATACCATATTCTTTTAACACTTTTTGCTTAAAAGTTTTGAAACTGTTGCCGAACGTAGGGTGTATTTTCGAAAATATTGAAATGGTTTTTTATTCTATTTAGTTCTATTTAATTAATTCTATTTTAATTCTATTATATTGAAATAACTCATATTAATAAACAACTTCTATCTGTATTACTATAAAAACTATCAAATTATTTCTTATGAGATTTTCGATTGATAAAGCAGGAATAATTTTTACAAACGAAATGCACTTTTAATGCACTTTTAGTGCAATTTTGATTTTCGATTGGTAAATATGAGGCAAAATGTATAACACTAGAGTTTAATTTATAACACTCTAGATATTTAACCAGAGTAGCAAGATCACCCTAGAATTAACAGCTGTTTTATGAATTGACAAATTGTGTAATTTAACTTGATATATGTATTTATGATAAATATAAATATCTACTAATTCTAATACAAACATTTTGGATTACTCTAAAAATGTTCGATTGGTCAACAAAATTTGGCAGATCAAGTATAAATCTAGATTAAATCAAGATTTACCAATCGAAAGCGTACATTCAAGTACTTACTTACTAAATCGATTGCATTTAAAGTAAACTATCTAAAGGGTTAAAATTGCAGCTTGTGTGTCGTTCCATAGATACTTATTAAATCTATTTTATTTTTTGAAGTCATTATTACCATATTAAAACAGTTTTAATTAATTTAATTAATGCTTTATTGAGTTTATTATCACCAATTTTACACTTTTTACTGCAACTATTATTCAAAATCATTGAATTGTGAAGTTTATATTAATTTTTATATCACAAATATTTTGTTATTTAACACATTTGTTTACACAATAAAATAATAAATTTATCAACAATTTTTTTAAATTTTTTTTCTTTTTTTTTCATAAGAATAATAATTTTATTGTCATTATCAAGTCATTAGATTTTTAATAATAAAATTTAAGCTTAACGATTACGTAGTCGCAATACAGAATTTAATAAATTTTTTACGCGTTAGTAATTTTACATAAAATAAATAATTTGTTAACATATTCGAAAAATCAATTAAATACGTTTAACACAGCATAACAAGCAATTATTTATGTATTAATTTAATTGAACATTTAATCATTTTATAGTTAAAATTAATTGTCAAAACTCTATTTAAAGTTTAAAATTTTTTATATTAAATTTCATGAACAATTTATTGCTTAACACCGGACATCGGACATCTGACATATTAGTTGAATAATTAAATTTAATATTTATTTCTACCTAACACCACCAACATAAAATCCTTTATTAATTCTATATATTGGGTGCAATATTAAAAGGTTTGCGTATGATTTTTATATATATTCAATGCTTTATTTACAAAATGCAAAAAGAAGATATTTGCATATACTCATACTCCCACGAATGACTAGCGACTTCCGCATAGTGCAATATCCTGATATCTTTTGCGTAAGACCATCCTTACTGCATACTAGTTGCCACTTAATAATGCGTTAGCACTATGTAGCCAACACTTGCAAATCCTGCACAATTCATAGTAAACAATGGAAAATAGCAACAACGCTGCCTGCTAACATTGAAGTATGTATTTCATTATTATTCCCTGAAGGATTTCCGTTTTTCTTTAGAGTTCTAACAAAGAAAATATGTCGGAGTTCATCAATATGTTGCAACAACAAACACCAGTGATGAGATGGCAAACTCATTGAAATTGCCATTTGTAACCCATACATTGTCCTCCAATTTTGTTTTATTTTTTCTATTTTTTATTTTTGTTTTATTTCATTGCTCCAAGGCACAATTGCAGCTATAAATGACTTCACAGCATAATAAACCACCAGTCAAGTCGAGGTAAGTAAATAATTTATACACTGATATTCTGCATAAAGACTTAATTTTCATATTTTCTGATGCGTTGTGTACCTTCTTCTGTGTTTTTTTTTTGCAGTGTATTATGCTACTCTTATACATCTTTTTCTTATTATTTTTTATTTGTATTTATTTTACTTTTCCATTTCGTTGGAACTTACCAAGCAATGCCAGATTTCTGTGGCAACCTCACCTGTGTGTTTCAAATGTTGTACCGCTTCATTCCTATAGTTCTGCCATTCATCAGTCTATTTATTTTTAACGAGTTGATTTCATTCAATTTGTTTGCCTAGGCTTTTATGAGGCTTTCCATATAATTCCGCCTTACCGTACCTTCTACCTTATCTACCTCGTCGTCTCGTTACTTGTTTTCTTTATTAGAATGCGTGCATTGACTTCGTCTACCTTTGGCTAGGTAATTTCTATTACTTATTTTTCTATTGCAAAATTATGCAGAAATCACATAAATAAAACAAATTCTCGGATATTGCATAGAATTCTGTATGCAAACGACTATATAAAAATTCACATTTTTTCGTCCTTCTACTTGGTTACATATTTAATTTGTAAGAAAAGTGGTAATGAAATTGTTTTGAATGCTGATTTTTCTCCATTTTGAGGGAAAACTTCATTTTGCTTATTTGCTAGTGCCGCATTTCTTTCATTTGCATTTCACAGACATCTGGCAAATTAATTAAAATGCAACACAAAATTGCTTATTATTTTATAATGAACTTGAAACGTACTGTACAAGCCATACAAGCCATACAAGGCGTACAAGGATAGACGGTGAAGTTCAAGTTTGTAATTTAATGATTGGATTTTTTCATACAAAATATATACAATTTTTTAAATTGAATTTTCAAATAAAATTTAATTTAAACTGAAATTGTTGAAGAGTTACTAATAACATAAAAAACTTGAAAATGTTTGAAATTGCAGTGCAGCAAACAAAACTATTTCATCTTTTTGAAGTGTACAGAAATAACAATATTTTATTTATAGAATTTTAAATATATAAGTATTAAAGCCAAATTCTTATTTCAATTACAAAATTTCTTTATAATATATATTATCGTTGAAGGCTCTGGCCCTCCATGTACCGCATTTGAGTTCGGCACTTGTTGCTTCCCTTAACCCAGGTTCCGCATACGATTGGATAAGGTAATTGAATAATATCGGCGCTGGTACATATTTTGAGCATATGTAAATATTTTGGCGTACCTTTAACGTTGAAACACCGAAGACGCCTAAGTGGATCGTTTCGTATATTTAAACCCAAGAAGAATTATTACATGTAAACATTGACGTACCGCTTCAATTGCTATATATTTCCTGCAAATGGTATTGCGTATTTATATAGCAAAAAGCATATAGGTCAACTTTTTTTGTACATATCTCCTAAAGCGTGTCAAAGATCCGGTAAAGAGAAAATATATTATTAATATATTTCTCTCTACTACTTTAGATATGTGACATTCAAGATATCTTCTGTGAATTTGTACATAAAATTTCTACTATTTATTTACTTATATTTAAAAACGAAATTAGCATTAGCATGATATATTAAAATAACATTAATGTATAATATCTTTTCCGATCGGTTTCCGAATAGGTAATATTCTTTGGGTGGCAAATCATGGGTATATGGTGGGTACGAAATGTTCAGCCAACATTCTATGTCAATCAAAGGAGTCTAGATGAACTCAAAACTCTAGTTAACCTCTCAAGTCTCTCAGAGCTTATAAGTGAATAAAACAAAATACTGTTTTAGTTTGACAAACTATGAAACATAAATAGTATGTAATAAACTAGGTTCACAATAGATCAAACTAGGTTCACAGTGGTTGGCCTAACCCATAAACCATTATCATACCATTACCATGTTATAAACTATATTTCGTACGAAAGAAAAGTTGTATGAAATGAATGAAAAAACTGATAGCACGAAAAATGAAGAGCTTAAATATATTTTTGTTGTGTCAATGATTCATAAGTCTATATCTACAAAAACGAAGACTGTCTTCCCTAAAACGTTTGTCTGATCATCCTTAAACTAGAGGGACATAATACGATCAATATAATTTTTGATATGCTAACTAACTTATGACTAACTTAAAATAGAAGATTATAGTTATAAAAATTTAAAAAAAAAAATTATTTTAAATAAAATTGCTACAAATATAACATATATTCAATGTATTTACTGCAAGTAGTTAAGTTCCGTCATCGTATACAAGTTCTTCAATTGTTGATATATATTCAGTTGATATACTTCAATGAACCATTACATAGCATTAAATTTGCACGTCTCCTTCCTTGTTATCAAAAGAATATGTAAATATATATAAATTAATTGTTATATATTTTCTCCTCAGACGGAAATTTTTATAGTTTCTAAAATTATAAACTCTGGATTATTTTCATGAAAGCAAATTATCTTTAAAAATCCAATAAAGTGGGGCATGCAAATACTCTCTTGCAGAATCTCTTTTATTTAAATCTATTATTAATAAACTAGGAACAAATTCCTCTAAATAATACATTTCTTTATGCAATTAAATTAATATATATATAGATAAAAGCATGTTTTAATTACTATTTTTTGGTGCTATTAAAGAGCAATTCACTGGCCCCCCGTAGCACCAGAATTACACCTCTGGTCGAGTGTCGCAAATGTCCTGCCACTAACTACCATGTGCACTCCTAAACGGTATCAGCATAGCACCGGAATTGTAGTCGCCTCTTACGACAGACCCCTTCGAGAATATTCTAACCCCATATCCGCAAATGAAGAGTAAGAAGTCATTTTGATTTAGTTAAAAAGCAGTTTTGATTTCATAATTGAGTTGTTTCCTTTGTCGTCGTCAGCACCTTGATCTTCACCGTCGCTGATCTGGGGTAAAGCGCACCATGATTTCATTTTGTCGTTGGAATATACGGATGAATAATGCGCTGAGTACGTTGGAAACCAGGTATGTCTTGGTCAACATTTACTAGGTTGTTACCAAGTTGTTCGACTAAGTCATTTGCTCGTGGTGTTCGTACAAAATTAGAAATATATTGAATGCCATTATCGTTGCAAAACCGTTCGAATTCCTTCGATGTAAATGCCGAATCGCGATCATTATAATTCTCTGTGGCATTCCCACATAATTACTTATTTCATTAAGAACGTTGATGACATGTCTTAAGGCTGTACTTTTCACCACTCAAGCAAACATGTGCTCATTTTACTTTGAGTTTTTTAAAAAGAACCTAACAATGGTCGGTTCAGTGAATCTTCATAATCTTCTAGAACAAAGTTTTGAACTCTATAAAAGCTATACTTGCTTTATATAACTCACTTTAAAAGCCTGTACTTTTATTACATCCAATA
>NC_051847.1:39198970-39206983 GCF_002237135.1 Teleopsis dalmanni
TTTATTGTTGTTGCTGTTGTTTGCATTTTATTTAACAGGAGTTTCAAAGTTATGTTTAATGTTGAACTGTTTATGTGCGTGCCTCTGTGTATTTTGGAGTCATTCACCGTGCAAATATGATAAAATTTTTTGCTGATGCGAAATTTTTTCAAAATGAAATTATTTTTATATTATTTTTGTTAAAGTTTTGAAGGAATTTTAATTTTTATGTATTCTTTAATAAATACGAATTAATTAAATAATAGCTTAATCATCCTAATGTAGCTTTCTGGCGTTCAGATATCGCCCTAACTCTCGTAGTGGAAATACAAGATATGAAACTACCTTATTAATTCGTTTTGTAACAAAAAGTTAAATTACTTTTAAAGCATTTGTTAAAAAGAACTTAAATTTATTTATATTTTATCAAAAATAAAACATTTAAATACATTTTTCGAATACTTTTCTCTTTAGGCTTGTTGAATTTTCCCTTTGATATTATATTTTACCCCTTTTTTTTTCAATTAAAACTTTTTATATATTTTTACTTTTATCTATGCTTACCCTTTCATAAATTGTAATTATAATATACAGATGTAAATATGTAACTGTAACATACAAAAATTGTAGATAATTTTGTATATTTTATGTATTTCTATGTATTTTATACTAATATTTCATATACGGATACTTGATTATAAAAATATAATTAATTAATTCAATTATTCACAGGAAATAAATTTGTTATTAAACTTTCACAAAAAATTAACAAAACTCCAAAAAAAAGTGCGAACCTACAAGTCAAATACGGCTTTCGGTCAGTTGGAGAATGAACGCTGACTCTGAGCTTCAAATTTGGCAGGGCATGAGTTCAATCCCTAGTATTTGCAGTCCCAAAAAATTATTTATGTTTAATTAAAAACGAGAAATAATTCTAAGACCACTAATGATGGGTATTTGGCTATACTCGAAACAGCTGTATGGTTAGACAAAAATTCAGTTAATTAAAATAATATAAAAATAATTTTTGTTGTTGTAGCTCACTATTCGAAACGTTGCTAATACAATAATATTTAATATCAATTAATATACTTATATATTTTCAACTCGCTTAATTCCTGTGACATCGACCTTTAAAGGTTTAAGTTTTTATATAAAAACTTTCAGCAAAATCTAGACGTGCCAGATATTTATTGCAATATTTTGATATTGTAGTGAAAAATATTCTTCTACACGATTAGTTAGAATATTGATCATGATTTTCCGTGCTTCTGTGTCCAGAAACTCATAATTATAAAATGTTTATTCTATTATAATAAAAGAACTATAAACAAATCGTTAGAAAAACATGAAAACAGGATGTTCAAACTAACATGATTGTCTACCACGCAGGTTATACCAGCTAACCTATTTAGTAAAATTGATGATCATTTCAAAATATCCTAAAACGCCCCAGAAAAATGCAAATTACGGAAAAAGAATCAGTTTTTATACATTCCTTGATATTTCAAAGAAAAACAAATACTACAATGAAAATGCTAAAATGAAGTAAATTACCAAGCTTTCCCAGTGAAGATCAAATAACACGTATACAGAGGTAGAAGTAAAGGTGCTAACTGCTACCAACTCGTTCAGTCACGGATTCATAATTTCCTTATAGATACATCAGTGTCCTTTATAAGAAAGCTTTGGAGAGTCGTCAAAACTATAAGCAGTAGCCTTCTTCTAGTAGTCACATGGATTCCTGAGACCATATTTTAAACCCCAATCTATTATTACTGTGTTACTTCTTGCTATTAATGTGAACAATCAATTTAAATTGGGACCTGCTTACCATGGGAACCAATAATTGGTTGGAATGGCATCTATTAAGAATAGTAAGTTGAATATATCAGAGATGAATTAAGTGATGTGTACCGCTTCTTTAACTTAACAGCATAGTTTTTAGGAATTGTCAACTTAGGTCCTAGAAAGTTCCAAAAATCTTGTCCTCAAATAATGAATAAAAGATATGTTGTATTTGAAGAGTTTTTCGTAGTTGTCGGCCCACTAACCATTGTAGAGTTCTATTTCTAAATAAATTTTTGTGGTATCAGTGTTAAGTTCCATGCTTCAAAAAATATTTAAAATCTGCATAAATAAATTTAACTAAAATCAAATTTTTTCTTTATTCTTAACAGTTTTAGTTGCCAAAATAAAAAGTTCTGATATTTGTTCTACAATGTTTCAAACCTCACCAACACAACTGTTTTCACGACACGAATTCAGTCCTTTCCATAAAATTTTTCATTTATTTAAGTTTTTTTCCGTGCAATTGAAGTTTTTCATTTATTTTTGGCTTCCTTTCTTACGATTGATGATTTTGGCCAACAAACAGGACAAGTTGCCACCACCGTAACTATTAATTTTTCCATATTTTATTCCATTTTTCTCTTATATTAGCGTTGCTGTCCTTTTGGTAGAGAGCAGAAATCTTGATTTGATTTTCCTCCACGCCGAGTTGTCGTCACGACGCGAAGTCAACATGATTTATTATTTTGATCAAATTGAGCATAAAATTTACTTAAATCCGTACGTAAAGAACTTTTGTTCTTTTCATTTAAAATATTGATTTTAATATAATATTTTACGAGTAGTTGAAGTTGAGCTATCATTAGTACTTCGTTCCAAGTGTTTTTTTTGAATGAAAAATTTTGATGAAGTGAAGTATTCTTAGTTATTTAAAATGGTTTCGGATAAGTGAATATTTCGTCCTTTTTTCTATATTTTAATTTCTTTAAAAAACATTTGGTCAAGGACTTTAAAACTACAACTACTGTTACAGCTACTGTTTAACAAAATCATTGCTTAATGCACTGCAGGTTGCACTGTTCTGACCTGATTTCATTAAGAAACTACTGTTGAATCATTTTTTATTTTATATATTCTATGTATATAAGTCATAGTACTTAAGACGCTGCGTTCGTAAAGTAAATTAGACAGAACAACCAACAAGCATACGAATCATTAGTTTTCCATGTCGTCACTTGATGCAATAAATATGCTTGAATGTGGCACAAAAATACATATCCGCTGCACTCGACAAGACTACAAGCTGATTTTCCAAACAGATTCTGACACCACAAAGTTTTCTTTTCCATTTGCTGGCCATGCCGTTACTGTTGCCAATGTCGAGGCAGATGTGGGCTGTCCTTTTGTAACCCATTGTTATGCTTAGTCAATTTCCCAACTTTTACATTGGTTTTCATTTATCTTAAAGTATTGTTGAAGATCAACGTGTAGAAAGTTTTCGTCAAGCTGTGAGACGACTGAGATTAGATGATGTAAAACTTTTAAAATTGTACAAAATAAAAGCAACAAAAAACAAAAAGGAGTATTGTTTAAAAAAACCAAAAAAAAAAATGAAATAATAATAGAAATGTAGCAAATAAATGTATATAAATCCTTTGCCAAGTAGTGAACATGAAGGATAATGGAAATCAAAACGAAACGTTAAAAAGTAGCACAAAGTTACCAACAGTGCCACCACCCATGGCGGTGACACAGAGACTTCGGGGGAGCTTACAACACCTTTTTCATCAATTTAAAACTGTCAACATGCTGAGTGCTAAAAAACGAAGAAAACATATACTTTTAAAAATGAAATCAAATGCTAGAAAAGAGAGAAAGTTCTTGTGAAAAACTTACTGATGGAATTGAATATTCCTGGCACGGTACATTCTGACATAAGCTTATACTCGTACTATATGCAGTTCATCAATAAGTTTCACTTTAATTGCATTTAGATTAGAGTAACATCTTGTTCCCTATCAAATTGGAACTATAAATATAGGAATATAGGAAATCCAGTACAGGTAAAAATAAATCGGCATCACTAACAATATGAACTTAGTTCTAATTTTTTACTCTAGTGATGTTCAATTTTTTTGAGATATAAAATATTCCTTAAGTTATAGCAACTTTTACTAAATACTTCCACAATTCTTCGAAATGCGATATTTGCATTTGTAAATACAAAATATATTAAAAACACTAAGTGAATATATAACAAATTAATTTTAGTTAAATATAAAATACAAAATATAATAATATTTATAATAATAATAAATATGAACAAAGT
This sequence comes from Teleopsis dalmanni, assembly GCF_002237135.1. Taxonomy (NCBI): domain Eukaryota; kingdom Metazoa; phylum Arthropoda; class Insecta; order Diptera; family Diopsidae; genus Teleopsis; species Teleopsis dalmanni. The sequence goes on from NC_051847.1 coordinate 39,203,070, forward strand.
ATAAATATAATATAAAAACTGAACGACAGACCTACATTTCTTATAAATTTAAATATATTCAGTTTACAAGGTTAAGTTAAAGACGCTCATACTATCAACACTTTTCATCGGAGACATTATTATGAAGCCCTCAAAAAAACTTATGAGGAGGTTGTAAACTAACTAAAGTTATCTGCATGTATTATCATTAGGTGGTCTTCCGAATCAACCTATGGGGATCCGACAAAACCAGTTTGAATATCTCTACTTGGCAAACATGTAGACAATCAAGTCGCTTTACTTATAGTTCTAGTCAAAGATATAGAAAGTAATTTAATATAGAAAAAAATAAAAAGATTAAATAAAATGCAAAATAATCAACAGATCGAAGTAGACCCGATGTAGTAGACCCGATCGAAAGCAGTACAACTGTTTCAGTTCTTTGCATTCATGTATTTTCTGTAGGCGCCTTTAAAGTAGACATCGCTTTCAAGAAAACTATGCTATCTCTCTATTTCCATTTATTAATTATAGCATAATTTAGATATGGACTTTAACGGTCTATTTTTTTTTGTTTTTGGTCGCAATATTTCTTTTTTATTCGTTGAATAAAAATTAGTGATAAGAATAACTTAATCTTGTATTGAAAGCTACCATTCCTTACGTAGGATGAGAGGTGTGTAGAGTTTATTCAAATATCTTACCTCGAACACTTTATCTAGAATTTCACTGTATAAAGAGCAAGCAATGTTTTATATCGAAGTGCATTACTATTACTTCATGCTTACTTGTGGGCAATATTTTTATGGTATTATTGATAACATTTGCATCCAAAACCATCTCTTTGGTATAAATTCTTATCATACTCAGGCTTTTGATTAGTACTTTTAGAAGCAAGCATCTTTATTATCCAGTGAGATTGCAAAAAGGGTGTTAACAATGATGACATTTAAGAGATGAGGACCTATCATGTATTAATATTTTATCAATGTTGTATTTTCTTAGTCTCGCTATTTATTCTTAGTCTCCCTTAATGAACTGTAAAAATAAAAATATTAAAAATTTTGAGATGCTTCTAAACCATCACTAAGTACATATATCTATATGATATCTAAACTATCAAATAAAGAAAAGTAAAATAAAATAGAATGTATGGTTATTCCAACAGTTATTTAGCTCAGCTTAGGGATACTCAAGTGATTGAGGGAAGAGTTACTGATATCGATTTCGTCACACTTTAAACATAAAGAGGTGCTACAATAGAAATAACAGACATTACCAGGTTTTTTCAAAGTGAGGCCTATGAAGCGTACCCAAAGGAATGAGTGATTGTGCCAACTGCTACCAATTCCTTTAACTCATAATTCATACTGAAATCACAATTCTCTTTATTATATCGGATTTTAATACAGATACTTTAATTAATTAATATATTTAATATATTTTCTATTTAATCGGCTTACAATATAGATTTTACTATTAATGTCTTTGAAATACTGTTCATTGTTATTCCTTGTATCTTTTATAATTTACACATAGATGTCGCTAACGATAATTGTATGGAAAAACTTTATTTATTAATCATATCTGTATGGATAAAATATAGACTATCTACATCACTATTAATATCTTTTCTATGGTATAGACTTATAATACAGATATCAAGAAGGTATTATTGAAGGTATTGTGGTATGGCTTTTCTGTCTTTAATATGGGATTTTAATATAGATATCACTATTGATATGCTCTCTGAAATATAGGTTTATAATTAAGACTTTACTATCTATGATTATATCGTTAAAACTTTTTGTTTTTTGTCATTCTATTTCTAACATAGCGTTGTAATATAGAAACCAGTAATGCTGAATATATTCTTAGAACATATTTTATTATCACTGTTTTACTAACGTAGGTCTGTTACATAGATATCACCATTGACAGACATATGCTTCGGACATTGCTTATTATTCGTCCTTCACTAACGCAAATGTGTAATGTAGATTTCGCTATTGATGAGTAGGTCTCAAATAGTAACTATAGCAGGAAGTAGCTTATCTACTCATGCTCGTATCTTCCACATTTGTTATAGATACTCAAATTAATATGGAATCAAACATGGTTACACAATATTAAAAATTTTGAAGTTGGAGCATTTTCTTAAAGTGCGTACCATAAAAAATCAATAAAATTCTTTCTTAAAGATTCTTAAAGTGAAATCTGCTACTAAATTTTATTTATTCGTCACATATCTATATCTGTTCACAAACTCATTTTTCATTGGTTAAGTTGCATTGTTGTCAAGAGCGTTTATCAAACGCGTGGCATATATTTTCAATAAAAGCAAATTTCTTCAAGTCAATCAAAGATTGAGCAATATTGATGATTACCATTGAAGTGCAGACTGCGTATAGATTTGCCTTCCTGGTGAAGTGTTGTTTTGTGTTTAAGACATGTTGACAAAATATGCATTTTATTAGAATCAGAAAATAAATAAACTGAAATGACTAAAATAATCAATACACAAAAAACAATAGAATGAAGCAACTGAATATAAGCAACTGAAATTGACATTAAGTAAGATAAATATTCGTATTAACTAAGTTAAAAGCAACTGCTTAATAACACTTAGTAAAGGTACTTATTAATCCAACTAAACTAATTTTGTTAATGGTTAAAGTGAAGAAAGTACACTTAATGTGAAATTGATAAGAATATTTCCATTTCATAAATGCTTTAATTTAAATCTTAAAGTTCAATTCTAAAAAGAAAAAACCTTAAAGAGAATTTGAACTTTGAAAAACAAAACATTTTCATAAAAAATTCTTGAAAAATCTTCTTTTCCACAATAACATTTAACATTCAACGTTTTGACTATCTGCATTCTAACAAGCCATCAGCTAAACCAACGAAAGATTCAACCTTCCACGTATCGCACTTTAAAATTATTTATGCCCCAATTTTTCATTGTGAAAAACAGTAGTGCTATTTGGCCACAAATTCGTGCAATGAAGTGTTATGCTTTTACCTAACAAGATGATTACACGCCGCGCTTAACCTCAAGGCATAAATACAAATCAACGCTTTTCCAGCACTTAAGCAGGCAACGGAGAACTTGGCTTAAACGATTTCGAATTGGCGCAACTGAAATTAACCAGAAACTTTGGTTAGGAGCGGTATTTTGTGAATGTTCGAATTCTCCTGTTGCCTTCATGACCGTGAATTTAATGCCAATCGCGAGTGAACAGGTTTAACTCTTGAGGTCAGATGCATTTTGAATACTTCATCCATTTTCCTTCTGCTTGTTTCCACCATAACGGTTACTGTCATATATTTGTTGGTGTGTTCCAATAATTTGTTATTGCCCCCATGCATATTCCTAGATTTGCACGTACCTCGAAGTATTGGTATAAAGGAAGGAGCTATCTTTTTTTTTTCCTCAAGTTTCAGCAATAAGTTTAAAATGATTACAAGTTGATTACATCTTTAATTTGTAGTTTGAGGCATGAATGGCTTATCTTTATGATTGCATATGCAGTAATATTAATATTTCCATATATGTTTGCATATACAACATCATACATTTTATAGTTAAATCGTTAGGATATGAGAAATTAGTCAACCCATGCATTCAGCATATTTCTCTATATGTATGAAATCAATGGAATATAAATAAATTATAATGAACTTGCTTTCTAAATCGCCAATCGAGTTTATTTATATGTTATTTATATTTTATTTATAATTTATATATATCATATATACCCTTTAATCTTTTGAAAATTAAGATGAATTTTCTTTATGTAGAAAAGGACTATATAAATGACAATATATTAAGATTTTTATTTTAAATTAATTTATTTTATTTTATTTTGTTTTATTTTATTTTATTTTGTTTCATTTTATTTTATTTTATTTTATTTTATTTTATTTTATTT
>NC_051847.1:39207083-39219744 GCF_002237135.1 Teleopsis dalmanni
TTTGCTTTGAGTATCCTTACTTCGCAGCCTTACGTCGAGGCTGGTCTAATTATGCATTTATATATACGGAATTTCTGTTGTCTTGATAAGATTTTAGATTTAAAATGTTTAAATATTATTAAATAATATGAAACGAAAATATTATGGGATTTATGTGCAACTACTTTATTTCTGTATTTATCATTCTTTTCTTATGAGTACCTCTCTCTAACGATTTTGCTTTTATTATTTTTAATACACTTCTAAAATTGCTTCTTTGAGCTTAAAATTTTGATACTAAATTAAAATGTGTTCAGAAATATTTATGCTTCCATTTCAGTCAAAGTAATCATTAATAGCACTAAGTTAGCTTAGCGAATCCTTAGTCAACACACCAACATCATTACGCCCACTAATAAAAAACGCATTAAATGTGACAAGAATATTTATAAATTCGTCAAAAAATATATTTTGCCTTTTATAAAAAGGAAATAATACAGAAAACTTAATCGCGAAAAAGGAACTTTATTATAAAAACGTTAACAAATTTTAGCGTTTTAACAACATAAAAGAAAATAAATACAATACAACAAAATAAATAAATAAAAAACATTATTTCTTCCTTCAAAGAAAAAATACTTTGATGGATGCGCGTTACGAATGCAAAATAAAGACATGCCATTTAACGTAAGAAGCAGAACGAGGAAGAACGCCTTTAAGTATGCAATGTTTTCTTCTATTACACACTTACGCTCAAGAAAGGGGAAAACGAAAACGTACTATTTCAAAGGGAATACAAAACGAAAAAAAAGAAGAGTACTGAAAACATGCCACGCGAATGTCACGAAAAATACCAAAGATTGCGAAGAAAGCATAAATGATTAAATTGATGCGAGTTTAGGGACCTCTTAATGTACATCAGTACAATAAAATGTAAGCCATGGTAAAGAAAGTGCATTATAATCGGTCAATAGGAGTATTCAGCAGAAAGTTACTGATAAACATTTTTATGAAATGAAAAAAAATTTCTTGAAAAAGTTTGAGACCGCAAAAGAAATATCTGTAATGCGTTATTCTGTGGTTTTCCTTTTGGTTCAAAAATATTGTAATGCTTTTAATATTATTGATACACGATTTTCTTACAAAATATATACAAAGAATTGGTTGCATTCAGTACAGATAAATACCATTTGATTTACTGTAAAATTTTATACAATCATCAAAGTTTCTTCTATCGGGTGACGATGACATCAACCTTACATTTGTAGACTGCTTTCATCAGCCGAATAGCACCCTCATAGCCATCAAAGTTTCTTCTATCGGATAGCGGTGAGATCAGCTTTACATTTGTAAACTACTTCCATTAGCTGGATAGCACTCCCCTATAGAGGCTTCAAAGATTCTAGGTGCATAACCATGAATTATAATCCCTAATTCATTTACAGGGGTTGTCAACATCACACAACCATAACTGAGGCTTATTCACATCTTTTACTTACGGGTGACTTCACGTTACGGGTTCCAAGCTATGTATACAAACCGAACTTGAAGTCCAGGGGATAAGGCACTCTGTATGCTATATTAGTTCATTAGCCAGAAGGTGTAAACTAGTTATCGAATAGTATCACGTGGATGATGTGCGTTAACTTGATTTTAGGACGACAAAGATTGCGCTGACATTTTCTTTTAAGTTAATATAATTATACACATTGTGTTGCTTACTAGCTCTTAGGAGCCTAATGATTCACACTTTTGTAAAATAACCTTGTACTTTAGAAGATTATTCAAATTATTCTAATGGAGTAATCTATTACTATTTAATATTCTTGCATAGATGAAAATAAATAAAAATGTTTCTAATAAATTTAATAGACCCATCGGTTAGTGTAGCGCCATCATCAGTTGTATTTCGCAAATTAAAGGCAAGTGTATGCAAATACGAATAATAAAATGCAAACATATCAGTGTATGCGTGCGTGGAAATTGACAAAAGGAAGAAAGGATGTGAAAACTAAGTGGATACACATGCGGAATGTGATGTTCTTGAATGTTGAATGAATGTAGTATGTCCTTTAAAAATATTGTAAGAGAACAAAAAAACAATTGCAAATATATGTAAACGTGTCAGAAGGTATATTATATTTTACACTTTTGTACAAATGGAGTAAAATATGGGTGGTCTGATTTCAGGAATATACAACAAGTACATTCCTTTTCACATTATAAGTATTCCGTCAATATAATAAATTAATTTCTTCAGAAATAACTGAGTACTACTTAACAGATATTTTTTTTGTTTGTTATATGATGAGTATATCACTGATATAAATATGAAACACTGATATAAATAAGTTAAATGATTCTAAAGAGCAGAACATATATAAGTACAATAATGGATGGTTTCCATTTCATATGACAAGTGGCACAGTGAGTATATATAGTAAAAGAAACTTGTACTCCAATAGAACCAATAAACAGATGCCAGTAATAACTGCTTTCAGTCTTAAATTAACTTTTCTATTTGTCACTGGAAGAAAATATCTGCTATATAAAATATCTTATCAATATCTGATATGGTTCAACTCGTCCTGCAAACTGTAAAACTCTTTGGTCTATTATCCGCTATTTAAAGGTATTTTTTTTAATAGTGGGATTAGTTAATCAGTTGATTTATGCTTTCGATTTTTTGAAGTTCCGTTCCGATATGAAAGATTCAATAAGAAATTATTTTTTATTTCTACAAATAAGCATACATTGAAATAAATTGGTGGTAAATACAACTCTGCGGGGAAGCCTAACTTCAAGTGGTAGAGCTGTGTGAGTGGTGACATGAGTTTTAGGATTATGAGTTAAGTCGTGTTAAATATAGTTTATGGAGTAATAACTAAAGTAGAGTGTAAATATATTGTTCAAGCACTATTTTACAATTTCAGTGGATGTGGGAAACTATATCTATCAAGAAAATTATAATTTTTCATACCTATTTATGTTGTTACATTTTAAAATATTTCTCTAAAGTTAAATAAGATTATGATGCATTAGTAAAAGACATCAATTTATTTCATACTGGAAGAAATCTACACTTACTCAGTAAAATGGGATAGCAGTGGTTGAATCCTTAATACAATATATTCAATACGCTTAATAATAAACGTGACACTAACCCAAGTAAACTAATCTAACACTGAAATCGACCAGGAAAAAGAGTGAAAGACATTCCTACTGATAAATTTCGATCACTCTTCTATTTTATTTTTATTGCAAAATTTGCTTAGAACATATATGAACATACATTCGTATATCGTTTCACACACTGACAAGCATTTCGGAAATAGCAGTATATGAGACAGACTTATGACTATATTGCAGGTTATATGTTGTGGCATTTGGAACCCAAACAAAATTCACAGCTTTACGACAGGAAGTGAAACACACAAGACCAGTACAAAATGTGCCAAGTGAATTTTTCCAGAGCACAACATTTCACTTTAAATCGCAACACAACCCAGCAATACCAGTACCAGTGAATGGAATCGCATCGTGTAGTAAGCATGTGACACGCCTTCCAAGCGCGTACTACTAGTGTCACCCATCGAAGTCTGTTGCTGCGAACCAAAGTGTTCCATTCATTCATTGTTAGCGTTCATTCATTGTGTGCGACAATTGTGTGAATGTGACTTTTTAGCCTTGTCGTCGTATAAGCTGAATCTCGCATTTAATTTCCTTTTTTTATTCCATAGCTTCAATTTTTTTCCTTCTACTGGATACTCTTCTTTTTGTGATATAAGTGAAGTGTATTTGCCATGGAGTGTACACTGCACTAACATCTTCCATGGCATATGAGGTTGGCACAGCGCGCACACCTGTTTGGCCTCATAAATTTTGTTGCAAGAATTTAATTTACTTTGTATAACTTTGACATGTAAGAATAAGAATTTCAGAAAAGGAAGAAAAATTTATAAAAATAAGAATCTGAAAAGCGTAGGAAAATTGAAGGAAAATACTTAAAAATGTGAAAAACGACGACGTTGCATTGAAAAATATTATTACTTTTATTGAAATGATGTTGCCTTAGGTATGTCATGACCGTGGAAAGCGAAGAGCTGTGCGAGACTTAAACTCCTTGCAGAAATTTTCCTTTCCTTTCGTTTCCGTTCTTTGTCGAAAGCGAACGATGCGAGCGAGTGTGTGTGGATTGTGTGGAGTATTCATAAATGCAACACGTATGCGTTTCTTGTGTGACATTGTTGCGAACATTGCAGTTGCATTAAAGCATAAAAGTTTTAAAAAAATATTTCATAAAATTCCACTGTTCACAATTTAATCAATAATAAAGTGAAATGCGACATAATATCATAAAAATACAAAATATGTAAAGAATGTTGCAATGTAAATAGTATTTAAATTAAAACTTAAATGGAAGTAGACAAATATTTTGAATTAATTTTATTTTAGTAATTTCATTTTTTGTATAAACTATATTTATGCAGATCTGAGGTCAATCATTGCTTAGTCTGATGAAGTGATAAACAATAATCCAGTCAAGGCGTATAGAGGGGTTATGAATAAACCTCACAGTTAATATAGAGTAAAATTGCTCAAGTGCACTGACTCAATTAGCCTCAACATAATAATAAGAAAATTCTTATAAGAAAATTAACAGTACAATTTAATACTCTATAATTGACATAATTCTCTTCAAAGTGCTCTTCATTGACTGAAACGCACTTTATGCTAGTGCTCCATCCAATCCTCGAAACATATATAATCGGATTCTTGTGTAGTTATAAGAGCCCTGTTCGATTTCTCATCACGTTTTCTTGGCTGATAAAACTAGTTCCATGGAGTGGTTTCTTAGATTGTACAAATTGGAATGAATCAGTGGGAACTAAATCAGACGATGTCTGATTGCAGGTATTTCTACTATGTAAAAAATCTAAAAAAAATTCTAAAGAAGTAAATTTCTTTAAAAATTTAAAGAAATCGAATTTATAAATAAGAATGACAACTGTTGCAGATTCATTATTGTTTTCCATTTTTCAATATCGAAGAAACATACACTCGATAGGGTGGCTTTTATAAAAATCAAGGTACGGCCCTAAAATTCGAAGAGAAAGTTAATGACAGATGTATCAACCGCTGTCTAATAGCGTCACTAAGTGGTAAATCTTTAAAGTGCCAACTAGTAATAAATCTTAAAACTTTTGGATTAAGGTTGTGTGTTTCTTTCGGCAAATCACATATTATTCCACTTTGGTTCCAGTCGTTTCAACGCTTACGCCTTTTAGAATTACGTCTATTCATTCCGCTTCAACTCTTACGATATATATAATTTATTGTTTCAATTTAAGCATAATTTAAGAAATGAAATGCAAACGCAAGTCAAAAGTATTCTTATTATTTAATTCTTATAAAGAACCCTGGTATACCCGTTGTATTATACCCTAGCTATAGATAGAGTCGGAAAGGTCGTTATAATATACTAATCAATATTTTAATTTTACAATAGTAAAAAGTTTTCACGTTCTAATTCCATTCTTCGAAAAATATGAAATTTCCACTTGAGAAAATTAAAATAATTAATAATAACATCAGCATAATATAATTGTCTTAGCAAAATTTCTTGGTGATTTCAATTTTCTTGTTCAAAAATATAAAATGTGATTAAGGAATACAATATCCAGTATCAATATTAAAGCTTATTATACCAATTTATTGATTTCTAACTGCAAGAAGAGTCAATTAAGTATACCCTTGTGATCTCAATATATATCAAATAATTTCCAATCATAAAATGCAACAAGCAGTAATTTATAGTTTCCGAATATTAAATGCATCTCACCTGCTGTTGTAGATATTGAGCGTAAGAGCTTCTGAACTTAAATACTCAGTCCTTATCAAGTTATCAAGTCCTTATTAAAGCACACCTACCAAAGTAGCAATATTCAAGAACATTATAAGAAGATATTGATTTATAACCGTAGGAATCTCAATTAAGTATATTCTTGTGATCTTAATATAACTCAAAGCACTTCAAATACATCATGAAATGCAACAAGCAGTAAATTAATTTTCAGATTTATAATTTCCTAATATCAAACGTACCTCACCTGTTGTCGTAGACATTGGGCATAGGAGTTTCTGAACTTAAGTACTCAGTCCTTATCAAGTTATCAAGTCCTTATTAAGTCACATCTATTAAAGTAGCAATATCCAAGTATATTGTACCAATTTATTGATTTCTAAGTGAAACAAGTCTCAATTAAGTATATTATTGTGATCTTAATATATCGCAGAAAACTTCAAATACATTATGAAATGCAACAAGCAGTAAATTAATTTTCAGATTTATAATTTCCTAATATCAAATGTATCTCACCTGCTGTCGTAGACATTGGACATAAGAGTTTCTGAACTGAAATATTCCACGCAAAAATAATATAAAAATAATTAATTTTTAAAGCAAACATAATAAACCATGAACGCATAATAATGCCATACCGCCTGCTAAATAAATCTCGAAATATCATGGCCACATATGTTGCAACCACAATCACAAGATGAAGTCATGATTCTAAGCGGAAAATTCTACACAAGACCAACAAAAAGAAGTACACGTTTTGTTTGCAGATTCCGGCACATTTGCTGGCATGAAATGCGTCTGGAATTGTCAGACATTTCGGGTCTCGGCGGCGGTGTGAGTCGCACAGAAAGAGAAGTGTTTATGCGGTGGAAGCAGTGGAAGATTTACTGTGCGCGTACAGATTTGCATTTAATTTCTTCCATCGCTGCCAGAGTAAAGCGAAATGATTTATGACGAGATTTCATAAGTTCATAAATGTCAACGCAAACAGGCGTGCAATGTGAATAACATCAGATCTGCACTTTTAATTAGGAAAAATACTATAAATATAAAAATGGATTGTTTTTGTTTTTCTTTTTCATTTTGTTGTAAAAATATGAAAATCACTTTATATACAAAAATAAAAAAAAAACTTACTTAAGCACTTATTTGCAACTTAATTTTCTGCCATATTATATTTAGCTTGATTCGATATGTTTTTGTTTGAAATTTTAAAATAAAAGAAATGGTGTTGCTGATAAGCTTTACACTTGCCAACAAAGATTACTCATTAACGTATGTTTCCGTACATATCAAGTATCCTGCGTACACGTGTTTAGGCATTACGCCTACAACACTTTAAATTGCTTTAATCCTGTTTAAGAAATACACTTGAGCTATTAGTATTGCGATTTGCTATGGCTTTGTGAACAACCAACTTTAACTTTAACATATTAAAAAAAAAAAAAAATCACCCTTACACGCCCCTCAAATGCACTTTGTATTTATTACTTAGCTTCCTTACATTTTTAGTGCAATTTAACTATTTTACTACCACCATTTTGCTTAAATTTTTTCTTTTTTTCCATTTTCATTTTTAGAAAACTAAGTCAAACGGAAAATGTGCTCAAAGGACTTGCCTTTTTTTGCAATATCTTGCATTTAAGGCATTTCACTATTGCCAGTGCCAATTTACTTCCTCCACAAGCATAAAAATTCCTCCTCAGTGCTTTTTGACAAATTTTTTCAAATCAAGAAATAAATGAAGCAAAGAATTGTAAGTTATTTGAGCTGTTGCACTTTCTCAGATAAGAAAGAAAAAACTAATAAGGATTGAGAAAAATAAGGGTTCCAAGTGCATACTTCCAGCGCTTCTACTGTTATACTGACCCTTTTCTCAGAAATATAGAAATATACGTCAACTTCAAAGCAAACGACAGCATGTCCTTTGATACTTTCGAGTGTTGCAAGCATTTTTGTCAATTAGGTTATTTGGAAATGTATTTCACTATTTCAAATTCGGAACAGATTTTTTGAATACTTCTAAGTGGCAGGAAACTCAGAGAAGAATTTAAAATAATATTAAAGCTGCCATATTGCACAGAAAATCGATTTGCTAAGAACTTTTTATGTGTGTCGGATAATTTGTGCGAATGCTATATGGGCAATTACTGACATTCACTACAATTTCCATTTGAACAGAGTTAAGTAAGCTTTGAATTTGAGAATTCTTACCAATGCAATGTATTTTCAAGAGGATAATAATGGAATAGTGAAAGAAAAAACGACTTCCGAAAAGCATAGTCAAAAGTATTATAGTTACGCATAAGAGATAATAGTCATCAACAACATAAGAGATCATCCTCATCATAAGTCCACATGAGAGACAATTGTATAGTGAAGTACACTAACTAGTAGAAAAGATAAAATTATACTGATTTTAGTCATAATTGAATATATATAGTTATATGCAAAAACAGAAAGCTTCGCGAATCGTGGAGTCAGATTAGCATGATTTTTTTCTAACAACTCCGCAAATAAGGTGGAAAAACGCAATAAAGAGTAATATATGCAAAACATAATGTTTCTACAAAAAGGTACCTATTTTATTGAAATTCAACAAATTAAAAAAATATATAAATAATTCCTTTATTTTAAAGCTGTTTAAAATATGTCAAATTACATTATAAAGTGCTATCTCATCTACCGTATTTGAATCCATCTAAATTTTAATTATGGAGAAGAATCAAATTTTTAAATTATTAATTATAAAATTCAATTATAAATAAAAGATTTAGATATACCAAACTTCATGAAATGGGTTATTAAAAAAAAACTCGAGTTCTTAATACATATAGATAGGTAGATTTTGAAAAGGTTCAGAACCACATCACCACATCAATGCATCCTTTAAAGATTATTGTGACAAATCCATTTCAGTTCCATATGGTCACGTAGCAGTAAAAATGCTATTATGTTCCTCTGAGAGATGTTGCCTATTTCCGTGATAAGTGAATAAACAGTTGATAAGTACCGAAGTGTGAGTCTGGTAAGTCACTTTCACAGTGACACAGAATGTGTTAGCTGTTTCCTCCTCTTCGCGACAACGTCTGCACCTATCGTCCCTTGTAATACCCAGATTCGATAGATGTTTTTCAACTCAGGAATGTCCAGTCAGAAACCCTGTGACTAGTCGGATGCCTTTTCTATTCAGAATTAGTAGCTTGTTTTCGAGTTCTAACACTATCTTTGAAACTAATAATTATTAAGGAGCTTTATATAGTTGCCCATGACATTTTAAAAACAACGATACCACAGCACTACCACTTACTTTTGTCCTGATATTAAATGTTAGAATGTCTAAGATATTTGGCTTCAACAAGTCACAAGATAGACTAAACATCTTGATTTGGTGAACATTTTTCCGGACAAGTGATCTCATGATCCAGATTCTCTCTTAAAAACTCGTACTGTTTAGCACGATGAGAATTTTTTCTGTTAAATTTCACAGGGGATTGCTGTTAATAGTGAAATTCTCAAACTGTTAACAGTTTGAAAAGGATTACTCGTCTATTTATGGCCCTGTTATTCTTAGTTTTCTGTCGATAAGTCAACAAAATTATCATAAAGAGATCCATTATTGTAAGATACGACAGATCAATAAAAACTATTTAGAAGTTATCAATTATTGTAAGATGTAACATACTTCATACTTAACAGAATGTATATATAGAAATGAACAATCCTTTGTATGCTATGTTAATCGAAATCGAAATCTTAAAATTGATAGCCGTGTATAGCCCTGTTAATCGTGGTAATCGAAATTAAAGCTTTGATTTGAGTTTTTAGTTTGAAATCAATAATCCCCAACAAAATCATGCAAAATTAAAGGTACTGAACTTTTCTTTGTATCGCATAGTCTAGGAAAGTATGCTTCAATATCATCAATCTGTAAACTGTCGACTGTTTATATAGTTCATTTCATATAGTTCATATCATTTTATATAATCAATCAGTAAACTGTCAACTGTTTGTATAGTTAATCTTCAAACTGTCTATAGTTTATATAGTCAATTTTCAAACTGTCAAAAGTTTGAAAATGATTATTCCTCAAGTTAAGGCCTAGATATTGCTAGCTGTCTGTCGACAAATCAGAAATTGACCTAAAATTGACTCTATTGCTATATACTAAGATATTTTATTAAGGACAAGACAAATGAGTGGCGCGTTTCGTCTCTAATGAGATTAGTTAATATTACGTTTGAAATAGATAACCCTGTGTATTTGTAAATTGAAATTAAACTTTTGATTGGAAATTTCATTTCACAATTTATAATCAATACTTTAAACTCTTATTGAAAAATTGCTATTTACTATTAAAACTAGAAAATATCAACCCAAAATGTTGGTAAATAGAATTAAAATTGCAAAAGACATAAAAATAAAACATACCGAAACTTAAGCACACCACAGAGACAACTAATTCCCCCATCGTAGGACATAAAGTGACTTTCCCAATCATTAACAACGCCCCTGGAAATCCCCTTAAAATGATAAAAATGCAACTGAAGCTAAAATAATATTAAATAAAAAATATAAAAATAAATTCAAACCAAAAAAAAAAAAAAAATGGAATCAACAACGATGCTTATAATATCAAAGAAACAAACAACTAAGCTATTATGAAGTCATAAACCTATATATTTAGGCGTAGAGGCTTATTTTCTCAGCTCATGTAAAAATGTTGTCAAGACATAACTAAAGCAATTTCAGAAAAACAAGACAGCCCATGGCTTAAACTATGATTATCCCAAGGCTAAGCCATTGTGCAGTACAATGTTTATTGGATATAAGGACAAAGTAACAACAACAATACTCCTAACAGCAACAGCAGCAACAGCGATGAAAGCATAGTATGAGACAAGGGCGACAGTCAGGACATCATCACACTTTCCAACTGACTGCGTGTAAGTTATGTTAAAATTGGCTACGACTATGGCAGTCCTGCATAGCTGCATAAAAGGTATGTTAGAGTCTTCATTGCTTCCATGTATATGAAGCAACAATGTTTTAGGCTTAAAATTTGCTCTAAACTTTATGTGGTAACGTATTTGGAGCAATGACCCATAAGCAGTCATAAAAAATAAACAACACAACCAACCCCGATTACGCTTAGAAAGGAAAAGCAAAAGCTTTCTCCCCCAAGTAAACAAAACAGGAGGAAATTTATGTAAAATTTAACATTTTTCCCGAGTATTCGCAGGAATTTCAAGCCTACAATGCGCATCTCCATCCTGCATAAGGTACGGATGTTATGCGGTTTGCAGGTGACGTTACTATAGTTCGTGTATTATATTTCCCATATGAATTGGTTTTTATGGCGTTTCTTTTTAATAACATATATATTAAATATATCAAATGAAATTGTTGTCAATAAGTTGACAGATAATAAAAGTAAAGCTAAGGTTTGTCGATTCATTAAAATCATATTAAATGTATTTGTTGTCGTCTTCCGAAAAACATGCTCGAAAAACATCAATATACTGTATTGTATGTGAAAATCTTTTGTATTTAATATATGTTAATATATACATATTAATATGTTATTTGTAAATGTGAGACTATATGCCACAAGAAACTTTAAACTCCCTATCTCGTATTTGATAACATTATTTTTGTGATTAAACGAAGTCCTGTGTTACTATACATTTGAAGTTTAAAAAATATACCAATATAGTTACTTTTAACAAAAACAAAGAACTCTGGTTTCACTAATATAGCCTGAAGTGCTTATAAGAACAACTGCACTATAACATGTGTCAACGCATCATAGCTCACTGCTTATAATATATACATATAAATCGTTTATTAACCCCCAGTAATCGAAGCAAAGTTAACTTCCTTTCAAGTCTCTCCTTTTTATTTTTTTTTGTATTTAAAAATTTGAAGAAAAAAAATATTGAAAATGTAAAATTCAAAAATAAATGAGAATTTCATAAAGCAAAGAAAAAAATGGCAGCCAAAACGGAAGTCATCGTTTAAACAAGCATTGTTTGCCCTGAGGTTATGAGATGTTCATCCGGAAATTGTTGCTAAAACTGCTGTTACTGCTATGATGTTCTTATACGAACTTATGACATGACAGCTCATTTCGGAAACTGCAAAAACCGACCAAGGATTTTAATTCCTTTTTTTTCTGTACTGATTTCGTTGCGTTGCCAATTCCAAGTTGTATTGTTAGTAGCTTTGTGCGTATATCTGTGCCACATCTTCCTCGGCATTACGGCATTGAGTTTGTCGGATTTCTCATCCTTATTGCTGTGCTTTGTTTCAATATGTTTGCATTTATATTTGTTTTTTTTTTTTGTTATAGAAATCGATTATTAAATTTTGTTACTTGTATTCCCTTGCCACAAATGCAACCAAGCCACTTTACTTATTCTCATACTTTGAATTACCAAATTATTGAAAATTTTTCCTTACCACACTCCCTTTCCGCGTTTACTCTTATTCTCCATCAACCACTCTACTTATTATTTTCCTTTAGTTTGTTTTGTTGACCTTTTTAAGTCAGATATTTTTGTTGCTTTTGGCAACATGCCACACTGCATATCCTTGCCTATGCAGCACATCTTGTTGCTGTTGTTATCCTTTGTTATGGCATCAAAACATTCAATGTTTCCTCTTCTTGAGGTTTGTTCTTTTTCGGATGTATCTTCTGCACAATGTTTTTTCTTTTGTTTATTAAATAAGATGTTGTTTTTTTTTGTTATTGGTTTGCTTAAGAAAATTAAAAATTCCTCAAATTTATTTATTGAAAATAGTTGGTTTGCTATCGAT
>NC_051847.1:39219844-39379189 GCF_002237135.1 Teleopsis dalmanni
TGACAAATTAAGTAACATAATTTTAGCTTTTAGAAAAGCGTAGGTGATAAGAGACAAAAGTAGGTGCCTTTGTTAGTAATTTAATTTTTTTCAAATAAAGTGCAATGATTGTGAGCAATTAACCTTAAGTTATATGGAGGGCATATTTTTCTTATAGAATGTATTTGGTAGATAATTGACAGATAATTAAGCAATACAAAGGATCAGGGTTGTTCGCAGAGCTTTGGAACAGTAGAAACCAGTAACACGTTTATTCTAAACTGTCTGCTTGTCATGTTAGAATTATTGCAACTACGCTATGAATCTTTTGACTTTAATGATATATCTAATGAAATAAATCTCAATCCTCAACACTACTGAAAGCCAGTTACACGTTCATTCTAAACTATTTACTTGTCATGTTAGAATTATTTAAACTACGCTATATATATTTTGACTTTTATAATACACATAATCAAGTTAATCTCAATCCTCAACACCACTGAAAGCCAGTAACATGTTTATTCTAAACTATCTACTTGTCATGTTAGAATTATTGGAACTACGCTATATATGTCTTGACTTTTATAATACACATAATCAAATTAATCTCAATCCTCAACACCACTAAAAGCTAATTACACATTTATTCTACACTATTTACTTGTCATATAAATGTTATTAGAAGTCCGCTCCAAATCATTTAATTTCAATAATACATCAATATAATAAGTTAACTAATCTTTCTGAGAATGCGATATTGATAGACCAACACCATCTATTTATCGAAACTACATGGCTTAGACTAATTTTTGTTAGAACCTGATATTGATAGATCAAACCCCATCCCTCTAATAAAATTACATGACTTTGACTTATTTTTTTAAGAATCTAATACTCATAGACAAAGATCGCGTCTCTACCAAAATTACATCGCTTTGACTAACCTTTCTAAGAATCTGATATTGATAGACAGAGACCGTTTGTCTATCAAAATTACATAGCTTTGGCTATTCTTTCTAAGAATCTGATATTAATAGACAGAGATCATGTCTCTACCAAAATTACATAGCTTGGACTAACCTTCCTGAGAATCTGATATTCTTAGACAGAGTCCGTCCCTTTTTATCAATATAACATAGCTTTACTGATCTTTCTAAGAATCTAGTATTCATAGACGGAGACCATCTCTTTATCAAAATTACATAGCCTTAACTTATCTTTCTATGAATCTGATTTTATATGAGTTTTACTAATCTTTCTAAGAATCTCATGTTGATGGACAGAGACCGTCTCTTTATCAAAACTACATGGCTTTGACTATTCTTTCTAAGAATCTAATACTAATAGACAGAGATCGTCTCCCTATCAAAACTACATAGCTTTGACTAATCTTTCTAACAATCTGATACTCATTGACAGGGACAGAGACCGTCTCTCTGTCAAAATTAGGTGACTATGACTTTGTTTATAGCATTTCCTTCCTCTCTAAATATAATTAAAACAATTTATTTTATATTTTCACAAACATTTGTTTTTTGAAACAAATGTTTTATTCACAAAAATTTTATTTAGTAATAATATTTTCATATATATATATATATATATATATATATATATTTATGTATAAATTAATTTACAAAATAAAAATAAATAACAATTTTGGATTTCTTTGCTTAGCTTTTACATAATACACAATACATAGTACGAGCATTTCGTCACATTTTCATATATTATTAGTGAGTTTATCTCAGATTTTCATACTACAGCAAAATTATTTTTTTATCTAGTAAATATGTAAAATATTTATTATTTAGTAAATTTCCTAAAGTAATTAAGCAGTTTTATCTTGAAATATTTGTTCTTATTGTGTTAGAATTTAATAATTTTTGCAGTATAATTTTAATAACAAATTTTTTTTCTCTTAAGTAAAAAATATTTTCCAAAAAAAAACTATCTTTAAACAATATACAAAAGTATTCATTGTACAAAATATTAATTTTTTTTATATATTAAAATTTAAAACAATTAAATTCTTTATGGAAAGAAAAAAATTAGACGTTTTAAATGCTAAAATTTATCATATCATCAGTTTCACGTAGTTCAGTTGTAAGTATGTACGAGTATGTAAAGTTATATTATATGAGAGTTATTTAATTTTATTAGATACTTTTATTTTTATTTTTATCTATTTTAAAGTTAATATTTATGATAAATTTCACTTGAGTACATAAATAGTTTCTTATTATGTATGCATGGGTATATGTAATTCGAAGTGTCTGACTGCATTTAGTAACTTCACTTTTAATCTTTATTAGTCTCTAAATATTTCCTATATACACATACATATATCCAGACATACATACATACAGTTTTATATATATAAAAAGAGTTCGTTTCATTAATATCTATTTAGTTAATTTACATTTACAAGTTCGATTGGTTTATGTATATTTATGTATGAGGTTACCCGTATGTTCGACATTTAAATGTAAGTTACTGTATCTTTTATGAGGTCGAAATATATAGACGTTAATATATTTCGCTTAAAATGTATAAAAAAAAGTTTGTAAGTTTTACATTTATGCATTTAGACAATTGTTTAATTTTTATTTTTTTTTTTTTTATGAGAAAATATTTATTTATTTTTATAATCTTTGTGTATTTTGTTAAATTTTTTTTTTGTTTTTGTATAGGAATAAAAGCTTTGTTTTGTTTTTTATGAGTTTCGTTTATGAGTTTCAGTTTGTTGCATCTGAGTAACTGTAATATGGAGCTGTGACCATTAAAATTAACTTCAGTTTAATGTGATACTAAAGTTTGAGGTATCAGATGTGGGTCAATCAAATTTCATGGAGGTCTATGGTATGAAAGCTCATTCTTATTATACAAATAAGAATCTTTTTTAACACAACTACAACAACGAATATATAGAACATTTAGATATTGAAATTAAATAAAAATATCTAATATTGTCATTTAGATACAAAAGTTCTGATTAGAAAAAATCTCAAAAAATCAATTATACTGTTTTTTACATCAGTCATAATGTGTGGTCTTTAAAACTTGGATCAAATTTACAGTCTGCTCAAAAGAAGGAATGTATATGGCTAACACTAACACATCAATATTGTATTGATTCAAAGACATTAAAAATATGTTGTGTATAATATATGTGATTATATGGTACATACAATAATACTTAAATTCTTATTGATGAAAAAAGGACTACCATTATAGTAAAAGCCTATTTTTATTTGTAATAATTATAGAAGGGAGAGAGTCTTAAAACATAGTTTGGCTCTGCGCTTATGTATAGGTCTAGTGTACCGCCTGTTAACTTTGTAACGTTTTTAATTTATTAATGAAACGGATTAGGTCATTTATAAATGAAGTGTTTATTATAATACACAAGAGTGACAAGGCGAAACCTTAAACGCAGTAACTATAATGACAATAATGAGCTATACATATACCATATAAGCGGCATTATTATTGGCTTCATTATATAAAAATATTTCGAATATGGTATAAAGCAATATACATATAATATATAGATATAGAGTCTTGATAAGACTAGTTATATTAAATATTGTTGTTAATAAGTTAATTATATGGAGCACAAAGGAGAGTAATAATATATGTATCTGAGAGAGAAGGTAGGTGCTCACATTACATCCGAAATGAGTTGTTAATAATAATAATTTAATGATTAATTAAAATATCAAATAATTATATTAATAACTATAATGTTTATAGTATATTAAACAGGAATTAATATCAAATATTAATATCAGAAGGTAAGTGCTTCTATTGTGTCAGTTACAACGTTATGTCAGGTATAGAAAACATCCTTAGAGAAAATATGTGTTAATATTATACCAGATACGAGTGTAAATGAGACATAGTTAATATTCTTAGAGTTAGGTGCTCATAATATACCAGATACCAGTTAATACTTGATTTAACAAATGTTGAATAACAAACAAATTCTTCACGTATCTAAGAGAAAAGAGACTCGTTTTTAGAGAAGTAGTAAATTCTATATTTTTACTTAAATAATGATACGAGTATTATTGTCTCTGATGTCTGGTGTGATTGACTGCGATCTGAAATATTTTAAGTTAAAAACAGTATTTCATTATTTTTTGAATAAATTTGTGACTTATCCTTAGAAATCGTTTAATAGGTGCTATAGGGTATTTATTATAGATATATATTTGAATGCTATAATTAAATAGCAGAACAACAATTTAGGATATAATTAAGACTTTCATTTTATATAATGATATTCTATAATTAAAAATATCATTTTGGACATTATTTAAGCTGCAAAATATATTATTTTGGATTATTCAATTAAGTGATTATATAAAATTTTACATTATAATGAAAACAAATATGAAAGGTTTGAATAAGAAAGTTCTAATCTAAGCGTAACTATTCATCAAAGATTTATAATTAACAGCTGTTCATAAATTAAATTCTCTTTACCACAAAAAACAGGTTTCTTGATACCTTAGGCCTTTAACGTCCATATAAAGTTACTCATTTGTTCATTTCAACCAAAATGTGAGGAATTCATATACAAACATACCTCTCACTCTCTGGTCATACTGTTTATATACTGGGTTAAACTGTTGTCTTGTTTTTTTTGTTTTGGCTGCATACAACTTCTCTCTGACTGCTTTTGATCACATATATATATTTGACTGTCCTTTAATTTTAAAAGTCTTAATTTACTGTTTGTTTATATAATTTGACTATAGTAATTTTGTCTCTGTGTTTCTCAAACTTTTTGCAGATTTTAGAATTACTTAATGTATCTTTTTTGTCCTTTCAAATTGCAAATAGTTTGTCTGTTGTAATTAGTCAGTCCGTTTTTAGTATATATCTTTCAATTAGTTATTATAATAAAATTAATTTATACTAAAGAATTAATTATTTTTGTTATTTTTTATATTTCGAATAATTTTTTAAATTTATGCTTAAATAATTTATACACATTTCTATTTACAATATATAACAAAAGCATATATAGTATACACAAATTTAGCATATTATATATATAGATTACAATTATTAAGTAGTACTTACACATAATAAATGCATAAATAGATTTTAATACACACAAATACTTATATATGCCTTCAATCGTAGTAGTTATAATACATACATATTTAATTATATACCAGATGAGGAAAATTCAATTACGTACGTCCAATACTATTCACTGGGTTTAAGTAGTTTGTCTCTCAGTTGCAGCTGTGCTGAGTGAGCAACAGCCAATTTTATATCTTTTTTATGTATTTTTTTTTTTCTATATATTATATTTTTATAAATAATTTAAATTTATGCGATTTTATTAAATAGAGGAACCAGTCCTTTTTCTCTTCATACATACATGCTACATTGTTTCCAATGTATGTCAATATTTTTAATAATAGATTTACTAGCACTACATTTACACTAAATATGCCTGCACGTGTTGTCCTTGCTGTTGTCCTGTCAAGGCTGTTGTTGGCGCTGAAACTGCGTTTGCGGTTAATGTGCCACTGTGATCGGTGCGTTGTTTTTGATTTTGTTGCGGTCGCCATGTCTGCGAATGCTGCTGTTGCTGTTGGTGTTGCTGTTGGTGTTGCTGCAGCAGTTGTTGCTGGTGCATGCGTTGTATGCTGTTGCCATTGCCGTTACCAACATTTACTGGCGGTGATGGCGGTGGCATCATTAGCATTTGTTCGTTCTCCAGCGTGGAGTAATCGGAATCAATGCTGGAGTAGATGTGTTCAGATGGCGGTCGGCCTCCCACATAAGATTGGTTAGCGCCACCAGTGCTATTATGATAATACTGTGCATTACCCACTTCGACTGCACTGTTTCGATGCGCTGCTGCATTTGGATGTAAGTGGGTGGCTGCAATGGGATGATGTAGTGTAGCATGTTCAACACCACGTCGTTGAGGTCGTGGACTTGGTGTGGCTGTGGTTGCGGAAGAGTAATTTTGTTCACCTTCAGCACCCTCTTGGCAGTAAGCTGGTGGTGGCGCTTGGCGGTATAGTATGCCAGGACTAGCTGGTTGCTTGATGCGTTCATGGTTGTGATCGAGTGTGTAATTATTGCCTCGATATGTGGGATAATCAACCGGCAGTGCATAGCGTAATTTTTCCCAGAAATGTCTGTCCGTGCGACGTATACGATGCACAGCAGATGTTTTTAAATATGGCAACAATTCAATATCACTTTCAGCTTCAAATAATACTTCAGGCTCTTCAATAATAACTAGCTTTTGTGGTCGTCCACGTAATGCATCATGCACGGCACGCCGTAGTTCACAACGCGACCATTCTGTTTGCAGAAAATTGCGCGATAACAAGATGACAATGCGCCGTGATACACGTGATGCCTCAAGCACTTGATAATGTGTTGCATCGTGCGCCAAATCTCGATGCTGTAGGCAAACGCGCAAAGGTGGACGACCTGTTTCAAGTTCGGCTACCAAATATTGCCCCACAAACTCTGAGTCTTTAGCTGAATGCAGCAGCACTGCATCATATAGTTTTTCGGATTCCTCACAACGTGGCCCAAAGACGCGCACACCATAATGGGCAAACAACCAAATACGTAAAGATTCACGAAACACAAATATGACAATAGCTACAACGAGCAGAAATACCAATGCCAGAGCTGCTGCTAGCAATGGTATGTATGATTTGGGTATGCCATTCTGTAGCACGGAGCCGCCTGCATAGTAATCAGTGCACGCTGCTGTGGTATTAAAATCGATTTCACGTTTTTGTGGTTCAGCGCCTTTTAGCTGCTGCTCGGCGCTGCCAACATCCATGCAATATATATCCTGTGAGTCCTGCACAATCAAGGCATTGTCAGCAACATAAGTTGTCAGCTCGTGTAGGAATTTGCAGCGACAGCTCCAATGGTTGCGGCCCAAGCCTAAAACGCGAAGTTGTTTAAATTGTGGTAGTTGCAACTGCCAAATGGGCAACGTCACTAAGCGATTGCCATCAATTCGCAGCACTTCCAGCGAGATAAGCGGTGCCAGCGTTGCATTCTCAATCGACGTCAACAGGTTGTTCTGTAAATAGAGTTCGCGCAAAGCCGACAAATGCTCAAACTCATAACCGTGCAGAGTTTGCAGGCGATTATCTGCCAGGTGCAGCATTTGCAGTGTGACCAAACTAGCGAATGTGCGATTCTGTATGCTGACTACCTGACTGCCATTTACGTAAAGTGACTTCAAATTTTTGCGACCAATGAAGGCATGATTTTTCAGCACGGGAAAATTATTGCCGTCTAAGTACACAATGCTAGAGTCCATAGGCACACGACGTGGCAGCTCAGTGGTTTGCTGATTACCACAGTCAACGACATTTGTTGACCATATTTGGTCATGGTAACAAGTGCAATTGTTGGGGCACGTCATTTCACAATCGCATGCATCAAAGTCGCAGCAGTGGCACAGCGCAAAACAATGTGATTCATAGCGGCACAAAAAGTCTTGCGGCTTGAGACTGGTTAGCGAACGAACTGGAGCGCCCCGTGCATGTGGCATAACGCATTCAATATTTGGCAAGTCCATAACTCGTGGATGTTGACGTGTTGTGACATTATTAATGCGCTGCAGCCAGTCCATGGTGCAGTCACACTCGAACGGATTACCGCCGAGATAAAATTCAGGTAATGGCTTTGTGGGTGGCACTGGCGCAACGCGTAATTGCTGCAATTGCAGCTTCGACATCGCATTTGCATATAAATCAACACGCGCCAAATTCACCTTATCAACGAAAGCATTCGGATGCACTGTGCTGATGTGATTGTTGTTAATGAACAGCAATTCGATGGTGTTCGGTATGGACATGGCACCAATTTCAGTCAAACGATTGTGACTAGCATCGAGGGTTTTGACGCGTATTTCCTCCTGCAGTTTGTAGTAATTACCCAGTACTTCAATGTAGTTGCCATGAATATCGAGCCACTTTAAATTAGATGGTATGAAGGCGTAATCAAACCAGACGAGATGATTTTCTGATAAATTCAGCCAAAGCAGCGAAACGAGTGTAGCGAAC
Source organism: Teleopsis dalmanni (assembly GCF_002237135.1). Taxonomy (NCBI): domain Eukaryota; kingdom Metazoa; phylum Arthropoda; class Insecta; order Diptera; family Diopsidae; genus Teleopsis; species Teleopsis dalmanni. The sequence continues at coordinate 39,227,905 of NC_051847.1, forward strand.
ACACCATTTATGTCTGAGAGAAAATTGCGATCCAGGCGTATGGCTTCTAGTTCGAAATTTTTGTCAAAGGAGCCACGTTCAATGCTTTGTATGCGATTTTTGGCCAAATTTAAGACACTTAAGCGTGGCAAGTCTGCAAACATGCTTTTTGTTATATTGCCAATCTGGTTGTCAATCAGGCGCAAACCAGTTAATTGATGCAAATTTTTGAAGCTTTGATTGTCAAATGTACGTATTTGATTCTCACCTAGATCGAGAGTGCGTAACATGGATAAGTCCTGCAGAGCACGTGGTACCTCATTCAGTTGATTTGAACTCAAGTCCAGCTCCTTCAAATCAGAGCAATTTTTGAAAACATTCGACTCGATGACACTTATCAGATTATTATTCAGTGTCAACTTGGAGAGCACATATAAGCCATTGAACAGTTTGTCATCCAATGTATGCAAACGATTTTCTGCTAAATTCAATGTATGCAGATTGTAGAGTGGCAAGAATGCATTGTCCTCAATGTGGCCAATTGAGTTGTTACGCAAATTAAGTATTTGCAGGAAGTACAGCTCCTTAAAGGTGCGATAATCGATGCGTGTTAATGCGTTGTGTGCCAAGTTTAATACAATCAAGCGTATCAAGCCAGCAAAAGTAGTGTTGTCGATATGGTTTGAAGTTAACTGATTGCCAGATAAATCGACTACCAGCAACTGTTCAAGACGATGAAACAGGCCCTTGGGCAGCTCATATAAATCGTTGTGCTGCAAGTGAATTTCACGCAACTCCTTTGAACCGGCAAATAAACCCTCTGGCAAGGTCTCCAAATGATTGAAACTCAAATTAACAATACGCAACGAACTCAGCCCAGCCAATGCTTCGCCAGATAACTCCGATATATTGTTGTGTTGCAAATTTAAATGTTGCAGACGACGCAAACGTGAAATGCCCCAGCTTTCAGTGATAGAGCGCAAATCATTGAAACTAGCATCAAACACTTGCAACTCACTGCCACCATTGCAGTTCATGTCAGCAAAGCCCAAATTCTCAGCCACTCGTATACGATTGTGCGTCAAATTTAGTGTTTGCAAATTGCCTACAGGGCACAGAAATCCAGCAGGTAAGGCGCGCAGATTGTTATCACCCAGATCCAGCTCAGTCAATTGCTTCAAACCTATCAATGAGTCTGGAAACAGCTCTAATGTTTTGCTCGGACCCCAATCAGCATTGCGTGTATTCACTGCTAACGTTTTTACAGCGCTCAGTCCTTCAAATGCGTTATTGGGCAGTTGCAACAATTTGCATGACTCCATACGCAGTGCATCCAGCGTCTGCAAGCGCGCGAAAGCTGCTTGCGGTAATTGCGATTCGAATGAATACAAATCGCTGCATTTTATCAACAATTGACTTGTGCCTTCGGCACCTTGTAAATCCAAGCCACTACGTTCAATGGTACGCAAATCACAACGCACTGAACTAGTGCCATTATACTGCCAGGAACATTGATTTATTGATGCGGACGTTGAAGCCAGTGCTGAGGCAGAAGATAACGTTGCCGTTGATGCTGGCGATGCTAATGATAGTGTGTCAACTGCTGAAGATGGCAATGCAGATGCAGCGGAAGTAACAGCTACTGCTGAGTGTGCTGGTGATATGCTTGTGGCTGCTACGACCATAAATCCACAAATTGCATTTAAGGCCAACAGCAGAGCGACTAGTCGAGCAGCATAGAACTCCCCAAAATGCCAGATTTTCCACATTTTTGCTGCTGCAAATTTAGATACCCAATTTCAAAAATTTTAACTAATAATTATTTGAGTTATGCGTTTGGGCAGTTCGTTTTCACTTTATATGAGTTATGTACATTTTATTTTGTTTACATTTGAACACTTAAATTTTTTTTAAATATTTTTTGTATATTATTTAATTTATTATTAATTTAAAATAATTTCGAATTTGCTTTGGTCTTGCACATAAGTACAATTTTATTTCTATTTTTATTTAATTTTACACTGAGTATTTCAATGCAGTTTGGTCTTCATATTTCAATTGGTTTATTTACATTAATTCAATTGAGCTTAGTCGCCTTTACTAAGCAGTATCTTTCTAATAATTCTACATTAAATTCACTGATTAAATTCATTTAGTAAATTTTCTTGATATGACTTCAATTTATTTAAGTATTTTTTCTTGAGCACAATAGCGAAAAATTTGCAAGACTGCATAAATTCGTTAATTTTTCATGGCAAATTTTCTTTATAAAAATTTTCAAATCAATTTTTCATAGCAGATTTTTCACGTTAATTTTCTTGACTCACAAATATTGTGAGTTTTCCGTTAGTTTCATTACTTTAACTTAGACACACACATCCAAAACAAATTTCAAATTTCTTTTCGTGCTTCTAGTGCCTGTTCTTTACGATTTAATGCTTATTTGAAAAAATGTGCTACACTTCCACAAAAGTATCAGTATTGTATCTTGTATCTTGTATCTTTAGTGAATTCAAAACCCGTTTTCAAACAAATATCGAGCATAATCCACACGTCCGTTGTGTACGGTGCTCGGACTCGAACTGATTGCAAGAAATTCAGACAATTCACTACTCGCCAGCAGGAAAAATCCATGCGAACGCATACGTTTTGTCGGCAAAATGCCTTTATCTGCACGATACAAAATCCATTCGTACTCGTACTCACACTCGTCGGTTTGGGTTGTTTATTTACTTTTCGCTCGTACCGTTAACGAGTAACCGAGCAAAGAGAGCGAAATATCTTCCATGTTTGAGATGAACTGGCATGTTTTGAGTGGGAATTGCTTACTTTGTGTTGTCGTTAATGAAAACTTTGTATGATTTTCGTTTGCAGTAGGAAAATTCAAAAGAAAGAGCATGTGAAAGCAGTGAAATGAGATTGTTTTCTTTTCTTATAATAGAACAATTAAATTTTTATAAGAAATATTTGAGTAAAATAGGCAAGGAACGTTTAATGAAAAGGGTGAGTATGACTAAAGGGTGGTAGGGTTCAGTTAGGTTCATATTATGATATATTCTTCTTAGTAGGAAATGGAGATTTGAAGAATTACACTGCCACTGTAATTGAAAAGATATTGAATTCTTTAAGTTAATTTAAAACTACTCTGAAGAGGTTCGTGGGAAGACGAAATCCATAATATATTATTACTTAAACAACTGCAGCGTTTAATGTATCAAATTAGAAGGGTTTGGCGCATTTTATACCTAAAAAGTTACAAAATCTTGCTTATAGGGTAACAATCTATTTGAACTAATAAGCTTAGTCATTACAATCTCGTGTTTTTTTACTTAATAAGGAACTCATATATGAGATACAATTCGCCTACTAAGATAGCTGGCAAATCGAAGAAGCAATTACAATTTTTTCATAACCAACGATATCATAATATTTTGAAAAGTAAATGACAAAAAAAATTTTTCGATTAATACTTATTAATAATAGCAATAATAATTAGTAATTGTAGAAATTAATAGTAGTAAGTAATAGTAATTAATCCTTAATAGTAATTTCAACCAGCGCATTTTCATTGTCAACTGTCAATTGAAGGCGCACTGCATGCTTTGTAGTTAATATGAAAACGTTGCGTGTACATCATTAAAGTCTTCATTCGAGAAGATACAATTTTTATATATAAGCAGTGAAATGAGATTGTTTTCTTTTCTTATAATAGAACAATTAAATTTTTATAAGAAATATTTGAGTAAAATAGGCAAGGAACGTTTAATGAAAAGGGTGAGTATGACTAAAGGGTGGTAGGGTTCAGTTAGGTTCATATTATGATATATTCTTCTTAGTAGGAAATGGAGATTTGAAGAATTACACTGCCACTGTAATTGAAAAGATATTGAATTCTTTAAGTTAATTTAAAACTACTCTGAAGAGGTTCGTGGGAAGACGAAATCCATAATATATTATTACTTAAACAACTGCAGCGTTTAATGTATCAAATTAGAAGGGTTTGGCGCATTTTATACCTAAAAAGTTACAAAATCTTGCTTATAGGGTAACAATCTATTTGAACTAATAAGCTTAGTCATTACAATCTCGTGTTTTTTTACTTAATAAGGAACTCATATATGAGATACAATTCGCCTACTAAGATAGCTGGCAAATCGAAGAAGCAATTACAATTTTTTCATAACCAACGATATCATAATATTTTGAAAAGTAAATGACAAAAAAAATTTTTCGATTAATACTTATTAATAATAGCAATAATAATTAGTAATTGTAGAAATTAATAGTAGTAAGTAATAGTAATTAATCCTTAATAGTAAATTATAGTATTAAAAGATATTTAAAATGGGTACTATGAAACTTACTCATGCACCAGTTTTTTGTTGTCTCAACATATAAACTTATATACTGACATATATGTATATATATGTTAAATGTGTATATATATTATATATGTATATATATACCCAACTCCTATAAGTAACAAAAATCTTCAGCCATATGACTCTTTATTTATAAACTATTTTTATGGGTAAACAACTGTTATATTGTATTAAATCTTCTTTTTTGACATATATAAGTCAAAAATGAGCTTTCTATCTCAATTATAAGGCGAAAGAAAAGTAGAAGTATTGTACTTATATTTAAGGATATTTATAAGGATAATTTAAGAATAATTAATCTTCTAAGTTATGATATAGCATTGCCCTTTCTAAAAATACTCATAATTCGAGTCATTATGGTATTACTTATAAGTAATGCTACTAATAGGAACTAATGTTTTAGAGTAACCAGATTTTTTTAGTAAATAAATTGTTGAATTATTTATAAGTAATGTTACTAATATGATCTTTCATTTCTGGAATAAATACTTTAATACTCATCCATAACTTGATTCAACGAAGGCATTTCTTAAGACTATGCAGTATGACTCTCTTCAATGAAATTATACCCAAGTCTATAATTCTAATCATTATGAAATGAAAATGGATAAAATATTATGAAATGTATAAATAGCAAAATGAAATATATAAATCAGATATCTAACAGATTATTAGAAAATTTGGTATTATCACTTATGATTTACTGTGATAATTCCAAATTAATAATATAATAATCAAATAACAACTCAATGCATTATTAGTAATAAATTAGTTCATTATCTATATAAACTATTGCCGTCCAGTAAAACTTCATTTAATTTAAATTATATTTTAATAGAAGTACTACAGTGACAATTGCAACACCAAAAATAACAAACAGTGTTGCTCTAAATTTTTTCACATACATAATTTTGAATAATTTATGTGAGGTCCATGGTACAAAGTCCTACCTAAATGACACTGCCGGTAGCGCTGTCTGTTTGTAAGGCAGTTTATTGAACTAACAAATTACAAATTCAAAAAATTTTGTTTATTTTACTTACTCAAGAGTGAAGTTAACTCAGTTCCCATCTATTATTTTGAACCAATACCTACTATTTGAGTTGACTAATATGTTTACGGAAGAATTTGAAACCACTATATCATGTCCTTATAGTTATTGTGTAAAAATTTGTTTATATATCCTGCCGCTATTATTATATTTGGCGCTGTTCATATTTAAGAGGGCAACTTTATTGATAAAATTGAATGATGTTAAGAGAAATGAAAAAACCTCAAGAGTTGTCTATTAAACACTCAAGAGTGTTGATAATTTCTCTTATAATTTAAATAAAATTTTTAACATACTAAAATATAATTTAATGACAATAAAAAGTATATATTAAAATAACGACATTAGAAAATATATTAAAAAGAATAACTTATTAGACATGAAGATATGTTAATATATCTTAACAATTTAAATTCTGTTTAATCTCTATTAGGATTTTTAGTAACCATTATTGCGAATTTAAGGAGTTTGTTTGTTTATTCCTGACACATAGTCACCACACATTTTTTTAAGGTTTTTTAAAGCGTTTGCATAGAACAGATCTTAATTGCATTAAAATATAGTTTCAATGTGTAATAGTACTAGTGCTTACCCAACGTGCTTTCAGGGTGGTCTTAAGTCACATTATACTGTTATCCTGTAAGTCATGAATAGTGCATTGGGTTGCAAGCAAATATATATATATTATTTTCCGTAGATCTTATGAGAAGCAAAGGACCACAATTACATTCTTCCCTTCCGTTCTGTTGGATGCAAACGGATTCACTTCACCCTACGTTTTTCCCGCGCAAGCACCTACGAATTCAAGTTGCTTGCGCCATGTATGAGCTATTCTTCCTCTTCGTTGGCTTCACTACAGATTCCAGTTTAGTCAGCAAGCATAAGGGTTCACACTATATATTTTCTTGAACAATATTGTCGTTTGGTATACTATTATTTCACGGATTTTTAAATATTCTCCAGCAATACTAAATGTGTACGATTCGTGATAAGACTTACTTTAAGATAAAGAAAGTTGATTGGATATAATAACACTCTTCTATTTTACATTTCCATAAAACAGAGCTACGTATATTTTTTTGTTGAATAGGCCAAGGATTGTAGCACTAGATATATGGCTGAAGTTCTATATTATTTTAAGTTACATAGAAGTTTCTCTAATCGTATTGGTTTTGGATTTATGCTTTTAAGGTGTGTTACTGATTATAGTTATTCTAGTTCTTCGTTTTCTAACCGAATGGAAGTAGAAGAAGCAATCACATTTCCGTAACTCTTAATTCTATTTTTCAACTTACTAATTCTTAAGTCGGTTTTCAAGAACAATTTTAGTTATATTTGCTACAAAAACTACTTCTAAGTATTGCATTGGTTCAAATGGCTATCCTTAAAGTATTGAAATAGATATATATAAAATAGATATAATTTCACTAGCTGTTATAAATGTTTTTTTTTAAGCCAACTAAATTTATTATTATTTTTTTTGAATTATTTACTTTAGAGCTTCTGTTACTAAGTTAGATACGAACTCTTTAATTTTTTCTCTTAATTCTTAACTCTTTAATATATAATTTTTTATTTTTAACTCAAAAAAAAATATCTCGTAAATTTAATAATTCAATCGAAGCTCATAAATTACATTTATCTGCTCTTAAAAGTATCTCGAATGCCTCACAATAATTTCAACCAGCGCATTTTCATTGTCAACTGTCAATTGAAGGCGCACTGCATGCTTTGTAGTTAATATGAAAACGTTGCGTGTACATCATTAAAGTCTTCATTCGAGAAGATACAATTTTTATATATAAATTTTTTTTTTTTTGGTTTACTTGCTTTGTCAACGTTGATGGACACATTACAGATTGCTCCCTAGCACTTGAATATCTTAAGAGTTTACATGAGGGTGTACATTTGAACGTTTATATAAATCTATCTAGTATCTGTGCATTGCATGCACACTAGCATTTCATACTATAAACAAAAACCTATGGTTGAATGAAATTCAAATTTTTTTTCACAATTCGGGTTCAGTAATGCATTAAATGCAGTTTGTGTTTATTTTTAGTTGAATTTGTATTTGCTTCAGTTTGGATTAAAATATGCAAATGTGTACGCTTATGTATTTGTATAATTTTTCAGTTTTGTACAATATTTGTTTACTAGTGGCTGGCACTCGTTTATAAAAATCTGCCACTTGGTATCTGATAAATACGAGCACAATATCGATTAAAAGCGGCACGCTTTATGTACTCTATACTCGTTAGTTTGTAGCATTGTGTGTGTGAATTTTAAACATTTGTAATTTGATTATCTCACACAACATTTTCAACTACCAGATACATTTCATTCAGACATCTTATAGTTACTCTTTCTATTCATTAAATCCGTTTCGTATTCTGTCAGCAATTGTATCTTATTTTCTTCTATTTGAATTGCACATCTGCATGTGTCAATCGATTTGTCAGTACCTTGTGGGCACTTAAAAATGTTTCGTAGTTTGTTCAATCATGTTCACAATTTTTAATAATTTATTTTTTAATTTAACATTTAAATTAAAATAATGTTTCCATCAGGAAACAGTTATGAAATGTCATAACTATTTGAAGTGCTACAGCTCAACGGTGAGTAAATTTTAAATTATTAAAAAAAAATATATAGCTGTGGTTTATGCATTATTTCTAAAAATAGCACTGCAAGAAGTATTATTTTTGACAAATAACCTATAAAAATTAACAAGACTCGATATTTTTATAAAGCTAATTTATTGTGTGTTGACATTGTATGGTTATATGTGAGACAACAGTTCCTAATGGACAGAGTTCTATACACATTGAGAATTTAATCAAAGACTAATTATGATGGAAATTTGTTGTTATCCAAAATAGCTATATGATTGGCCTAAGAACTGATTTAATTAAAACATGAGAGTCAATGGTGTTAATTATAAAAGGTTCAACCTATATGAAAAATTGAATCAAAGACGATTAATGATAGATATTTGACGTTACCCAAAGTAGCTACTTGTAAATCCAAGAATTGACTTAATATAAATACAATTTACGACTTAAAAACTTCCCTATTATTATTAACGCCTATTGTTAAATTATTTTATTCAAAGATTAATTTCATGAAACGTAAATTTCTTAATTACATTAAAAGATTAAATATTTGTTTTTAATTTTTTTTTTCATACTAAATTCGTATATGTAAATCCTTTTAAATCCTTTAAATTTCAATGTCAATCCTTAATGCAAACAAGGCATAAAAGCTGTAATTTTCCTACATTAAATGTAGCTACACATCGTCTTAAAATTATGTTTATGAGTTCGCATAATATAAACAAAATTTGCATAATTTATCATTAATAAATTCTCATTAATAAATCAAAACAAAAATATGCTCACCTTAAAGCCACTCTGGTCTTGTCGCAATTATGAGCACAGAGTCCATCCAAGCTCCGTTGAGTGCTTTGAGACTGTAAACGAAGCACAAGTTGAGCCTGCATTTTTTGCCATTCATAAGTATCTCGTATCTTAACTGGATTGTTTTTAGTAAACAAACATTTCGCTAACAATCTGCCGAGAACTTGTTAAACTTGTTTAAATAGCAAAAATTATTATAAATGCCTTAACAATTTTTTTATTGCTTTCGTCTTTGATGCTCTGCTCTTTAACCATTTTCCTTGCCATTTAATTACTTGTCATCGTTGATGGCTATGAATGCAATCCGATTGGCTTAACAGCTGTTAAGAAAAAATTTTATAATAAAATTCCATGGTCCGAGTGGACGTTTAAATATAAAACAGTAATGCAGTTATTTATGTATGAGATTTTAATAAGAATTTTAGAATAAATTACGTTTTTTATTTTTTTACTAATAGTATTTTTGGGATGAGGAAGAATGCTGAACTTAAAATCACTAAAACCGTATTTGAATCCAACGAATGTGTAAAATGTTTTAATTGATGTAATGATTTAAAGTTATTTGCCAATATTCTGTTAACTCTCTGTTAAGAAGAAGAGACTGAAGAGACTTCCTCAACATTTTATTTATTTATTACCATAGGGAACATATTGTATATAACATTTGTCAAGAAAATTACCATATATTGCTGTAGTTAAATACATTTAACCAAACAAAATAGATCATTTCCGAAAATAGTGAAATCGGGAATAGAAGGCGTCTTTGATCAGAATAGTACATAGAAGTCACAACGGTATCTTACTATGCGAAGTCATAAAGTATTAATCCTAACAGCTGGCCATTATCTGACTACTTTACATACCGGAAGATTATGTATCACTTCTAGTATTGCGGTAAGGACAAGAAAGAAGAAACACACCGAAAGAATATGCATAAGTACTAGTTACTACTGAGGGCATTGCGGTGATAAGAAGAAAGAAGAAACACACCGAAAGATTATGCATCAATACTAGTAATTACTGAATTCAACGCGACGATGAAAAGAAAACAGAAACTATCAAAAACTTTTTCTATTTCCAAAAGTTATAGTTAATAGACTATTAGCATCAGAAAGATATCTTATATGCTGTGAGATTTATAATACTGACAAAATACCTTAACGAGAACTGATAATAGCGATTACTTTACTACTGGTTTATTATGTTATCATATTGATTATTTAGATTATACTTTTTATTTTTCAATTAATGGAAGCCGACGACCAAATATTTCTGTCTACTAAGCACGGAGGCAGTGTGTGAGAGGAGAATTTGGCTTAATAGGCTAAAGTCACTTTCAAACTACTTCAAAGGATTCAATTTACATATTGGTATATTTGTTATTAAGATATCCTTAAAACCAAATTAATGTAATAATCCCAAAAGCACCAACACTCGTCCCCACTACAATAAGCTTCTGATTAAAGCTTGCTAGCCAATATTTGAGATAAGGACGAAGGCTAAACTCCTGGTACTAACTTTCTATGTTAGCCAATTATAAAGATATGGAAGACTTATAATGATTGATATCTTGATCGGATTAAGGAAATCAGCCGATATTTATATGTTAAATTTTTAATCTGTCAGTCGGTGTCAAAACAAAGTATTCGTATTATATTGAAGATAAGGATGAAGTGCAAGCAGCTATTCTATTCTCTTTGTTGCCTAGTTATAGCTGTAAAGTAAAACCATTAATTACTACTTTCTTTGTAGAGTAGTTTAAATAATATAGCATCAAAATTAATATATTAATTAAGTGAAAAATACGAACTGATATTTATGTGTCGAAATATTAGTTTCTCATTCAGAGTCGTAGTAAACTATTGGTATAATGTTTTAGACATACTGAGAATATGAACTGATATTTACATTTTGAAATGTTTAACAGTCATGGGAAAAAACTATGAGAATGTTTTTTTTTGTTCATCATGACAGTCTAGTATGGGCCACTACTTTCTTCGTCAACCACTTCTGTCCATATTCATTCCCATTACTCTCAAATTGATGCTTATCAGTCAATCGAAGTGAGAGTAAACTATTAATATAAGGATAATAAAATATAGGACAAGGATAGGGGCCAAAGTTAGCTCCTATCTTTTTCCTAATACATTAATTTTAATGTTTCTCACGTAAGTTATTGTTATGCTATTTATAAATTATTTTAATTATTTTTTTTTTTCTTTATTTAATTTCTTATAATATTTTGTTAAGTTAGCTTTAAGGTACTGTAATTAAAAGGGTTGTGCCCAAATGCATTTAAATAAAATAATAATAATATTTTTTCACATTATTTATATATATTTATTTGAATATATTATTTAAATATAATATTAAAAATATATGAAATATATTTTAAAAAAATATTTTGCTTTTCATAAGAAAAAATTAAGACTTATTTATGAAAATTGTAACAAAATATTAAATATTAGTATAGAATTAGAAAAAAAATAATATAAAATCACTGAATAATTTATAGTACCCCAAAGATAACTGCAGAATATAATCGAAATATTGATGTGAATAAAAATTTTTTTTAAACTAATTTTTTAAAAAAATGTTTTTTATAACAATGGACCAATAAGCCCGTTTCATAAGCTAAGTTATTAATAAAGCCACTGGCAAATAGTATTCAACTCCTAAATAATGGATTAATATTATAGATTAATGTAATGTTATAATATTCTACCATATCTTGATTTTCTGAGATACAAATTTAAATGTGATTTTTTCTATTTTGTACTTCATTTAATTTCTTAAACAGAAACTTCTTTCGTACTCTACTTTACATTAAATCCATCATCTTTCGTACACTTCTTATGCGATTACATTTTTACTAAGTGTTTATTGTTTTCGACCAATAAGCCGAACTAAGTTGTGGAAGGAAAAACTACAACTCGCTTTTTCAAAATGTAAACAATAAACAAAAAAACCTGTTTTGTCTACAAAATACAAAACAAAACATAAAGCAGATACAATTTGTATCTTTTTATGGCAGAAATTTGAAAAAAAAAAAAACAAAATACTCAAACAAAACTCACAACTCATCCACAATCCACAAACTCTCGCAATTGAGTCTTTTCTATGCAATATGAGTAGATTTTTGTATTTACATTCGCAGTTTGCACTCAAATACTTTAAGGCATTGGTTAACCCTAGTATGACTACGTTTTAATTAATAAAACGTTTGTTTGTAATTTTAGTTGTCAAAAATAAAATTTTCATTTTGCATTGAAAGCAGCAACAATTGAGAGTTAAAATTAATAAAACTTTTAATTAAATATATGCTCGTAAAAAAATTTGTGCTTTAATAATTAAAGTAATATATCAAAAAATTAAAAAAAAAACATAAAAAAATGAAAAAACAAAAATCATAAACAAAAAAAAAATAATTAAATTAAAATCATGAACTTGTGACATTTTTATTGAAGTTTTCTCCTTGCCATTATTACAAACATTACACTAATTTTAACCTTTTCAAGCGCTAATAAAGTAAGAAGAACATTAATAAAATATTTTTCTTTTTTTTATTTTTTTATAATAAAACATAAAACCAACAAAAATTAAAAAACACAATAAAAAAAAACCTCAAAAAGAGTATAAAAAATGAAAAGTCATAAAATTTTGTTCGTTTTATTGCCTCTTTTGCCGCATATTGCATGCGACAAATGTGCTCTAAGTAGTAATTTTAATGTAGTTAAAAATATTTTTATAACTTTTTCTAGCTAAAAATGTCAACATCATATTTCTATGTCAGATACATTTATATTTAAAATTATTTAATACAGTTCTCATATATACAAAATATTTTTTATCTACGTATATTTTATTTGTAATATACTTTCAACTCAATCAACTGATGTGACTCTTTCAATAACAAACAAAAGAAAACACTACAGTTGTGTCTTCAACAAATATCTTTTGTGTATGAAAAGTAATCTTTCCAAACATATTAACAAACGGTCGAAGGTTATCAAAAACTTTGTTGCTTAAAGTTTTTATGGGTTTCGTCGAATATTCACATTAAATCGAGAGAACGTAGTTTTCAACAGATAATCCCGCGCCAACAACAAAACGAAGTCATTCAATTAATTGCATTATCGGAAATATTAAAAATACATCAGAATTGACAGTAAATGAGTTATCGACCGAAAAATATAGTTTAAGTTTTGGGTCACAAAGTCACGGTAGGGCAACATTTAATCTATAAAAATATATAAGCTTTTGCTTTGAGGTTTAATGAATGTATAAGGAAATTATTAATCATAATTTTTTTTTTACAAAACAATATTAATATAAAGATTTTGCAATCTCTAAGTATTTAATAAGTAGATCGTAGACTGTATAAGTTTATAAAAAGACAGTCTTTATGCTTCATCAAGTGTTGGAAACAGTTATTAGTTTAATATTAATGGTCTGATAATAAAGTGTCTTTGTAAAGTATTTATAAACGCGTATTAGGGTAAAAACTGGTATAAAAAAAAAATTAACAAAATTAAAAAAAATTGCTTCCTATCTTCCGAATAGCAAGAGACTAAATTATAAAATGGATGACAGATTCATATAAAAATATATTCTGAAAAAAAAATCCACTATATCTAGTGTATAAAAGTACGAAATATTTTAAGGGGGTGGAGAGTTGGATTCTAAACCCTCCATTGAGTTCAGTGCCCATACATTACTTACTTACTGCATTCCTTTTCGCCAAGTAAAACATAGGGCCTGAGTGTCCATAAATAAGATTGTTTAATTAATTTATGTTAATAGATAAATTATTATTTAAGGTTAATTTTATTTTTACAACGGGTTATAAACGTCGTATGACTTGAAATTTGGCTAAGTTGATATAGCAATCTTGTTCACCAAAGTTCTCTTAACCACAGCTTAAGACCTAGCATACATATGCCAAGAACTATAACACTGCAAGATTGATTTTGATTGATATCTAAGCCATGTGCACTAAAGCTCTTTTATTCACAAATAATTCTTCTTTTTACTGTCCACTTCTTCTAGTAGGGCATACGGTCTCAATTGATTTTTTCGAAATCACAAATAATTACTCAATGTGAAACAATCTAGTAAATATAGGCCAAGAAATATAATATGGCAAGGTTAAGCTAGGTTGATATGGCCACATTTTGCACCAAAGCTCCCTAATAACAAATAATTGCTCAGTGTGAAACCATTTAGCAAATATATGCCAAGAACTTTAATATAACAGGTTGAGATAGGTTAGTATGGCAGCTTTGTGTACAAAATGATATCTTTAGTGCAAATTATGACTCGTTCTGATACTACTGCGGCGGTTACGCGTCTGATCAACTAGAACAACTTATTTACAAATGTAAATATTGTAAATGAGCAACGTAAATAAAGTGACACTTCCTTCTCCACCCCGCGCTTGTGCTCATAATTCTTCCCCAACCACTACACCCATCCTACCTGCACTACGCTTATGCTTAGATGCTTATGCTTAGAACCCAGTCTGATTCTGGAATTAGATTTCCTAAGTGCTGCAGATATCTTCTCAATTCATTACTAGGAGGTGGTTTTAGTGGGTTCAAATCTCACACTGTAGCTCTCGATGCTTTCCAAAAAAAAAAAAAATTACAAATAAATAAATAAAAAGGCACTTCCTTCTGGAGTGGAAGAACCTTGCATTTATATGTTAAAAACCATAATATGGCCATGTTAAGATAAGTTGGTATGGCAACTTTATGAACCAAGGTATATAAAATAAAACGCTGTGATACTTCTTGGCAAATATACACCAAGAATTGTGATATTTAACGCACAAAAGTCCATAAGCAAATTTTACTGCTAATATAAATTATCATCCTATACTCAAGCATTCAGATATATATTATTTCAAGTTTATTTCTGAAGTTATTTCGATTAGTGCTAGCTCTAAAAAATTGCTAAAATATTTATAATCAACTTGCTTAAATTATATATAAATAATACCAATATCGGATTTCAAGTTTTTTTCTATAGGTTTACGTTTATATAAAAGTGGGTTTTGTGGGTTCAGAGAAGAGCAAATGTAGGTACTGCAAGTTATTTTCACTTCATAATTAGGCCCAAATTAAAAATTTATTTTCTCAAAGGAAAAGAACGATATAGAATACAAGGGTATTTGATTTCCTTTAGTCTCAAAGGAAAAGAACGATATAGAATACAAGGGTATTTGATTAACTTACATTCATCCCAAAGTTAGGGTAGAGCATTTAGATGCCTTTGCATGACTTACTTTTGACTTTCATTACAGTGTTATGATCTTTATTTTAAAATGTCCAAATGTCGGGATGTCTAATTCATTGTGAGAATATCTGTAGTTTAGATATACTATATCTATATTCTGTTCAAAAAATCCAATTAATTTAAAAAAATATATATGTTCTATTTCTTTGCTTTATAAAAATAGTTAATTAAAACTAAAATAATAATAGTTTCTCAGTCTTGTTCAGCTTTCATAATTTCAATAAATGAAGAATGTTTAATTAAAAAAAATTATTTTATTGACATACAAGTACTTGAAAATCTATTTTGTGTTTCTCTCGAAAGTAAAAACTATTTAATAATCAAATTCTTAAAAGGAATAAAGAATTTCGAAATCAAAAACAAAGCCTGATATTTCTGTAAAACTGTCTTATTGAAACATAGCATGTATTTTATATATTATATCATGTATTATGTATATGTGTCATGTATCTGTAACAGATATTAATCCAAATTTTTTTATTTAAAATCATCGACTTTCAGTTCTCACTTATATGTTGAGCTATCTTTCTGAAATGAAACTATTTGTTCAATTGAAAATATAAATTCAATAGATATAAATTGTAAGCAAACAGCAAAAAAAAAACTAATACGAAATGAAAATTGTTTGAAGAATATTTCAGAAAATAGTAAATCTTACAAAGATTATACAAGTTCGTATTGCATTTAGTTTGATTAGTTTGTCAAAAAAATATGTTGCTTCATTCATTCCATAAAACGAAAATCCAGGTCTTACCGAAAACCCATTCAAAACGAGAAAGCACACACAAGCAATAAACACAAACCCACTTGCAAGACTTAACAATGAAAAGGCAGAGAAAGACGCATTGGCAGAACTTTTAACGCCACCATAGAATTGGCATGGAGATGCACCTGGAATTGACAACAAAAGCGCATGTTGTAGGGCTTCGAGATCCGCACAGATATGCAACCAAAACACAAAACAATCCATGTTACGTGAATGTGAAACGAGCATATGTCAAATGGTTTGAAGAAGGCAACTTGGGACTGTTTTGAAGTCCAAACAAATTCTGCTAACCGACAACATTTTAAAGTTTCAACAGGGAAGATGACAAAAAAAATTTTGGTTTATGTACCAAAAATCATGCTCCAAATCGAAATGTCAAAACACTTGGCAAGACAAAAGTAAACGTATCCGTACTTCAAAGTGCACAACAATTGCATAATATTTACTCCGGTAGAACAGAGCAAATGGCACTCGAATCTATCATATGTGACGTATCAATGCAGCAATGCTGGATGGGACAAGAAAAATGCGGGCCAGCTTGTTTGGTATGTTCAGGATATCGAGACAAATACCCTGAGTGGTTATTGCAGTGGTCGCTGTTAGCCAAGGTACGGATTTAGTAAAATAGTAGCAGCAAACAAACAAACAGACAAACAGACAAACTGCTAAGCAAATATAAATATAAGCCAGGAATGGTAGAGCAAATAGCACAGCAAATGCGGGCAAAGTACATATAGAATTTACTCTTCCCAAAAAAAATATAAAAAATATTTTACTTAAGTAAAGGCAAGGAATTATTAAATCTTTTAAATGCTCTATGCTAGTAAAAAGAGTTTTGTACTTATTTTAGAAAAACAAAATAATTTCAGTTCCGTTTGCCAAAAGTAGTCCAGAATTTGGTATGAAAACAGATAAGCATTAAATACTTTTCAATTGCTTCAATACCAATGAAATGCCAATTAAAGATATTTTGCTTTAAAACAATGTTAGATACAAAAAAAATCCAGACTATTTCCTCAGCAGGATTAGTGCCTATTAAATTCTCTGCGTACTCTGTTTCTTTACTTTTTGATATAAAACCTTTTTCCTTCTTACTTCGGAATGGTCAAATGACTGTCTAGGATCTGTGAAAAAAAGAAAAAAAAACATGAAAGGAACTTTAAGCAAAAAAAAAAAAGAAGAAATTAAATTTCCGACCAATATTTCAAGTCAATTGATTTCTTCAAAGTGTTTTGGAAATTGCATAAAAGCAGCAGCTATTTTTCTAATTGCCATTGTTGTTGCACTTCCAATTGATGTAGATATTGCTGCTAAGCTATTTGAGCAATTTACTGTTGCTTCTACTATTGTTGATATCAATTGCACACCTGAATGAGCTCAAAATCGAATGCAATTATGTTTAAACGCCGGCAATCCAAACAGCAGAACAACAAGTAATCTTAATGCAACAGAGCAGCAATATTGTGCTTTACTGCACTGCTATTCTTGCAATTGAGTAAGATACAAAACTGTTAAAAGTAGATTCGCACTTAAAAGATGTAAAGCAATATATCATTTATTCAATTAAAATCATCAAAAATGTATTATTTAAGCGAATTAGATAAGGATAGTAACTTTTTTATGTAATGGACAGAATTCAGATATTAGTATATAATATTGTAAATCTGAAAGAAATGCTTAGCTTATGTATGTATTATGTTGATCCTTTTTTCGAGTCAGTGCAACTGGGCACTTTTATTCTTTGATAGCTGGGGGTACTACAGGGTCCCACCCATCTCATTGACTAATTTATGTATTCCTTATAAGCTTATGTACTACTACTACTATTAAATACTACCACTGGAACTTTAAAATGTTTATTTTGTGATATTAACTTTGAGATAAGTCAAATCAATCCATTCCGTGATTTATTTAAATTTACAGAACGAAATAAAATGAAGTACTAAGCTTTAAAGTCCAGTTGTAGAATAAATTTTCACTTTATATTGAATACATTTTTCATACAGTTCAGTTGCTTAAAAAAATATTTTTCATATGTAAGGATATACTCCAGACGTGTTCCTTTCTCTATTGTTTGCACTGTTATAACCCATAAGTACCTGTAAACACATTAAAAGCCAGAATAATACTAAATTTATTTTATCGCTACAATTTTTTATAATTTTTCCCCCTAAAAAAAAATAATAATATAAATGGTCTATTAATGTACCACGGCTTTTGTCACCAAATTGTAAATAAGAGCATATATGAAATATTATTCTAACCCCTCACCGAGTTATACCAAAAGCTATGAAAAATATATACAATATATTAATAATTATTAAAAACTATCAAAGCAATTATCGTGTTCATTTTCAGTTAAAGAACCTTCGACAGACATAATAGGCACCGAATTAAATAAAATAAGGGAAAATTTTTATTAAAGCCGATAAAAGGGGTACCACAAGAGAGGCCAATACGAAAAAAGACTCGACGAACGTGCTATGGTCATTATGAACTATTTTATTTTTTTTTTATTGGTATTTTTTTTTATTATTACGAACAATGTGCGTGTTTTTTATTATAATTTTTTTTATTATTTCAATTTTTTCCGTAGTTGTTCCGAAGGCATCACCTATTTAGGAAATAAGTACGAATTCACATACGGAACGACAAAAATAGCTCAAAGTAGTTAAGCACAACATTCAACCGAACACGGACTAACATACACGCACCGGGTTTGCATTCTTGGCTGGTTAATTTTTTTTAAGTTTCTGGTTATAACTTTTATCAGCACGTCTATCAAGGCGTGTAACTATAATAATATGAAGCGAACGAGTGCGAGTGTCGGTTGGACGTGTGAGCTGTTTATTACATTTTTTATACGAGTATTTTCCTTGTTATTATTTTGTATTACTTTCTTGTTTACCCCTCTCCCGGTGCGTGTAATTCTTGTTCTTGCTTTAATTATGAGAGTGAAGGTCGACTGGACATAACCAAAAGTTCATAGATTCAGCGGAGATGGCCGAACTTAGTAGTTGGCAGTTATTATTAAAAAACTTGTGTTAACGCGAATGTATCAACTTTTTTCCATCTGTTACTTATTTTACTTTCTTACACTTCGAGACAGTCTTTCAGACCTTCTTTTAGGTAAATTTTTACTTAAGTCTTTTATAATTTATTTTTTTTGCTATATTATTTGATGATCAAAAGATTTGTTTATGTTCTCGAATGCTTCATGTAATCTTTAGTCCCTACAATCGGGACAGGTATATTAGTTACATAGAAATACATATTATATATATATGATATGATAAAATAATAATGTGTAGTGATAATAAATTTATACGGCCACTTCGAAGTGCGGCAAAAAACAACAAGTCTTGTGCTAAACCCATTTGCTAAAGTCTCTTATTAAAGTCTCTTGTTGGCATCACTGTTGCGAAAAGATGTTTTCTCAATTAGTCGATCTACCAAGTTATTTGCTAAAGTCTCTTGCTAAAGTGTCTAGTTGACATATTGGCACCACTGCAGCGAAACTGTTAAATAAAATGTTTTACCAATTAATCGGTCTAAAAAGTAATTTGCTAAAGTCTCTTACTATGGTCTCTTGTGACATATTGGCAACACTGTCGCGAAACTAATGAATAAGAACTTTTCCCAAATAATCGGTCTAACATGATTTATGATCTAAAAAATTCAATATTCTTTCCATTTACAATTCCTTTATGTATTTATTGTTAGGAAAACTAACAATAAAACATTGTGATACCACGAATAAGAATTGTTCTTATAAAACAGGCCAAGAATACCACTTAAACAGATATAAAGACCAAACCAGTATGCACATAGACATACTCAAGAAGAACAAACGTGGTTCTATCAAGTAAGTAAATGTGAACCAATCTGATAAGACAATAAACTTAACTATAGTATATTCCTTACTTTAATCGATAAAAACTAGGTCAGGTGGGACCCTTATTATCTATTAATTGAGATATATATTTATAAATATCTTATATATATTTATAAGCTTTTATTGAGATAACTTGATTATAATTAAATAATTGATTTACATTATGCAAAAATATCTTTTCATATATATTAAAATGTTATAATTTTATAAATATTGCCTTATATCAATAAATTATTATATACTAAATTAATATTAATATTAAATATTAATATTAAATAAATATTAATTAATATTAAATTATTATAAACGTATACGGATATTAACAATATATATATATATATATATATACAATATATATATATTATACAATATATATATATACAATATATATATATATATTGCTAATACCGGTAGTAGCTCATTTTCCATAATTTCGGTAGTGTTTTAGGTAAATCTTTCAATTAAATTTATATCGTTTTTCCAAGAATTTTATTAAAACAATTTGCATTGCCATTCACATTAAAACATAAAATATGTGCTATCATAAAACTCACTTATCTTAAGAATTTATTATTATATTTTCCAGCAGTTTAATTAGTTATTGTATATTTCAGAGATACTTTTTATATTATTTTAATAGCTATTTTTAAAAATGTCAGTGTAATGACCCTTCTATTTCAGTGATTTTTGTATTTGTATTTGGTTTCTGTTAATAATTTCGGATTGCTAACTCTGACTCGTGACTTATAGAGTTATACTATTTATAATTTTAATGTAGTAAACAGTTTTACATATATACATATAAATAATTTTAAAGGAATGTAGTTATACATATAATATATCTTCAGCTATAACCTTAAAGTATAAAATAGATACTTTATTATTTGTTCAGAACAATCAGTACTATTTCATTTCATACATTCAGTATTATTTCAATGCACTTTGGAACTTAATTCAAATCTAATTGTAGAATTTAATATAATAAATCGACCTACCGACAGTTACAACCGATCTACAAATGGCTCAAATGAGTTGCAATGATACCAATTAAAAAACTCAGTTGTGCTGTCAAAGCTCTACTACATATATATCAATCTACTTCATTCATTAAGACCTTTTTTAAATGAAAAATATATGAAAAAAGCAGTATATATATAAAATATGGATAGACAGAACATTACCAAATACCCATCATCAGTGGTTTTGGAATCGTGTATTATTTTTTGAGAGTGCA
Source organism: Teleopsis dalmanni (assembly GCF_002237135.1). NCBI lineage: Eukaryota > Metazoa > Arthropoda > Insecta > Diptera > Diopsidae > Teleopsis > Teleopsis dalmanni. The sequence continues at coordinate 39,248,928 of NC_051847.1, forward strand.
AGTACTAACACTTCTGATTTATTGTTAAAGTGTGTATTTAAAAGTCATTATAACAATTTATATTGCATCAAAATCAAGAGGCTATTCTCAGGTGTACATCGAGTATATGGTATATATATAATGATCCTTTTTTCGAGTCAGCGCAACTGGGCACTTTTACTCTTTGATAGCTGGGGGTACTACAGGGTCCCAACCATCTCATTGACAAATTTATGTATTGCCTATAAGCTTCAGGATTAATTAGTGATTGATCTAAGATCTGCGTACCTGCCTGTGCGGAGAGTGATTACTCTAAGATTAGATAGATATATAGATAGACTTGTTTTAAACAAATTCTGCTAATTTCAAGTCTATTTAATTTTGTGATCATTTGTAAATTAAAAGATATGTATTAATTGATAATAATAAGATTATTAACTTTTGTGATAATCAGATGCCGCACTTATTAACCATCGGAATTTATAAAGATAAAATATTTATTGTATACAAATCATAAAATTACACTCCTTAGTTATTTATTTTCTCTTATAAGTAACACCCTCATAAAAAGTATTCAAATCCTTATTTCAACCTTTTTCCTTTAAATTGTATTTATGCAAGGAAAGTGCGTTACGTAGCCAGGAGTTTTATTTAATTAATAGGCCAGATGCATAGACAAAGCCGGTGGTCGACTTTAAGGCTCCATTATTTCAGGTCATAATCGTAAACTACATACATATAAAATAAAATAAACTAAAAAATATATTTCACAAAAAGAAATTCACAACATTTCGTTACGCCCATCATAAACCCCAAAATCTTTCTAGTCTAGACAATACCTGGATTACACATCTACCTGGTCATATATTGACCGAATAGTTGCCACGCCAAATTGGTAATCCAATTAGCAAGAAATTGTCTGTAGAAACAAAAGTCACTAAAACTCGAACAGATGTGAAAAGTTGAAGACAAAGAAGGAAACATGAAGAGGAAAGAGAAATGATAAAATGAAAAAAAAAGACAGTTGAGAGAAAATTGCGCTAAAACGACACCAATTCAAAATTCCGGTAATGTGAGGCGAGAAAACGTGTGCTCAATGTAGACGGACAAGCGCTTAGCAGGCGTTTCCAATTCAGTTCAGCTGCATTTGCGCAAATGCATTTTGGCAAAAGTGCGTAGGGTATAGGAAACTAAAATTATGGAAGGGAAAATTATTTTTATTTTTTCGCAATGTGAAGGATATCAGCAGTTTTTATATTTTTAGGTATTTTTATTAAGATTATTTTTTATTTATTTAACATTATAAGCGGAAGATTTTACAAAAGAGCATTTGAAGGTTGGTAAGTAAGTATAGAGCCCTCGATCTCTTTTAGAAGTATTTTTTTTTTCTGCTCTGAGGATTGTTATCTTTTTGGTTTACAAGAATTAATTGTATTGTACCAAATCTTTAATCTTATATGTAATTGTGATTATGTATACCTTGCGCTTTTCTCAAGTCCTTTCTACTATGCATTACATTCCATAACTTCAGTCAAGCAAAAAAAAATTCAATTAAAATTTTTATCTAAAGAACTACTATATCGAGTACATTTATTTGAATGAATTTAACATTTTTGGTTTTTTACAATTTTTTTAAAATTTTTTTAAAATTTTTCTACATTTTTCTCTTATCAATTGCGATTTTTTATGCATTACATTTGTACTTTGACATTCGTTCGCTGGCTTTTGACAGCTGTCCCACATTGTTTTGGCATAAAATATTTAAATGCCGATTTTCTTTGTCGTTTTTCATATAAGTTACGTTAGTAAACTGAAAATTTACATTTTCCGGTATGTAAAATTTTTTTTTTTACTGGATTAAAAATAAAAAATAAACATTTAAATGTTGCATATAAAATTTCTGTATAAATTTGAAGGCTAATTGGCATGTAACTGGCTGTTTACAAAAACAACAACATTTCCAGCTGTTGGTCAACCCTTTGGGTACGTTTATTCGAAATATGTGTGTTACCTTCCATAAAAAGCAGAAAGAGTTAACCTTCATGTGGCATTTTGTGGTCAAAATTTCAAAATTAAATTAAAAATGTAGGTATGTTGTGGTTTTGAGGGAGAAATGATGGGTATTTTTATATGGAATGCATATTGCACCTTCGCTACTTTTTTCAATAAAACAAAATGAAACATAATTAAATCAAGTCAGGAACAAAGTCGTGAACTAAATATAAAAAGTAGACCTTATGTGTTGATTTAGAAGTTTTTTATAGTTATTTGTAATAGGAAAATTAATCTATTAGAAGATTTTAAATCGTGATTAAATGTCATTAATTAACATCTTGAAATCCAATTTCAAAAAGAAATAGTTTCAAGACCACAGATGATTTGACAATACTCGATAAACCGCAGACAGCAGTATGGTTAGCCAAAAATTCAATTAATTAAAATAAAAAAAAAAGAATATGTTATTGCACTTCACTACTTTTTGAAGCCTCTCCATTAGAAGATTTTGAAATAAATACTTTATAAGTTTTCAATTTCTCGTTTCGATTTGTTGGGGTGTCCTCAAGCTCATTAGGATCGTTACAATAAATTTTTAATTCTTCCAAAATATTCAAAGATAAAGAGCCAAAAGCGACAGTTTGTTTTATATATTCTTTCATATTTTATTATTAAGTACAATTAAAGAAAGCTGAATAGTCAATAAATATGAAGACTTCAAATTATTTTTATAAGTAATTAATTACATGAAAGTATAAATGAAAGAACAACGATCGTTTCTTCCAAGTAATACGGACATCTGTATTGATCCAAAGTCGTCTCTGTCTACGGATTCAATGGGATGTCCTTAGAGGTTGTTCTAGTTAGTTAGTTAGTTGTGGTGGAAGGAAGAGGAGTCCTCCTCAATTAGCTAAAGAAAAAGCCGTTTGAATCCACAAAAAACCTCGTGATAGTGGATAGTAGATAGAGGATCAAACTATAACCAGCCAGAGGCATTAACATAGGAAAGAATCTAGCTAATGTTAATGCTGGAGACATCGCTAAGTGAGTTGAAGAAGATGGCCGCTAGAAACTTAAACCTAGTTCTGGCCAGACCTGGATAAAGACACATCAGGTGTTCTGGTGTTATTTCAGAGTTTGTTCTTCTTCGTTTAGAAGTTATTCGGCCGTGTAAACTACTCGTATCCAATAACCGTGATACGTGTGAAAGTAATAATATACTTCGCAACTAGTACTAATGTGGACCCGTACTTACTAGGTGTATATGGCACAGAATATGTCATCAAACACTGCAGCACTTCTGTGTCTGCTCACTACATACATTATACCTTAAAGAAATATACCTTTAAACAGATTCTTTTTTCAATTCTTTAAGAAGGAAACAGTTTAAGATTACCGTTCAAAAAAAAATTCATTTAAAATCAAACTGACTACACAACACAAACTGAAAGGCTTATTAACCTTAAGGACAGGTGTTGCTGTTGTTTATCCTAAAACTCTAACAAAATTTTTATTCAAAAATAATAAACAGCAGATTTCATTGATAGGATAATCTCTAAAGAATAAGGATTAAATATGAAATGTAAAATTTCTTCAAATTAAATGTTGCGGTATCTTAATAGTGTACAGGTAGGTAGTAAAATATTATCCAGTTTAAAACGCTATATGAATGTCCCACTGCCTCTTCAAAGATTTTAAAATGTTTGTCTTGCAAATGGATTCTTGTCTTTCTATTCTTTTTCTTAAATGTAAATAAAGATTGTAGTGTTAAATAGAAAGAAATGAAATAATTCTACAATTAATCTATTATAAATACATATGAACTAATATGTACATACAAACATACATATATATTCTTATTCTCAGATATGTGTGTCTTTCTTAATACTCTTCATATTTTTAGAGGAACTCTTTTTAATCTCTTTTTTAAATTATATTTTATTTTTTAAAATACTCATAATATTTAAATATGTATTAAAATTTTTTATATATATATATCATTAATTTTTGGTTTTAGTAAAAACCCAATTTATTTCGCTCTTAAATTGCATTTGATTCCATAAAACTTTTATCTCTAACAAGTTTTTTTCATTACTCGTGTGTAAATGCTTCCTGACATTGATTTGAGCTAATGATGTTCACGGGTACGCATAAAAGGAGTTTCGTTTCTGCTACACCTAAGACATATTTGGAGAAAACTCTTAAATAGTGAAAATACTGATTTGAAAAGCAAAAAGATTCTAGAAAAAAAATTTTTTTTTAAATATACATATAAACTTTTAATAGATAAGAACAGTGCTATACAGTGGCGTGTACTGGAAGTATTTAATGTTATATATATTTGTTAATATAAATATAAATCACATTAATAAAGGAACTACTATAGAATAAAATAATAATACATAATAATAAACTAACGAAATATAATAAAAATAAAATATATAATTAAAAACTAGTTTTTATTTTTTTTAATTTTATTATTTTGTCTTATTTTATTTTGTTTTATTTTATTTTATTTAATTTTATTTTATTTTAGTTTGTTTTATTTTATTTTATTTTATTTTATTTTATTTTATTTTATTTTATTTTATTTTATTTTATTTTATATTATTTTATTTTATTTTATTTTATTTTATTTTATTTTATTATTAATTTTATTTTATTATATTTTATTTTATTTAATTTATTTATTTTATTTTTTTTATTATATTTTATTATATTTATTTTATTTTATTATTTTTATTTTATTTAATTTTTTTTATTTTATTTATTTAATTTTTTTATTTTTATTTTATTTTATTTTTATTTTATTTTATTTTATTTTATTTTATTTTATTTTATTTTATTTTATTTTATTTTATTATATTTTATTTTATTTATTAATCTGTTTATTAAAAATTTCAATTTTTTTGAGCCTCTTTTACATTTCAAGGACAACAATAATTGACTTTCTCTGGCACACCCAGAGAAAGGAATAAATTTGCTGACTGTTGCTAACTCTTTTAATCCACAATTCAATCAGATTGACTAAAAACCATATTTAGCATTGGAGACCATTTTTTGATCCAAATAGGTCGCCTAGCTTTGCAACTTACTATCACAGATCTGTGAAACTTATGGATGATATTGCATCTATAATATCTACAGTATAGATGATAAATCTTTCATTTTAACAAACTTATTTTACTTTGGTTTAATAAAGCTTCTGGGAGGCATTGGTTTTATTAAATAATTTCAGTGATTTCAAGCAATATTTTATTGCTCTAAATTTTGTTAAGAAGACCCCAGTGTGGAAAATACCCTGGTCATTAAAATGTTAAAATTTTATACATTACTTTAATAAAATAACTTTATTTTGGTATGTTCAATAATAAATCTAGCATCTTCATTTTGAACAATTGTAATAGGCAAATGCTTAAGAAAAATAAGCCCCGTACTCTCTTTTGATATGTATAAAGTATAAGCTGTCTCTTGCAATTTTACTTTACGACTTTCAAAAACAATTCTGTGGACGGATGTTATAATTTTCCGGTCATATTTAAGGTCTGAAAACTAACGTGGGTTTAGACTGAAGACAGTGGCACAGAGTCCGGGCAAGTTTTGTTACCCAAGTCAAGTTCTAGATAGAACTTTTTCGCAATGATAAATTAACATATGAAATATCTTTAAGTTCATTGTGTAAGAATTATTAAGAGAAACGGCAATAAAGCCACTATAACTACTGAACTTAATGTCAAGGTGTAATAAAATTCTAAATGTAGTTGTTAAAAACATTATCTCTATGTCAACCTTTTGATTTTTCAGCTAATGAAATATAACATCATAGAATTACATTGTGACCGAAAAGTTTCCGGAAAATTTTAAATAAAACGCAAAATTCTTAATCTTCATCAATATTTATTTTATCTCCTTCAAAATATGCTCCATTAGAAGCGATACACAAATGCCAAAGTTTCTTCCAATCATCAAAACATTTTTTATAGGCGCTTTCCGGTATGGCTTTGAGTTCCCTCTGCGAATTCTGTTTTACGTCTTCTATGGATTCAAAACGCGTTCCTCTGAGTGGTAATTTGAGGTTGGGAAACAGGAAAAAGTCACACGGTGCAAGATCAGGTGAATACGGTGGCTGTTCGATGGTATTTATTGAATGTTTGGCCTTAAAATCGTTGATAATGTTGAACAAATTGAGGTGAATCGGAACAAGCCGGGCGTTGACACGTCGCATACACAAATTGTCCACCAAAATCAAACGAGCCATCTCACGACCGATGCCTAGCTCTCGTGCTATCTCTCTAACACTCACATGAGGATTTTTGAACACGATTTCCTTTGCCTTTTCAATGTTTTCGTCGGTGGTAGAGGTCGAAGGTCGTCCAGAACGCGGCATGTCTTCGACGGTCGTACGACAGTCCTGAAAGGCTTTGTACCACTCATAAACTTGAGTTTTCGATAAAACTGATTCCCCATAAGCCTTTTGTAGCATTCGCAACGATTCTGCACACGAAATTTCGTTCGAAAAACAAAATTTGATGCAAACTCTTTGTTCAATATTTTTTTCCATTGTTTTTTTCGCAACGCACTACTGAGGTGAACTGGTTTCAACAGCTGCCGTAAACGAACTGTCTGACAGATCGCGCTCATTTTTGGCATAGTAAATTAAGACAGTGCTGCCAAACTACATAAACTTAAAATATCGAAAAATATACAGCGCGCGAATTTTAAATGAGAATTTCCGAAAGCTTTTCGGTCACAATGTATAATTCCTTACCTAATGGAATTCAGTACCTTGATACTCAAGTAACATAATGTATAAATAAAATAAATATATTTTATGATTTATGTTTCCTATTCCCATTTAATTATTATCTGATAAGTTTTTAATATACTTCTGTTCTAAAAACTCAATTAGGGTTATAGTAATCCAGACAACAAATAAAAATTGTGTATTATAAAAATCAAAATAAAAAGTATTCTCTTGACGCTGATAATCAAAACAATATCTCTACACCACTGCAATCCTTTTTTCGTTTCATGAGCCCAAACAAATGCTGCTCAAAGCCCAACAATATGCATGGCAAGAATACAATTTGGTAAACAGTCGTCTTATATGCCATTAAATCAAACTGCTGCACTCTATGTTACCGCTTACGATCGAGGCGTGCAGATTGTGCCCTGAAAAAGCATTTAGACAACGTTCAAAACAAAGAAGATACCGTGGTGTGCATTTTGCGTACGATTGTCAACGCTTCCACGTCGTGACATTGATGCGGAGTGTTCCTGACACACACATCCACACTTTACGTAAACAAAAGACAATTTCGCAACGAGATACGTACACTTCGCATCTTATCAAAACGCGCAATCAAGTATCTCTGCACTTCCAATCAAGAAAATTGTCATACCCTGACTGACTTATTGCAAGTACATAAATACACAACCGAGTTGAGGCAAATGCTGCATGTCATCCATGCAGCATTCTGTGTGCAGAATAAACCAACCAAAATGATGTAATCAGGGGCAAATTATCAGTAAAAAAAAAAAAAAGAAATTAAAATTTTGCCTTCATTTTTTGGCAAAGTAGGCAAAATCCAAAATCACCAGAAAGAAGCTGTACCAGAAAGGAGCGTACAATGCCACGCGTGTATCTTATAGGTTGCTTTCATTTCGTTTCGCTCGCAGTTGCAGGCAAACGGTTTTAAGGATATTTTTTGTATGTGCGTTGTCATCTCTCTTTTTAATTATTTTTATTTCGTTTCTATTTTTCACAATTTTCAGCCTCTTCTTCCCGAATATTTGTGTTTGTATCTCAGCTGCTGCAATAGTTGCTCAACGGCTCTACTAAGCCCGCATATTGATTTCGTTGCACATATCCCAGGGACATATTCCCGATATTTTTTTCCCGTATTTGTACTGCTGTACTGTTGCTTTGGATTTTTTTAGAAGGCGTCTTTGATGTCTCACATGTAAATTGTCCTTTTTTTGGGTGCGTATCTTTTTTAATTTTTTACTTTTTATTCGTTTTTTATGTTTTCGAATTTGAGTGACAAGCGGTGCGTCTGTAGTTGATATGTTGCGTGATTTCATTTCTGCAGAACAAAAGTTGAAATCTACAAAATGAAAATAGAAAAAATATTAATTTATTTTTTTTCCTTCTATTTTTTTGTGACAGCAAATAGTCCTGTCCTTAAATTCGGTGAGTGAAATAGGGTAAAACATATAGCTTAACAAACCTATCATTACAAATTAAAAGCATGTGCGTTTACGTGAATGCCTTGTAGCGTGAAAATTCCTATTCTCTGATATGATGGTACATACATATATGTTCAATTGATATATGATGTTCCACTTTGGATTCAACAATATGTTCAAGAAGAACTTTTTTTTATAATATAAACGTAATTTATAATATGTTATAATAACACGAAGTAACATTTTATTTATTTATTTAATTTTTATTTTTAACAGAAAAGTAATCAATAATAATATATAGTCATTCAAAGTTCATAAAGTGTTTATAAACAGGATGATTTACAATGCCTTCGCCAGCTCGTTAGTTAGCTAAGGTGGAGGGAAAAAACGAATCCTCCTTAATTAGCTATGAAAGTCATATTGAATCCACAAATCCTCATAATAATGTTCTACCCATTCAAGCTAGAAACATCAAGCTAGAACAAACCAAACGTCAAGCTAATGTTGGAGATATCGACGAGTGCGTTAAAGAAAGAGGCCCCCAAAAACTTAAGCCTAATTGTGACCAAGCCTGAGCATATACACAACAGGCGGACTGGTGTCCTTTCTTTGAGAACTGCTAGGCCGCGTTACGGAATATACCAAAGAGTAGGCCGAGTCTAGATTCATGGTTTCCTATGATCCAGTGCCCTGCAAAGACAAATATTAACTTCGATACCTATGATTTGCTTCTGTGTAACAAGTCAGAGGTTCTACATTTGGAAAAGATTAGCCACGTAGCCCTTGACCTGATTGCTGAGGTGGTATAGACTCACTTCAAATGTTCCTAGATCAACCTCCGACTGTAGCTGATAGTAGCAGGGATTGAAATAGAGGTATCCATAAAAGAGGCGCCCAGTCATCTGCGCGCATATTTTCCACTATATAAGAATGCCCAGAAACCCAAACTGGAGTTACCTTTTATCTCCCACTTAGTGCATTAATAAATTCTTTTATTTTTTGCACTAAACTGGATGAAATATAGACCTCTGATAAAGCTTTAATAGCCAGTTAAAATATAGACTTCCTTTACGCGCAATTCCATGTTTAAAGTAAGAGAACATGTCCTAAGGATGGAGAAGATTTCTGTCTGAAATATTGAGGAAGAATCTTAGATCCATAGAAAATATTCCGGCTCCAATGCTTTTGTTTATCTTAGTCTCATCAGTATAGATCGCTAACTATCTCAGCGTTCCCCTCTTGAAAGTGTTCTAATGGCAAAGTTAAAGTATAATCGAGGACATAGGGAGTCCTCTGTGCAGTTAAAATTTGTTTTAACTAAAACACATTAATAAATTAATGCATTAATAAATTAGTATATACTATTTCCATGTAAAACTCGAATATTATTACTTTTTGAGAAATGTATCTTGCCGTCACACAATTATAATAGAAACAAAAATTGAACAAGAATATTTCTTATTAAACGGAGTTTAATTGATTATCCTATAACCTATTTTTATTCTGCCTTACTTGCACCTTAGAGAAGTCAGCAAATTATTGACAAACACAGTCACATCCAAACAATATTTATACAAAGTTGACAAAAAAGGATAATTTATGCCTTTGTTTGAATGAACTCACGTTCTTCTCTATTTTATTTTATTTTTTTCTAATAGTAAACCACCATACCTCCAGTAGGACACAAGTAAGAAATATCTGCTGTAAAAATAACCAATGCTAATAACAAATGTTAATACAGCCAGTTTGCTAGTGTCATTTGAAAAGGATAAAGGACGAAAGAGTCAATGCGCCTTCACCGGTTCCTAGACTAGAACTCATTTTTACCATCGAACATTGTGAGTAAGCGAAAGGAGCATCGGAGCTAAACTATAAGAAATGAATTGCTGTATAACCAATAATAGAGTAACCGAGTCCTTTTTTACGACACACTATCTATGTATTACGATACATGTGTGTGTGTGTGTATGTAGGCAATCGTTAGTCTCCACAGTTGTAAATGCTGGTTCTAGCCATATAATTCATTGTCAGTTGCATTGTTTTGACCTGATTTACATGTTTATAGATGTGCCATTGTAGCCGACAAGGAAACGTTTATATAAATTGTCTACACAGAAATGACACTGAACAAATGAAAACGTAGCAGCCAAGCATGGAAAATGAAACAAAGGACAACGCTAATGAGGCTAAAAGGATAACGAAAGGTGCACGACTGAACAAAAATAAAGAAAAAATTAAGAAAACAAAACTGTGTCACATTGTTTTGACACACTGCCGGAAGGAAATTAAAAGGTGGTAAAATTAGGTTTGAATAGTTAGAAAGTTTAATAAATGAATGGAAATAAATTAGGTAAAGTTTATTAGCATTTGTGCCGTTCTCGAAAGGATAATTAACTGTAAGGCTTTAAACGGTATTTAATTTTAATGTGAATATTTGAGCGAGTAAATGAAGTTTAACTTTCTATAGGTTGTTTAAATGAAGGTGGCAGGAAGCTTAAGCAAAATATGTTTAAATAATGTGATGAAAACAAGCTTTGTTATAACTTAAACCAATTTAATTAATTTCAAAAATCAATATAAAATTTATTTTCATTATATTGACTTGATGCAATAGGCATTATAATATATAAAGAACTTCAGTAGCAGTAAAAATTATGTATTTTTTTTTTCTTATAAAAAATTCGAATTTATGAAATTACTTAATAAGTATAAATATATATTATATATATTATTTCTATACAGCATTAGGAGCTTATGGAGTCTACAAAAGTTTTCCACTGGCTTCTATTTTGTGTTATTGGTATCAACTCATTAAAAGATTTGCCCGTCTCCTACTGAACTGTCCATCTCCAGATCATTGCTGGTCTGCCTCTACGCCTAGTCCATAGTATAAATACTATGTATTAAATAATATGCCTTAATACGTTTTGTTATATCTGAAAAAAATTAAATGTATCACTTAAGTTATGGTCATCACTTCCCTAAAAAATAATAAAGAATAGCATTAGAAATCACTATATATCACTTAAGTAATGATGATTAGTTTCTTTACTTTAAAATAATAAGGAATAGTAATAAAAAAAAAAATAATTTTTGACAAACTTATTTCAAGTCAAACAAATTTTCAATATTAAGTTGAAATTTAGTTAAAGTTAAAGTCTAATTAAGAATCTACAAAGGTACCGCTTGCATTTGTTATTGTTTTTTCTATACAGCATTATGTTTCCATATCGTTTTTTCGATATCCTTCGCTGTTCAGACTTGAATCATCTCTATTCAAATATATATAATTAGAAAATATTTTCAAGATTGAAAAAATTTTTGAAGATTAATTCTTCTTGACTCTAAGCTTCATTTTCTCAAATAAAAATGTTTATGTCCCCAAAAAGGAAATAGTCTACAGTGACAGATTAATAATATAAGATCACTAAAGACTCAAGAGATAAAAGAAATATTAAGAGTCTATTCTTCACTCGAAAGTTAATATTCTTTACAGCACGAATAAGAACGTTAATATCCAAAAAAATGAATTATTAAAGGCGCCGGATTAAGCATATGGAATCAGAAAAGTTCTTCTTTATATCACCAAAAAATAAATAATCAAGACTAATTATATTGAATCATTGAAGAAATGTTAAGGGTTTCTACTTCACTGGAAAGTTCTCAAAAGCACGAATGTAAATTTTAATGTCCCTATTAAAAAATAATATCATCGGCAGTTGACTAAGAATCACAAAAAGGTTTCTGAAGAACGGAAAGATTTTGAGGGTCCCTACTTTTTGACTTAGACATTCATTAAAGGCATAGATAAGTACGTGTTTATACCTAAAATATCTTCAATAGCGATGGATTTAAAATGTGGGATCAAAAACAATTCTGGAAAGCGGAAAAGCTTTTAAGGTCTCTATATATATGTGTTGGTATGTTATGCAGTTTTTAATACTACCAAAAAATGGATTCCAAATACGAACTTTTAAAAAATGTATATCTATATTTGCTGAAATTTTATAAAATTTGCAAATATGCAAAAAAAAAACCTTTATGTCCAAAAAAAAAAATCATTAACAATGCGATCTGAAAAGATTGTAGATACTGAAAAAATAAGTAATTATACTTCTTATAGAGCACACGTTGAATAAAAATTATTTCTCTGTAACAAAAAAGTTTATGTATAAATATAAGAAAATAAGTTTTTCATTATATATATTTTAAATACATTTAAAATTAATTTCATCGTAGAAATATCTATAAATGTGCACAAAATTGGTTCAGAATCTATGACTTTCTGCAAATTTACAATTTTTCCACAATTTTAATTAATTAAAGAATGTTAAAGTTTCTTTTTTATATTATATTATGATATTTTATTGAAATAAAATTTCAATTGATACTGTTTTTCAAATAATTGTAAGAATTTCCCACCCATCATCATTACTCAGCTGCAGTAACCACAGCAATTAATTTTGTTACTCAACGAATTTTGAATTTTGCTTTCAGTTTTAATAAAGCAAAATTGTTCAGCCTGGTACACAAAGACGTCCTACGACGAACTGTTAAGCGGTTAACATTGTTTTACTTTCTATAGACTTTCTAATGGGTAAACGTGTGAACTCTCCAGCTGAGTTTTTAATACGAGTGCAGTTGCCAGGTAGGCGTCGGTGACTACGACAAAATAATGAACCCCGAAATGTGTGTGCCCACATCCTTTCAGTGTAAAAAAGTCAGAATAAAAGTCTATTGTTGGTATTACAAAAATCGGAAAATATGTACAAACACCAAGCCTGACCTGACCCTACACAATAAAAATTGACGTGTGGCTTTTGTTGGTTTAAAATGCATTTCTGGGTTGTTCGAATTTATACTGAAAAATGAGTGTCAAAGTGTTGCAATTACGTAGCACATTTCTTTGTTGCAGCAAACATTTTTCAAATGGGATTTTTATTTTATTTTATATAGAGAGAAAAAAAAATTAATTGTTGTTTTTAATATTTTAAATTTTTAATAATTTAACTCCTTTGTGTTTCAAAAGAATTCTTTGGAAAGGTGTCAGAATTTGACAACAATAGTGGAGTGTAACAATTAAAGTATAGAGAATCGAACCCTTTCATTGTTGTGAGTTTTACTAAAGACTCTCAAAGGTCAAATGGGAAAAATGAGATAGAAATCTTAAAAATTGTTGAAAGACAGCACAAGACTAATATCTTAATTTCTGGTATAGATTTCATCAACTTTAAAATCAATTATTAATTTTTTTTATTGGAGTTGAATAATTCCATATATCAAGTGAAAGTGAAACTGCATGACTTTTGGAATTGAAAACTAATTGTTAATTTAATCATTAGTTGAGAAAAGGTATTCATTATCAATAATAAGTTTTTTATCTATGTATTCTTATAACAAATTTGACAGCCTTCAATTCATGATATTTGCAGTCCAAAATTTATATACGGACATTTGAACCTATATAGTTGCTTCCTAAGACCACTGATGCTGGATATTTATGGCAGTATCTAAAATAGTTGTATGGGCTGCCTAAGAATTGAAACCTATTGTGAATAGAATAGATTATTTATATTTTATAATACTAATCTAAATAAAAAGACAACTTCATCTCTAGAAGTAATAGATACAATAAGTCTATGCCATGTATGAGAATTTTCTTCAACTTCATCCCTAGAAGTAATAGATACAATAAGTCTATGCCATGTATGAGAATTTTCTTGAACTTCATCTCTATAAGTAATAGATACAATAAGTCTATGCCATGTATGAGAATTTTCTTCAACTTCATCTCAAGAAGTAATAGATACAATAAGCCTATGCCAAGTATGAGAATTTTTTCAGTCTCTGTTGTATGTAAAAATGTTGGACTTGTTTCCAAGCAAACAAAATTGTTTGATATTGTAGCCTCTCACACAAAGAAACGTCAACGTATAACAATTGGACTGTATGTTCTATGTTCTTATTTATTTATTAATATACTATAATATTTAATTATATATAGTTCTAATTGCGAATAGCGGTAGATTATGCCATCACATAGATTATAGTTTTGCAGAGCTAAGTATATACCTTTTTGTTTTGGTACTTTTTTCCGTGACTAGCCTTCACTGTGTCCGTGTATTGTCATTAGGCAATACACCGGGGGCATGTGTCGATAACCATGTAAGTAATTATGGAGCCATGACAGTGACAAAGCTTTAGTTAGCAGATAAATGGAGGTTTATACACAAAACTAGACAAATCCTGTCTATAAAAAAGATATATTATGTTTTATGTTAATTTTGAAGATTTTATGCTTTAAAATAACACTTTTGAAACACAAATTCTAGGTAATATTAATAGTATCCGACGTTTCTTGCCTCTAAATAATGTTGGTACCCATATAGCTGACAACACTAAACCCATTATGTCCAACGAACATTATCAAATGGTGAAAGGTGATATTTAGGTTTGTACTAAGAGTTCAGTTTTCTGACTCTTGTAGACCAAAAGTTATATACGAATAATTAAATTTAATTAACATTTTTGTAAAAATTAATATAATATTTATAATAGTTAGCACATCTTATTGACTTTCCAGCTATATCATTTCGCTGTAATTTAAAAAAACCCTCGTTTAAATAGACGACGAACTGCCAGAACGGCTCTGATATGTATAAATTTGTTTTCTAATTAATATAATTAAAATAAAATTAGTATAATAAACTAATTGTGAATTAAATATTACATCATTTCAGCCACATTTTTTGTACAATTTATGTGGCGGATATAAAAAAAGTATAAAATAACAAAAATTAGTTATTTAATTGAATTGAAATTTGTTAAATAAAAATAAAAAGTTTCAAATTTATTAATTTAACTTAATAAAAAGTATTATCAACACTAATTTTCACAAAAGTCATTGCAAGTCTCTATTTTCATAAACTCTAAACCGATTTTTTAAAACAGTTAACCAAACAAATTTTTTAAAATTATTAATAATAAACAATTAAATATAACAAATAGACAATTTTTTTAATTGCAAATAATTTCCAAAACTGGACAAATTGACATTAAATTTACTATAAAAGGTGGACTTAGAACCAGTCAAAATCAAAGTATCTTCAAACGAACAGACGAAAATGGTCGCGAGTATGAAAGTCAAATTATTCTATACTGCCATTGTGGTTTTGATAGCTTCAGTTATAGTAAGTATCAATTAATTTAATACTTCAGCTTATATCCTAAACTAAATATCTACATAAAAAATAAATAGAGTGATGATAATCTGGACAAGATCTATAAAGAATGTTATACCGAATCCAGTGTTACAAAAGATCAAATGACAGCCTTCGTCAATAGTGGCATGAAGGAGCAACTCGCAACAAATGAAGTTAAGTGCTTCATCAAATGTGTTATGGAAAAACATGGAGCTTTCAAAAATGGACAATTTATTGCTCAGGAATATGCAGCCTTGTTAAAATCAGTACCAACATATAAAGATCGTGCAGTAGATATTGATAAGGCTATTAAGGAATGTAATAATCTGAAGGGAGCTAATGATTGTGACACTGCTCACAAAATTGCAACTTGTATTACTGAACATGGTTTCACTGAATAAGAGTTTCCTAGAAAAAATATTAATATAATATATTATATGTATAATATTGCATTCATATATTTTGGAGTACATGCAGACGAGTATTTGTTATTCCAGTGTATATTACCAAATAAATGCACATATGTATTTATATCAAAAGAATTTTTTTTTTCCAATTTGCATGAATTTAATAAAAAAATCCTGCTGATGTGAGCCAGCAGTTGATAGCATTACTACATACTCCTATCTTAAACAAAATCTGTTTACTTTGGAGCACATAGTAGGTGCTCTAAAATCTACCACGAAGTTGCAAGGCGTCCAGATATTCAGTTAAAAATCGAGAAATTGATATATTTCATATGCTTGTATTCCATTCCATAAATTTCAGTGATGATTTCAACTGATCTTTAATGAGTTCATAGACAGTTTAAATAGTATCTTCGATGATTATGGACTTGTATTGACCTACACATCACTGTAAACATTACGCATCCTAGTTTGATGTTCATTTTTGTATCGAATAATAATAGACGAATACAGTCGCGATCAGCCAACTAAAACCACGTCTTAAATGGAGAAAATATCCAGAGCAAGATTGATAATTCATTCCAATAATTAACGGAGATAGATGTAAGCAAAAGGCTTAATACCTAGTGGACTAGGTTTATCTTAGCCAGAAGGTATAAGCGTGGTGGGAAGGGGGCGGGGTTATTGACGAGCGCAGAGATGAACTAGTGATAGACTCTGAGGCCGGGATCACGAGAGCCGCGGTTGTACAGTGGGACGATGCGGTTATCTGAACCCCACTCATCGAGGTGTAGAGTGAAATATTGCGTGGGTTTAAATGGCATGACTTGGACGAGGTTGGCAGAGAGAATGCGGGGGGTAAAGGCAAAATTTGTACTAAAAAATTGCAGAATTTTAGCCTTATCTAAACAAAATGAGAATTATAACTGAACTGAATCCTTCAGAATCACAAATATTATTAGTTTTACATGTTTTAATATTTTTCCTCCGTGTTATCACAAAGGGCTATTATTTGTGCTTAAGTGAGCTGTGTTACCACTGCAATCTGATCTAACTTAAGTTATATTTAGAATTATTCTTCAAATTTTCGCAATCTAAACTATGAATACAGGCCATAGGAGATCGCAAAGAGACATTTAATAATGAAATAATATTATTGGGCTGGGAACACATTTGGGGTGTGAATATTGAAATTACACCCGATATGCATATATCTTTTTGTAGATAACAATATTTTCATTATATAAAAGAATCATTAATAACACGTACTGCAAACTGCACTAACTTACCCAATATTTAAAGTTTCCGATATAAATATGAATTAAAGTACAAAATATTATTAAATAACGTAATTTCACCTACCATATAATGTATATTATTTGATATAATCAAAGAGTGATACATTATTATAAAGAATTAAAAAATAAATCTATTTTACTGATACTTAGGTAGTAATTAAATCGAAAATTTAGAAATGTCATTGGTTGCAAAACTCATGTGTCTAAATATATTTTTGTTTAATTATTGTTATATTTATAAAAACATGAATTACATTTAATTAGTTACCTAATCAAACAAATGATACTCATCTGTACATACCCGAATAATTGATGTGCAATAAATTAACTCAATAATGAACTGAAATTATAGTATGTACGTTATAGAATATTTCAGATAATTTGAAATAATTATATACATGTAATCATTATTTTTAAAACTCTCGCCAATCTATATAAACCATTGATTCTTAAATAAACAATATTATTTCAAACGTGCCGACAAAGCAAAATGTTCAGATACTTAGCAGTCTGTGGAGTTCTTCTTTTGGTGGCACAACTCAGTTTGGTAAGTTTAAGGATATAAACTATGTAAATAATTTAATAATATTTATTTGTGAAAAATTATTTCAGTGCCATCCCACTGAGGAAATGAAAAAATTATTCGACACTTGTCAGGCTGAGTCCAATGTTAATATAGAAACATTAAAGGCTTTCCTGAAAGGTGGTATGAAAACTGAAGAAGCCACACCAGAAATTAAATGCTTCACAAAATGTTTAATGGAGAAACAAGGACAATTTAAAAACGGTGTCTTAAATGAAGAAGCGACTCGCAAGGCTCTGCTTGAACATCCTGAATTGAAAAACAAGGAAGCTGAAGTGAATAAGTTTATGAGTGAATGCAAGGGATTGAAAGGCAGTAATGAATGTGACACTGCTTTCCAAATTGGTCAATGTATGTTTAAAAAGGGAATGGATCTGTGAATACAAGTGAACTAGCGATAAAAAAATACTAAATTTTTTTGATATGACTATTGCAATATAATTTCTTTAATATAGAAAAACATAATATTTTATAACATTAGTGTTTTTATAAGATTTTTCAACACTATGTGTCGTTAGATGAAGTGAACAACGTCGAATTAATACCAAAATACTTACGAAACCTTTTTAGTTTCACATTCCTCGAGTTTAGACTTTTCACAACCAGTCGGATGCATTGATAGATGTAAATATTTGGATGATTTCTATGTTGAAAATGTCGTAAAATGAGTTGAAATAAGTAGTACCCATTTATATAAGCTAGATCTGGTTGGGATTAAGCAGTTATACAAAAGATATGTCGGCGTCCCTTCCTTGAGTTCTGAACTAGACAATTTAGATGACTTATGATAGGATCGGTTTTTCATACTGTGCTCAATCAAAAATTACAAAAAAAAAAATATTGGGTGTTTCTTTAATTGTTGCGAGTACCCAACACCAACAGCAACATACGTAGTGATGACTTGTGATAACACCGGTTTTCCATACTGTGCTCAAGCAACATTTCCAAAAAAAAGAAAGTCAGATGCTTCGTTAATTAGTGGGGTTCCAGAAAAATGATTTTTTCAACCGATTTCACATCATTCAGAACTACTTGAATATTCCAGATATTAGGTAAAGGAAAAATATTTTAGAAGTAAACTTTTGTTTCTATATTATCACATAGAAGTAACAATTGATCTATTTTTACTGTTCGCAAGTTAACTTTGTAGTGTCTAATGTCAAACTACAATAACTTATTTCTGAATTTACAGGTTAACCTTAATAATCTTTTAAGAATTCATTATATATTATTTATGTGATTTCTACTTTTCCTAGCTTTCAAAACATTAGTTACAATATCAAAATCTCATCAATTTATTCATGTTTTAACTAAATACGAGTAGTTTTCAACTATCTTATTTCCTGGTTTAAAATTACTCCAATATTGGAAGAAATTTATACCAGCTAATATATATGGTATATCGCCCACATCGGCAATCTTTAGCAGTAATTTCAATGGAATGTGCCATTGAATATAAACCATGTAAAATGTGAATCCAAGATAAACCAAAACCAAACTTTTCATGCAAGAGAGAAATTCCATTCAAATCATATATCATATTTCAAATATTAAGGTCAGAAATGCTAATAATAGCTTTCAAATTATGGAGTTGGATATCTGTTTGCAATAGAGGATGTTTGCATATCAAAACCCAATATAAAGAGATGTTAGTTAAAAAACTGTCTCTATGGCAATTGCTTAGTTCCCTTTCACCTGCAATGTTGAGTATGTTGATCTCTGATCTTTGTTTCATCAAGTTTTTGCAATAATCTGCTTAGGTTTTAGCTACCATTTGACAGCTTTATCTGCCGAAATGAGCTCAATGTTGATTTTATTTGCACAAAAGAATTTAATTTGGAACTTTTCCTTCAAATTTTCCTAAATAACCTGACAGGTCAAATTTGTAACCCTTTTGATGTTGTTGGTTATTGTTGTTTTCATCTTTGGGTTTTTGATCCAGATACTAAATGAGTGTACACTGCTCAAATGAAATATAGAAAAATAAAATTAAGTAAGAACTATTTAAATTACGAATGCTTGTAAAAGTTTTGTCTTCAAGAAATGGTATGAGAAGCTTTCCATACGTTCAGAGAAGATTATCAATCATAGATATGTAAGATTTCGTCCAAGGTTACGCAGCTTTTCTGAAACAAATGACAGTACTTTAAAAATACAATTAAAAATAAAATAGTTTTCGGAAATCCTTACCTCTGTAGTAGTATTGATTTTTCCTCATCCATTTTTGACAAAGAAAAGGAGTTTCGAAAAATTCGCTAAAAAAGTGGATTTAAATTATATATCTTTTAATAACAGTTGCCGAAAGATATCTGAATTTTAGGTAGTGTATGCTTGACGAGTTTTAATTACTTTGAGATTTGATAAATTATTTTATCTTGACTCTATTAGGAAAACAATATTTCAGTATTTTGTACTGAAAACATATAAAAGAATTAGAGCATTCGCTTTTACAAAACATTTTCAAAAGTTCTCTACCAAAAACTGCTTGAAGATTATCTACTTTTAGGCGCAAAAACTTAAAATGTGTTTCTCAAATTTTTTATTCTACTTTGAATATACGTATGAGTTAGTTATTTTTGTTAGTCTATCACTAAAACTAATTTTGATTTTATTTAGTTTATATATATAAATATTAGCCATTAGCACAATGAATTATTATTATGTTAAAAAGGTTATTGCACAGAAACTCCCTGGCACTTAACTATAGCTGTCTAAATTACCTTTTAAGTTGTGTATATAACTTTTATAAGAGAAGTTACTTGAACCTTTTAATCCATTAGCGGACTACGAAAATTCATCGGCCGATTTACCGAAATCCAATAGAGTATTCCATGTGATGTATAATTCCTCTGCGATGTACTTAAACTTGATTTATATTTAATATTAATAACATTAAGTTCACAGCTCTAGAAAAGTTCTCGTTTACTGTTAACTGTTTACTCTAATAAATCAACTTAATAAATCAACGGTTATATGATGTTAACAACAAAAAAGAGTATTCACGTTCTATTAATTTACTACAATATTTCCACGTGCTGTTAATATTATATATAAAAATATTTTCATAAGAGAAATATTTTTGAATAAATTTTTAAATAAATTTCAACAAGTCATGACATCTGCGAAGTGTTATTTATTGAATAATATTAACTAAATAATAACAAATTAGTCGCTAAAATACAATTCTATTATATTTTTTTTGTGATAATTATTATGTTATTATACAATGTTTTAGGAGTTATTACAATGTAATTATTCAGAACAACAGATTATCCAGAATGGGAAAAATTTTATAATAAAATTTTTGCCAAATTATCGAAATTGTGTGCATTCAATGAAAATTAAATAATAGAAAATAATATATTCGTATATAAAA
The DNA here is from genome assembly GCF_002237135.1 of Teleopsis dalmanni. NCBI lineage: Eukaryota > Metazoa > Arthropoda > Insecta > Diptera > Diopsidae > Teleopsis > Teleopsis dalmanni. The sequence goes on from NC_051847.1 coordinate 39,269,957, forward strand.
AACCACAATTTTTATGCAAATTAATTGAACTAAATTATTGTGAAATACTAATTTGTCACCAAACAGTACATTAGTCGAGCACAAAAAAAATAAATGATAATTATTAGACTACAACAAATTACTAGTACAATTTGTATATATAAATTAAAGTAGCATTTTGGATGAGATTTTTTTTTATTGATAAAACTTTTATAAAATATTAAACACTTCCTACTATAAAAGTTAATCTTCCATGTAGCCTCACTTCAGTTGGATTACAGATTTACAAGTTAACACAATGCAAGTTGTCGCAATATTTGCTTTACTTACCACCCTCGTCACGTTGACGATGGTATGTGCAATTCTACTATTAAAAATTAAATAGGAAAATTTTTTAATTAAATATAAAATGTTTATTATCTAAAATATAATTAAAAATTTTGATTAAATCTTACACAGTGCGATAACCCTGATTTCAAAGCAAACATCATGAAATGCATGGAGGAGACCAAAATTTCTAGAGATGAACTTAAAGCTTTCTACGCGAATGGCTCCAAATCAGCAGATGCCAAAGATAATATTAAATGCTACATGAAATGTATGATGGAGAAAATGGGTCATCTGAAGAATGGTGTATTCGATGATGCTTCTGCTGCTCGCTCACTCAAAAACTGGCCACAACTTAAGGATCATCAAGCGGAAGTCGATGAGGCTATTCAAGATTGTAAAAAGGAGAAGGGTGCGAATGATTGTGAAACTGCTTTTAAAATTACTATGTGTTTAAAGGAGCATAAAGCTGCATTGCAGTCATAATTATGATTAAGTAAATTTTAACTGGGAGCTAGTGAATTACCTTTTTATCTAGTATCAAAAATGAACCAACTAAAATTTAGTTGGAAAAAATCAATAATTAAAAGTGAAGTGTTTGTTATTTTATTTTAATTTCTTCTAAATTTCAAGTGATTATGAAACTTAAATTTATTTACTAATTTTAAATGTGGAGTGATGAGACACATTTTTTATACCATTTATTGTAACAATAAGATTCTAAATTAAAGTAGTTTTTCTTTTTTCTCACTAAAAGTGTATGCATTTTCCTTAGACAATTATAAATGAAAACAGTTCAAGTTTTCAATAGCCCATTTATCAAGATCTTCTGGTTCGGGGTGAGGAAAGCAAAATTTAGTATAGTCAGAATGTAGCATCAATTCCAAGTTAATTACTTCAATTTCCTCATCAATATCAACATAGGCATTGGAATCATCACAAAATTAGATGGATTTTCTAGTCTAATTTTTCATATCCAGTTCAGTATTGTATATATCAATGTTAGATTGTAGACTTCCGAACTGTATCAGATCAGTATAATAGGTATTACATTTAACCGTTTTTCTTTTCTTTTTGAATCTGCACGTCAAGCTCATAGTTTACCATCATTACGAACTGGTAGTTTCCAAAAACTTTTGAAAATCGTTTAATTCAATTTGCAATTCCTTGGTTTCTAATCCCATAGTTGATAAACTAATCTATTGCAATACTATTAGGACACCCGTCTTAGGTGAGCGCAGAAAATTGCATAGATGAAGCTGTAGATTAGAGTTTAATTCAAAAGTTTTTCATTTGTCATCGTGATGGTGAGTTTTTCTATGTTTCTCAACAGTTCACACGTCTAATACCATGTTTCCATTGGTCTCATTTAGGAAATTTCTTAAGAGCTTTCATATAAATGAACTCATTGTAAATAAATCAACTGATTAAAGGTAAAAAATATCGAAGAACTTTTAAAATAAAAATTCCCGCAAGGGAATTGGAAATATTTTTTGCATTTTTATGTAAAATGTAAACCAACAAGCAATTTCAAATATATAAATCAAGTCATGCTAATGGAAACGATGAAATTTTAATTTTATCAGCACAAGTTATTTTAGATGCAGTGGAGACATGATTTTTGTTACAGAAGTTCCGTCATTATTTAAAATATGGAACTAGTGTTGTCACTGCTCGATTTTAATAGAGTTATGGGTACACTATTTCGAAAAACAAACGTTAGACCTCAACGAGTCCATGAGACTGCTGAATGATGAAAACTGACATACGAGTATCTAATCGATTTATGTGAAAATGGTAGTTCTTTGTTGAGATAATATTATATTAGAAACATTTTAACATACCATTCATAGGTAGAAGTTCTCAGTGTTCCATTTATATGATATTTATTGTAATGAAAAAAAAAACCAAGACGTTTTCAAACTTCCGATTGCCGGTGAAATCCATAATAGTGTAAAGAATAATTAAAAATTATTTATGTCAATTAAGTTAGGTTATAGTTACTTATAGTTAATGTATAATGTTAAATTTGTAATATTAAATAACCTGTATATAGTAAAGAAGTAGTAGCACAGCGAATCATTGCATCTGCACTATTGTAGAGAATTACTTTGTTAAAATTTTAGAGAACCTTTTATCTCAAATATTTCTTGTGTTTATTAAAGAATATAAAATTGTTAAAATTTTATTAAGTAATCTATATATATATTACATTATTACATATCATATAGCTTCTGTACTATTGTAGAGAATTACTTTGGTAAAATTTTATAGAACCTTTTATCAAATATTTGTTGACTACATGATGCAATATAATATTGTTGAAATTTCTTCAAATTTATTGACTACATATTTGCATTCAGAATTCTATGAAAGTCAACAAACTTTCCAAATTCGAAATAAAGCGAAGTCAGTCATAAGCAGAATTTCACATAACAGTCACATGAAATCTTAAGCAGTTAAACTTGGCCTTCTTGGAATTGAAATGTTTCGCATTTGACAGAAGGTTGATGACAGTTTTGGTGCTTCATTTAAGCAAAGCTATAAATTTTGCAATGATCTCATTCTCAACGAACTAAGAGCATTGCAACATGTGCTGAAACTCAAACAATGAATCTATAACTCATGTAACACTTTTCAGTTTAGACGCATACATTTCATTTCATCATTCACGTGAACTCGAGCTGGGCGCAGAGATTTCACTTCAGCAAAAACTACTGCAACATTCAATTCCGTTTCAGTTTCAAACTAATTCTTAACGCTTTTGTTTTGAAGTTTTCTGCTTCTGCATTTATTGTGCAATATTCAAATTGACTTTTGCATAAGCTTTCAGTCACAAAAAAAAAGAAGGATTTATAGTATATAGTATATATGCCACTTTTGTGTGCTCCTCCTTTGTATTGTCGTCGATACAAAGGGGACCCATTGTACCAGAGTGTAACACTTGTTTAAGGAATCAAGTGCTTTGGCTTGTTGTGTAGCTTAAACCATGAATAGTCGTACTACTCAATTTTGCATTCAAAGATATTCTGTATCTCTGTATGACCTTTTCAATGCAAAGTAGCTGTTACTTTTATTTTTAATTTTTTTTTTTCGATTTTTTCTTTATTTGTGTGCTGTTAACTCCTTCAATTTTTAGTTGCTGATGATTTGCTTTCAACGACGAATTTTTTATTTCAAACTAAAACTGTCGGTGCTTCCAAATTGTTAAAAGTTGTCATGGCAAGAAGATTTCTACTTAAAACTTATTTTTTTCACCAATTTCAATTCTTTTTCTTCTTGCTGTGATTCACTTGTGCAGGTTTATATTTTGAGTTTTTAGGAATTTTAATTTTTTTCTTCTCATTTCTTGTGTCCGTTTTTCAGCTTTTCAGCTTTTCAAATTCAAATTCAAATTCTACTTCAACTTTTTGTCAATCTGCCAAAGACCAATGAACCTTTACAGCATTTTTATGTCGTTAGTGACTTTAGTACTTGTCTTGCATTTATTGTTGATTTATGTTGCATCTCCTGTTTTGTATAGTTTAGTACATTGCCACTCTTCATGTATGGCACTGCACTACACTGCACTACACTGCACTACACTGCACTACACTGCACTGCACTGCCCAACCCGGGTCTTATCGATTTCATGTGACACTTAAGGAAAATGATTTATTAGTGGAAATTGTTAGATTATTTGACATTTTCATAGAAAAAGAAAGGATTGTCATTGCTCCGCTTCCCTGCTCGTTTCTTGGCTCTTCATTGTAAATACTTCCCAACGCTCACTCGCCTGATAGTGTACGGGTATATCAAGATTTTTAACTTATTAAAATTGACAAATGATTTCTGTAGATAAAGACAAATAAAGGGAAAACCCTTTGTAATCATATTAAAGATTGCTGCAGTTATGGCTTGTGTTGTTGCAGTTGTTGTAGTTATTTTAGTTATTGGATGATGATGATGATGATGATGATAGTGATGATATGGTCTGCATGAAAAGTTACTTTTAATTAGTAAACATGGAAACAGGTTGTTTAACATTTGACTTGGTATGTGTGTGACATTAAAATTCAAGGAAATTTGTTGACTTATAGATACTATCGGTGAGTTGGCTTTCTACAGAGTTACATGAATTTATTGTCTCTAGAGGAAATAATAATTATGTGACATAAATTAACTTTGTTATAAATGCTATCAAATTTTCTAAACAGCATTTAAAACAGTCAAGCAAAGTTAAAGTGTTTAAAAATAATTTCAAGTAATATATCATTCTTTAACACTGGAATAATTTAAATCGACGATTTTCTTTAAAAGAGTCGAAAGGCAGTGAAGACTATGGAGTTAAAATAATGGTGTTAAGTTTTGTCTGCTTGCAAGTTAAAAATCGAAAGAGATTAAAAAAGTATTTGAAATATATTGCTATAGAGAGATGTTTTAAAAAAGTGATGAGTTTAACAGGACTTAAACAAAGCAAAGTACTAATTAAACCGTACTCCTACATAAACATTCTTAAATTATCAAAAGGTAATTAAGGTTGTTTCATTACAGAACTTTATAGTCTGAAATATCACCATTATAAACTACGATTATCTGCTAATTCGGAGTGTAGTTTATGCCTCAAAAATGAGGAAACTACTATGCATATTGTTGTGATTGTTCAGCTTTAACAAAGCACAGAAGAAACTTATTTCATATGGAATTTCTGTTACCAGCATATATTAAAAGCGCCTCACTAGATTTAGTTCTGAACTTTCTTCAGAAAGCCTTAAAGGACTTTGTGTAATTAAAAGTGAATTTGTTACAATAGGACACTTTTTGCCGCAGTACCGGCTTTTGGGCGATTTCACGTCAATAATTGGGAAAAAAAATGGATAAAATGTATGAAATACACGGTTAGGCGTTTGAAGTGCTGCCAACACTTCAGATAGATATACACACACGTATATCTCTCAAACTGATATTGCCAACTACATGAAATTCATACAAATAATAGCTGATTATATTACTTATAAGCTACTACAAGCTTTTGGAATTCAAACGTAATAGTGTTATTATGTTATATATGGCTGGAAAATCACAACCAGCTATTGTTCGTGAGCTCAAACACCTCAAAGTGAATAAAATGTTTGAGTATCGTACCATAAGTCGTTATAATAGTACAGACAGTGTCGCGGTGGACGAAAAAAAACAGCAACAATACCTGAAATGTTTCAGGAAGTGAAGACTCGACTCGATCAATTCGTATAAAAATCCATAAAAAAAATGACCAGACTCTCGACTTTATAAATGCTACTTGTTGGTTCTAGTTCTGCCTTCTTCTACCCATTATTACAAGGAATTGTGGATTTAAAACAGTTTTATCAGCTCATTGAGGAGGTTTCGTTTCTCCACTTCAACTAACTAACTACATATGTATATTAGATTCATACATTTTTTTTTAAAAAATTTTATATATTGACCCAAATGACTAATAAAATCTATTAAGCGGAAAAATTTATCTAATTTAAATATTTTAACATTTTATTAAAATCATTCATAAGAATTGTAAATAACAGTAGCTATGAAATTTTTGTATTTTCAGATCATTAATCTTTATAACTTTAATAAAATAGTAGCTAAGTAACAAGCTGCAGTGACAGCACCACAATGTTGACAAAATGCATATCATTACTATAAGTACACACATATATGTATCTAAACATATATACATATATATTTATATATTAATATGCAGAGACAGTGCAGTGTCTGCATATTGCAAATATCTCTGAACAAATTCACACTTTGACCTTTAATACTAAATTAAAGGTGATTTATAACAGACTACGAAGTGTAGTACCCTTAACATAGACAAGGGAGTCGGTTAGTGCTCGATAGTACCAGGCAAATGTAATGAAAATATATGTAATTAAGATTGGACAACAATTGTAGACATATGGAAAAGGGAAATTATACAAATGCATACATAATTCAGGAAATTAATGTGAAACAAAAATAGCATTAGCCACAGCTTCACAAGCATGCACTTGTTTAAAAACATAACACTTGCCAGGACAATTGAGGACTTCAGAAATGCCTATAGTGCTGACAGACTTTATATGTATTTAATGCTAATGTGTTCACTTATACTATATGCACTCCAAGGTAGACAATTAGAATGGCTGGCAATAATAATTTTGAATTTAATTACAGTAATTCGCGTTACGCCTGCATTCTTAAGATTAGTAGCACTTCAGAGTTAGTGCTGAAGTTTGGAGAACTACAATAGTAATTTTCGTATTCAATTGGTTTGTGTATGAATTTATTTACTAGAAATGGAAACTTTTTTTACCTAAAGTTACTATATCCTTTCGACAGTGTGGTCGTACAATAAATTTCATATTTGCGATGAAGCTATTTGCTGCTTGTATTGCACATTCGGACTGTAGACAATCGAACTTGTTAACAGTGATAAATGCTTTTGTGTTCATTGCTATAGACATAATTCGGAAATGACTAAACTGCATAAATTTAATATGAAATGTTGTTGAAGAGAAAATAATTTGATGCAATTTTTATTTTATACAAAAGTTTATTTAAGTTAAAAACTATAATAGTGGCTCAGATCAAAATGAAGCCCACTTAATTTTCACAACGTCTTAAATTGTTTACTCAATACCAAATTGTAATATTGGATGGGTTGAATTTAATATCTAATATGGTATCCAATATGGAATCCAATAGGGTCAGCAAATGGAGCGAAGATAATTTTCAAACCGTTAAAAAAACACTATTACATTAAAATTGCTTGTTTCAAGCGATTAACATATTGGCGACATCATCGGTCCTTATTTCTTTCGAAATGAAGAAGGAGCTGCCGTCACGGTGAACAGCGAGCGCTATCAAGCTATGCTGACTGAATTTTTATTTCCAAAAATTAATCAGTTAAACATCAACGACATTTGGTTCTAACAGGACGCAATCGATATATTGCAAACTCAATTTGGCTAGGACCTTATTTCCAAAAGTGGTCTGTCCAGTTTGCCACCGGCCTCCTCGTTCGTGCGATTTAAGGTCTCTCGATTTTCTTTTATGGGTCTTTGTTAAATCAATGGTTTATGACAATAAACCAGCATTGGAGGGCAGTGTTCATGCCACCATTGAAGCCGTTCACTCCATACGGCTACATTTACTACAAAAAATAGTCCAAAATTGGACTAATCGAATGGATCATGTAACTCGTGGCCGCGACGGATAAACGCCAGATATCACATTCAAAAAATTAATACCATAAAACTATCTAGTAGATTATAATAAAAAAAATACCTGATACCTACCTATGTTATTAATTACCATATGATTTTTTTAATTATTTAAAAATGTTTTTAGAAAGAATCAGTCTATATGTTTTTGATACCGAAAACGGTTGATGCCATAAGAAATCATTAGGGAATCAATGTAATGAATTTTTCTATACTTTATTCAATTATTTTCGGCTACAATTTATACAACTATATAAATGCATATATTTATATATATATATTTATCTAAATCATAAAATAAAATATTTCACCTCTAAGTTATGTTCTGAGAACCTTTAGACATATTTTCCTATTAATATGTTTAGTTGCGTTTTACAAGTTATGTACAATACATAATTCCAACAAAATAATAAATCCCCAACGATAAAAGTACTTAGAAGTGCTTCAAGTACTGCAATAAGTTGCCGCACAGATGCAAAACTTCAGATATCATTCATTTTTGCACTTTCAGGTAACTTGCAAAAAATATCTTTTTATATCAGAAGCACATCGCCCGCTAACTTGAAGTGCAATTCTGGTCTATACGTCTGTCTGTCTGTCTGTCTGTCTTTCTGTCTGTATTTAAGCCTGTTAGGTTGTTTCAACTTCGAGACAAAATATTTCATACAGAATTCCAACAATGAAGTACTAAAGCTTAACTTGTCTAGTTTTCGTTTTAAGCTGTGAGTTGACCTGCGCTATGAACTAAACGTGCCGCAACAAACCGTCAAGTACGTGAGATGCAAGTGGCATGGAACGCCGATAATTTCAGTGAATCATAATTGTGGCCCGAAGACATTATTATTAATGTTTCGTTTTGGAAACAAAGTGAAAAACCAAAACACCTCACAAATTACATGTATGCAGTGTAGGAATTCTTGTCAGCAAGTGTGGAATTGTCCACGTAAAAAAATCGAAGTTGGCGGCAGATTCAAAAGATAGTGTATAGAATTTCACACTCCTATTAATCTGATATAGTACTTAAGACGAACGTCAGAAGACTAAATGCAAACTCGTTCTTTTCCAAAAAAATATTAAAAATAAAAATGTTAATATTATATTCCATTTACGAGTATATATAATTCCAATAAATATACTCAATATGAACATTTTATAAAAATACTACAATCACCTCTTAGGAAGGAATATGGAAGATAGCAGCCGCGTTCAGCGGATGCAACCCATTTCCAGTAATTTAGGGCAGAAGTAGAGCAGATAGGCTTAATATCTAGCGAGCTAAATTTATACATGTCAAAAAACGTGGACTGTATTAGGGGAATAGGGATGAGGGTTAGCGCAACTTACAGAGAGTTTTGCTAGTTGCATCTCTCCGACTAGCTGGGCTAAGTTGGCACTTAAGAAAACGGTACACAAACTGTTCAAATGTAAAAATAAGAAAGTATACATATATAAGCATATATATATACATATATATGTATACATATATAATATTATATTTGCATATATACGAATAAATATCTTTATTATAAACTATATCAATATTTAATGGAAAGGTACAATTGAATTTTAACAATTTAATTGATGCGAAGCTATATTTGATTCTTTTTTTATATTAGCTTTGCAGATTTGGTCAAGTACCAAATTTATATCATACAAGAACCTAATTACGGGACTCAAGTCTCCAGTGAGCTTTTTATTACTTCACATAATATATCTGTATTATAACAAAATCTATAATTGTGTAAATTTTTTCATTTAGCCATGAATATATAGAACCATAGTTAATACTAGTTTTTGATTATTTTCTTAAGTTAAATTAGCATTATAGTTCATAAAACTAAATTTCCTTACGAATCACTGCACAATAGCACGTGTGCAATTTGTCAACAAATCTTTTAATTAAATAAAAAAAAAATACTAATAAACAAATTCAAAAAAATCCTCGTTAGGTGTACAAAATTATGTCCATTTCCAAATCCTGCCACACACTAAACATAGCTTTTCATAATATTTTCAATGGAGAATGGATTAGAGCAGTCAATTGTCTGGCTTATGGATTCGTCATGTGCATAATTTGCAAATATTGAGTAAATCCTTAGAGGAAATATTATGGCAAATTGCATGCATAGTGCGGCAAATGTGTGGATTTTCATATGCAATTCCAATTAATGAATGCGATTTATTGTTGTTAGTCCTGCGGTCATATATGCACGTACACCAACACAAGTACTTTTAATCAATATCTGCATTCAGACACGAAATTCATTTAACTTCAACCATGGATATGAAATTGTGCATCCGAACTTTTGGAGGGTGGCTTTTAGACAAAAAAAAAAAAAAATTATATGCAAACAATAGAAAAATACCGCAGAGAAGGAACAGGACAATAAAATGTATGTTGCATGCATAACAACCTTCGGTTAGTTCCCTTAAATGCTTGCCCAAGGTTTCAGGCTTAAGTTATGTTAATATGGTGGAATGGGTCTTGGAAATGCAATGTCAATGTTAAATCTAATAAATAAAATTTGATTTATTTAATCGATATGATAAGTTGGTATTGGAGATAAGTCCTTGAGAGCTACACAAAACATTTGTTTTAGTTCACATGTCACGATAATTGAAAATCGTTGACTTTTTCCAGACATCAAAGTAAAATGACGAAAACTGATGATTCTTGATATAATAAAATTTTGTACACAGTTTGAGGATTTTTTTAAAAATTTAATACATTATTACATATAAGAAGGAAACACACTTGTATACCTATATATGTGGCAGATATTTATTTAACTATTCTTGTGAATACAACACTTTTAAAAGGTTTTTATAAGAAAAGTTTCTAGTAATGCAATTGCAAGAATAAAAAAAATTTTTAATGTTGAAAGGTTCGAATAGACATGAAAAGACAACAACAAAAATTTGTGTTAACTTATTGGAATTTGGCTGACTATATAAAGCCGTTTCGAGTATTGCTAAGTACTCATCATCAGTGCCATTATTATGTATTAAATATATTATATATAAATAAATATTTTGTTGTATTATTTTTAATAAATTATTTAAATAATTAAATAATAAATTATAAAGTAAAATATTAAAAATAAATTATTGAATATAATATTAAAAATAAATTATTAAAAAAATTATTGATAACAACTTATTAAAAAAATTATTCAAAATAAATTATTGAATAAATTACCAAAAATATATTATTAAATAAATAATGAAAAATAAATAAACGAATAAATAATTAAAAATAAATAAATAATAAAAATAAAGTATAAAAATAATAATAAATATAAAAATTATATATATATGAACAATGAAATATCCTGTTATTTTGATACCTTGACACCGCTAAAAAACCGCTGTATGGTTACAGTGCATTACGGTATAGTGTAATAATATAGTATATATCCTTATATATTATTATGGCAATATTAACATTTATTGGAAGTTTTAGAAATATTAATTGAATTTTAACAAATTGAACATAATTTAAGCCTATATTGTGTGTGTGTGTGTTCTGTACTATTATCAGCAAGTATGATGTAAAATCTTATCCAGTCACGATCCCTTCAAGTTCTCAGAACTATCATTTAAATTTATAATTGTTATTACTAAACTTGCTATTCTCTTAAACAGTGTTCTGGTGACTCAGATTCTTTGTTACAGTACCTGCACAAGAGGTGCGATTCAATATTTATACAACTAAAGTGTCTATTAATCGAACTTTCACCTAACCCGGTTATTAAATAACCCAGTTTTTTAAAATAATCACTTTGAGGAAAAGAACCCCGCCGTTTGCCAACAAAAAAGAAAATTCACTGGACCAATATGTTTGGAGGATCAGATCAACCAACTGCATAGTTGTAGAATCTAACTAAATTACAAAAAAAAAATTTCTTATACGATTTTAAATAAAAGTGGAAGTAGTTTTGCCTTTATCCTTTATCTATCTCATGTGTAAATTTTTTATTTCAAACAAAACTTGTAGAGTCTTCAATCCCAATTACAGTCAGATATGACAATCTATATAAAACTTAACATAAACTTAAATACAGATAAATTAAATATAGATACAGACTCAAATAATTGTATATACCTATATATATATAATGTATATGTATTACAATATTACAGCTCAGCATGTACGAGGGATTTCTAACTAATTTTGTTAATAAATTGTCACGTCCCTTCTCCTAACACCAAAATCTAAGAGCAAACGGAAATGCATTGAGGAAATGGTGAATTCACTTTCTTTTGTGCTGTGGGTTGAGAATATTTAAAATATCCAATAACATGAATACTTACCACTGCAGGACGTGTTTTGGCATATTCGCTATTATATCAAATCTAGGGATAATTGCCACCAAGTGTAAAGTTGCAATTATCACAACAACAATAAACTGGAAACTGCATGAGGCCAATTCCGGAGTATGTGAAACGGAATTAAAGTTGGAATGGTCATTCCCATCATTAGATGTGTTCGTGTCAAATTGACACCGCTTTTTTCGCTGCTATTGACATTTAACATAGCCGCGGGTGACAAATTTAATGGGCGCAGTGTTATAAATTTCGATTCCTTCTACTCGTCCCCGTTTCGTATTAAGTGATGTTTGATTTTTGGATAAAATCATACAATATGGGAAAATAAGTATGTGCGTTACACTCTTAAGCAAATGTTTACCAAGTTTAATTGAAAAATGTTAAAATATTGTAACAGGGTGGATAGCAAGATTGTAAGTAAAATATTATTATAAATTTATACATACCTACATATGCATATAGTGACAGAAATTGGTATTTAAAGGAAATGAAAAAAAAAATTAATAAAATCAATCAAAAGAATATTATATTTTATTATTTTATCGTAAATATAAATTCACTTTAATAATTGAAGAAAAGGATTTGTAGCTATAAAGAAAACAACAATTGATTTTTTTGTGATAAGATTAATTTAAATCTTTTTGGATGATTATGGAACATTTTGCTCTCTCTACTTTTAGCACTTTGTACATATATTCATTATATATACAAAATATATGTATTATGCTGAATGCATAAGCATAAAATCTATTAACTTCAAATAGGGTATTTAGCTGGTATTATGACTGTGTGATAGGAAATCTATATCTCCAAACACAATTTTCTATGTTAGCTCTATAGAACATCTTCGTTAGGACTTTGTGACCTCTGTCTAGAAAAAAAAGATGATGTGCAATAGAAATATGCAAATTAACTAAAAGCTTTGTAAAAGTATCTAACATTAAATTGTCAAACTTACTTAACCAATACTTAACCAAGAAAAATTACTTTAGAATTCAGATACTCAGTACGAATACTCTTCATGATTAGTTAATCATGCCTCAAATTTGATGACAACGCAGTGTCTTATTTTACATAAAAATGGTGCACAGAAGCAATATAAATGGCGTTCATATAGAACATTTACAATTCTCACACGGCTGCACAACCTCCGGCCTGACATCTCAGCCTCTAGCACCCTACCTGCGGACTTTGTCCAGGCCTTATGCCACAAACCCCCGTAATACCCATCCCTTTACCTTGATAAGTGGGACTCTGATCCCTCTATCATCCTTCTCTTCAACCATGGCTCTCGTGACTCCGGTCACAGAGGCTACCGCTAGTATTCTCGCGCCTGCGTAATAACCTGTCCTCTTCACTAATACCCAATTTTCTTACTTTACGCCTATACTTTCTGACTTAAGTGAACCTAGCTTGCTAGGTATTAACTCTATTTACTCTATTCTCTCTCTCGTCTACTAGAATGAAGTTTCCTCATTGCTGTGGAAATCTTGTCCTTTCATTCCTAAGAGTTGGTTTATTGGGTTCAAGTCTCACATGGTGGCTTTCGATGTTTCCACCTATTGCAAAAAAAAAATATAAATAAATTTTTCAATTTAATGTAAATTCTTTATTCTTTTTTTTGTGATACTGTTAGCTGATTGGACTTGTTCTAACCGTTTGGAAGCACAATTTTTTCTGCTTTTACTTTCTTTCAAATCGAAGGAAAAAAAGTCCATAAAAAAAATTGTTTGGAAACTTATGAGGGACGTGTGTCTATTTTTATAATGTATTGATATGAGGGATATTAAATGGATGTATTTAATAGCTTATAAATTACTTGTCCGAATGTGACATTATGATGACTATTGAACGATTTAACCTTAGTGAAATTGGAATTTAATATATGTGTTAAAATCATACCATAATTTTTAAGGAAAATCTAATTTTTTCAAACGATTTGAGAAACCCTGTTATTTTTTATTTCTTTCTAATAAACCCGGAAAAGAAATTATTATTTAACTCAAATGTTATCTGTACATGGTGACCGCAAACAGTTTCTCCGATGAATAAAAAACATCTATTTAATTATCTGGAGAAGAAGTTGCTGCTCAAGACTTAGTTCTAATTATAACTCATTAGCTAAAAATTTGTTTTATATTACAACTATTGAAAACCATTGATAAATATTAGTGAATATAATATCAATAGATATGTAAATTTACGAGTTTGTACAATAATCGGCACTTTTTATTGTTGAATAAAAATTATTGACACTCTTAACGCTAATATCCACTATCACTATTCTAGATATTAGATTTACTGATAGGTGTGTTGTTGAATGCAAAATTGAAAATTTAGTATTGGAAAATTACATTTCAAGTATTTACAATCAAAATCGTGTATAAAAACAAAGGAAATTGAAGTTATTCTAAACAGTGACGAACGTGTGTTCTTCCGCAGCGGAAGAAGTTTAAACACCAAAGAGGGTCACTCTAGTTCTAGTATCTTTTTATATGTCACAACTACGAAGTGTACAATTGAGTGCAGGGGTTAGAAAATGTATTGACATTAGTAGTGTGGGCTCGGTGACACCGAACTTACACAAGCTGCAGACACCTCCACTTTTCTCATAGTTTCGGGGTTATGCACATGCACGTTGCAGTTGTAAAAACTTCAAAGTGGAGTACGTTCGCACATGTTTACATGTTTGGGATTAAGGCGGCAAATGGTAACATGACTATGCCCAACAGTTGAGTTAGAATAGGCATTGCATTCTGAATAGCCTTGTGACTTTTATTTAGAAATTTAAATTTTTTATTGCTTAAGAAAAAATTTTACACTCTGGAATATATTAAGTTCTTACATTATCTCTTTCGGTTTCTAATTGCGATGAGCCTTAAAGCAAACCGCTACTAGGTCTTCTCTTTCCTTTGTCACTCTTCCCAGTGCGGCGCTGTACAATTCCAGTGTTTTTAATTATTGGGTGTGGAGGTTTGTATTTGTCTCTACACAATAATTAACGCACATAAATAATTTTACTTTTTTAAATTTTGAACATTTTTAATTACAAGTTCAGTTCAGTTGTAGTCGATTGCAATGGTACGAATGTGTACCTCGGGCTTATTCAGTGCGCTCGATGCGAGTATTATTGTCGTTCTATCGATATGTCCGGTGTTAATTGTTGAGTATTTAAATTACCCGGATATGTAAGATGTTTTCATTATTTATTGCTGTGAGAATTGAGAATTGAAGATATTTTATTCATTTTTCGTTTTGAGAATTTTAATTTATGTTAAACTATTAAAATTAGATATTTTGATACTTTTTTTTAAATTATTTAATTTCAACAAAATAAAGAAAAGATCAGTAGATCAGTTTAGAACAATCAAAATTTAGTCCAATGCTTTTAGTTCTGATAATACTAACAATATTAATATATAATATTGCAACAAATAATATTTTAACTTCTTTTGAAACTAAAAATTTTGTTTCAAAGTTTATATTATGACAATTAGAATTAATTTAATATGTTAATTGCTTTCTAGCGATAGTGATGGTGGTCATTATAGCTGCTGGCAAGCTATTAAGAAAATAAATATCAGAAACTGTTGTAAGACGAAAGTGATTTTACACCTTCTATATCTAAAACTAAAAGTGGTCTCATCAGTGTTCTATTCTGAGTAAAATTAGTGAATACAGTAATACGCACATCCTCTGGTTGCCACGAGATTATGACTTCTACGGCATTCGTGCAGCAGATGAACTTCCACACAATGATGCGGTCAAGAACGAAATTAGTTTTTTGTAGGGATTCACATTACCTATATGTAACCATTGAGTTCTATATCAAAAGTATTATTTGCAACAGCATTTTCAAGCTTAATACAATAGGTGGTTAGAAAGATAACAAAAATAGACATAGTCGAACTATTAACAGAGACCAAAATTATTTGTATAGAATGACATCAGATTATCTATCTCCATATTAATGTTGCGAAAACGATCTCATAGTAATATTTTTTACCAAAAAATGATTGGAACAGAACAAACTTGAAAATGTAGAGAGCAAAATAATATCCTAATCTGCGCAGAAGGCTAGAAATTGACTACGAAGTAAGTGCAGGAATATGTTTTCCACTCATAGTTATGAATCAATGAATCAATGCAGCCAAATGAAACCACAGTTTTTCAAAGTGAAGTCTTAGTGACTACATAGGTATGTCATTTATTTGTAAATCAAACCTAAGTTAGATGTATGGTTGCCATTTTCAATGTGAACCTACTAATACGATAATGTAGAGCAGAATCTGACGGCTAAATCGACTCGTGGACTTTATTCTCAAATGAGTTTCCTGTCGTTTCCCTTTATAAGAACAAAAATTTTTTTTTAACTAAACAAACTCAACTGTAAAGAACTAGTTCATCTATAGGGAATGAGGTTTTAAAAAGAGAAATGATTGCGTATTATAAAGTCGAAAATGGTATATGCTGATCAGACACAACCAAACAACCCGATATTCATTTGCCTATTAATACTTCCAAATCTATGATGTACTGCCTCAAAAGAGAATAAAAGACAAAATCTGTGTATACTTCTCCAACTAAACAGTTCTAGCCATCTGTAAACTTAAGTAAAACTCTAAAACTAATTAACTTGAGTAGGACCAAAATCGGTAGTTTTATTTCCTTTGTAAATGGTCATTACAGTTATGTACAGAGACTTCGTCTCCTACCTGAGATGCAGGAGAAACAGGATATGCTATCAAGCTCTTAACAGATACCCATTCCTAGTATTAAACAGAACTGCGATTCTTGGAAAATCCTTTTTAAAGAGTTCAATAGAACTGAAATCGTACATTTTGAAAAATTTTCAAATAAGATTAGTTGGTATTGCAGTACCTAAAATACGGACATCACAGAAACTCTATTTTCATAGCAATAATTAATTAATAGCCGAAATATTAATATAAAACCCTTGGTTAATGCGATATACAAATAAACAATCTACTTGACCTAGACATGCTGATTCACCATTGAACCTGACCTAATCTAAAAATTTTCAATAGTGACATCGTAGTGATTTACGATGAACAGTTTTTTAATTTTAACTAGTAATTTACTAATCAAGCACCATTGAAGGTAATATTCCTTGATACTCCTTCATAACTTCATGGAAGTTCACATAAAGTATAAAATCCAGCTGTAAACTGTAACTGAATTGTAATCTCACACAAGATACAAGAGTGATGAAAATTGAATAACAAAAGGAAAATATAAATTATTTCAGTATTAAAAAAGTGATAAAATAAAACTCACTAAAAAAATAATTAACGTTCAGTCAAATCAACGTCACGTTCAACTACGTGAGAATCATTTAGTTCACCTTGATTCCCTTTTGGTTAAGTTAAAATCAGAAGAATTGCAAGAAAAAATCTAAATGGTTAGTCCGACCACAGCAACTGATGATGAAATTATGCGATATTTTTGCGGTCTTCTGAGGTCTGTTTTTTCTCCTCACACATAGCAGCACAGCGTACACTTGTGAAGTAGAAAAGTACGATTTTGAGCAGAAAGCAAGAAAAACAAGGACTTAAACGACATGTTTTGTATGAACTGCCGTACTCTCATATTTAGTGTTGAGTTAATAATTTAGCTAAACTTCAAGCGTATATATAGCGTATGGCAAGGCAGCTTGGAATATTCACATTCAAATACTCACTGTTAATGCCATTCCCAGCAGCTTGTACTTGTGCACTTCATCATTATCAGTAGAGCTGCAACAGCTCAAATGCAATGGGCAGCAACAAGTTCTCATCATTATGATATTCGTCGTCAAGCCAAGCGGTATCAGTAATTCCACGCCTGATCAGCGATGAGTGCATTTCAAATTTTGAATTATATCATGACTTTGGCATCAAGTGCGAAAGCAAAACACTGGAAGTTCTTTTAACCTAACTGCAATGAAGCGAATGCGTTTGATTGAAGCTGATTTTCACCGCAAAAGTGAGTAAAATTCATAATTCTTATAGGCGCCGAAAAGAGGGACCCGAACAGGTTTTTAGAAAACTATCTACTAATCTTTTATAGTATGATTTGTAACTGAAATGAATAACATATATTAATGAATTTAGATATCTCCATACAAATTTATATTTGCTGTACTTGTTATTCTACAAGTCTAAGTCTAATAGACTAATAGACTTCTACTCAAGTCTAATAGTCGCCACCAGCCAACTACAAGAAATTTCAATGAAAACTTGTGGACCCATCATGTTCTTGTACAATTAACAATAATGTCCATAACTTAGAGCAAAGTACAGTGAGACAAATATCTCCAATGACAGCAACATATTTTTACAAATAGAAAACATTTGGAACTTAAACTAACATAACTCTATTAGCTGTTATTAAAGGTATTTATATACTCCAGCGGTTTCCATACAATATGCTGGGCATACTTACTTAAGTACCATTATATATAACCAACGACAAGCTACAGCATAATCTTGAAACCCAACACAAAATAAAGAAGAAATTCATTTATAGTTAGAGATACCTAAGCCATCATGGTGAACATCCGTAAGGGTTACTACAAATACTTATAAATACTTTACCGTTTTGAGTTTATAGGACTAATATCATGTTTCCACAGCAGCTAAAACTACTTATGTTAATGAAATTAAAACTTGCTCATCACGGTTATCATAAGGTGATCTATACATGAGAAATAACTTTTTGGTTTACATTTTACATAAACATGTAAAAAATATTTCAAATTTTGGTCATATCCAAAATTGTGGTGAGAAATTTAGTTTTAATAGTCGCGTTCGACACTTTTCGCCCTTAATCAGTTGATTTATTTATAATGAGCTCATTTAGACGAACACTCTTTATATGGTAAATTGTTCTAATTTTCGACCTTAATGAGCAAAACTGCCTAAATGAGATATGTGGAATTATGAATGGTATGTTATGAAATATACTATACATTAAATATAAAGAGGTTCAAACATGGCTGTCACCATTCCGGCCAACTAACTGCAATTGTGTAGCAAATATATTGTACAAGAACTGATGTATTTATTAAAAATATGTTGTCAATTTTCAATACCTGTACTAGCAAAAATATATTTTAGTTATTTTAGTTAATTACAAAGCAAGGCCATCCTTAAAATTCTGTACCTGTGAGTAACTGAATGTAATACGTCAAATTCAAGTATAACCCACGCCATAATACTTACAGAATACTTCCTTAGAACAGTTCTTTACAATAGTTCCCTAGAACATCTCCCTAGAGTAGTTCCGTAGAATAGTTCCCTAGAGAAGTCCCCTAAAACAATCCTCTAGTATAGTTTCCCAGATTAGTCCTCTAGATTAGTTCCATAGAACAGTTCCCTAAAACAGTTCCCTAAAACAGTTTCCAAGAACAGTACTCTATAACACTTCTCTAGAACAGTTCGATAGAGCACCTCAAGTACTGTATTATCCTCTTAAACATCCAGTGCCGCCACTGTTTGAATTAAATTATTTTCACTCGCGCAAATCCAATTGATAGATAACTTCATAAGTTGGGTGCAAAAATATATTTTTATACATTTTTCCATTACGTTTGTAAGCATTTATCTATGGATTGGAACTTTTCACTATCTCTGCCCGGCTAGCTATTTACCTGCATCACTGTGTGTTTTTGGTACTTGTCTAACTATTTTATATGCCGCAAACGCAACAGGAGCAGAAACAATCGACTCTATCATGAGATGACTAACACAGAGATTGCAGGTAAAATGTGATCATATGGACTGGGTAAAGACGCTACAATGTATTATGTAGTGTTATCTGTTTGATAGTAAATATATGCGACTGATTTTGCTTCATGTAACGCTCATTGGCGTAATAGGTACGTAATATGAGTTCCTTTATTCTTTCTTCCGAAGTTGCTGCACTTGACTGCACCATAAACTTTTATTTTTCAATATTTTTTCGCTTTATAAATCCATTTTATACTACTGTCAGTAATTGTGATACGTGTGACGGATTTCTTTATATTGATTTGAGTTGTTGTTTTTTCACTTTTTATTATTGGATATAATATATACAAAATATGAGTGTATATAAAAATACAAATATATAAAAATAAATATATTTTTGTTTTTTTTGAACTGCGCTCAGCTGAATTGGCCACAATATACAGTCACAAATCAATTCCTACTAAGGTGCAGTCTAGTAAATTATGGCAAATTTTGCAGAGATACTTGAGGTAAATTCGTATCGACTTTACCCCACAGTTTGTGGTTTTGTTATAAAAACATTTTCTTATACAGAAAACGTGATTAGATTGCAATAGTGCTAATTCTGTTAAATAGAAATTTACTAAGAAAAATTGGCTCGTTATGAGAGTACGAGTTAAATGATAAGGCATGCATTCCACAATATTTTTAAGAATGCTTTTATGTTAATAAGAGGTTTTTAAATTAAAATTACTTAACTCATGCCTAAGAGCACTTTAATCCAATTTGTTTTCACATCGGTTCAGTGATACTTCATACAAATGTTCAGTTCTTTATTACACAATTTTATTTCTGCAAATCTAATCTGCTCATATTAATTGAAATATTCATTTAAAAGCAATTTTTCATGTTACATGAGAATAATAACACACCTAAAGATAAATACTTATTGAACATTAATCATTGATCAGTAACCGATATTAAGAATCATTGATCTGTTTTAGATTTATGAAGCTCTTTGAAAATTTAATTGCTTCAAACAAG
The DNA here is from genome assembly GCF_002237135.1 of Teleopsis dalmanni. Taxonomy (NCBI): domain Eukaryota; kingdom Metazoa; phylum Arthropoda; class Insecta; order Diptera; family Diopsidae; genus Teleopsis; species Teleopsis dalmanni. The sequence goes on from NC_051847.1 coordinate 39,290,571, forward strand.
TTTCTTTTGTCTGTTTAGGAATAGGAAATGAAATCTTGACATACCATCACTAACTTTTCAATTATTACTAACTAGTAGAATTGTTTTCCTGAATTTATGAACTAATAACTAGGCATTAAAAATATTTTAATGTAAAGTTTTTATACAAGTTATTGAGAACACACATAGAATCTAACCAGACCGAATCTTTTAGTGAGAGCGGCTGTCACTTATAGCTAGTATTTATGATAATTGAAATCATTTAAATATGAATTTACAACTATTCTTGCAGTAATAAATAACTTTCATTGGGCATTTGTCTTCTTGGAGTTTGTCCACAAAAGAAAGCAGTCTGAAATGTGTACTTGCCCAGTAACGAAAAGTAAGTAGGTTTCACAATGAAACACATAATGCATCAAATTAGACAGCGTCTTCTAGTAAGAGGGGCTGTCACTTGTGACTAGTATGTGTTATGGGTTCAATGGAATTACAAATGCATATCCACTTTTCAGTTGATAGTAACTTTCGTTTGATCATTGACTTCATAAACATTGCTCATAAAAGAGGGTGGTCTGACATGTATACTTGCGAAGTTAAGAAAAACTTTGTCAAAAAAAACCTTACAATAAGTATGCGAAATTTCTTAACAATTAAGGGAAAAAAGCTGCAAACTATTGATTGGAGTTCTCATAAGGCACAACATAGATAATAACTATATATCCACTACACTGATAGTAGAATCACAAATCCAATATATCTCCCTTACATCGAAAATGCGAAGAACAGGGAGCAGCATTTGCTTTCAAATTTGGGTTAGTAAGTTATGAAGTCTACTATTCATATTTATCAACATTCTTCATACGCTCTCTCTCCTCTCTCTCTCTCAATCCTCTCCCTCTCTCTTCCCTTTGTTCTCTCTCCACTCCTTTTTCCTTCTCTTTTTTTCTTTCTTACTCTTTTTCTCTACCTATCTCTAAATTTCTCTCCCTCACTTTTTTCCCTCTCTCTACCCGATTATTTGTGTTCATTACAGAAGTCAGTGCCAACTTTTTCGCTATAGGCTTCGAGTTTACTAGTTAACTGATTGGTTTTATTCTGCCCTCAAATTCAGAAAAAAAGCACATATAGTTCTAAGAAAGCGTCAGAGGAAATATTTAGCGATATTTATTCCCTGGGGATTAATCAATAAAATTGATATACATTGTCAATTTCCACAGCGTCAGTTATATCTCACGTACTTATAGGAAGGTGTCAAGGTGCTAGTCGTTACAATTTATGGTTATCCAGGTAATGTTTTAAATAATTTTTAATATGGCACAGTAACACATCAAGTATTTGTAGTTTTGATTATAAGAGTTAAGCATTTATAACAAATTTTATTGTGCTATAAAGAAAATACTATTGTAAATAATTAGATTGAATTTCGTTTGATAAAATTAGTTGGGTTCTCCGTGGTTGGTATATGAATCAACTGTAACCTTTTGAAAAAGCTGTTGGTATTCAGTTTTTGAACAACGATTGTCAGGGATAGAACCCTATTAAATTCAAACTTTGGACTTGGTTGTAAATACAAATAGCCAACGTAGATATAACGCTTAAACCATAGCTATATAAATTATCTCAACTGTTAAAAATTGTTGTTTTTTTAAATTTAATATACATTGTGACCGAAAAGCTTTCGGAAATTCTCATTTAAAATTCGCGCGCTGTATATTTTTCGATATTTTAAGTTTATGTAGTTTGGCAGCACTGTCCTTAATTACTATGCCAAAAATGAGCGCGATCTGTCAGACAGTTCGTTTACGGCAGCTGTTGAAACCAGTTCACCTCAGTAGTGCGTTGCGGAAAAAACAATGGAAAAAAATATTGAACAAAGAGTTTGCATCAAATTTTGTTTTTCGAACGAAATTTCGTGTGCAGAATCGTTGCGAATGCTACAAAAGGCTTATGGGGAATCAGTTTTATCGAAAACTCAAGTTTATGAGTGGTACAAAGCCTTTCAGGACTGTCGTACGACCGTCGAAGACATGCCGCGTTCTGGACGACCTTCGACCTCTACCACCGACGAAAACATTGAAAAGGCAAAGGAAATCGTGTTCAAAAATCCTCATGTGAGTGTTAGAGAGATAGCACGAGAGCTAGGCATCGGTCGTGAGATGGCTCGTTTGATTTTGGTGGACAATTTGTGTATGCGACGTGTCAACGCCCGGCTTGTTCCGATTCACCTCAATTTGTTCAACATTATCAACGATTTTAAGGCCAAACATTCAATAAATACCATCGAACAGCCACCGTATTCACCTGATCTTGCACCGTGTGACTTTTTCCTGTTTCCCAACCTCAAATTACCACTCAGAGGAACGCGTTTTGAATCCATAGAAGACGTAAAACAGAATTCGCAGAGGGAACTCAAAGCCATACCGGAAAGCGCCTATAAAAAATGTTTTGATGATTGGAAGAAACGTTGGCATTTGTGTATCGCTTCTAATGGAGCATATTTTGAAGGAGATAAAATAAATATTGATGAAGATTAAGAATTTTGCGTTTTATTTATTTATTTCCGGAAACTTTTCGGTCACAATGTATATATATATATATAATTCCAGACCTACCTGGCTATATTCCCTTAATTCTGCTTAGGTTTTGAAGGAATTTAAAAGTTTTAGGAAATTATTTAAGCATTAGGATATATTCCCTTGTAGTTGTTAATTCCTACTTATTAAAGTCACATTCAAATTAACCAAATCCTCTACCATACATTGGTTCGTATTATGTGAGTATAAATTAAATACAATTTTAATTCTGATCACGTTTACCAAAACTTTACGGACTTAAGTTTAACATCGTCATTTTAATCATCATTCTGGAATAGCCAAAAAACAATAAAAAAATGGTTTACGATCACTTGGCGATCCGCACGTAGGAAGTCCAACCAGATATGGTTCTTCTGGCGAAATGTCATTCAAGCTAGTCCAATGACTTCATTTGTTATAATAAACTAAAACATAAATGATTCATTGCTCACAAAAACGTGATTAAAATATTATAATACAAAATGAGTTATGGTTTACTATAAAACCGATCTCAATAACCTATGGTAGTGCTCATATTCAGTGTAATTTAATCCAATTTAAAATGCAAGAATTGTTACAATTAATTTATTTTTAACAGCTTGTTTGCGTTTACATTTTATAATTCAATTAAATTTTAAAGTAATATTATATAAAAATGAGTTTTAAAAATTCTCGGAATTAAAAAATTACACAAACCACAATGGCCATTGGTAATTGATTATTTATAAAAATTTTTGAATATTTTTTTCAGTGTTATGTGTTACGCATATGTAATTATCCACGTTACGGGTAATGCCAAAATGAGTTAAGATCGTTTAAATGAATTGTATAAAGACTACCTCTGAAGACGTTTTAGAGACAAACAATTTTTTAGTCTTTTTTAATAGTTATTCTGTGTATTAAGCCAAGTTATTCATATAAATAGTTTTATAAAATTAGCGTTAAATGCGGCTTATTGCGAAATAATTTACGAATTCATTTACGTGCGACTTACCAGAAAAAATATACTTTCCCACCGAAATACTAGGTAATTAAGCACAATGAATTTGCTATTTTTAGAGCCAGAGCCATATGAGTACACATCGGTTAAGCTGCTTTCATATAAATTATTTATCAATTTTTTATTTATAAGAAATTTATACAAAAAAAAATTAAATAATATTTACAAAAGTTTGAAGTTGTAAATATGCGATTAGAATGTTAAATGATTTAATTATAACCGTGCCAAATGGGCGTTTCCAGTTTTAACCTCTTAAAATTGTGTTTCTTAGTATAAAAAATTAATGTTTTCTCATTTGTAAACAAGCTCAAAAAAAAACTAAATTTAAGTATTACCCGATCACTCCAAAATTATGTATGTATTCCTATACATGTTATATGAAATATATAGAAAGACAACACTTTTTATAGAATGTAGGTAGTTTATTTAATTTAATTACATTTTAACTTAGAATTTATATCAATGGAATCTTAAAGCGTGGATTTCAATATACACCAACACTTAGTTAAGAGACCTTAGAATAGACCCGATCAAAAAATACATAAGGGACAGAACCCTGAAGTTATATGCGAAAACTGACAAGCTATCCTACTTAGCACTATCTAATCTTAGAGTAATCACTTTCCGCACGGGGAGGTACGCAGATCTTAGATCAATCACTGAATAATCATGAAGTTTATAAAGAATACATAAATTAGTAAATGAGATGGGTGGGACTCTGTAGTACCGCCAGCTATCAAAGAGTAAAAGTGCTTAGTTGAACTGACTCGAAAAAAAGGATCAACATACACTCAGTTATTTCTTTTGTTACTTTCTATTGCCTAAAAATTGAGAATCGGTATTGGAATATCTTCAACTTTTATAGTTGAAACAATCATTAAAACTTCCTTGTAAGAAATATCAAAATCTGCTTATGCCATACTTGCTTGTATAAGCCTAACTTGACTTTTATAACTTGACTTTTATAATTCCTTAAATATGTTAGATAAGAAAAACTTAAGCTTAGGTCAAAAAACTATAAAAGTGCTAATATTAGTGAACTTTAAGGTAAATTCTGTGGAATAGTTTCTAAACTGACATTTTTCAACATTAATTCGCAAAACTTGATGAAAGTCTTAAATTTATTTAGATAAAACCAAAATAGTATTATATTAAGTTAGGTTGAAGTGACGGTTTTGTCCATTGTGGTAACACAGATGAATGTTGCTCATATACCTATCAGATCTGAACATGCATGGATAGTCTCGAAAAAAGTACGACTTATATAAGAAAGTATCAATCTGATATAACATGTCACATCATCAATATGATCAATAATACGATCAATCAATATGTATCAATCATATTGGTTGGTCAGTAAAGGGATCTCTAAATCAGCATTAATTCTAATAAAATGCTATAGTAAAATATATTTGTATATACTCGTATTCCCGAATCTGATGCTATGGTAAACAGATAATGTATTAAAAAGTTTTGAAATAATAAATAAAAAATAAAAATGATGTCCAAAATAAAAATTTAAATCTTTAGAAGTGGGATTTGAATTGGATATGTTGTTAGTTACTTTATTAATTTCTTTTCTTATTAACTTAGATACAAATTGTATATGTTGGTACTTATATTTAGTTAAAGAATAAAAATAAATAAAGGCTTGTTACAAAGGTTAAACTAGTGGTTCCCAACCGGTGGTCGAGTTGGTTAAAAATGGTCCGTAAATCAAATTTGACAGGTATGGATACATAGCTTGTAGTTTATACACTGATACGTTACTTAATAAAAAATATATACAAAAAATTTCCAAGTAATTATATACCTATTTTATAGCCTATATAATGTATCTATGTACTTATACAATTTATTACACATTACACCAGAGATGCATAAATTATATTAAAACAAACAAACCGTTTATTTTTCTTAAGCGTTGTGGTCCCTACTAAAAACATTAATATCATAGAAGTCCTTGGTTAAAATAAGGTTTGGAACCAATGTGTTAAACGAAAGGTTATACGACATGGCGTCAGTTTTTTGTTAGAATTTTGGTCAAGTAGTTAACCGTTCCATGAATAATTCTGACCTTGAGAAGGTTCATACTTCTCAAACTAGCCTCAGTTTTAGGTGGTGTTTACCAAACTAACGAAAAACTTTCCTTTAACCTATTTAAATAAAATGAATGAGTAAATAGCACAAGTTGTATATTTAGTTAATGAAAATAATTTATTATAGTTCATAGATCGGAGTACTTTTTTAATTCTGGTCTATCTCTTAAATAATCTCTTAAATATTTTAAAACTAGAACTTAAATTCCAACTAAAACTAAATAAATATTTTTCATCTAAAAATCAATATTAAAATTATTTTTTGTTTTTTTTTATTGTTCCTTTAATGAATAATAAAAAGTTTAGTATAAAACCTTGCGTGTATTCTCCAATAGAAAATAATTGATATTGCTGTCGACCGGAGTAATCCACTAAATTCAATCATTATCTCTTTAATATTCATAACATAACATTTAATAGCTGTTTTCCCAAAACCGCCTTATCCATTACCAATCTTAACGTCTCCGCTCATTCCAATTCGATGTCTTTTATTCCATGCCCATCCCCATGCCCATTCTCATCCAACTACGAATCAATAAATTTTCACACTTACACCGAAACGTGTTGTTACACTTTTGCCATTTTAACTAAATCAAAACTAAAATCAAGGAGTTCAAGGTGTCGTGGCACATACCAAACTAATATTTTCTGCCAAAAATCATTGTTAATACCAAAAAGCAGTAAGGAAGGAGACGAAGTGCAGAAAGTGGAAGTAATAATACACTCGCAGGTGTCCAATGTACGCCAGGCAGCCAGCAAAGTGTCCAACACCAATAATCATGATAATCGAAAGGGACATGGTTAGTCAGTTGGTCGAAATAGTTTCGGTCGTACATGGAGACGTACGTAGTTAGTGAGACTACGAGTTGTAGTTATTTTGTTATTGTTACGCGATATATATCATGCGACGTTGACGTCTTGCACTGCTCTCCTTCAACTAGCCAAATGCTCCATTTATTATTAAACAATTCTGATTCGGATTGCTTGTTGCACTAGACTAAGCGGCGTATAGTCTGTAATTTTATTATGTGAAATATAACAAAATAATGAAAAGGAAACACACGTAAAACACAAAATCCGTAAACTGAATAATGAACAAAACAAAAATGATTCTAAATGGAAACTCGAGGGAAAAAGATACGTCTGTCGTTTATTGAAAATATACCGGTCATGCCGTATGCGGCTGGCTAGCTGCACAGTGATAGCCCATACCAAAATAACGAGTTAATAACCACATTTGTGCATTGTGCCACAACAAGTGTGCGACGTACGTCTGGGTCTTCATCTGTGTCTTCTACTTCTGCTTCTGCTTCTGCTTCTTCGCCTTCGATTCGTCTTCGAAGTTTGTGTAATTTTTACATTTTACGCAATTTGATTTAAGTTGTGATCGAACGTGACCATGTGTAGTTTTGAAGGACATTTACCTACCAATACCCATTTTCACCATAACATACTTCGATTGCCGGATTGAGCTCTGCACGTACTTGCGACTCATATGAATATGATTACGAAGAAATATTAGAATTAACAATGTAATGGTTTATGTGTAAGATAGCTTATCGCATTTCGTGGTACTCTGCGCCCGTTTATAATATACTATAGAGAATACAATTGGGCTATATGCTCGAACGGTGGGAACATTTGATTGAGTTTAATAATTTAAATGCACAATTTATTATTTGTTACTTAGATGACATTTGTGTGGTAATAGATAATAACATAGAAACCAAAATTTAATAATTGGAAGATATAATAAAAGTAATTTGGTTTTATTGTATAGTGGAGTAATGAACTGAAACAATTGCCATTAAAACTAATAACAAAATATGAAAATAAGACTAAATAAGAAATAAGTATGTAATGTGAACTTTGGTTTCTTTGATTAATACATTAAAGCATTTCTGTTCAATATGTATCCTCACCCAGTTTTTAAGATTTGATATAACTTATTGCTAAATTCATTTAGAAAGGTTCAATAAAGTATATAATTGGAAAAAAAATTAAACTAATAAAAATAATGCTATATATGTGAATCACAATCATTTATATTCAAGAAAATATAGCAACTTATACCATATCTGAATATGTTGGGTGATCTAGAAAGTATTTACGGCTTTTTGGTAAAACATTTTATTTAATAAAAATTAGTTTTAATAAACTTTATATAGGCCATTTTCATTCAACACCATTTGCCATTTTCCAGACAACTTCACAATTCCTTTAATGCAGAATTTCAATTGATAGGTGACAAACTGATTTTCAACTGATTATGAGCAGCTCTTCTGTTGGTCAGTTTTCGACCATTAACTGAAAATCGTCGCACCAGCCTATAATATCTTTTAATAGGCAATTCTCTTCCAATCCCAGCAAGCAACATAACTTACTTTGCCGTCAATCTCCGTTTTAAAGTTTTTTAAGAAGGGACTACGATACTTATTGCTGGTTCTTATTGCTAACGAGTATTCTTAATATGGTATTCTTCAATGCATTTATACGTTAATGGACCTATGATTAATATATGTGGCATATTCATTTTATTAAATTCATCTTCATCCTTTATATTTCAGTACTTGAAAACTCCAAATCTATCGTTAAAATGTCTCAGTTGTTTTCATTTTTTGTTTTTTATTATTTATAAGTATCCTCAAAAAGTCAATCTTCAATCCATTTATGCGCTTATAAATCAGTTGAGATTTATATGTATGGTTTACTCGCTTTATTAATTTTATCTTCATCCTTTGAGCTGCAGTGCTTAAGGAACCTAAAGCTACCATTGGACAGACTTTGATTTTTGGTTTTTTGTTTCCTATTGCTGATGAATATACTCAGTCATTTATCAATCCATTTAAATGCTTAAAAATCAACTAAGATTTAAATATATGGATTACTTACTAGGTTTTATTAGAACCTTATTATTAGAATTATTAGAACCTATGTTTTATTAGAACTGGCTATGATACATCCGTTTTTTATTTTTGTTCTCTCTTTTTGACAAATCAATTCATTTTTCAATCCATTTATTAATCCATCTATCCACCTTCACTATCCATCTTAGCTCTGTATTCTGTCTTTCAGCAGAATATAGAATAATTTAAAACCAAAAATAACAATTTATGTTTTATTCCGTTACCCTTGCATAGGGCATAGGATCTTCACCCTCGGCTTTCAATGCTATTGTTATTATAGTGCGTACCTGTTAGTTTGGAATGGAAAATTCTTTTCTATTTCTTAATGATATTACAGTGATGAAAGTGGTGTTAGATATTTTTTATAAAATACTTATACTTACTTATATCCTTATAATAAAAATTGCATTAAATCACTTTTGTACCAAAATTTTTTACCAGTATTGGCTCTTAGCGAAAATAACAATTCATGTAGACATTATCCGCTCCAAATTGCCAATATTTTTTATGGGGCTTTGTGTATTTAATAATTATGCATTACATATATGGTTTGTAATTCGTAAGTCCTTTGAAACGCTCTAGTGAACAAATGTACACCCATTGATGTAATTTCGGTGTGTATAAATTTAATTGCGTTGGTTGATGGCAATGCCGCCGCTCATGTAATTATGTATTTTCAATCAAAAATTTCTAAGTGCGTGTAATTACATGTCAGTGGCGGCTGTAATCGTTTAACAAATGAACCAATCGAGACACATGGGCTTTGCGGTGACTGCCGGTGGCTCCTGTTGTGGTAAGGACAATATTGCATCATGGCGTCAAACAATGCAAAATTGATACAACTCAGAACTAATGTGCTCGGTCAAATAATTTATTACATTTTAATTGAAAAATAAATAAACAAACTTTTAGAGCTTATACATTAACTTAATTCAATTAAATTAAAGTAAGTTTAATAAACTAAATAAATTGATGTATATGTTAATATATTGTGTTCTACTCGTAATCATAGTAATTCTCGTACATAAGTAATCATTTGTTGGGGAATCTTTATGAATGTTCATGGCAACTTAAAGATTTCTTATGTGAAATTAATGAGTAACTAAATAACTCGACACATTTTACTCGTATGCATTAATTTTAATTATTTCTTTTACGAATTTGCAACTATAACTCCTTCAGACCCATAATTACTACTGACATTCATAAGCGCTTGCAGTGCAGCCAGGCTATCATTAACTGTGAAATAATTTGTTGGCATTTTAAAGACGCTGCAAATTGCACTTAATGACAACACCTACTCATCTATATAATTTCGAAAACAAGTTGCACAATAAGAGAAAATGATATGCAGATGTTGCGAGTGTGAACGAATATACTTTTGTAGAGATATACGTATACATATTTAATAATTTGCAGATATATTTTGCATAGTTATGCAGTTAACTGGGTGCAAATGAAGAATGCATGCTCACCTGGACGGACATTGACGTAACAATGACTTAACAAGATAATGAGCCCACGTTGTTGCTTGCACCAAGTGAACACTCTGGTATGTTTAGTCGGTCGGACTAACTGATGCACTTAACATGGTAATCAAATGTGTACCAGAGAGATACGTGTGAAGTGCATACGAGTATCACAAAAGAGGAATGTGTAACTACTCGTACAATGTAAAAATTATTAACAAGCTAAAATAGTTGATCATGTTTTCCGTACATAACTTTTACACCTAAAAGCACAAATTTGAATAATTTTATATTTATTTCTTGTTTATTACAACACTAATTGAAGCTTGGATGAAAAGTGAAAAATGTTTAAATATCTTCATACACATATATTTTTTTTTTCAGGAATCACTGCAGGAGTGCAGCCAACTAGTAATGAATATTTTCAGGTTTTCTCTGAAGGGAAAATTTGTAAGTCAGATATCAAGGTAAGTCAAAATCAATAGAATTCATTTATTATTACTATATATTTTTTATAAGTATTATTATAAGTTTTATTAGAAGGGAAAATAAGATAAGAGACCCATAAAGTCTATTATGGTAATCCTGAAGAAAGCCTTCTAAGCTTATCCTGACTTGTAATAGATTTTTAATATATAAAACAAACTAAAAAATCAAAGAAACTTTAACTGATTTGATATCCACTAATAGAGACACAGTAAACAACAACAGGTCACGATGTTGTTGTGGTAACTCTTATCTCTATGATCTCTATGATAGATAATTTAATTGCAAATACAATGGCTCTCGACATTACAAATTACTGAAATTCAAAGAACATGACTAAGAACGAAACATATGATATATAGAAAATATTATTTAACATAATTCTGCACGAACAATATTAGTAAATTATTTAGACTTCCTTGTGATATTTTGAACTTCCAAACGGACACTCTTGAAAAATAAATAGTCATATATCCAACTTCACAACATCTTATCTGAAACTAACTCTGATGACTTTTGGCAATAATTAACAAGCAGTCAATGATAATGCTCCCAATAAATAAATCAGAGATATTAGACTACACAAAAGCTAATATTCGCGAACTTATTCCTGATATATAGTATACCCTTTGCTGCTCCGAAATTGGACTTCCTGCTTTGCTTTTATTTAACTAACTACGAGGTATAAATATCCTGAATTATATTAATATATCGTTGGTATTTCATATCAGCATGAGTAAACGTTTTATTTTTATCTTGTTCACCTGTCATTTATAAATAAGTTGATTTGAACTTAGTAATGAAGTTTAGTACTAAAAGCTATAAGAAGACTAAGTCAAGATCTATAAAGGCACAGTTGTGGAGTGAAATGAAAGTTTTTAATGTTTTAAAAGTGTTTTTAGCATCTTTAATATAAAAAAAGAGAAACTGAGAGTGCCAAAACAAATAGCAAACCATTATAACTAAATGATCACATTTAGTACTAAAAGCATTAGAATCAATCATTAGAACTAAGTAGTGAAGTTTAGTACTAAAAGCTATGCAGAATTATTAGAATTAAAATTAATCATTAGAACTTACCGACCGCCGTACTTAGAACTATCTAATCTCAGAGTTATCACTAACTGCACGGTTAGTGGTTGATATACAAGCAAGTCTTAACTCCGATGTGGACGTATGGAATTCAGTTATGGGGATGTGCACCAAAATCCTCTATTCAAATCATTCAAAACTTTCAAAACAAAGTTTTAAGAAATTTAATTAATGGTCCATGGTTTATTAGGAATACTGACCTCCATCGGGACTTGAAGATCGAATCTGTGGTTGCAGTATTTCAAAAGTTCGCGGTAAAGCACCAAAAACGATTACAACAACATCCAAACGAGACAATCAACCATCTGTCTAATACATCTGGCCTGCTGAGAAGACTTAAACGAACAAAGCCTTCAGATCTACTCCCGAATTAGTAGTCTAATAATAATTTAGATTACTACTATTAGCACTAAGTCTTTGACAACTTGATAATTCTAATAAGTATTCTGAAATGAAACAAAACTGCTTGATAGTTCTTTGTATGAACTAGTCGTAGTCAAATGAAACATGTATTTATATGATTGTACATATTGTGTTTCAAATAATAAAAAAAAAAAAAAGAAAAACTAACCGCACGGGGCAGTAGGCAGATCTTAGATCAATCCTTGAATAATCACGAAGATTATGAGGAATACTCAAATTAGTCAGTGAGATGGGTGGGACTCTGCAGAAACCTCCCAGCCATCATAAAGTAAAAGTTCCCAGAAGCACTAACTCGGAAAAGGTTCAACATAGGTACTAAAAGCTAAACAAAGACTCTATTATCAAGATCCTTACCGTCGTGGTTCTGGAGTAGAATGGAATTCAGAGTATTTTCGGTCTCTTTTTAAAATAAAAGGAGAGAAACTGGGAGGTTCAAAGCATATCAGTATAGAAATGAAACCGAAGGAATTATGTATGCTTAAATTTTGTAGCGGATGGTGAGATATCTTTTTGAAAGATAGGAAGTGGTAATTAATGCGAATTATTTGAGAAACGTTGTAGAGAAGGAAATTTAATCATTTACACCTATTTATATAAGTTAATATACTAAATGGATTGTTTTTTTATTTTAAAGTACTAAATAGTAACTTCGCAATTAGTTGTGATTACATGCAATTTTTATAATGGCTCTAATGTTTCCGCATATATTGCAAATTAATTGGTAAGGCAGAAATGAAAGCATATTTCGAATTAGTACTTACAGTCTGTGAAACTATTCACATTTATCATCTTATTAACATATTGTGTCTTGTTATTTTCAATTGCTATAACTAATTAATGACTTACGCTTTCCCTTTTTGAAGTATCAACTGCCAATTACAAAATTAAATGCATAAATGACTTACGGTCGATTTACTTGGAAGTCGGCGTAAATTTTAATTATCCGAAGTAAACTGCAAACCGAAGGAAATTGTTTCATAATAAGACAATAATAAAGTATAAAATGCTATCAGCCTAAATGGCTTATTGCAACATTGTGTATCAACAATAATGACAATGTAACCAAAATATTAAAGTAAAGCAAATGAGAACTGCAACTCAGCTAAACATGAGCTTGTACATATGTATGTAAGTAGCAGGCCATAAAAACTAAAATTAAAGGGAAACAAAAAGGAGTAAAAAATTGATGTTGCATTTATTGCATATAACATATATGTTACAATACGAGTATAAAACTCAAATACCTGCTATTAAAGTCCAATTTAAAACTTGCAACAGCAATTGTGCAGCGGCGGCCACATTAGCTCGTTGCAACGTATAAGCGCAAATATGTATGAAAATTACACACATGAAAGATTTTTAATTAACGATCTGTAAGATCGCGTCAGACAAGCGAATATACTTAAAGTGGCAAAGTATAACACGCTTCCTGAGCCACGATGGCTTGAAACCAGTGAACTTCGCCATCACATGAGGACGAAAGGCAGGCGAGGTAGGCAAACTAAGCAGAATACGATTAAGCAGGTAAATAACTATACTCGTACAATCCGTTGGTGTAGAGGCAAAACCTTGCAACACGTCGTCTGTGTCGTTATCGAATTGATCATCAGAGCATCATTATCTTCGCATTACTGACCACACTACTTTGGTATTACACCAACAAAAGTATAGCCAAAGTGTGGCAACAATGAAATTCGCAGTACAATAAAGAAACAATATTTTATGCAAAAATACTTTTTGCCTAAACTTTAAGTTTCCAGTTCAGTGAGTCAAATTAAGACAATTAACAAAAATAATTGCTAACGATATATAAACTTAAAACTCAAGATAATTATCACAAGTTTATCTGATCCATTTCTATTGTACAGCAAAGGATAAACATAAAATAAATACTATAAATAAGAAGGTGCACTATAAAAATCTTAGAAACTAAGCTAATCTTTGCATACATAGCCAGGCAAACATATAGGGAAAAACGGACTGCAGCATCTGGACCTCAATAACACATATTATGAGAGAGTTTTGAAGTTCAAACCGTCCTAAAATATTTATTAGATTTTCAATTGTATGGAAAAAAAATGAAAAATAATATAAACTGAGATTTAGTACTCAAAAGCCATGCCATGTTTTTACCGGTCGATCGATCGAATTCAGTATTAATTTAAAAATGATCGTACTAACGAATAGTTCTACGACATTAAAATATGGCAGGTTAACAACTATGCTAGGATTGATTCCATCAAAAAATACGTAAAAGATAGAGCCCTGAAATTATTTGCGAAATCTGACAGACTTACCAACATCGCGTTATCAAATCTCAGAATGTTTACAGGCTCCTCGGGGATGTATGCAGATCTGAGATCAATTATTGCTTAGTCTGATGAAGTGATAAACAATAATCTAGTCAAGGCGCAAAGAGGGGTTTTGAAGAAACCTCGCAATTAATAAAGAGTAAAAGTTAGTGCGTACTTTCACTCTTTCGTGGCTGGGGGGCTTATCCCTGCCCCACACTAAACTTTAACTATACTAGAATCATTATCATTTATTTATCTTCTAACTTATAACACATGAACCGTAGATCAGCATATCTTCCTGTGCATCCTGAGGTGGACTTAAGGTTTATTATGGCGGGGTTGGGCAATCTGTCAATTTTTGTGAATAATTTTAGGGCTCTGTTCTTGATATAATTTTTTGATTTACAATATTAATTTTTAAATGATCAATAAATTCCTTTATAAAACATTTCAATCAATCCGATTTTTTATAACGCTACATTCGTTTAAAGGTTAAGACCATATTGCTCTCATAATTCCGATTTTATTCGTTGATGCCAGTGCTTATCTTTTCCATAATATTCAAGTATTACGAGTTGAAAGAGTGCAATAATAAAATACCAAAAGTTTGATTGTCAAATTTAAAGATTTTCTTTAGTAAATAAAAAATAGTTCTAATATTTATTACTTTTTATTAACATATATCTCAAAGTTTTGAGTTTCATCCGGAAACCACTAAAGTATTTCGTTTAAAATATTTTCTCATCCAATCCAAATTGTGATTTAAATTTTTGAAATTCTTTCATCTTGAAAAAATGTGCTGAAAAAGATTAGAAAACAATTTGCGGTATTTTCAAAAACAAAAAATCAAAACTAAACCACAGAGACAACAATTAAATTTTAGAAATAGTTTCAAATATAATTATATCACAACTTCAGGGCAATCAGTGAGAGATTGTATTTCCTCTGTTTTTCCGAAATATTCAGGTTTTTTTCTTCAATTTTGCCATAAGCTTAGAACATATCGGAAATATGAAAACGAGGAATTTATCTTTGTGTGCAGACGGACAGTCAACCTCTACTAATTGCTGGTAAAAACTTTTAAATCAATTAATTATTATTTGCTTAGAAAAGTATAAAATTATTTTCATAAAATTTTAGATGGTTTCAGATACTGTTATATGAGACTATCTTTAACGGATGATGACGTTTGAGCTACTATGGAAAAGAAAGTTGAAAGAAAATACTCGCATGATTGCTTTAGGAAAATTAAATATTAAATAATATTCGTTTTGAAGTACTTAAAATTTTTGATTTTAATCTGGACCAAATAAATTCATTTAGCCTCAATCTAACAAAAAACGGTTAATAAAATTAATCTTATAAATAAATTAAAAATTTATAAATGAACTCTAAAGAGAAATCTTTGCAAAAAAAGCAATGATTTACGTTGCAAAAACCTTGATGTTCTGACTTGGAAGATCCTCGATTTTAATTATGAGATCATAAATGATCATGTTCTGACTTGGGAGATCTTCGATTTTATTCATGAGATCATAAGAGTTATGTATTACTGAGCCAATAAAAGTTTTAAACAAAATTATTTCTAAAATTAAAAAAGTGAAATACTTTTTTTGCTGTTGTCTCGTTAGATTTTTATTGTAAAGGTACGTTAATTAGTTTACTAGTTTGAAGTCCTAAAAATAAAACATGCCTAAATTTTAAAAAATTGTGAAAGGTTCCTTATTAAGTATTGAAGTCTTCATTGTCCAATTCTTAGCAATATACCGTCGCTTATTTCTATTGCATGTTATAAGAAATCTCGTCAAGAGCTAAAAAGTATTATAAAAGGAATTACTAAATAATTAATAATTCAAAGATTAAGTCACCATTTAAATTAACTCCATAAACACAAGATGTCCATAAAAGTATGTATATAATCAAAACGGCAAATTTCTGAAAAATTTCTTACATACATTTAAGATATATATTTTTCCGGTGTAGATCATCGTTGAATATTTGTCTGTTTTCAATAAATGTTAAAATGGTCTGCTGGAATTGTACTATAACAGATAAGATTTTATCTTTTTTATAAATTTATTGACAATGAGCTTACAGTTGCATAAGCAATCACACCATGCAATCCATATCCATCTGTCAATGATCACTGCGCTCTTATGATATCGTCAAATGATTTGTTGCTTAGCTATCATCACATATTTTTGGCATACTAACAGATATCAGATTTCGTTAAAATAATCAATCGAAAAATAAACGGAGATAAACTTACTGTAACAACATAGAGAGAACCATGCAATAATTATATATTCATAAAAGATCATACCGTTCGGACCCTCCAATGAGGACGGCACAATTTCCGACGATTTTCTACAGGACTGCAAAAATTTCTACATACAAACTGATATTATTAGTGTTAATATTTCTTTGAATTTTAATCTAAGCTAAACTTACCTTGCTGACATCTTTGCACTTTGCTAGAATGTGCTATATATGCAGAGCAATATTATAAAGTCAAGTCATATATCCATTAGTTTTAATGGCATCGAAATTCAACGACCTGAATCGTTACGCTTTAGTTTTTCCATCAGACAACAGTGGTGACATCGGCAATTAATTGGTTTTTGACTTTTATTGGTTGTTATAAATTGACATTTTCCAATAAAAGGAGTCGCTAAATAATTCCTTGTCTGATTTTCCTGTTGGGCTTTAGCCGTTGCAGATGTGAAAGGGTATCTCATTTGCAATTGTTTGCAATGTTTTCCCATATATTTTGCCATTAAATCGTTTCCTTTCTTTTTGTCAACTTCAACTTCAATTATTTCCTCATCATCAGCAGAGTCCTCCTCATCTGCAAGTTGTTTCACCTTTTTGGAACTTTGTGCTTCCGTTTTAATCGTTGGATTAACAGCTTTAGTTGGCGATATATTTGGCACTGAAAGCTTAAAAGCTTTATTTTGTGATATATTTGGCACTGAAAGCCTAACAGCTTTAGTTGGTGATATATTTGGCACTGAAGGCTTTGTAAAATCATTTTTTCTTTGCATCTTTTTACTCTTTTCAATCCAACTAATTCGAAATTGATCTATCAACAAAGGTAAATCATCAGATTTGTTATATTTCGAAATGTATTCATTCATTGGATAATTGATACTTTTCGTTGCTTCCATACTGTTTACACCTGCTGTATATTTTCTACATAACGTTTTGTTGACAGATCCTGAAGGAATGTGATCTGGTATTGGATATATATTCTCCAAAGATTTCGTATTGGTTTTAACACAAGCCGCTAATGATGTTGTGCTACCTACATTGCTCTTTCTCGGATGTATATCATCCATTCTGTTCAAATTAACATAAAACTCTTTCGCTGGAGGCTCGGAAGCTTTTAAAACTTTCTTGACCACAGTTTTGCTGGAAGTAGGTGAACATTTACGTTTACGCCGATTTGCATTGCAATGCATTATTTTCATTGCATTCCTAGCTTCGCGCATAGTAATATGAGTCCTTGTTTCTGGAACTTTTTTCGACATATCCGGTATCTTCATATACTCACTATCTAAACGTGAATGTTCATATGTTTTTAGTGGGGAATGGAAGTCTACTCGCATCATTCTCATATTGCGTAGTTTCAATGAACGTTCAGCTACCTCCTTACTTTTGGCTAAAACTTGTAGCTGTTCCATTACACCGTTTGATTGACCCCACCGCTTCCCACCTAATAATGTACTTCCCAACTGACACGCTTTGTTGATTATTTTTTTAGGCATCTTATTTTTAGAACTTCAATTATTAAAAAATATAACGGGAAAAGAAATTATGGAAATTTAGAATTTTATGTAAATAGAACCAAAACAAAAATGCCGAAAAATTTTGAAACAACATTTACCGAAATTTTTGTGAATATAAATTTAATATTTAATTATTTAAAAAATAATTTTTTTAAATGTTGGCAACGCTTGCTTTGATTTGCCAAAGAATAGCATTTTACGGCAAATAAAGCTTCTCCAAATTTGAATTAATAATAATCAATTATTTTTTAATAGCCCTTTTTGAATTAAGAGTTTCTAATTGTAGTGCTTCCGATTTATTATAGTTCTTAACATACAGTGAAGTATCCGTCATTGACATATACAATGACGTATACGTCATCTGACGATAAGACTAAATGTACTTACATACAATTCTATCTAAAAATGCCATTTAAATTTGTTGTCCAAATAATATTTTAGATGTGCAAAATTGTCTTTGAAGGGTTTCCGATTTTGACTGGTCTAGCACTCAAATTGCCAGAGATATAGAGGCATACTTTTTAAAGGTATCTGTAAAATTTTAAGCGCCTAAAAGTTGATTCTTGTGGTACACTTCATAAATTTATTTGGAGTTTGACAGGCATTTTATAATTTTTTTGATTACCTGAGAAGTTTTTTTCTTTAATAAAAAAGTCTCCACTTTTGAAGTCTTGAAAACACTTAAAACACTATACATATTTTCACTATATATAATGTAAGTCTTCTTTTTGGCTATTTTTTAAAAACTCAATTAAAAATTTATTTTGAAAAGCCATCAAATTCAAATTCAAAATAGTAATGTGGCCATCTAGTATCAAATTCCGGTAGTTTAGTTATGCATTAAATATATCTGTTGATGTTTTTTTCTAAGAAAAGATCAATATAATTACGTCTCCTCTATTATCTTATAAGAAAAGCTGCTACATTTTAATAAGATACTTTTAATCATTCTTAAATTTTTTTTTGAGTAGCCGTACTGACATTTCGTGCTTTTGTTGGTGACAGTAAAATTTACTATTTTAATATACGTTAAATGTATCTGAATATACGTTAAATGTACAGAGTCGCAACGATGCTCTTAAACTGCAATCTGTTAGGTGTTTCTTTGCATGTATCGTTCCATGTCTAGTACACTTCTGTTATATCTATTTTAGTTGGCATTCTCCTAATTGAAACTGGTGCACCAGAGCGTCTGCTGCCTTGTGGGTTCCACGTCAAAGCTTGTCGTGGAATATATTTATCTAGTCGTCGGATTGTATCCCCAATCCAATTCCATTTATTTGGAGCAAAAGTTTTGCATTTGATATATGGTTGGGTCAACATATTTGTAGAGTTTTCAACAAATCCGAAGAATAATGGATTAGAATTTATTACTAATATTAGTGATCCCTTCCAGATATGGAAGCATATAATAAATTTACGGTATTTACGACATGTTAATATTCATAAGAGGTTATAATTAGCTGCGGTCATTACTGCAATCACCCTGTATCACATTTTACATGACATACCGCACTGATTGCATTTTGATTTCATTTTTAATGCAAACAAATTATAAGGGGAAAAAATGCATATTGAATTGTTATTAAATTCAAACACGAATGAAAATCAATTATGAATAATTTCTGATGGCAGCAGGTGTCGAATGAAAATTTTTCACCGAAAGTAATAATTTATCAATGAAATCAATAATGTTCTTGCACAATAAAACTGATTTTTTCCTGATGTGATTTATGGCTTTTACATGTATGAAGCGTCCAATTCTGAAGGCGACCGAAACGAATTGTAATATGACGTGAATTTAATGAAAGGATACGCAGGACACAAACGACACAAACATTATAAAACTACTTAACTGGGTGTTAAGAGTTGGTGGGAGTGCATGATTCCACACAAGGTATACTTAAGTATTTAACATTGTCGCATGTTTAATTTGTTGGGCGTGTTTATATAAATACTGGATTCGCATGGCAATACATCGGAGCATGCGAAAACCTTTATCGATTTAAAGGCAAAATTAAGCTGTCATAATTTAATGTCTTGGTAACTTAAACTACTAGTGAATATTGTAAAGAAAAATTTTAAAGAAAATATTCAATTTATTCAAAAAATTTTATATACAAAAAACTTCATTCGAGGAAGAGCAGATAATACTTCAATTTAGGAACTTCATTCGAGGAAGAACAGATTATTCTTTAATTAAGTTATACATTCCTTTTTGTTACTTTTAATTTCTTATGTTTAAAGGGTTATCACAATAGTCAACTGATTGACTGCATTAGTCCTAGCAATAAATCAAACGTTTTAGCGAGACATCTCTTAGTAAGCACCCAAGCTACTCTTCTTGTGTAAACGTAGAATGGGACCATTCATAAAGTCTACTTGTGTGAGTAGAGTTTCTAATTGCCATTTAAGCAGTCCATAAACCTCAGATCTTTGGTTAAATGTCCCTCAAGTAGCTCTTGTAAATTCATTCAACGCTGAGCTAGTTGTGAGAAGGCATAATTCTTAATGTTCAGCATTCATTGAACTATATTTTTAATGCCAGCTATATAATATGGTATTGAACTAAAACAGTACCCATTCGTCACGGACTAAAACAAAGTACCTTATTAATCTCTCTTTTATGGAAGCTTGCGCATCAATTTTAGCTACGCTAATTTTGCGTTCAAATCCAGATGAATGAGAATGCGCGATTAAGAAAGTTTTTCTTGTGTGGAAAAAATTGGCACCGCATTAAAACGAAAAAAAATTGGATAACAAGGACTTCTGTAATGTGGGACTACAAACTTAAATATATCACTTCAATTAAAATTTCATATCTAACGCAATTGTAATGTAATGTAATGTAATGTATTGTAACGTTGAGCCTTTTTGAAGTTAGTGCATCTGGGCGCTTTTACTCTTTGATAGCTGGGGAGTTTCTGCAGAGTCCCACCCATCTCACTGACTACGTTGAGTATTCCTCATAATCTTAGTGATTATTCAATTTTTTTATGGTTTACTAAACCCTTAGAAATCACATGATTTTATGTATATTTAAACTATTTTGTACCAGTTAACATAGAACCCATCTAGTGGCATACACAGTACGCAGTTCATATACAATTTGTCATTTACTTACCCAATTATGTAAAACATTATCTAATATGTACTCACATTCCATTCATTGCTCATAACTTAGCATAATTCTGTTTGTCATATTGTTGACAATACGTAGACGTAACTATGATACAACATTTTGCAACTAACAATCTCAACAAGACATCCTAGTCGACATTTATTATCACATATAAAACAATAAAGCATTAATGTTGGAGTTCTACTGTTTCCAAAGTAGGATGTACTTACTGGGTTATGTCATGTCTGAACGTGTGGGGATTGCCAATTATACTTTACTTGATCACTTCCTTGTCATTTTGTCCTGTAAGATTACTTTTGTTGTAATTATAATAAATTCAGTGTATGTACGTCATTTAAGTAATGACAGATCAACTTCATTTGTGCGTTTTATGTTTCGTTATTTCAGTACTAAGATTTCGAATCTTTTGTCTAACCAAAGGAAAATGTTACTCAATGAAATTAGCATTGAAACAGAGTCCATTATTGAAAAGATTAATAGGCAAGTGGACAAAACTATTCAAGCAAATATATAAGCCAAAATCTTTTAACTTATCTTATGAGTTTGTGTTAGTTCTTCTAATTATTTATAATTTTTAAATAAAGAATAAAAAGAATATTAAAAATGTGAAGTTTTGTGCTAGTATTTTAAGTATATCAATGTATACGCATACATATCTCATATGCATTGGAAAAGAAAATTATTAAATTGAAATTAAATGAATATATCTGTCAGATAAGAGTTGTAGTTCAAACAATTTCGAAAAACATTACAAAGGATTTAATTCTACAGTTAATTGAAATTGTATATAATAAAGTGAATAGGTCAACAATAATTTATATATATATAAAAGTTAATTAGAGTTTATTATTGACAAACTATTTTATATTTCTGTATGTAAAATATAATAAGTAACAAAAAAGAATAAACTTCCAACTGCTCACTTCGAAGACCGAATTGCCAATTTCCTACCACTCTCAAATATGAGCGTTGCCTACTGTTTACATATATATTAGGAATATTGATTAAAACCAAACTCACCTTCCAGATAGCTGTATTCATTCATATTCAAGCTGTTCTAATACTTTCTATACTGTAACATCATATTTATGGATACATTTTAATTCATCTGTGGTGCAAAAAACTCTATATGAGTTTCACATGCCAGTTCTATACATTAACCATGAAGCTAAAGTTTAAACCAAAATTCTGACTAAATTGACAGAATACTATAAGCCATTTCTGAATGTAGCTGAATAATATCTTCTTCACCAATCTATAATATAAATATATTACTGTATATATCCTTACTACAATATCACTAATATATATAAATAAAATAAAAAGTATATCTTGCGCTTCTAACACATTAAAACCCGTACTTAACATATAGACTAAGGTGGGTCAAGTTATTCCAGAGAAAAATTTCAAAAATATAATAGAATGATAAGATATGACTTTTTCGATCATTGTCAATAATCTTTATTGCTTAATAAACTGAAGCTAATCCAGAGTTTCTGGTAAATATGACGCAGAACACATTTTTGTAGAACTACTTTTTTTACCATTAAAACTGAAAGTATAGAAGACCGACAATGTTTAGTAATTGTTTCTTTGTCACCACGAACGTCTTATATACTTGGTTCACTTCATAATTTTATTACAGTTCCATTAAATTGAAAACTCTTCTGAAAAAGCTGGGTCATATGCATATGGCTAGTTAAATGCAACCGCTCTCCGCCATCAATGGTTGTCAAAGCTTTTGGTGTTATTTATGAGATACAAGCAGAATGCTTGCTTAATGAAACTTGAGTTAAGGACTCATGGGAAACTGTTGGTCCACGATTCCAATAGTGTTTAATAATTTTATCCCTAGTCTTATGTACGTCTTATTGGTTAAAAGTTAAATTATCATTTATATGATAATTTTAAATAATATATTGAATATTTCTATTTACTAACTCCAACATAAATCAAGTAGTTTATAAACATTTTACAGTTGCCTTTTAATTATTACGAAGAATAGTTACCGGAAGCAATTACAAACTTGCCGGTGATTGTTTCTTGAGTCTTTAAAGTAATTTTCTCATCCGATTCGTTCTAAATTAGGCATTTAAAGCTCATGTTATCACACTCTTAATTATCGACAAAATCTTCACTAGAGAATAGAAGGTATTCAGTAAATAAATTAATTTTCTCAGTAATTTTTATAACGTGTCTATATCATGAAAGATTTTTTAGTTCAATCTATTTTTTGTATAAAATGTAATTATATGCATTTATAAGTTTTTCCTAAAGCTAATCTAAATTCATAAAAAATTTATTGCGAAACCGATTATAAGCCATCCCATAATGGATATTTGAAATTACTAGATAACCGTTTCATTGCAATATATACTTCTGAATTGAGTATATTACGTTCAAGTGTTAAACAAATAATGATCTTAAATTGAATTAAGATATTCAATTATTCAAGAAATATTAAATATTACTTTTAAATTCTTATAAATATTATAACCTTAGAGTAAATTTATCTTTTTTATAATTGTATACATCCCAAATCATACCAAAAAATTCTTGAATTTTGATGCCAAAAGAGAAAACATCGTTCTCAATATAATCAAGTAGAGCTTAAAGTCCCTCTCTGGTGCACTAACAGACCACGCCACCTGCAATAAACGCCTACTCGAAATAAATATGTTCCACACAAATATTTGCAGAATCTGCTGTGACGGGGAAGAATTTATGGAACATGTGATTACCAACTCTGATGCATTAGCCCACACAAGACACAAAATTTTAGGTGCATACCAACTTGAGAATGTAGACCTTTAAAAGCTTCTTCTGAGGCATCTGGTTTGTTTTCTCGAGATACAAAATTTCCAAATACAAAGGAGTGCACAATAAATTAAGCTGATCGTAGTGTATTAAAGCCTTAACCTAACCCATAAACTATTTACGAGGTATATACCAGATAAAAAGTGGAGAATAAATTGCGAAATTGTTTCATTTTATGCATGCTTTTTTATGGTTTCTAATAATTTTACGATGTTCTTATAATGACTACATAAAAAATCATTTTATATTAAGTAAATACTAACAGAGAAACTTAATTCTTGAAGAACAACACAATTTCACTATTAACTTGGAACT
The DNA here is from genome assembly GCF_002237135.1 of Teleopsis dalmanni. Lineage (NCBI taxonomy): Eukaryota > Metazoa > Arthropoda > Insecta > Diptera > Diopsidae > Teleopsis > Teleopsis dalmanni. The sequence continues at coordinate 39,314,954 of NC_051847.1, forward strand.
AGACAATACATCTTTCCACATAAATATGTTAAGATTGAACACATTACACTTCCATAAAAAGTTGTGGTTTACAATTTACATATAATCGAAAGTAGAAAACATATTACTTCATTTTAATTTCAATTTTCTCATCGAAAGTCATCAAGATCAGCTTTAAAGATTAGATTTTACTATAAAGATATATCGCTCATTCATGACAATCTCATTTGTTCTGGTATCATAAAATTATGAAACTACTAGAATCCATTATGAAAGCATTTTATATGTACCTTAATAACACAAAATTGATCCGAAGCTCTACTAAATATATTATTAAGTAATTTCTGTCCTTAACTATATTCGCAATTATTTTATGCTCATTAATAATATTTAATCTGTTATGCTTAAATTGCAATAATTGCCTTTGTTGAAGACTTAACTTAGATTATGAAAGTCCAACTTGCTTATTATCACTTCACACTTCATACTGGGAAATATATTTATAAACTGAGGAAATTAGCATCTGCTACGCCACTTACGGCTGCAACCTATTAAATGGTTCCATTTAAACTTATCGCACCAACTAATTTGCAGTTGCATTGTTTCTAATTATATATTTTCATCGAGTGCTGAAAACTGCAACAACACCCAGTAGGGAAGAGTTGCTATAAATGCAAGAAGCTGAGAAGCTAAGAATCTGAGAAGCGACATAATTGACTTTCATCATTTGTACGAAGTTGTCATGTTGAAAAATCGCACAAATTAAATGTTGACAACAGTGACAATGTAAAAGATATCAACAAGCTGGAGATATGCAACACATACGAGCAGCTCCGTGTTGGAACAAATGTCGTGGTGCAAGTTAACGTCAAATGTGCAACGTGCAACGAGCAGCAGCTCAAGGCGAGTTTGGCAATTGTTCCAGAGACGTAAACAAATCGCATGAATGAATGGTCTTGCTTTCCACTGAAGGATACATATCGTAAAAACAGCAAACAGCAAATAGCACAGCGCACAGAGCAGTGAGCATAGAGCATAGAGCAAAGACAGTTAATAGACAGTCAACCGAATGGCAGTGTGGCATATATAATTCCATACAATTTGAAAGGGCTAGAAAAATAATTCACTAACAACAACAACAATACAAGCACCAACAAGAGCAATAGCAGCACTTCCAGAAGTCACTGATAGAAGGGAAGGAGTGTGTAGCAACAATTCGATTTTCATAAAGTTGCTTGAACTTTTAAATGTTGATGTTGATGTTGATGCAATTGAGTCTATGCATATTAAAAACCTTTAAGCAAATTGCATAGTTGCATCCTATTACATCGAATTGACTGCAGTCATATATGCTCATGCAGAGTTGTCTACCGAATTGCTGGTATATGTATTCTTCAATTCTTCTATTCTCACATGGAAGCGGTATATCATTGCAGATACGTTTAAATGCAATTGCTGCAGCTGTTAGTGTTGGTGTTGCATCCGTTATATGGCAATTGTAGCCAAATCAAAAAGCATTTGCCATGCTTAACTCAACAACAATTGTTGTTACTATTGCCACTGCCATAGCTTTTGATGTTGCCATCGTTGTTGCTGCTACTGTTGTTGCTGTTATTGTTGTTATTATTATTGTTGTTGTTGTCGTTGTTGTTGTTGTTGTTGTTGTTGTTGTTGCTGCTGTCAGTAGTGGCACTGCTCGAATAGCACTTGGTGCTAGCAACGTCAGCGCTAGGACGTCAATAACTTTGTGGCATAATTATAAATGCTTCTGTTGTGTATCAGAGTAAGGAAGTGGCAACAATCCAATGTACTCGCATATGCATATAAATGGTTGGATCTAAGCGGTAGCTGCAAGGCTTTTAAATTAAAGTTTCCTCGTAAATCTCGTAATATTGTCAAAGTTTATATTGGGAAGGCGAAAAAGTTCAACTCACATTGTATGTTTGTAATAGGTGTTATGCAATGTGCTAGATGATTTAATTGCTAGTGTCCATATGAACGCTGACTTTCCATTTAAACCTGGTTGACAGTGTTTTGTTCAGTTGTGAAACTAATTTGATTAGAATTTCTGTTGGCTACTAGGAATGAAATACAACATTTTAATAAGATTCTTGTCAAAAAAAAATGAAATTATGTGTGAGTTAAGTTGTGGCTAAATTCATAGGAATTTTAGTAATTCTAGTGCCGAATATTTTCACCTTCTTTATAGATGCAGTTAAAATCTTAGTCACTAAATCGAACTATTAATAAATATATGCCCTACCTTAATATGACCTTTATATTATTCATATTATTATTATTTAATTATACATAAACAATATACAATGTAAGTTGTATTATTATGTGTAACCTTCTCGACATAATGGGTAGAACCTCATCATAACCGTAAGTTTAAGGAGATTTAAAAATGCCTTACGCATTACTATGTCATCATAATAGTGATATGCCCAGTTTGCACTGACTAAAAACAATCCCTTTCATATGCCAAACTGTTTTTATCTTAAAACTTTATCAGAAATATTTCAAGATAGGGTTCCTGTGTGGGTTATCCATTAAAACATTTTATTTTTCCTTGTTAGTCTGCGTTCAGGCCTGTATTTTTCAAAGTCCCTGTATAGAAGAAAAATAATCCTAAAGTAATCTTTTGGTTTTCTTTCCTTCTCTCCTCTCGAATAGCAGCTAGATAAACTCTTTTCTAGTTTTTTACAGAAAGAGGTATTTAAGGTACGGAGTATTACTTAATTAAATTACTACTTAAATATTTAATTAATACAAAGCTATTTTGCTATATACTACAGAATCACAGTCACTCCATCAAGAGTACACCCACGAAGTAATCTGACCTATCAGAAACTACAAGATTAATTTGAATTTTATATTAATAATCTAAAAGCAACTTTTATGGTACTGAGCTTAATAAAGAAATTTTCTAAGACTGATATATTTCTTACTGAGAAATTTTTTAATGCTTCACTGACTTCATAGTCGTCAATCAACTGCAATGTGCTCGAAACATTGTTCATATAACTAGGTTTATACCATTTTAATCCTATGAAATGTGATGTTTACAATATAAAATTAATCAAATACTTCTATTAAATATTAATTAGTAATACATAAAGCTTTATTGCTAAGTCGAGCGTTTTTTTTTTTTGAAGCACTTAAACAATGAGTTTTTTGAAGGTCTACTGTTGGAAATTAAATTAAATTTTGTTGGAATCTTCTTCTAAAAATGGTTAAACGAACATACTTCTTTTATTCATAACGGAAAGTATCTGACTTTCAGTTAGGTTAAGTAATGTGAAGTGGAAGGAGGAATGAATTCTCCTTAATAAGCTACGAAAACCATATTGATGCCACATTCCTCGTAACAGTGGGTAAAAAAATGGTCATGTTAGAATCAGCCGAATGTCTTGATAAAACCAAATATCTGGCTAATGCTAATGCTGCAAATATTGCCCAATAGCTTAACCCTGGTTCAAGACAGGTGTTGACATAGGATGTGGATACAACAGATGTTCTGGTGTCTTTCCTTTCACCGTTGATAGACATATACTACAGGACATAATAATGGGTAGGTTGAGCTCGGTTCCATGCTATTCTGTAGTCCATCGGATCGTTAGAACAGCTAATACCCCAGATAATTCCCATTTGCTTTTGTGTACCAAGATGGAGGTTCTATAATTGGAAATATGGTATTTTAATAAGTATAATATATTCTTTATACAGTGATGTTATTTACTGCATGACCAACTTTTTTGCAATTTTAGACAAATCGAGCTCCACTTAATAACTTAGATAAAGATGACCAGTGTGAAATTTCTGAATTTAATATAAAGAAGGATTTTAGATTAATACGATACGATAGATTAATACGATAGTCGTAAGAACCATTACTATCCCCTGAACTGTCATCAACGAAGTCATTAATATTCATATAAAACAGAAATGGATTATTATAAGTCTGTAACTATTGATCTATTATACATTAAGACCGAAAAGTTTTCGGAAATTCTCATTTAAAATTCGCGCGCTGTATATTTTTCGATATTTTAAGTTTATGTAGTTTGGCAGCACTGTCCTTAATTACTATGCCAAAAATGAGCGCGATCTGTCAGACAGTTCGTTTACGGCAGCTGTTGAAACCAGTTCACCTCAGTAGGGCGTTGCGAAAAAAACAATGGAAAAAAATATTGAACAAAGAGTTTGCATCAAATTTTGTGTTTCGAACGAAATTTCGTGTGCAGAATCGTTGCGAATGCTACAAAAGGCTTATGGGGAATCAGTTTTATCGAAAACTCAAGTTTATGAGTGGTACAAAGCCTTCCAGGACGGTCGTACGACCGTCGAAGACATTTCGCAACGCACTACTGAGGTGAACTGGTTTCAACAGCTGCCGTAAACGAACTGTCTGACAGATCGAGCTCATTTTTGGCATAGTAATTAAGGACAGTGCTGCCAAACTACATAAACTTAAAATATCGAAAAATATACAGCGCGCGAATTTTAAATGAGAATTTCCGAAAACTTTTCAGTCTTAATGTAGTTCCTATAATCAGTCATCTTTCAAGATGTTAAATTCCTCTTTATTACAAAAACTTTTTATATAAAATCAATTTCTATCTCAATTTCTTTATCTAATCAATAGAACAACAAAATGACGTCTTAAGCTGCTGCTAATCTGACTTCAAATTGAAAAAAGTTGTTGTCAACGAGTATGAAAACATCATTGTTTAAATAATTGTTAAATTCTCTGACAACTTCTCTGGGAAACATCAATTGGCATTACTGCAAACATAATGAAATTTTCAAATAGTCAAGAATACAAAGCGGTAAAGTAGAACTTAATAAGCTTAGACTTGTAATAATTCTCAATCAAAAATTCTAAATACACTCCACACTCACCCCTAACAAAAAAAAACCTTGGATAGTCTGGAAAAAGCAAAGAATAAAATAACATCAAAAGCATTTTTACTTAATCAGAAATAAGTAAAAGTTATAAAATTAAGCATTTTTTTCATTGCCAAACGCTAATTTGGAGAAAAATACAATGGGACTGAAAAAAAAAAAATTAATCCAATTTACATATAAAATGCCAAACAACAAAACATAGCCCACAAAATGCAACCCTTAATAAGTCACTAAGGGACAATAGCGCCGCAACGGGCACTTGAGTGCCTTAAGTAAAAATTGCGTCAATCCCTTAGTGGCACGATTTCCACACGAACACCGAAAGTACTAAACTGCAATCGAAACACGTGAATTTCGCTACTATCCTCGTGATATCCTTGTGATATTGGCAGAGTACGATTACCAAATATGAGGATGTCATAGTACGAGTACTTACTCACGAATACTCCCCTTTGGATATTAAAAATACTACTTTAAATTTCTCAAGTATTGTCAATATTAGTAAATATTAAAAAACTTAAAAGAGGAAAGAGCGGTACGTAACTCAGCAACCTGAAACTGCATTAATATAGGTAAATGGCATTTTTTTACGAGTTCTCTAATGATATGCGAAATTCTGAAACCCACAAAAATATATGCCGGGTAGCATATATACATTAAACAGCAACCCTCATGAAATGATAAACTATTTTCATTATCGCTGGTTTTGTATTGCATATACTCGCAAGTTGCAAAACCGAGGGCAGTTCCGTTCTATAAAGAATTCGTATGGAAAACTAAAAATATTGTGCTGCCCTCGTAAGTTTTTATTATTATAGCTTTTGGCTGTTTGCTAAACTACATTTCGTTACGCCCCTTGTTAATTATTTTCATATATTAATATTTCAGTTTTTTTTTATTATAAAATCGTTATATTGTGTCACTTAAACGGATTTGGTTACCCTGAATGCCTCGAGAAAATTAAACTTAACAAAAAAAAAAATGTAAATTGTTCTAAAATAAATTTTATACATGCATCTACGCACCCCTTTTCTCCTCGTTGTAGTCGTTAAATGATACTTTTTGTTTGGCCCAAAATTAATTCCTTTAAGCTCATGTTGCATCCCCTGCCCTCATTTACTCCAGTAAGTCTCATTTACTTCATTTTTTATTGTGTTGTGGTACATTTTTTGATTGCCTCATATTTTTGACATAATATCGGTAAGGTCTTCAGTTACCAAATTCATACAAGTAGTTGCCATCTTTACGGATTTTGGAAGGGGGTGTCATTTTATTCAGCGCAATTGTCAAATATTGCATTTTATTTGATTTATTTATTAAAATTCAAATTTAAAATTTGTGGCATGTGGTTCAACGGGTAGATTCAATTGTTCAGCCAATTTGTGTAATTGCATTTAGTGTGGAATTAGCATTTATCAATTCTAATAAGTTTTAAAATATTTTCATCCATAAACAAATAACCATGAATTTCGCATAAGATACAAGTAACACATTTGTATCTCCGTGAGCTGTAAAATATTTGATTAGTTTGACATTATAGTTGCATTTGATAATTTTTTGACTATACGCATAAATTTACAGTACACTACATTCAGGGAACAACAGTTAATCAATATTACTTAGTAGTTATCGAATATTTTAAAAATTGATTAAATTAGATGTAAAGAATGGGAGCTGATATGCGGACACCGCAATCATATCGGAAAACACAAGCTGGTATAATTTCTCCTTTATATATCACTAGTTTTGCAAAAAATCGAGCCGCTATGAATGCAATCGAATACAAGCCTGAACAATCGAGGATTGTAATGAAATATCATCCCTCACTAATTAACATCTAACATCACAAAATCGTCCGTTGCTGGATTCCAGGACGTAGTAATACTGAAGGGAACTTGCTAAAAAGGATTCCCTATTATCAACGAATAAGACGTCTGTGAACTGTAAGCACTGAATGATCAAGAGTGAAATAATTAATATACATACTAATTAAAATATATATAAATTCAATCCCTAAAAATTTTAAGCTAATGATAAATTTAAGAATATCTGCTATTCCAATATTTTAATATGCCCGTTGATTTAATGAAAGCTGGATTGGAGTGCTAAACTCATGAAATTGCAAAAGAAATAACAGCTAAAAAGGAAGGACGTGTGTTAGTGCCAATGTGTTTCTAAAAACTGGCAACAAGGAAGAGCAGTACTAAATATTAGTTCAAGTTCAGTTTCAGTTAGATTGCAAAACCTGTTAGTCTGTTTGAATGACCTGCTGAAGCTGGTCTTTGAAATCAATTCACGAAAAACTAATATTGGACTAAATCCTAACACTAATTTAGTGTGAAAAGTGAGTACCTCACAAAAAATTTGGGTACTATGCATGGAGTATAGTAGAGTGAGGAAAGTGCACACAATACTAAAACTAAAACATACTAAAATTAATTATGTCTTTAAGCATTTAGCAAATTTATTATGTTAAAATGTATTAACATTTAGTTACTTATGTTAAATTATTTCGATGGTGGATGAGGAGAAGAAGGGAATAAGAAAAGGAGGAGGGGAGAAATGGAAGAAGGAGAGAGAGGAAAAAGGAAAAAGATTAGAAAGGAAAAAGAAGAGGAATGAGAACGAGGAGGAGGAGGAGGAAGGAGCAAGAGACAGAAAGAGAAAAGGAAAATGAATTCTAAAAACGTAGAGAAATTACAGTTAATATTTGAAGAATGACAATACTGACCGGCCAGTGGGCGTGTCAAAAATTTGGGTATCCGTGTAATTCAGAAACACGAAAGCTGTAAGGGAAAAGTAAAAAAAAAACAACTAAACACTTTCATTGCAAATATCTAGATCTGCTAAGGTCTTCATAGATTCTGCAATGGAATCCATAAACCAATGAGCCTGAGAGACATTCCAACAGTAGCTCTTAACAGAATAATCTTCTTCATCACCGGTTTAGGTTTATTTTAAAGTTTTGATTTTCTTTACCGAGTTTGAGGTAATACAGCGACGCTTATGTACTACTTGGACAAAAGTGAAATTTCTACCACTACTGAAACTAACCAATTACCAAAAAAATAGACAACAAAAATAACAACAAAAAAAATAACAATAATTGAAATTCTGATAACGAAATTAGATTAAGTAAAGAGATCTTGAAAGGACTATTAAACAGCAAAAAAATATAAGACTGGGGAAGAGGGACTAAATTCAATCGGAACATACATACAGTAAATATGGAATAATATGAGAATAAATTAATAGAGAATAAAAACACTTGGAGAGAGAACTGTAGGGAAATAAATAAGATTCTAGTATGACTTTATACTAACTTCTAGAGTAAGTTAGTATAAAGCCATATGGGAATAAAAACATATACTTAATGAGAAAAATAGAATTGGAAAATGAAAAAATAGGTAAGAGAAAAGCTTCAAGAAGAATGTGAACGGTTATAAAATGGACTTATAGAATTTATAATTTAGAACAGATGTACATAGTGAGAGATGTTGATTAAATTAGAAAGATAAGTATTGAAAAGCAGTGAAAACAGAAACTAAAATATTGGAATAGATTGAATCGATATATGTTTAAACAAATAAAGATTGGAAGCGCAGTATATATTTAATAAGATTAAGAAAGACAGTTTTTATTACTTGAATTCATAAATTAATTAATTCATTAAAATAATGAAATAGACTGAATCGATAAAGCTTTAAACGAGTAAAGAGTGGAAAAGGAGTAAATATAAAATGAGATTGAGAGAGACAAGATTTTTATTATTTGAATTAATGAATTATTTCCCTGAATCCAGACGGTATTTCGCATAAAAACAAAACTAATAACTGCAAATATCTAACGAATTTAGATTCAAAATATGAGTTTCAGATAATGTATGCCCAGTTTGTGAACTTATACGTACTATATATTTTACTGGTCACTCAGCAAGGATGCAATAAACACTTTTAGAAAATTTCAATTTTATTTGTAGTCGAACAGCTGCAAAGCCGTTAATTTTCACAACTGCAGCCGGAAGAATATAAACGCATTTATTGTAGTGTACGGACGGAAGTGACTGCTTAACCTTTGAAGAGCAGCGTGAGGCACGAGAAGCAATTGCAACAACCCCTTGACTTTTATTGAGCATCATACGAAATCCTCTTGGGTATTGTTGCTGAATTAAGGATGTGCAACACATGTTGCACAAAAATTAGAGGAACAAATATAAATTAAAAGAAACTTAACACATTTATTGAAAAATTTTGGTGCGAAAGTCGAAATTTATAAATAAAATTCGAATCGAACAAATCGTTGAGTATCTAAAATTCTATTGGAACACAAAACGAATACAAAATTAGGCGCCCTCTCATTGCATATGCTGTCTGTCTGTTTGCCTGCTGCAATTGTTCTTGCTTTGCTGTTGCTTCCTGCGGCTGCTGTCACAACACACGTTAATTTATTGATGAAAACACTTAATGATGCTCATAAAATGCATTTATTGCGGTTAACGAACAAAAGAAATTATACATTTTATTGAACAGATATAAACGGATTTATTCGTGTTTTTACCATAGACCAAAATACTTTATCCCTGTGTCTGGATGTTTGGATGTTTGATTATATTGAATTTTCATGGAACAGACAAAATGACAATGCACATGACACCAGCAAAGTCCTTTGGGACAATATTCGAACACAACAGACGAAGCCTATGAGAATAACTCTTCTGCAGTGTAACAAAATTTTGATATTTCGACTTTTTTGCTCATTTTACCTAAAGTTGATTGACAGTGTGAAAAATTGACACTGGCCCTCCGCGTTGTTTGCACCTTTCTAATAAAATAAATTAAATGAACAAAAAAAAAAAACAGAAATAAAAAGATATAAAAAGGGATGAACTTAATACACAATGCAACACGTCAAATGCTGCATGCATATGTCAAAAGTGCAATTTAGTAGCATGTAGTTGATACTTTGTGCCACACTCTAACCACTGCTTTTGTGGCTGCTACTGTTGTAATTCTATATCTTTCTGTTGTACGATTTTGTATAAATACGCGTGTTTATATTTGTTTGTTGCAGATTTGAAATGTAAATTATTCCGAAAGCGTGCCACTTCATATGCCTTGAGGTTTAGTACCATGCGTTTCTGTGGTTTTAGTTCAGTGAATTTAATCATTACTCGTATTAGAAGGGGAAGGGGTACATCTTCAAAAGTCTCATGAGAGTTAATTACTTTCTATTTCTATATATTTATTATTTCTTAGAGTTATATGAACATTATGAATGAACTATATACACTTTCTCAAATAGAAATTAATAAAATTATATTTGGTTTTTTTCGAATTTGTTAACTGATTCATTGGAATGGCAAGTTCTTAGATTTCTAGTTAACTTTTATTAGTGTTCAAAATATTTTAGTTAAAACAGAAACTATCAAATTTTTAATTAAAAACACCAACTGCACACGTAAAACTTTATTTTGCATGCTTTGTGAAAAAATATCCTTTCACAATATAAAATAAATCGCCAAACAGACGAATATTTGAAGTGAAGTGAGGGGATCACGTCATGTATAAACAAACTTTTCTGCAATGAAATCGATTTCACATTGATACCAAAATTTTTTCCATCTTTTTTCCCAATAGTTTTTAATCTGACTCAATCTATGTTTTGCACGTACAAAAGTGGCAACACTCAAAATGTAATTAACAAAGGGAACGAATAGTTAAAACTTTGATAACTCGAGCACAATGGATTGAAACGGTTCAAGATGACTTTATGGAACACTACAAATGTCTAAGAACTAGTAAAAAATAATTTATGTGAAAAATGATTTACAATTTCTATAGAAGATTTCCGCTATTGCAATTAAAATGACAAATGTGCTAAATTAGAAATATTTTTTTGTACTAAATATATAAAAGATACATACAAAATCCACATAAAATTCATACAAAATCCATACAAAATTCATATAAAATGTAAAACAAAAAAAATAAAATAAAAAAGTAAAAATAAAGTAATGAAGTACATTACAGTTAAGCAAAGAAATATAGTGTTGTGAGAACAGAACCTAAGAGAACCTGAACACAGAACAGTATTATAAGCCCATAACAACAGAATTAAACGTAACTCTTCTATGCTACCTAACATGAACAAGACAGTAATTTGTAAAGATATATATTCGCCAATAAGAACATATTTATAGAATATAAAAAAACATAAAAAAAGAATATTATATCACCATATATATCTATTACTGAATTTTTTTTATAAAACTAATTATACCGAATGTAGGGTAAAAATATAACAACTTGTACTATCACAAATATTGTTTTCAAATTAAAATGAAAATATTTGAGTGCTTGTTTTTAAGTTAATATTTAAAATGTATATTCAACGTATCGTGTTTTCATACAGAAACTGTGTTTTATTAACAAATAATAGTGAATACAGGAAAATTTCATTTAATGTGATTCGATAAAAGCACATTTGATCAGAATCAGATTATATTTTCCGCTGTTAATATTCTGAATATGAAAAAATATTTTTAAATATATTTTCGATTAATATTAAATCTGTGTAAATAGTATTGCTGATATTAGCAAAAAGTAGTAAATGAAAAAAAAATTATTGATTTCAAGCTAAACTAATGGTTTACCTAGGCAGAGATCCGATTTAGGGTTTCTTTAGAATTTATTCTATGAGATTGTGTATCTTTATTTTTTACACCAAGTCGATAAAAATTTTAGAAGTAATCACTTTTATCAAAACCACTATATTGCAAATCATATGAAGTGTTCAAAGAAGGTCGATAGGTTTTCAAAAACGTTCATTGATATTATTCTGTATTAATACTTAGGTTAGTTTAAATTATACCGGCGATCTAAAGGGATCTACTTAGACCTATTAGCCCATTGTGTTATCGTATAAGAGAAAAACTCAGCGGTTTAAAACCACTGGTATTAAAATTAAATAATAACACTTAATCAATTTTATATATAATTTTTATATAAATACAAAAATGTTTTTATAGTTAGTTGCTATTTCTGCTGGAGAGAAATACGATTTCCTAAAACTAGCAATATTAAGCATGAAAAAAAAACTTCAAAGACAACAAACTAATACTGCTAAAATATAATTCATTACTCAAACAAATAATAAATATATTAATCATTAGGTAATTACTGATATTGCCAAAAAGTCAAAATAAATAACGGGTGGCAATAGTTCTAAAACATAGCTTTAATTGATCAATTGTTTATAGTTCGCAACGTAATTGTGCAGATCAATACAAATTCTAAAATGGATTCTCTTGTTTAATTTGTGGAATTTATGTCTAAAATATAAAATAATTCTTTTCAATTGCCGATATATAGTAACTACTCTTAAAACCTTCATTAGTAATAGTTTCAAAAAAAGATCTGTACAATATTTTCTATATCTTATAATGAATGCTATTAACGCTACTCTTACAATTTTCTAAAACATAACCTGTGGTCTTACTCGTTCAGTGATTTCTCCAACCCTGACAACCTGATCCGTTTTACAAAAGTAGCTAAAATTGTACTTAACGACTGAATTCAGACTTTGAAAAACTATATACTATTTAAAACTATATACAAGTCCTTGATTTAAGGACTTCAATTTGTTTGATATATTTTTTATTAAAGTACGAATACATGTGAAAAAAATTATTAGAAATAAATATTCCACTTATTTCATTTATGAGAATGTCTTTTTCCAATAGGACTAAAAAAAATAATTGGTATAGTTTCTAAAGGTTCGTTTAATCATACATATTAATTATTAATTATTTTTTATTTAACAACACTTACATGCCTCCTTATTTCACTCAAACAGTGATCGTTTGGTTGTTATCTCGAAAATTTACTCTTCTACACAATTTAAGTCCACAGTATGCCCCAATGAGGTAACAAACCCAGTAATAGATTATAATGCGCTTCAAGCAATCCTTCTCAGAACGGGAGTCAGGTTTAGGTATCTCCAAGAAAATTTTCTTAAAATATGAACTTATCAAGACTATTGCTAAAAATATTGCAAATAAACATAATTTTATAAAATGCTTTTGCAAATATGGTAACATGTCTGTCTGTGAAAATATATATACAATAAGAAGACTCGAAAATATATATTATGAATGCAAAATTTCACTTCTAAATGATTGATTGTAGATTTACTTATATAAAATTTAATTATTTTGAATAAATTCTCAAGGCAAATTTCATACATTTTTAAATTTTTTAATTTATTGTTTTTTGATGCTGTAAGCAGGCACCTTGGCTATTTTCCTGTTTCGTCTTCAACTTTAGTGTATCAATTGGCAATACTGCCCATTTTTGTTCTAATACAAACATTTGCGCTAAATAAATGCAGTATAAAAATGATTATGATTTGTCGCATGGAATTTTTTTCTATAATAAGACTCAATCTTTGTCATAAAAATCTACAAGTGACAATCAGTTAATTTTATGTGATGAGTGCCAACCCATTATTAATTTATCATCCAACGAGTGTCGAGGCTGTGCGACAACTTGGATTGAGAGCAACAATAGAATTCTGCAATGATGAATCTTTTTTACTTGATTGCTTAGTTAGCCATTACAGACGTGAGTCCTCCTTGGTTCCGCCAGGTAGCCCGATCTGTTGGTTGCTGTCGCCAGTTGGTAGTATCGAGCACCCCTAAATCGTTGATCATCTGGCCCTTCCATCGAAGTTGCCAGACGTCCGTTACCGCATTTTGCACCTGCGGGTACCGAATCAAACATCTTCCTAGCCAAAGCACTTTCTTCCATTCCTACGACATGACCAAGCCAGCGAAGGCGCTGAAGATCTTCTGTGCAGTTAATTGTAATGATGTTGTTTTTCGCAATAAATAAAAGGGTCCAAAGCATATATTAAAACAAAAGTTTTATCGAAATATTAAGTACAAGTATGTTTTATTTAAGAGAACAGTCTATTTTAATTATCTAAATGTTGTATATCCTCTTCCAAATCATTCCTGAGCGTTGGTTTGAATGGTTTCAAATCTCGCATGGTGGCTTTCGAAGATTTCTAACTATTTAAACGAAAAAATATTTTATTTAGGAATAAACCTTCATTTTGTTTATTATATTATTTGTATATATTACTATGTTGAAGCTGTTTTGAACTAGTGCACTTAAGCACTTGTACTCTTTTTTAACACGAAGTATTTTCAAAACCCCTCTTCACACCTTGACTAGATTATTGTTTATCACATCATCAGACTAAGCAATAATTGACCTCAGATCTGCATACCTTCCCGAGGAGCCTGTAACCATTTTGAGATTTGATAACGCAGTGTTGGTAAGGCTGTCAGTTTTCGCAAATAGTTTTAGGACTCTATCCTTTATGTATTTTTTGATGGGATCAATTTTGGTGTCCCTGAGGATGTTAAGATAAAAGAAATTTTATAGCTCTCTAACTACCCAAATCTATATAACAAAAACCAAATGGACTTGTAATTAATAAATGAAATACACCTTGAATAGATTATTGTTTATCACTTCATCAGACTAAGCAATAATTGGCCTCAGATCTGCATACCTCCCCGAGCAGTATATAACCATTTTGAGATTTGATAACGCGGTGTTGGTAAGTCTGTCAGTTTTCGCAAATAATTTCAGGACTCTATCCTTTATGATTTGTATATATTACTTTATTTATTTTTCTTTAAGATTATATTAAAAAAATTGTGTTTTCTCCTTGTTATTTGTGTTGTGTCTGTCATACGTGATTAAATAAATGAAAAAATGTTATACTCCCCAATAATTCAATAAGAAGTTAAGATACTTTAAAATTCTTACACGTTCGTATTAATGTTATGATATATGTAATTTTCAGTCTTTAATACAATTTTCGTAAATAAAACTGTAAATCAAATATGACACTTATCGCTTGGTACAGAAATGATTACTTTATATAATGCAGAAAAAGGAGCATATCAAATCCTCTCAACAGAAATAAAGTAATATTTTTAAAAGGACAACTTTGAAAAGTTGCCCTGCCAAGGAAGTAAATTTAAGTTTGTAACCCTTCATGCTTGGCGGTGTGCTGCGTTGCTGTTGCAGCCTCACAAAATTGTTGGCACTTTCGACTAACAACAAAATGTGGCAAATAGTCTGCACATCCATTATATGATATAGCCGAAAATTTTCTATTAAGGATATGTTATCGAAGGAGTGTGTGTGGTAAATATTTGCTTATTAAAGGACAACAAATATTTTACCAAGACAGGCGTATCGAATTCCATATAAAAGATTTATTACTGCTTGATTTATTTTTATATGTTTGAAGTGTTATTTCAAAACAGAAGGATGCTGAAAAATTTATTTGCACGCAGTTATCCGTATAAAAATGTACAACTATGAGGTTTTCGGTAAGGGACATACATCAAATTCTCTATGATATAATGATATACTTGCAATTTCTCACCACAAAATTAAGTGCAAAGTCAATCCTTTTAATGTTTAAGAAATATTTAGTAATTTAAAGATAAAATTATATTAAAATAATTATTTGAACTATGGAAAATTCTTGAAAATGCTTAGAAATAACTTCAAAGTATAAATTCATTTTGAATAAATTAATCTTATTAATCTTATTTATTTTTATTTCATATAAAAATTTTGGTACAGAATTTTTTTTAATTTTATTTTTTAATTTTTTTAAAATTTCACACAAATTTTACCCCTTCAGTTTATATACATATATACATTATATTTTTACCACAAACGCTGGGTTTCTCACCCAGCTTTTTGCAACTGTGAATTTTCATACACTTCTGTATATGCGTTGCTTGTGAATTAAGGTTGATTAAATGGATTTCCTTTTATCCTTGCAGTAGCAGCTACACTGGCTTAAAAAAATATTTTCGTTTAATTTATTTATGAATGGAAGCGTCGCTGCAAGCATAACGCATTTATGCGTGCCTTTCTTTGCACGCCTATTGTAAACATATTTTCCATTAACGGCAACACTATAAGCACCAACAGATATTCAGAGAGGCAAACAGACAGACAGACAGACAGACGGACAGAGCGACAAACAGTCACATGAAGGATTCAAGCGGTACCAGAAGTGATAAAAAATGAAGGAAAAAACCGCAAGCAATACCGGATTTAAAATTAAAGAAAATAAACACAAATAAAATGCGGAAATAAATTAAAGCCCGCGGTTGGGCAAGCGTGAAAATGTATCTACAACCACATTAACTGGTATCATGGAGTAATTATTGTGCAATAAATACGTAAATTAAACTACGAAATACATTTAAGGAGTACATCACTGCGTAGATGTGATAAAGGATTCAGTGAAATGTGCGACTGTTATTGACTTTTCTTAGATGAGAAGAGGTTGGAGTGAAACATTTTTAGCAATAATTTCATCTCTTTCTGATGGTCTAGGTAAAATAGGTACATAGAGATCACTAGACAAGGTAACTCATAGATCTGATAGACCCTTTAATGATAACAGATAAAAGTGTTTAAAAGCAGTTAATAATAGTACAGGAAGATATGGTGGGTGGGCTTCAAAGAATACTTCCATAAAATTATCTAAACCAAGTGATCACAGATACTATTCAGTAAAAGTGTGTTAGGCACTAACTCGCGTTTGATCAAGCGAAGAAGAAGAAGAATATTACATATTAGTTAAGATGTTTAAGTCATTATTAAATTTAAAGAAATGGTTCACTCTAAGATAAGTACAAAGTCAAGATACGTCTAAGCTTGTATCTTTAAATAATTTCAATTGCGTAATTTCAATTTTGAAGGAAGAATAAAATCTTTCAGAGTCTTTTTGATGCCCGGTTTCTTATATTTACTGCATTAGTCACTGCTTTTTCATGTTGTAAATAAAAAATGAAATATATAAATTATTATATTTAAATAAATTTAAACTTTATTTTAATAAATAAAGAAAATAAATTTAGATCTTAGTAAGGCTGTGAAGCGAACTATCGCATATCTCTCTCAACCACACTCAAAGGGAGTTATACATTCTTTCATAAGATTATTGAAATCAGAAATCCAAATCCAATACAAAAACAATAATCATAAGCCTAAAAACATATGTGGATTCAAGACATCTCCCTCCGAGTGAAATAGTTTACTAGAGGGTTCCAGGGAATGTGTCTCGTTGAGACTTTTGTGGAATTTGCGATTTCAGTTTTCGATAGTGTTTCAAGGTTCTTAAGAGAACTACTTTCCAAATGTTGTACCTCTCTTTCTTCTCAAAACTGAATTATGCACAGTAAATATGAACAAAATGTTTCTTCCTCTTCTTATTGTCAATCGGAGGAATAATTTAAAAAAAAATATTTGTAACGTAATATATATAGGGTAAGATTAACCACTTATTGTCATAACGCAAAGCTAAAACTTTTCTATTAGCCAACTCTAAGCCCTTTTTCTTACTTGATTTTCTCGGTTTTAGCGGTCGAGTTATAAGCATTGGAAGGTCGAATTACCCGGTGCATGAGTGTAGAGTAACTCGTAATAGACCCTTCCAATTTCACCAAAGACATAGCATAACCTTGTTTCACGTCAAACCAGATTTTAAAGTCATTTATGGAGAATCAACCGCTTTTGACCATGATAGCTTGTGTTGCATATTGTCGTATTTAATATAGTTTTATCGGCCTAATGACTTAGCTCAAAAATAAATACATTTTTTGCGGTTTAGCAGCACTTCGGTCAAACAAATTTCGTTATATTAATTTATATAGTACCCAAACATGGGTGAGTCTTGCATGGCATGCTCTTTTTAAATGAAACTAAAGTGTCATGTAGTTAATGTTTAGTACGTATGTTATCTTGATATCTCAAATTGGCTTGCGTATCGGTATTGCACTACCAGGTACAAAATTTCATCAACTTCTTTAGCGACAAGAAGCCGGCAAGGTGCATCTGTGACCTCGAAACTTTCAAAACGGAACCAATCAATCCACTCCGTTGTATGATGTTTACTTACAGCACTCTCATCGTAAACCACATATTTTTTCACTATTTTTGGTAGGAGTTTCACATTTTTTATGGTAATAAAGCATCACGTAGCGTATTTTTCAGATATATCAGATAGATATATATTTTATATGACTGACGATTCCACAACTGCTTTCAGAAAAATATGTGGCCCGAAATGTTATCTCTCAAACACATATTCATATGATATACATCATATGATGTACGATTTGGTTTCAGATTTGGGTACCAACACCACCTAGCGATCAGAAACGTTGGATACTATTTCTGTTCTCAAACATTAATTGTTCGAGGCACTGTGTTCATATTTGGATTAAAATATCTAATATGTTTACACTTTAATGTCACATATGTTACAAACATCAATTAAATGATTTACCTACTTGCTCTTTAATAAAAAATTTTGACTCACATATATTGTATACCCTTCAACAATGCGCAGCAATCGTAATCCTTTCAAATCCATCCCAGATTCTATGGGTATTATATGTAACTTTTAATATTTTACACATTTCCATTAATTCAATCAATTCAACTGTTTGACCAAATCTCTTAAAAGCAGATTTGTGGCGAACGTCCATAGTTAAACAAAAAATTATTAATAAACTTAATTAGGATTTAAGACAAAGAAAAATCGCTTATTAAGACTATGAAAGCAAAAAATAAAAATAATTAATTCACAAAGCTAATTTCCATTGGCATTTCATTTCATTATATTTCACAATTAATTTCACAACTCATTTGGCATTTGCAAAAGTTCAACAAATGTGCAAATAATATGAAAAAAAACTTTATGATTATTAAAATAAAGCAAATCTAACTGCAGACAATATATATCTGAACCACGAAAGGATTTTTTTCTGCCAGTCAGCTAAATTTTTAAGTAAACCTTATTAAAAAGGGATAAACTCACGTAATGAGAATCTGAGTCCTGTGAGACTTGCAATCCAGCAAAATATTAGCGAATGTATGTGATGGAGTTACCTTTCTAGTGCAAAGTCTAAGCTCATTGAGAGCTGTGCTGATTACACTGTAAATAATGACGACCATAAAATGATGGTTCCAAACTCTGTAAATTACATTTCTGTTTCAAATAGTATGAGGAGTTATTATTTTTAGCAATTAAAGTCGAACAAGCACTGCAACGTCATCGTATAATTCAGAAAATTGTAATCACAAACGTCATATGCAATACCAACATCAGAATGTGAAATCTCATTTGTAAGAGCAGATTTGTGTGTGAACTGTGCAGTATAGTTGCATATATCTCAATTCAAAGGAAGAAATGGTAAAATATTTATTAAAAAGGGGTTGCAGAAAGGTGCCCAAGGCATTTCCGTACTTTATCCTTTTAAAATTTCGTTTATTTAGCTTAAATAACAGATTATTTTTTAATTCAGCGGAAAATATTTTAAGAATAAAATTTTAATCCGATTTATTGTGAGAAAACGCGGAATTCAAATTAAAATTGGGATGTTGTCCTTTTCTGTGAATACCTTAAAGATATTTTTTACAACAATTGAAAAGCATGAAGGATGAAATTTTATATATGATATTAGATTTATGCTTACACTAACACTATCTTTTTATACAACGTTTTTACTTTGAGATTAAAGGTACTAGATTAACAAAAATCTACAACCGTAATCCTCAGTGTTTACACTATAGTTGGTTTGATTGGTTTTCATTTTCATTTTATCTCTGATGTCTGCCTTCCCGAAATAAAGCATGCAGACTCTGATAATCTTTAAAAATATAATTAAGACTCTAATAAAATCTGTCTTTTTAATAGCGAAAATTTTAGCACAAGAACTTATGCACGAGCTCGCAAGATATAAGAATTTTCCTATTTTCTTTTAAGCTGACCATATTCCTGCGCTCGGTTAACACCCTTTCTCTAATTTTCATATCATTGATAGCAAAGATAACTGCTTGAATGACACTGAAAGTTCCTGTAATATAGAAAAAAATAATATCTTTATTCCATATGATGATAAGAAGATTCCTGTACCTACTTTTATTCCATCTCTGATTTGTAACTTCATGACAGCAAAAATTTCATTTTTGAAACGACCTGACAAGCTCGCAAGTTGTTAAAATCTTCTCATTTTCTGTGAAACCAAAAAGATATTTGCTTTTACTTTACAATATATCTCGATATCCACCTTTTTAATATCAAAGATTTTAATTTGGAAGACACTGAATGAGCTCTCCATGTGTAAGAATATCTTCATTTGTTTCTTGGCTAAGAAGACAATTGTGTGTACTCTCACTCCATCGCTTATCACCAACTCCTCGATAGTAAAACTTTGAGCTTAATAAACGAACTTCAGCTTGGAAGAAAACGCAAATTGTAAGTATCTCCTTACTTCATGTGGTAAGAAGATTTTAACATCTAATTTCATTTCACCTCTAATCTCTACCTCCTTGTTAGCAAAAATCTCAGCTTGAAAACATTGGATTGTCTTGCAAGGTTATGCACCTAAATTACAGACTATCTCAAATCTCAATCTGCTTAATAGCACATATTTTAGCTTGAAAGATTCTGGATATACTCAAAAAGCGTAAAGATCTCCTTACTTCAACTTGATCTAAAAAGATTGCTGCGCCCACTTTACATACCAAATATTATATTATTTATTTATTTATATGTCTGTGAAGATGTGGGTATCTCATTTGGCTGTTTAAATTGTTTATATAGAAGAATTGTCATATTCAGAAAAAAAGTATCTTTGATATCCGACAGATTGTAGTTAAAATAGCCAAAATTTAGCAAAGACCCTTAGATCTACATTTCAGTCTCTATTGTGGTGAAGACTTAGCTAAAACGTGGAAACATTCAAAAATTTATCTGTTCACTCGGTATAAAATAAATGTTCCAAAAACTAAACAAGTGCCAGGTATATTGTAACCTTTCTTACATTAAAGGATTGGAAACTATTTTAAGCTTCTCAAGAAACTTGGTTTTTAAATGTGCAAAGTGTTAATCTTGCAATAACTACTGAACTTATTGCACAAATAATTTCACACACATCAACCCTTAAATTCTCTTCCATTCTTGGTGAGATATTTGCACATATTTGTAGTATTAACCCCAGTGTTTCGCCTCAAGATTTTAAAAATTTCAACAAAAGTTCAATGAACTGCTGAACAAATTATTTTCATAAAGTCTGGCAATCGTACCACATATTCTCCAATTCCCTGAAGAATCTATAACTCCAGTGAAATATTAAATTCCTGTAGCAAATAATGTAAAATTACTATTTTATACAACTTGGGGCTATAACTTCTCCAACAAAACACATTGTAGGCTTGGCAACAAAGAAAACAAAATAAGTGTTAAAATTACAAATCGCAACACTGGAGTCAAAATTGCAATACAATACACAAAAACTAAACTTAAATGCATATACATTACCACTCCTGACATATCTTTTATTCTCATATATAAATGCGAATTTACAGCAAAATTATGGCCAGTTTACAAAACCAATAAAAAAATTTCTGCAAATAAGCAATAAAGCCGCGGGACAATTTATTTCCTTGTATCCTGAAATACAAATAAAAAAAACACTAAACAAAGACGACAGGCCTTCGCATAGCGCCGCCATACACCCATACACCCATGACGGTTGGCGGTGCTCACAAAATCTATTGCTGAAAAATATTTTAACACGACACCGAAATTAGAATAGATGTGCATTAGCGATATGCGAATTCGCTTAATACCGCGGAGCATGTTTTACAAAGTGTACACGTGACTTTAAGGCGCATAGGATTATTTTACAGATACTTGGATTTTGGGCATTGAAATTGCAGCAACACCAGACCAGACGCCTTAACACACAGACGTCCAGCCCTGCTTCCAACATAAACAACGCATTCTGGGCTATATGTATTGTACTATTGTAGTTATGTGTTGGCGGCAACAGCATCTGGTGGGGGTTGCAGCAAAAATCGTATGCCGCGCGTGACTTTGCGGCCTTCATAATACTCTCTTTTCAAAATTTTTACCCTTACAACTGAAACAGAATAAAGAAATGCTTTTTTATGACTACCCCTTGCCCATCGGTTAAATGGCATTTGTGTGGTAGTGTGAGTGTGTACCACCCTCGAAGTGGCATTGTGGCCAAAATAATTTGTTCAAAATTACAATTCGCATTAGTAGAGCATTTAGCAAAATATTTAAACAAATTTCATTGCAATTCATTGAGAGCAGTCAAATTTGTTAAAATTCGAATTCGTTTCATAATTAATAGTAGTCGCCTTTGCTTTAATTCATTTTCATTTGGCGTATAATTCCTTAGAAACTCGCAGCAGGAAAGCCCGAAATTCTTTCAAAAAGTATTCAAGTTTAATTTAGTCGAATTTGCTACGCAGATTTTTATCCTTACACCATACGCAGGACACTTTTACGCTTCATGTTATTTTGTCACTTTACGCGTCTTTTTGAAACACAAAGTTTGCCTTCAATTTTAAACTTTTTTGTTTTTGTTTTTTTTTGTGCTATGTTTATAGCTTTACTTTACCCCTTTTTATATGTCGTCCCCAAAAAGGACTTTTAAAAGGGTCAATTTATTTCTTAGACCCAAAACTTTGTTTACTTATGTCTTAAGTAAATTATGGTTTCTATACACAAATTCTTTTATAATTATTTATTTTTATATTATTTTATTTCTATCCTTAATATTATTTTTTTCCTTATTTTTTAATTTTAAATTAAGTCTAAAACAATAAATTTGTTAAACTTTTATTAGATTTATATAAAAAGAAAAAGTTAAATTCTTAATTATAAGAATAAGTTTAATTATTTTTTTATACTAGTTGACGTGAAAATAAAAAAAATAATAATAATTAAATCAACAATAATACAAAACTACTACAAAACTAAAATAGTAATAATAAAATACTACAAAACTACAACTACAAACCAACCACAAAGCAACAAAAAAAAACCACAACAACAACAACAATAATACAAAACTACTACAACACTAAAACAATAATAATAATATACTACAAAACTACAACGACAAGCTAACTACAAACCAATTACTATCACAAAGCTACAAAAAAAAAATTACACATATAAACATCTATTAATATATCTTGTATTATATTCTTAAAAATAATTACCACACTTACATATATAGTATATCTATTTGGTATCGACTGTAGAATAGATATACTACTGTATCGAGTAGAATTTGATATCAACTATATAAGGGAACGAAGACATTATAAAGTTTGTCAAGAGCCCTAATTTTTCCAATTCAAATTAGTAGATTTCCTCTTGGTGTAATACATAAGATTTAATGAAATGTATGTCAACCCGATTGTCACAACGCATAACACACTTAAAGGTCATGCACCAACACAGTTTAGGAATAATTGTAACCATTGCAAAGAGGGAGACTACTTTTATGGACTTGACAGCCACTGTCATTTTAATAAAACAGAGAACGTCTTTATTGTTTGTATATCTAATGTTGAACAGAGACATACTAGAACGGCTCTAAGGTGTATATATGCGTTCCAACATTTGCCTGGCGATGAAAGAGTAGAACTACATTTTCTTCTTTTTCCTCTGATTCACTACATCACTAGTCATCGTTTATAAGTCAATAACCGCCCTAATAATCCTCAAGTCCACTTCTGGATTTTCAGGAAGATATGCTGATTTAAGTTCCGTTATCAACTAAAAGACAAATAAATGATATGATTTCTTAGCATAGTTAAAGCCAAGTGTGGGGTAGTGATAAGCCCCCCAGCCATTACACAATAAAAGTGCGTAATAGCACTAACTCAAGAACAAGAAGAAGAAGATGAAGATATAACCAAAATAATTCATGCTAGAGTTAGCTTCATTATAGGATATTGATGCTAACAAAAGTTGTGTGCAATTTCTAGGCAGTTTGTTGATCAAATATAATTGCTTAGATTATCACTATCAACCAATACTCATATTCAGTTAAGATATATAATTCATTACTTTATTATTTTGACAAAGTTCACATAAACCTTTTAAGAATGAAGATATCTCATTTAAGTTCAACATTAAATATTGTCAAGCGAGAACCGTCAGGTCCACTTGCTTGTTACTAAGAATATGAACATTACTACTAATAATTTCGTTTTGCCAGAGTCAATTAATTATATAAATAGATGCCTGTGAGTTTTACGTAGTAAATACTACAATAGTTCGTTGGTTGGAAAGATGGTTTTAGGTTGATGCCTTCAGAGAATACACTACCGCTTACTTTACTTTCAAGTTTAAACTCCGCTGTGTTTATTTTGAATAACGTATTTGAAATCACATTCTCATTACTCCAGTTTTTCCTTATAGAAAAACAAATGGAGAAATTACGCGGAGGGGTCATATCGTAATCTATATTGAAAAAGTTATTTAATATTTTGGTGCGTCTTATGTCCTCTCTAGAACATTTGCAAACTCGAATATGTAATTTACTCAGATTTAGGTAAAATTGTATTGAATTCTTCGAGATTGTGAAGATATGGATAAATCTATATATTCAAACGTGAAATATTGTCAGTGAATGCAAGTACTAAGTTATTTAAGATAGTTTAAAGATGTCTATATATCAATAGTCCAGGGTTATCAATAGTCTGGCTTAGATGAACCTAGTTCGCTGGGTGTTACTCTTATCTCTTTCCCCTGATAACTGGAATTAAGTTTTTTCAATGCTGTGGAAATCTTTTTCATTCATACCTAAGAGGTGGTTTTAATGGGTTTAAATCTCACACTATTTAACATAATTATAAACGTTTGTGGAAATACGACTATGTATTTGAATATACAACAGTATAAAAAACTCTTAAAATTAATTTTAAATAACAGCATAATTAAATACGTTGTCTGTCTTAAAAAAACTCCCAAAAAAATTGTGAAATACTTTTAAGATGTAAACTTCATTATATGAGAAAAAAAACTGATTTTTTTCTTATATAATTTTAAAAATTTCCCAAATAATGCGAAACACACTTCAGCTAATATTAACACACTTGCCTTTAGGTTATAAGCTGCCAAACCAAAAAAAATCGAAATTATTGTAATAAAAATTATACCAACCCCTACCCATCAGTAAAATGATAGCTTAAAAAGATTTCCACTTCACGCCTTTAAATTTAAATTTAAATATGCTCGACTCAATAAAGCCGCAAATCGAAAAGAAACAAAAAAAAAGTATATATATTGGAACATCCCATTAAGACAAATGTCATTCATATTAAACCAGGACGCACGAGTATGAAAAATCACAGAACTTACGCCGCGATTCGTTCCACAGCAAATAATAATTCCAACTACTGCCACGTATAAATGGCATTTTGCGTTGCATATTTCATCCAACAAACGCAAGGAATTCAACAATATTCCCATACCGAAGAGCACAATATTGTCACGTTGCAATCTTAGCTTTTAATCTATGGTTCAATACCAACCCAATAGCACCACACAAAATAAAAATTAAAATCAAGATAATTCAGCAAATACCAGAGCAACCCACTAACGGAGGGTGACTGACGCACGGACGTCCGGTTGTGGCGTATAAAATATTTTAATAGACTGTAAGCAGGATTGTTAAGAACTATTTTCGATTTCTTTTTTTTTTTACTCACAATTTTATTCTAATCTGATTTTAGAGAAGACAATAAATTGTAAATAAATGGGATTTAAATGCGACGAGAGAGATAGTGCATTTCATGAACTACAACACTATGGGCAGTACCAGAATTTATGTGCGCAGATAGGCGTTAGAGATACGGTGATCGGTCTCCGTGATTGTAGTTAGTTGCAAATTGGTTACTTCATAAATGTTTGTGGAAGAAGTTGTAGAAATAAATATCAAATTTAATAAAATGTTCTATTGAATGTCTCAACTAATACTACAATAATATCAGTGTCGATCTCATAAAGTAGCTCCCACAGAGCTATAATCATATCTAATCTCTTTGAGGTGCTAATGAATTTTCCACTTAAAATTTTCAGGAGACTCGGCTTTCTGTCTAAATTGTAAAATATAAAATATGTAACTCGTCTTCTAATATTCTTGGCGTCATTTTAAATATAACACGAAATGTGATACTACAATCTATAAATAATAATTCATAAGCACTTTCTTCCTTTTCGTCTCTTAAAACAAAAGGCAGATGTAATTGAATATTGTTTCAAAAAATTAAGTATTTTGGAAAACAGTGCATGAAATCGCTTAAGACTACACACTTCGCAGTCAAAC
Source organism: Teleopsis dalmanni (assembly GCF_002237135.1). Taxonomy (NCBI): domain Eukaryota; kingdom Metazoa; phylum Arthropoda; class Insecta; order Diptera; family Diopsidae; genus Teleopsis; species Teleopsis dalmanni. The sequence continues at coordinate 39,341,115 of NC_051847.1, forward strand.
ATTTCACAATAATTCCTTGTTATCTACACTACTCCACACTTATAGTAATAACTAAGGACCTACTTGTATCCTAAAAAAAGACATGTCAAAGTAAACTGCAGTCCATCATTTTTTATAAGGTATCAGTTTCAGAAAGCAATGCTATGGTTCACTATTTCGTCGTTCCCAGTAAAAATACTTCAAAAAGGCGTTTACTCATACAACTAATTTTTCATGCAAACATAAATCTTAACTCTTGTCACTCAAAAGGTCCTTAAAACTCAATACATTTATTTTCGATTTCGTTTGATTTGTAGGCAGGTACTTTTTTCATGTTTCCTATAAGAATTGCTTATTTATGGAGTTCATATGTAGTGCAGGATGTGTAAGGAAATACTTTGGGACTATTTCAATCTTTTTTAACTAAGCATGAATTCTAGTCTCATTTAAAAGGCCTGGCCACATATGGATTTTATTGTTGAACATGTTTTATAATGTAAAATAATTAGTCTGAGAAAATAGTATCCCTAATTTCTGCTGCATAAAACGATTAATTTTTTTGGTTGACATTGTAAATTACTTTATTTTATTTTTTAAATAAGAAAGAATTTAACAGAAAATTTATGTAAATTTTAAAATTATGTTGGGGTTCACATTTCATAAAAATAGAAGAAAAAAATTAAATTTTGTAATAAAAAATAAACATGTTTTTATAATTAAAAACTCCTTTGGTCTAAAACTAAGTATTAGATTTCAAGTCATTTAAAATTTTATTCATTGCAATTCAAATAATAATCAATGTTTTAAATAAAAAATCAAAAAATCTCTTTTATCGTAGATCAGGACTGATGGTGTAATACTTCTATCATCACTGATTTTTTTTTTTCTTGTTTTTAGCAGTAGGTGGAAACCACTGAAGGCTTGAATGGACACGATTTTCACTGTAATAAGAAGAGAGAGATGTGAACAGTAGGCTTGATACCTAGCGACCTAGATTCATTTAACCCAGATTAAATTAGGGAGATAGAATGATGGTGAACGGGGTCATCACTAATCGTTAAGAAGTTTTCATATAATAATATACATATATTAGACTGCAAGTTCCGAGCTTAGAATATTGTCTGCATTAGTTGACTAATGCCGCTTTCCGTTAGTAAATCTGGAGCACCTTTTTCAATAGATCTTAACATATATAGAATCTATAGATCTTAACATATCGTAATCTTTATAAAACAAAAATCTCAATTGATTGGATTAGGTATATCACAACTGTCAGCGTTTAGTCAATACCGTTTTCTATTGGTTAATCTGGGGAATATTTTTTAATTGATTGGTAAATCTACAACAAAATGTATAACACTTAAGATTAGTTTATAAAATACATAAAATTCCCAAATATTGCTTTTTGATAAACTATATAAAAGATGAATTTTTAATTTCTTGTATATACCATACCATTGGGCGTAATTCACCAAATGACTTTGCTTTTTGATAAGTATCATCTTTCTCTACTTTGTTCAGGGTTTGGGATCTATTAGCAAGCATGGTCTAATTATATTAAAAATTGAGTAAACAAAATGACTTAAGTTGCATGGTGCACTAATTTATTATTAAATAGTTTTTAATTTAAAAATTAAACGTCAAACTATTAAAAAAACTTCGAAATACATTCCCAAATAATAATATTTCTAACAAATAAAAAGTTCGAACAAATAAAATTATATATAATACTTTTTTAATTATCAACTTTTTAAAACAAAATGCTTTCCCTTCGAAAAGTAATGTTAATCATTATAATTTTTGTTGCGGTATTGTTTCTTCCAGTGAGCTATTGCTATATATTTTTGGACTGGACAGTTATGAATATAATTTATGTAGTCCAAATCTGCAGTGTTACTGCAATAATAATGTATTCCGCGTTTTTGAATTAAGTAGTCTGTCAAGTTATTTGCAAAGTAAGTAAATGTACAAATATAAATAAATCACATTATACTTGAAGTAAGCTTTCCTATATTCCATTAAGTGCTCTACTCATCGATCAATGGATTTCCAGCAACTGGGATTGCCCTACTACATTAATTTTGAATACAGATTGTTATTTCGCCATTATTTAAAAGTTTTCAGTTCTTTTTTCTATGGTAGCTGTTTCTACAAATCTGATGACCCAAAGAGTAAAGAAGAATGAAGTATGAATTATTGTGCTTCTATCTTGGTTATGGCAAAGTACGTACAGTGACGTTCAAATGTTTTATGTTTAAAATATAAATATAAATGATTCATTCACCTTTTATTTGTTGATTCTTATTAATAAAAAACAAAAAAAAAACTAGTATTTTTCTATACTTTTTTTTTTTTGGGGTTTGAAATAAATCGTAAATTATATATATTATATTACACATATATTATACATATCTATATACAGTTGCATACAAATGCCTACATATCGTTAAGTCTTCTCATACAGTATAAAATTACTTAATACAGATAGAATTCAACAGGTGTTTGCGTGATGCCAACGGTATAGTCATATCTTTTAGATGTTCAGCATGATTACCTGAACTATCCCATCTGGCAAGCTCATCTAACATGAAGTTACTAAAAATATCCCTATAACCAGGTACCTAGAGTCGGGAAACGTTACACCACGTCAATATGTTATTCAGAGATGTTAAAAACTGTCCTAGATGTAAATTGTACTGAACTGAAAACCTTAAAACAACTTGACTGTCTGATAATTTGAATGTATTTCTAGTCAATATATCATATATAATATATAAATCATGTGTCAATATGATATATAATGTATCAATTTATGCATATTTATCAATCAATATTTGATCCATTTCCAAACAATCTATAGCTCCCCTAAACGCTATAGTAACATTTAATAGTATTGGTTTATTATGATTTTAGTAGAAATGCTGTAGCTTCAACTTCCTTTAACTACCTACTTCCACATTGTTCACCATTAAAACTTCATAAAATAACTGCGATTCAAACAAAGAAAGGAAATCCTGAAATGTTGACTTACTGCAATTGTATTAAAAATTTGATACAAAAGAAACTATAAACTAAATCTCAAAAGTTGGAAGGGCATAGCTAAACAATACCAATGCAAATACCCACACAAGCGGATTTCCACCCTGAAAATAGTAAATATTATCTTTCCTTTCACTAGCGATTACTCCACCACTGACTTCATGAACACTGAAATCACACAGAATAACACCAGTACCATTAGCACGAACAATTAATCGACAAGAAATGAAAAAGGATTTACTGCCACATGCAAAATTATGAAAGACGCTGCCTGCATTGTGGGTATTTCGTTTAGTGCAAATCTCTTCATGAATGAACAATAATAAAAACTCCAAATATATTTCACAAAGCGTTGGCCCCACACCATCGAAGTACATCCAAACTGAATCATAAGAGCACATGGGCACTACAGGAGGAAACAGCTGACGCAAACATACTTATACTAATGCGTATATGTGGCATCCTGCTGTGTGAAGAAATAAAACAGAGTGTAAAAGAGAAAAATTAGGAATATTTAAGTACAAGTGCAACCTGAAGCAACGCACTTCCAGAAAATACAACCAACCCACTACTTCATCTGGCGAACACTCGTGATGCCTCGAATGTACGTATGCCATACTCATGCATTTACTGCAGTCAGAAACATAAAAGGGTTTGCATGGTATTTAGCTGGCTGCGCTCATTATGCCTGAGCATTGACTTCAAATTACAATTTTATTTGAATTGGAGTCCTGTATTCGTATTTCTGTTTGAACAAGTGCGTTTGAAAAGCGCTCGAATTGCATACGGTGTGGGCCAAGCCAGCAGCTCACAATGCCACACCGAGCAAGTGCGTTTGTCGCATCGTAACTATAACAAAAGCCAGTCATAAGCTGCAACCCTTTTTTCCAGTGACTAAGAACAGTCATGGGTACAATTCATTGTAAAACGCACTCTCCACTAATAACTATAGCGTAGCAGTGAGTGCTGTCTTAAAGCACCCCGAAAGGGGTGCGTCATGATCGATCTAAAAAATATTTCAAATTAATGAATTGAGTCCACATGCCCAAAACTGTTGTACTCTGCAGAATATAGAAATATAAAAGTATTCCAGTTATAAGGGAAAAAAAAATTTAGTTAAAATATTTTGTGAAGAAATTCAAAACGGGGTGATTACTTTGCTTCTTTCTTTTTAAATCATCTTAGGGACTACGTCTTTGTTTGCTCGGGCTTCTCCATTGATTGTATTAAGCACAAATATTAATGATTTAAGCAGAAAATCTTTTCATAAAAGGGTAGCTCTTGTTGGTATTATTGTTAATGATGTTGACGATGACGGTGACGGTGACGACTATGATGACTAGAAAGATTATGATGATGTGGCTGATGGCGACACGTCAATCAAACTGCCGCCATTACAATCAAACTACTTTCATATACGTAGATGTAGGAAAATTATATGCAAATATTTCAAGGCTTAAAGGATAAATATTTAAAGTATTAATGTCATTCAAGTATCTGATATGATTATGAAAATGTTTTGCAGTATATTCATCTGTAGGAGGTAATTAAGATATTTTATTTGAAAACTTTACTCATTAAGGGTTGAGGTGGATAATGAAGTTATAGATATAAATAGTACATATTAAATTACATGACAGCGTTGATGTTCACGACACAGTATTTTAGATCTTCTTGAAAAAAAAGACTAGATTATTATTAGTAAAAATAGTATTAAAATGTAAGAATTAAAAATGCAAATTTAATTAATTAATTCTATTATTCTATAGCAAATGAATTAATCAAAACTCTAAATCAGAACATACGCTCAGAAAATAATTTGCTTGATTTAACCACATTTTAACTAAATCTTAGGTCAAAATATTCTCCCTCAACGCATCATGTTGGTTCAATCATACCATATGTTGGTTTTCATATCTTCTTTACCACATGAGTTAAAAGCTTCTCTAACAAAATGATCAGGTCAATTTCAAACATTCAGAAAAATGTACATGCCAAGTACGATTTTAAGTCAATTGACTAACGAACACTGACTCTGAGCTTTAAATTTGACGGGGCACGAATTCAACGCATATGCTTGTAGTCTTAAAAAATTTTTTACGAATTATTAAAGGAATTATTCCAAGATCACTGAAGACAGCAACTACCCATCGCGTGTAGTACTCGAAACATCTGTGTGGTCAATCAAAAATTCAATTAATTAATAAAAAAATTAATAAAATTTTATTGTTGTAATCTTCACATTGAAGGGATAATTTTCGAATCACGCACTATGATCTAAAGTTCTATTTGGATAGATAACGGGTTGAAGTTGTATTATAACGATTACGTTTATTATCAATTCAGTTTGCAATGCATATCTACACCAAATACAATCTTATATTATTATGTTGAAGCTATTTGAGCCAGTGTACTTGAGCACTTTTACTCCTTCTTAACTCGAGGTATTTTCAAAACCCCTCTTTACGCCTTGACTGGATTATTGTTTATCACTTCAGCAGACTAAGCAATAATTGACCTCAGATCTGCATACCTCTCCGAGGAGCCTGTAAACATTCTGAGATTTGATAACGCGGTGTTGGCAAGTCTGTCAGTTTTCGTGAATAATTTTAGAGCTCTCTCCTTTATGTATATTTTGTTGGGATCAATCTTAAGGTCCGTGAGAATGTCTTTCGTCCTAATGTACCATGATACTTCTCAGTGTCTGGCTTTGTGCAATTTCTAGCTGGCGAATAGTAGTGTTTGATGCTTTGCTAAACGCTACACAACCATATAGAAATGACGGACCATTATTTTAGTTAGACAAAATATTATTTCAACTTAAAGCTGGTAAAGTTAAAGCCATTTCTATCAAAACTTTAATGAATTTTAACAAACAACAAATGATAATCTATAACCATAACATATCAAGTCTAGGAAAAAAACTTAATTTTAAGTACAACTTTTAACACGTATCAATATTTAAATTTAATTACATTAATTCCGAATGAAGTAATAATATTTCATAGTCAAATACATATCCAATTTATAGCAAAGCAATCATATCAATATCCTTTCATTATTTGAAAAGCATTTACAAATCAAGCGTAATTCCCCAGCGACGGCCCGCAGCACTGCCACAGACAAAAGAACATTTTTCGAATATTGCATGGATTTGTAACTCAGCTCTTTGGGTCTGAAAACAAAAATGCTTCACTGAGCAACACCCACAAAGTGAACGATTGACAAGCGCTTATGTGTACATCAGCTCGGAAGCCGGCACGCATGCAAGTGACACTATCACTGATGCGCTGTCCTCCTCCAGCTAGAGAATCGTAGCCAAAGCGCACAGGACTACCAACTAAAAAACTACAGCAAGGATCAAACAAAATGGTTGCGTTTTTTGATGTGCATTTGACATTGACAGATCGCAAAGCGAATTGGCCGCAATAGACTTTGTTGAAATGACTAAATTATGTGAAAAGTGGTGGCGTTCTGATGCCAAATGAAAATGAAGAAAAAAACACAGAACCTTTTATATGTAATTTTTGTTGAATTGGTATTAAATGGCAGCAATTTTGACACCGTACCGCCATGTGTTGACTACCACAGTGGCACGGGCGATTGTCAAATTTGACAATAGCAGTGGCATTGGCTTTTAGTGGAGATGCCATTGCGTTTTTTGTGTGATGCTTTCCTTTTTATTGGTACAAAAATTTTTCAAAGGAAATTAAATGCACTTTGCGTTTTTTTTTTGGAAGCACATAAACAATTTTGTTTAATAGCCATCAAATGACTTATGACGCAGAAGTTGGTGTTGGCACAGCACACAGCGCATCAAGAAATATTGACAAAGAACTTGATGCATATTGGCCGTCCTATACAAATTGTTTCAACGCAATTTCACGCAATATCCTTAATGGCTTCGACACATTTAGGCTGGTTTAAAGTTATATTGTGAAAAAAAAATAATATTTTTCATTGTATAAGGAGATACGGAAAAAAATGTGCCGCTTTGCCTTCGTCTGTCAATTACTTGCAATTGACAGTTGCAAATGCACTCAAGTGTAACTTCATTTTTAATAAAATATTTCTATGATTGCTTTTATTTGCGAAATGAAGTTTTATTCATAAATAAAAAAAATTGCGCATTTAAAGTGAAATTTTGTACGCGTGCAGCGGTGGCAACAGCCGGAAGTACATCAGAAAGCATCGACAATTTACACACGAGCCACTAGGAACACAACTTGCAACATTGTTGTGATGATGTCGACTGTCAGCAACGGAATTAGCACTTCTTTCATGGTAGACGCAACATTAAACAATACAAAAAATAAAATAGATTTTATTGTTTCATCTTAAATACACAAAAAGAATGATCTTCCCTTTGTGAACTTTATTCCATAACTACAGTAGCACTTTAATAGCGCTTTTAATGCGCTCTGAAGAAACAGTAAAGTTCATCACGCTCCCCGTAGAAAGCACACCTTTTTATATTGCCATGTCCTTGGAAGTAAGCACTTCGGTCTCGTTATGCTTTGAGCGCATTAAATGGTTTTATATTAGCACTTTAAACCCAGAGTATGCAGACCAAAAACCCTAATTTTAAGTGCATTAAAAGAGGTTCATGCATAACTCAAAAGGATTGCTTTGTATTTTTGGCAATTAAAACACGCATTTTTAGAGGTCCACGTATACCGAGAAAGCGCTGCAAAAAAGCACTTTAGCAAGAAAAGCAATGCATTTTATGAATGCATTTATAAGAGATTTTGTTTCACAGCTTTCTATTCAGTAACTTAAACATAAATAGTCATCAGTACCAGAGACCCATGAATAATAGTAGTTATTTAGAACAAAGTAGAACAACAAAGACAATTATTTTATAAGTGAATAAAATTATAAAATTATTATAATCTATTATAGAATTAGATATCAGAAGTGTTTCTATAAGCCGATGTACTCTTACTTTTTTCATACAATCGACCATTTTCCCATCCATCAACTTTATTGTTATAATAACATCGATAATAAGTAATAACGAAGACGCTGATCATCTTATAGAATTAAAAAACAGTAATGTTTTTATATATCAATGTTTTCTTTCTTTTACATACTATCGACTGTTTTGGCATCTATTATCTTCAAGTACATAATAAACACTAATCTCTCTTAGATTAAAGTAATGAACGACAAGTAATTGCAAAGACACTGATTTTTTTTATAGAATTGGAAAAAAGAAATGTTTCTATAAGCCAGTGTAGTCTTTCTTCTTCATACTATCGACCATTTCACCATTCATCATATTCATTGATATATTAATATCGAGTATATCAGCTTTCTTAGATTCGAGTTATTTGATATATGTGTATATAATTACTTATTTATTCTAAAACAATATGTCGACTAAAGTATCCATATAATTACCAGGCTCAAACTATTAGAAATCGAACCAATTTTTTTCAGTAAAGCTTTTTTTAGCAATGTTGTCCACTTTTACCTTATTTATTAGTCAATAAACAAATCTGCTGCATTTCGTATTAAACTTATAATCCAACCCCTATTTATGTACTCATCACCGGTTAGTAGGGTTTATGAAATAATTTTTTCATTGGACCAAAACCTCTTCATTAAAAGCGTATACTGATATTTTGTATGTATAACAATTTCCACTGATGAGCAAAATATCAAAACGTAGAATTCTCACAGAAGAAGAAAATATTCTTGTTCTAGAAATTTCTGCTAAGAAACAAAGTCTGTAAGTCAAAATGTTGTTAGGACACACTATAATATATATGTTAATACTTCCTCAACAGAATTAAATTATATGTCATGCTACTGTGGCAGATATTGACTTATTGGACAAATATGATAATTACAATGTAATTTTGAAAATATTCTGGATAACAAGATTATTTGAACTTACACCGCTGAGCCACATTTTGTAGAAATACTTGAAATTGTATTTCTTCCTTCTCTTTAAAGACAAGCTAGAATAAATTTCCGCCTTGAAAATGAATAGTAACATGCATGAAATATGGTCTCACATGATTGAAAATATGATAAAAACTTGAATCTGCAGGATACAGATCCCTCGATTAAGATCATCCATATGATTATTTACCAAATAAACATAAATGGACTCACTTATTTTATTCATATTCATATATGTCCCTTCAATTTAAAATTATTTATATCTTATGCCGTTTTCGTTTGATTAATCAAGGGTATTTTTTTCCATTGAGATTCACTTATAGTGCAATTTTCATTTTCCATTAGTAGCTCCCGAGCGAAATGCAAGATTAATTTATAACACTCTAGATTTTTTGTCAGTGTAGCAATATTATCCTCAAATTAAGAGCTGCTTTATGTGACTTTATGTTTTATGTATGTGTATATATCATACGATATATACATTTATTAAATACCTACTAAACTACTACAAAAATGTTAGATGACTCGTAAAACAGTTCGAATGGGGAAACAAAATTCGACAGATCGAGACTAAATCTAAATTGTACCTAGTAGAATAGGATAGAATAAATAGAATAAATTTCATAGTGTAGAATAGGATAATGGACATCCTATAACTTTGATCAGTTTGATATTATTAACTGATCAATTCCCTGTCATAATTTGTCTCCTGATGTCTACGTAAAATAATCTTGCAGAGAATATATGCGAGACTATTATTTAAATATACTACCTATTACTATCTCAAAACTACTATAAAACTTAATGATCAAAATTATAATTATGATCGAAATTAATCAATATATTATAAAGATCATAAAACATGGAGATCGGTGTGAAACAAATATCTCAAGTTTGGATAATGTTTGTCTGGATTGTCAGTTTTTACCTAAGATTTACCGATATTTGTAATTTTGCATAACCAATTTTCGATTTATTTTATTTTAAATAATAAGTAACTAATTTATTTTTACTCGTAATATTTCAGTGATACGGTTTCCAAAATAATAGAGTATAAAATTTTTCTGCAATAAATTAAATATTTTGCTAACTTTCGAATTATGATATATATGCATTCTATCAGACAAATAAATGAATAATTTTTCATAAAATAAAGATTTATGTTAAAAACTAAAAACATATATTACATATACCCTGAGAATATGATAAATCACTTAATTTTATACTACCAAAGCTAAACTATCTAACAAATTATGCCATATTTTTTATCTACACTGTCCCAATATTGCTATTAGCATAGTTCTTCACCCTTTTATGCAAAGTCCCCTCACCATAATTAATAATAATATATATCACTTTAAAAAATCGTTACATCTCCTTTTACCAAATACAAAATAAAATATTTTAACAGGAAATTAAACACTAACCGTATCCATATCCTACATTTGCACTTAAAATAAAGCAATTTGAATGTCAAAATATAATAATAATTTACATTTTACACAAACGCCCCAAAATAAAATGAAGCATGCACAAGGATAAGAATTACACCCACTCAGTACGTCAAAGGAAAAAATCCAGAGAAATTGACATGCAAGCTCAAACCCCATAGCAGTGCAAAAAATCGGAAAAAAGTGAAATAAACGAACAAACAAGACAACCCCTTTTTATTTTGAAGAGACTTGCCGGGCAAAATCGTCAGGAAGTAGGAGAAAGTGATTTATAACTTACTTTTGGGGGCAAAGTAAAAATTATGTAAAAAAAGCAAAGAACAAATTGTCTTATTTGTGCATAAACAAAAAAAAATTGCTAAAAAATTCTAACTATATTACCAGGAACCACATTTGCAACGCATTTATTTGCATTTTTTGCTGCTGTTGTTGTAGTTGTAAGTTTGCTTAGAAAAAGGAAGCAGCAAATATTGCCCCCCAAAAAAAAGGAAAGGATACTAAATGGCATATCCAAATGCTTTCTGGGTTGTTTCAGATGATTTTTATTTTCTTGTTAACATACAATATACTTTTTTCTATTTCACGTATTTATTACAAATAATTAAGGACACATTTAAATGATAATTTATTTGAGTACACAGCCGATTACAGGATATTGATAAACATGATATTGAAAAAGACATATTTGCAGGACCTTTTATACTACGTGCTGCGCGATACTTCATAATACTGTTGCATATTGTATAATTATGTAGAACGTATTTAAAAGTTATTTGATGAGTAGCTCAATTAACAGATTCGTTCTTAATGTTAGATTCCACTGTAAATAACATTTCGTCCTATCGTTTTGAAGATACCGCCAATGGAAGACAATTTTTCCTAATTGGTCAACTACTTTCTCTAGATTTTATTAACCACTGTAATAGGCAATAATAATAATAACCCGTAAGTAATAACCTATTTTTAATTATTAAAAAAATTATTTTGAACCACTATAGATTCTGGAACAAATACATAGTCCATAGCTCAAAACATTTCTTCGGAATCAATCAAGATTCTCAAAAAAAAGCAATTACATATTCTAGCCCAATAATTTTTTTTGATTTGTGCCTTAAAACACTGTTTTTATAGCTTGTATCTTAGTGTGAAATAATGGCTTCTGAAACATAATACCACAGTTGTACACAAACACTAACTTTTCTAACTGTTCTGTTTTAGTGAATAATATAACTATACCCGAAAAGCTCTTAGAAGTCTTTAAACAAATAAGCACTTTCTTATATCAATAGCAATGATATCGAATAGATATTTGAAAAACGGAGATCCTGAAGTAGAGATGTGTTTTTTCACGAATTCCTGTTGTCATAGAAGAGATGCCATTCACAATCTTCTGACTTCGTGAAACTTCTATTATGAGAATAATTATTGAAAAAGCATCGTATTTGTGAACATGCTTACCTGTTATAAAGAATCCAATCTGTGCTCGTTTTCTAGTGATTGGATTGGGCAATGAATGGATAACGAGATGAATTAATTTCTGAGTCATTTAGTTTTGAGAGTTCTGGTGTTTGTTTTTTGACAAGCCTTGTGGCACTTTTAGCTAATTTGTTCACCCAGAATGTATTACCAGAATGCCAGAAACTTTTACTTAACCCGAAAATGATTTTAAAATAATCACTCCATGCTTTGACCACTCTAAGCATAACCTTCTAAATCTTGTATTGTTAACCCGATACAAGAGCACAGCGTTTTTCAAGTGTTATATCGAGTTCATACATTTTCTGTTTGAGCATGCACCCCAAAATATTCTTCTTTCTAATTTCTAAGCATAACACTAGGGCTTCCTTAACCAATATTTGTCATCTGACTCAATCCAATGCTAAGTTTTCCAATCGTTTACTTCCTTAAATCTTCTTCAGCATCATCTAGCTACCGCTTTCTAGGTCTGCCTCTTCTTCGGATTTCAATAAGGTTTCGTACAAGTGCTTGTTTTGCTGATCGTTCTTAGTACATATACCAAACGTATCCTGGCCATCTTAGTCGTTGTGATTATAGGTATATATTCTGTTACATTGAGTTTGAGTATATTCTGCAGATTGAGTTTTCTTCATCCATGGTTGTGGCGAATACGATATGTGCCATCATCCAGATGTATTGGGCCAAAAATCTGTCTCAGTATTTTCCGTTCGTGGGGTAGTAGTTGGCATGTTTCGTTTGCTTTGAGTATCCTTACTACGCAGCCTTACGTCGGGACTGGTCTAATTATGCATTTATATATACGGAATTTTTGTTGTCTTGATAAGATTTTAGATTTAAAATGTTTAAATATTATTAAATAATATGAAACGAAAACATTATGGGTTTTATGTGCAACTACTTTATTTCTGTATTTATCATTCTTTTCTTATGAGTACCTCTCTCTTACGATTTTGCTTTTATTATTTTTAATACACTTCTAAAATTGCTTTTTTGAGCTTAAAATTTTGATACTAAATTAAAATGTGTTCAGAAATATTTATGCTTCCATTTCAGTCAAAGTAATCATTAATAGCACTAAGTTAGCTTAGCGAATCCTTAGTCAACACACCAACATCATTACGCCCACTAATAAAAAACGCATTAAATGTGACAAGAATATTTATAAATTCGTCAAAAAATATATTTTGCCTTTTATAATAAGGAAATAATACAGAAAACTTAATCGCGAAAAAGGAACTTTATTATAAAAACGTTAACAAATTTTAGCGTTTTAACAACATAAAAGAAAATAAATACAATACAACAAAATAAATAAATAAAAAACATTATTTCTTCCTTCAAAGAAAAAATACTTTGATGGATGCGCGTTACGAATGCAAAATAAAGACATGCCATTTAACGTAAGAAGCAGAACGAGGAAGAACGCCTTTAAGTATGCAATGTTTTCTTCTATTACACACTTAAGTGGGGTGCAGACTATCATACTGGTATGTCATACGAGAGAGAAAAACGTCGTATGACACACAGGTATGATAGTCTGCCACCTTTACCAACGTGTTGGCGTGCTCACCAAAATTTTGGTGAACAGCTCTCGCATACGCGTTGTGTATGATAGTCTGTCACCCCTAACGATTCATACGTCATACAAGAGCATTTTTGCCTTGCAAATTTATTGTGAGCAGGTGATATATGTAAAATTTTAATATGAATTTAATATGTTTTTTTATTATTTTATTATTATTGTATTTATTATTATTATATTTATTATTATTAAAATTACACTTATAAATTTGTGTAAAATATTTAATTGTATTTTAGTTAAAAAAAAAATATAAATTTTTACATAAAATTCTTATAAAAAATTAAAATACAATTAAATATTTTATATAATATATTAAATATTTTATTTAATTTATTAAATATTTTATTTAATTTATTAAATATTTTATTTTCTTTTATTTTAATTTATAAACGATGATTATAAGTAAAATTTTTTTAAAAAAACATCTAAATATAAACATAATTAAATTTATGATCTAAGCCCAGTAATAAAAAAACATATTGAAAATTGGTCGTAATAACAATTAATTAATAACCTAAATTTAAGATATAATACTTTGTATTCTAAATATGCTTTTCTTTCTTAAAACTTGTTATTAAAATAAAAGAATTTTAAATGTTAATAACCTTTAAGTAACAAAAATATGGAAATGATCAAATTTCTTGAAAAACAATGAAGATATATACATTCTTATGTATATATATATATACATTATTTGTATGATCTATTTATGAAAAATTTCTTAAGAAACTTTACAGGTAGTGAATGAAATTAACTACGGTTCTTTACTGATCTTTTCATTTTAACTACTGTGCTTAATTACCAATAAACCTAAAAAAAATATGAATATGGATGCAGATAAAGCATTTTTAGATGCTTTCATCGAATGTTAATAAAAGTAATCGCTGTTTGTGGGATGTCCAAAGCTGTGAATATAAAGATCGCAAAAAAAAAACGCGGCATATATAAAATATACAACATTATAATCAATAAGCAAAGCACAACCTATACGTTAACTATCAATTTTTTCAATTTTAAAATTTTATTTTAAACACACAAATTTTCACAGCACTACCCGCAAAAGCACTCTTCAAAAATTTTGCTTACTCTTGTGTGTCATACCTGTTCAAATTCGGTCGCTAGAAGAAATTTGAGCAAGAGAGAGCGCAACTCGTATGACACACCAGTATGATAGTCTGCACCCCACTTTACGCTCAAGAAAGGGGAAAACGAAAACGTACTATTTCAAAGGGAATACAAAACGAAAAAAAAAATAGAGTACTGAAAACATGCCACGCGAATGTCACGAAAAATACCAAAGATTGCGAAGAAAGCATAAATGATTAAATTGATGCGAGTTTAGGGACCTCTTAATGTACATCAGTACAATAAAATGTAAGCCATGGTAAAGAGAGTGCATTATAATCGGTCAATAGGAGTATTCAGCAGAAGGTTACTGATAAAAAATTTTATGAAATGAAAAAAAATCCCTTGAAAATGTTTGAGACCGCAAAAGAAATATCTGTAATGCGTTATTCTGCGATTTTCGTTTTGGTTCAAAAATATAGTAATGCTTTTAATATTATTGTACACGATTTTCTTATAAAATATATACAAAGAATTGGTTGCATTCAGTACAGATAAATCCCATTTCAATCAAAAGAATTTGATAATGTCCTAAAATAAGAAATTATTCAAATAATTGGAATAATAACTAAGACTACAGAAATACTTAACATTTACTCATATCGATTGGACATATATATTAAACTAAAATAGGAACTATAAAATGTTTATACAATCATCAAAGTTTCTTCTATCGGGTGACGATGACATCAACCTTACATTTGTAGACTGCTTTCATCAGCCGAATAGCACCCTCATAGCCATCAAAGTTTCTTCTATCGGGTAGCGATGAAATCAGCCTTACATTTGTAAACTACCGCCATTAGCTGGATAGCACTCCTATATATCGGTTTCAGAAATTCTAGGTGCATATCCATAAATTATAATCCCTAATTCATTTACAGGGGTTGTTAACATCACATAACCATACCTGAGGCTTTTTCACATCTTTTACTTGCGGGTGACTTCACGTTACGGATTCCAAGCTCTGTTTACAAATCAAACTTCAAGTCCTGGCGATAGGGCATTATGTACGCATTATTAGTTCATTAGCCAGAAGGTGTAAACTAGTTACCGAGTAGTATCACGTGGATGATGTGCGTTATTTAATATTCTTGCATATATATAAATGAATAAAAATGTTTCTAACAAATTTAATAGACCCATCGGTTAGTGTAGCGCCATCATCAGTTGTATTTCGCAAATTAAAGGCAAGTGTATGCAAATACGAATAATAAAATGCAAACATATCAGTGTATGCGTGCGTGGAAATTGACAAAAGGAAGAAAGGATGTGAAAACTAAGTGGATACACATGCGGAATGTGATGTTCTTGAATGTTGAATGAATGTAGTATGTCCTTTAAAAATATTGTAAGAGAACAAAAAAACAATTGCAAATATATGTAAACGTGTTAGAAGGTATATTATATTTTACACTTTTGTACAAATGGAGTAAAATATGGGTGGTCTGATTTCAGAAATATACAACAAGTACATTCCTTTTCACATTATAAGTATTCCGTCAATATAATAAATTAATTTCTTCAGAAATAACTGAGTACTACTTAACAGATATTTTTTTTGTTTGTTATATGATGAGTATATCACTGATATAAATATGGAACAATGATATAAATAAGTTAAATGATTCTAAAGAGCAGAACATATATAAGTATAATAATGGATGGTTTCCATTTCATATGACAAGTGGCACAGTGAGTATACATAGTATAAGAAACTTGTACTCCAACAGAACCAATAAACATATGCCAGTAATAACTGCTTTCAGTCTTAAATTAACTTTTCTATTTGTCACTGGAAGAAAATATCTGCTATATAAAATATCTTATCAATATCTGATAACGTTCTACACGTCCTGCAAACTGTAAGACTCTTTGGTCTATTGTGCGCTATTTAAAGGTATTTTTTTTAATAGTGGGATTAGTTAATCAGTTGATTAATGCTTTCGATTTTTTGAAGTTCCGGTCCCATATGAAAGA
Source organism: Teleopsis dalmanni (assembly GCF_002237135.1). Taxonomy (NCBI): domain Eukaryota; kingdom Metazoa; phylum Arthropoda; class Insecta; order Diptera; family Diopsidae; genus Teleopsis; species Teleopsis dalmanni. The sequence continues at coordinate 39,357,660 of NC_051847.1, forward strand.
TTCAATAAGAAATTATTTTTTATTTCTACAAATAACATATTGGTGGTAAATACAACTCTGCGGGGAAGCCTAACTTCAAGTGGTAGAACTGTGTGAGTGGTGACATGAGTTTTAGGATTATGAGTTCAGTCGTGTTAAATATAGTTTATAGAGTAATAACTAAAGTAGAGTGTAAATATATTGTTCAAGCACTATTTTACAATTTCAGTGGATGTGCGAAACTATATCTATCAAGAAAATTACAATTTTTCATACCTATTTATGTTATTACATTTTGAAATATTTCTCTAAAGTTAAATAAGATTATGATGCATTAGTAAAAAACATCAATTTATTTTATACTGGAAGAAATCTACACTTACTCAGTAAAATGGGATAGCAGTGGTTGAATCCTTAATACAATATATTCAATACGCTTAATAATAAACGTGACACTAACCCAAGTAAACTAATCTAACACTGAAATCGACCAGGAAAAAGAGTGAAAGACATTCCTACTGATAAATTTCGATCACTCTTCTATTTTATTTTTATTGCAAAATTTGCTTAGAACATATATGAAAATACATTCGCATATAGTTTCACACACTGACAAGCATTTCGGAAATAGCAGTATATGAGACAGACTTATGACTATATTGCAGGTTATATGTTGTGGCATTTGGAACCCAAACAAAATTCACAGCTTTACGACAGGAAGTGAAACACACAAGACCAGTACAAAATGTGCCAAGTAAATTTTTCCAGAGCACAACATTTCACTTTAAAACGCAACACAACCCAGCAATACCAGTGCCAGTGAATGGAATCGCATCGTGTAGTAAGCATGTGACACGCCTTCCAAGCGCGTACTACTAGTGTCACCCATCGAAGTCTGTTGCTGCGAACCAAAGTGTTCCATTCATTCATTGTTAGCGTTCATTCATTGTGTGCGACAATTGTGTGAATGTGACTTTTTAGCCTTGTCGTCGTATAAGCTGAATCTCGCATTTAATTTCCTTTTTTTATTCCATAGCTTCAATTTTTTTCCTTCTACTGGATACTCTTCTTTTTGTGATATAAGTGAAGTGTATTTGCCATGGAGTGTACACTGCACTAGCATCTTCCATGGCATATGAGGTTGGCACAGCGCGCACACCTGTTTGGCCTCATAAATTTTGTTGCAAGAATTTAATTTACTTTGTATAACTTTGACATGTAAGAATAAGAATTTCAGAAAAGGAAGAAAAATTTATAAAAATAAGAATCTGAAAAGCGTAGGAAAATTGAAGGAAAATACTTAAAATGTGAAAAACGACGACGTTGCACTGAAAAATATTATTACTTTTATTGAAATGATGTTGCCTTAGGTATGTCATGACCGTGGAAAGCGAAGAGCTGTGCGAGACTTAAGCTCCTTGCAGAAATTTTCCTTTCCTTTCGTTTCCGTTCTTTGTCGAAAGCGAACGATGCGAGCGAGTGTGTGTGGATTGTGTGGAGTATTCATAAATGCAACACGTATGCGTTTCTTGTGTGACATTGTTGCGAACATTGCAGTTGCATTAAAGCATAAAAGTTTTAAAAAAATATTTCATAAAATTCCACTGTTCACAATTTAATCAATAATAAAGTGAAATGCGACATAATATCATAAAAATACAAAATATGTAAAGAATGTTGCAATGCAAATAGTATTTAAATTAAAACTTAAATGGAAGTAGACAAATATTTTGAATTAATTTTATTTTAGTAATTTCATTTTTTTATATACTATATTTACCATAATTTTTATATTACAATAATAATATATAAGTTATAAGGTATGCAGATCTGAGGTCAATCATTGCTTAGTATGATAAAGTGATAAACAATAATCCAGTCAAGGCATATAGAGGGGTTATGAATAAACCTCGCAGTTAATATAGAGTAAAAGTGCTCAAGTGCACTGACTCAATCAGCCTCAACATAATAATAAGAAAATTCATATAAGAAAATTAACAGTACAATTTAATACTTATGATTGATATTATTCTCTTCAAAGTACTCATCATTGACTGTAACGCACTTTATGCTAGTGCTCCATCCAATCCTCGAAACATATATAATCGGATTCTTGTGTAGTTATAAGAGCCGTGTTCAATTCCACTCGTTCCATGGAGTGGTTTCTTGGGCTATGCAAATAGCAAGAAATCAGTGAGAACTAAATCAGACGATGTCTGATTGAAGGTATTTCTACTATGTAAAAAATCTAAAAAAAATTCTAAAGAAGTAGCTTACTTCAAAAATTTAAAGAAATTTAATCTATAAAAAAGAATGACAACTGGTGCAGCTTCATTATTGTTTTCCAGTTTTCCAATATCGAAGAAACATAGCGTAGCTTTTACAAAAATCAAGCCATGGCCCTAAAATTTTGCAGGGAAAGATAATGACAGATGTATCAACCGCTGTTTAATAACGTCACTAAGTGGTAAATCCTTAAAGTGCCAACTAGTAATAATTCTTAAAACTTTTGGAGTAAGGTTATGTGTTTCTTTCAAGCATTTTTTAGGATAAGTTACTTAAATTTCAGTAAAAGACATATTATTCCATTTTGGTTCCAGTCGTTTCAACGCTTACGCCTTTTGGAATTAGGTCTATTCATTCCGCTTCAACTCTTACGATATATATAATTTTTTGTTCCAATTCAAGCATAATTTAAGAAATGAAATGCAAACACAAGTCAAAAGTGTTTCTTTTTATTTAATTCTTATAAAGAACCCTGGTATACCCGTTGTATTATACCCTAGATACAGATAGCGTGGGAAAGGTTGTTACAATATATTAACCAACATTTTAATTTTACAATAGTCTTCACGTTCTAATTTCATTCTTCGAAAAATATGAAATTTCCACTTGAGGAAATTAAAATAATTAATAATAACATGATCATAATATAATTTCCTTAGCAAAATTTCTTGGTGATTTCAATTTTCTTGTTCAAAAATATAAAATGTGATTAAGGAATACAATATCCAGTATCAATATTGAAGCTTATTATACCAATTTATTGATTTCTAACTGCAAGAAGAGTCAATTAAGTATACCCTTGTGATCTTAGTATATCTCAAAGAATTTCAAATACATCATAAAATGCAACAAGCAGTAATTTATAGTTTCCGAATATTAAATGCATCTCACCTGCTGTTGTAGGTATTGAGCATAAGAGTTTCTGAACTTAAGTACTCAGTCCTTATCAAGTTATCAAGTCCTTATTAAAGCACACCTACCAAAGTAGCAATATTCAAGAACATTATAAGAATATATTGATTTATAACCGTAGGAATCTCAATTAAGTATGTTCTTGTGATCTTAATATATCTCAAAGAACTTCAAATATATCATGAAATGCAATAAGCAGTAAATTAATTTCCAGATTTATAATTTCCTAATATCAAATGTACCTCACCTGTTGTCGTAGACATTGGGCATAAGAGTTTCTGAACTTAAGTACTCAGTCCTTATCAAGTTATCAAGTCCTTATTAAAGCACACCTACCAAAGTAGCAATATTCAAGAACATTATAAGAATATATTGATTTATAACTGTAGGAATCTCAATTAAATATATTCTTGTGATCTTAATATATTTCAAAGCACTTCAAATACATCATGAAATGCAACAAGCAGTAAATTAATTTTCAGATTTATAATTTCCTAATATCAAATGTATCTCACCTGCTGTCGTAGACATTGGACATAAGAGTTTCTGAACTTAAATATTCCACGCAAAAATAATATAAAAATAATTAATTTTTAAAGCAAACATAATAAAGCATGAACGCATAATAATGCCATACCGCCTGCTAAATAAATCTCGAAATATCATGGCCACATATGTTGCAACCACAATCACAAGATGAAGTCATGATTCTAAGCGGAAAATTCTACACAAGACCAACAAAAAGAAGTACACATTTTGTTTTGCAGATTCCGGCACATTTGCTGGCATGAAATGCGTCTGGAATTGTCAGACATTTCGGGTCTCGGCGGCGGTGTGAGTCGCACAGAAACAGAAGTGTTTATGCGGTGGAAGCAGTGGAAGATTTACTGTGCGCGTACAGATTTGCATTTAATTTCTTCCATCGCTGCCAGAGTAAAGCGAAATGATTTATGACGAGATTTCATAAGTTCATAAATGTCAACGCAAACAGGCGTGCAATGTGAATAACATCAGATCTGCACTTTTAATTAGGAAAAATACTATAAATATAAAAATGGATTGTTTTTGTTTTTGTTTTCTTTTTGTTGCAAAAATATGAAAATCACTTTATATACAAAAATAAAAAATAATCTTATTTAAGCACTTATTTGTAACTCAATTTTCTGCCATATTATATTTGGCTTGATTCGATATGTTTTTGTTTGATATTTTAAAATAAAAGAAATGGTGTTGCTGATAAGCTTTACACTTGCCAACAAAGATTACTCACTAACGTATGTTTCCGTACATATCAAGTATCCTGCGTACACGTGTTAAGGCATAACGCCTACAACACTTTAAATTGCTTTAATCCTGTTCAAGAAATACACTTGAGCTATTAGTATTGCGATTTGCTATGGCTTTGTGAACAACCAACTTTAACTTTAACATATTAAAAAAAACAAAAATCACCCTTACACGCCCCTCAAATGCACTTTGTATTTATTACTTAGCTTCCTTACATTTTTAGTGCAATTTAACTATTTCACTACCACCATTTTGCTTAAATTTTTTCTTTTTTTCCATTTTCATTTTTAGAAAACTAAGTCAAACGGAAAATGTGCTCAAAGGACTTGCCTTTTTTGCAATATCTTGCATTTAAGGCATTTCACTATTGCCAGTGCCAATTTACTTCCTCCACAAGCATAAAAATTCCTCCTCAGTGCTTTTTGACAAATTTTTTCAAATCAAGAAATAAATGAAGCAAAGAATTGTAAGTTATTTGAGCTGTTGCACTTTCTCAGATAAGAAAGAAAAAACTAATAAGGATTGAGAAAAATAAGGGTTCCAAGTGCATACTTCCAGCGCTTCTACTGTTATACTGACCCTTTTCTCAGAAATATACGTCAACTTCAAAGCAAACGACAGCATGTCCTTTGATACTTTCGAGTGTTGCAAGCATTTTTGTCAATTAGGTTATTTGGAAATGTATTTCACTATTTCAAATTCGGAACAGATTTTTTGAATACTTCTAAGTGGCAGGAAACTCAGAGAAGAATTTAAAATAATATTAAAGCTGCCATATTGCACAGAAAATCGATTTTCTAAGAACTTTTTATGTGTGTCGGATAATTTGTGCAAATGCTATATGGGCAATTACTGACATTCAGTACAATTTCCATTTGAACAGAGTTAAGTAAGCTTTGAATTTGACAATTCTTACCAATGCAATGTATTTTCAAGAGGACAATAATGGAATACTGAAAGAAAAAACGACTTCCATAAAGCATAGTCAAAAGTATTATAGTAGCACATAAGCGATAATAGACATCAACAACATAAGAGGTCATCCTCATTATAAGTCCACATGAGAGACAATTGTATAGCGAAGTACACTAACTAGTAGAAAAGATAAAATTATACTGATTTTAGTCATAATTGAATATATTGAGTTATATTCAATCCAAAAACAGAAAGCTTCGCGAATCGTAGAGTTAGGTGGGAAAATAAGGTGGGAAAACGCAATATCTGCAAAACATATTATTTCTACAAAAAGGTACCTATTTTACTGAAATTTAACAAATTAAAAAAATATATTTAAATCCTTTTTTTTAAAGCTGTTTAAAATATGTCAAATTACATTATAAAGTGCTATCTCATCTATCGTATTTGAATCCATCTAAATTTTAATTATGGAGAAGAATCAAATTTTTTAATTATTAATTATAAAATTCAATTATAAATAAAAGATTTAGATATACCAAGCTTTTTGAAATGGGTTACTGAAAAAAAATTCGAGTTCTTGATATATATAGATAGGTAGATTTTGAAAAGATTCACAACCACATCACCACATCAATGCATCCTTTAAAGATTATCGTGACAAATCCATTTTAGTTGCATATGGTCACATAGAAGTAAAAATGCTATTATGTTCCTTCGAGACATGTTAGCTTTTTCCATGAGAAATGAATAAGCAGTTGATAAGTACCGAAGTGTGAGTCTGGTAAGTCACTTTCACAGTGACACAGAATGTGTTTAGCTGTTTCCTCCTCTTCGCGACAACTTCTGCACCTATCGTCCCTTGTAATACCCAGATTCGATAGATGTTTTTCAACTCAGGAATATCCAGTGAGAAACCCTGTGACTAGTCGGATGCCTTTTCTGTTCAGAATTAGTAGCTTGTTTTCGAGTTCTAACACTATCTTTGAAATAAATAATTATTAGGGAGCTTTATATAGTTGCCCATGATATTTTAAAAACAACGATACCACAGCATTACCAATTACTTTTGTCCTGATATTAAAAGTTAGAATGTCTAAGATATTTAACTTCAACAAGTCACAAGATAGACTAAACATCTTGATTTGGCTTTATTGAGTGAACATTTTTCCGGATTAGTGATCTCATGATCCAGATTCTCTCTTAAAAACTCATACTGTTTAGAATGAGTAGAATTTTTTCTGTTAAATTTCACAAGGGATTGCTGTTAATAGTGAAATTCTCAAACTGTTAACAGTTTGAAAAGGATTACTCGTCTATTTATGACCCTGTTATTCCTAGCTTTCTGTCGATAAGTCAACAAAATTATCATAAAAAGATTCATTATTGTAAGATACGACAGATCAATAAAAAACTATCTAGAAGTTATCAATTATTGTAAGATGTAACATACTTCATACTTAACAGAATGTATATATAGAAACCTAAAATAAACAATCCTTTGTATTTGTTAATCGAAATTGAAATTTTAAAATTGATAGCCCTGTATAGCCCTGTTAATCATGGTAATCGAAATTAAAGCTTTGATTTGAGTTTTTAGTTTGAAATCAATATTTCTCACTGTTATTGGAATTTTCTATTAAAACTAGAAAGTGTTCGCGATGACTATTGATAAATATAATTTAAATTAATAATTAAATCATTAAAATCATGCAAAATTACATTTACTGAAATTTTTTTTGTATCGTATAGTCTAGGAAAGTATGCTTTTATATCATCAGTCTGCAAACTGTCGACTGTTTATATAATTAATTTCATATAATTCATATCATTTTATATAATCAATCAGTAAACTGTCAACTGTTTGTATAGTTAATCTTCAAACTGTCGATAGTTTATATAGTCAAGCCTCAAACTGTCAACAGTTCATTACTTATGAAGTTATTACCGATTTATAGCTAGCAATCTGTGATTAAATCAGAAATTGCCTCAAAATGATCTATTACTTTGTAGTAAAATATATCATGAAAGACAAGACAATTGAATAATGTATTTCATACCTAATGAGATTTATGGATGTTTCTTTAAATTGGATAACCCTGTGTATTTGTAAATCGAAATTAAACTTTTGATTAGAAATTTCATTTTACAATTTGTAATCAATACTTTAAGCTCTTATTGAAAAATTGTTATTTATTATTAAAACTAGAAAATATCAACTCAAAATGTTGGTAAATAGAATTAAAATTGCAAAAGACATAAAAATAAAACATACCGAAACTTAAGCACACCACAGAGACAACTAATTCCCCCATCGTAGGACATAAAGTGACTTTCCCAATCATTAACAACGCCCCTGGAAATCCCCTTAAAATGATAAAAATGCAACTGAAGCTAAAATAATATTAAATAAAAAATATAAAAATAAATTCAAACCAAAAAAAAAAAAAAAATGGAATCAACAACGATGCTTATAATATCAAAGAAACAAACAACTAAGCTATTATGAAGTCATAAACCTATATATTTAGGCGTAGAGGCTTATTTTCTCAGCTCATGTAAAAATGTTGTCAAGACATAACTAAAGCAATTTCAGAAAAACAAGACAGCCCATGGCTTAAACTATGATTATCCCAAGGCTAAGCCATTGTGCAGTACAATGTTTATTGGATATAAGGACAAAGTAACAACAACAATACTCCTAACAGCAACAGCAGCAACAGCGATGAAAGCATAGTATGAGACAAGGGCGACAGTCAGGACATCATCACACTTTCCAACTGACTGCGTGTAAGTTATGTTAAAATTGGCTACGACTATGGCAGTCCTGCATAGCTGCATAAAAGGTATGTTAGAGCAATAGTCTTCATTGCTTCTACGTATATGAAGCAACAATGTTGTAGGCTTAAAATTTGCTCTAAACTTTATGTGGTAACGTATTTGGAGCAATGACCCATAAGCAGTCATAAAAAATAAACAACACAACCAACCCCGATTACACTTAGAAAGGAAAAGCAAAAGCTTTTTCCCCCAAGTAAACAAAACAGAAGGAAATTTATGTAAAATTCAACATTTTTCCCAAGTATTCGCAGGAATTTCAAGCCTACAATGCGCATCTCCATCCTGCATAAGGTACGGATGTTATGCGGTTTGCAGGTGACGTTACTATAGTTTGTGTATTATATTTCCCATATGAATTGGTTTTTATGGCGTTTCTTTTTAATAACATATATATTAAATATATCAAATGAAATTGTTGTCAATAAGTTGACAGATAATAAAAGTAAAGCTAAGGTTTGTCGATTCATTAAAATCATATTAAATGTATTTGTTGTGGTTTTCCTCAAAACATGCTCGTCTATGTCATCAATAACATATACTGTATTGTATGTGAGAGTCTTTTGTATTTAATATATGATAATATATACATAGGTATACTTATGTTATTTGTGAATGTGAGACTATACGCCACAAGAAACTTTAAATTCCCTATCTCGTATTTGGTAACATTATTTTTGATATTAAACGAAGTCCTGTGATACTACACATTTGAAGTTTAAAATATACCAAAATAGTTACTTTTAACAAAAAACAAAGAACTCTGGTTTCACTAATATAGCCTGAAGTGCTTATAAGGACAACTGCACTATAACATATGTCAACGCATCACAGCTCACTGCTTATAATATATACATATAAATCGTTTATTAACCCCCAGTAATCGAAGCAAAGTTAACTTCCTTTCAAGTCTCTTGTCTTTTTTTTTTGTATTTAAGAATTTGAAGAAAAAAAATATTGAAAATGTAAAATTCAAAAATAAATGAGAATTTCATAAAGCAAAGAAAAAAAAATGGCAGCCAAAACGGAAGTCATCGTTTAAACAAGCATTGTTTGCCCTGAGGTTATGAGATGTTCATCCGGAAATTGTTGCTAAAACTGCTGTTACTGCTGTGATGTTCTTATACGAACTTATGACATGACAGCTCATTTCGGAAACTGCAAAAACCGACCAAGGATTTTAATTCCTTTTTTTTTTTCTGTACTGATTTCGTTGCGTTGCCAATTCCAAGTTGTATTGTTAGTAGCTTTGTGCGTGTATCTGTGCCACATCTTCCTCGGCATTACGGCATTGAGTTTGTCGGATTTCTCATCCTTATTGCTGTGCTTTGTTTCAATATGTTTGCATTTATATTCGTTTTTTTTGTTATAGAAATCGATTATTAAATTTTGTTACTTGTATTCCCTTGCCACAAATGCAACCAAGCCACTTTACTTATTCTCATACTTTGAATTACCAAATTATTGAAAATTTTTCCTTACCACACTCCCTTTCCGCGTTTTACTCTTATTCTCCATCAACCACTCTACTTATTATTTTCCTTTAGTTTGTTTTTTGTTGACCTTTTTAAGTCAGATATTTTTGTTGCTTTTGGCAACATGCCACACTGCATATCCTTGCCTATGCAGCACATCTTGTTGCTGTTGTTATCCTTTGTTATGGCATCAAAACATTCAATGTTTCCTCTTCTTGAGGTTTGTTCTTTTTCGGATGTATCTTCTGCACAATGTTTTTTCTTTTGTTTATTAAATAAGATGTTGTTTTTTTTTGTTATTGGTTTGCTTAAGAAAATTAAAAATTCCTCAAATTTATTTATTGAAAATAGTTGGTTTGCTATCGATGTTTTAATCAACGGTTTTACAATTTCCGGGTTTAGCCTATTCCTACCCAAAAATAAAGATTGTTAGACTTTTAATTTAAGCCTTCAGGCTATAAATTTATTAGTTGCCTTTTAGGTTTAGGTTAGGTTGGACTAGCTGACTCGAAAGAGCCCAAAACAAACTAACTAATAGAAATAATTGCATTTGTTAAATATAATTTTCATGTTACTCGAAATAATATTTAAAAAAATATTAATTTTAATTACATTCTCAGAGACATCAAGATTAATCCGATCAAAATATACGTAAACGATAGAGCCGTGCAATTATTTACGAAAACTGATAAGCTTACCAACACTGCATTATAGAATCTCAAAATGGTTACAGGCTCGTCGGGGAGCTATGCAGATCTGAGATCAATTATTGCTTAGTCTGATGAAGTGATAAACAATAATCTAGTCAAGGTGTAAAGAGGGGTTTTGAAAATACCTCGAGTTAAAAAAGATTATAAGTGCTTAAGTGCACTAGCTCAAAACAGCTTCAACATAATAAATTAATAATAATCAATCACTTGAAAGCATATGTAGTTGTACTTGTATAGTAATATATATTTGGCAGGGCACAAGCGCAACCCATGGTAGTTGCGAAAAATATTATTTCAAAATAAAATTATTGACAAATACTTTAATATAGGAAATAGTGATCCAAAAAGATCACTAATAACGGGTATTTGGCAGGACTTGAAAATGAAAATTAAATTATTACGGTTTGAGTTCAGCAAAAACTGTGATGTACACCCTATTTGGTTCGACAAGATTATTTAAAGAAACGACTAAAACTCAATAATGTATATAGATCAGCTTGACGAACTGAGTTTATTTAGCTCTGTTCATCGGTTTCTTCTGTGTGTTTCATCCCCAACAACTATCAGTTATTAGCTTTTCAAATAAATTTTTTCACATACTTTTCGGAAGCATGAAGCATCATTGGTATTTATATTGGTACCTAAACCCATCGACAATAACGAGCTGAAAAGATTACCAAAGTAGGCATACTGCTCACCGGCCGTCAGTATTGTACTCGCAACAGCAAAGGCGACCATTAGACAAATATATTCACCACAACTGAAAAAGTCTGTGTAATGAAGCTATTGGCTACCCTATAATTTGGACAAGACACGTACCAATCAGCTGCTCTAGCTAAAGCGAAACCTAATTAACACTACGATATCGTTGCTGACAAGTTACTGCGTAATATGGTCTAAACCATAACTACTTTTGTAATTATTTAGTTTTGGGGGCCGTTCTTATACCCACCTAAGAGATCGGACAATGTCCAAAATTGTGCTTAATTGCTTTGTCAGATTGGTTAACTTGTACTTAAATGAGACAATCATACCTGTTCCTTCCACTATTGTCTATACACAGAACACTTCTATATTTATAACTATTTTAATGGATTTTTTTAAACGTTTGAAGGTTTTTTTTTCTTGTTACCACAACAAACCAATAATTGTGCTTAAGTGGACTTTGGTGTGCGAAATCACCTCTGCAACCTATTCTAAACTAAGCGGTTAACTTGTATAACTCTTTATAACTATTTTGATGGTTATTATAAGCATGTAAAGGTTTTTTTTCTTCTAATAATTATGCTTAAGTGAACTTTGATATACCAAATCACCGCTACAAACTATCCTAAACCAAGTCAAAAGGTTAAATGGAGTATGCGACTATACTATTTTTTTGTAAACTAAAATGGTTTTTAATTAAAACAATTATATTACGAGTATGCTGATACAACATTATAACATATTAGTGTTTTATTTATATTGCCTACAAGTGATAATTTTACAAACAAAATTTTTAACAAATAAATTTTTTATGAAAAGCTAATGAAGTTTCATTATCCTTGTAATTTGATTTGCAAAAAGCAATCCGAAATTAAAAATGCTTTTTCGCAAACATTTGCCGCTTCCTTTCCCTTGCACTTCTCTAAACCTTCAGTCAATACTTTAGGATCCATACCGGCCATTTTTGTTTTGAATACTTCAGGCATAAATTTACCAGATTCATCCATAAAACCATTTTTAATTAAAAAGCATTTGTTGGTACATTTCAAATTTTCTTTAACATCGGCTCCCTTTATTTTACCAGCATGATAATCCATATATTCCTTATCGGTGACCCCATTTTCCTTAGCACAATCTGTACCAATTTTCAAAATATCCTTATTGGGCTCTTGGCACTAAACGTTTTAAAGTTGTTAACAACAATTTAAAAAATAAATATCTGTAATGAAAATGTTAAAATCCTGTTTAACTTACCAAGGCTACAGCACAGCATGCAACAATTAGGAAAATTGAAATTTTCATTTTGTCAAAAGAAAATTAAATTTCGTTCAAATGATGTGAGAATGGCTTGGCTGAGAATTGTTTCTGTTGTTTGTCAGAATTTTCAGTTCATTTTATATGAAAATTTTATACAAGATGATTAAGCACAAATTTTAAATTAATTAATTTGCTTCGATATGTGGAAATAATTTGACTTTGTTTTGTTTAATTTTTATTCACGCCTGAAATATTTGCTTAACTAAAACATGAACTTCAAATCAATTACAAACAATTACAATTACTAAAAAATAATTTTTTTAATTTATTTAATTTAACTTAACTCAAAAATAATTGCATATAGAAACTACACGACACGCTACAAATTAATAATTATATATTTTTATAAAAAATCTAGAATTTTTTGGGACCACATGGCGTATGATTATGAAAATTTGTGTACAGTTGTGTACTCTTAACAACTTAATATGTATAATTTGCAGACAACCTTGAATTTGCTCATTAATATATTAAAAAACGATAAAAATCATTTACTTTACATTCAATAATTTAAATATTATTAGTACATATGTTTATTAATGATTTGACAGAAGTGTATCATTTGATTTTATTGGAGATAGATGTGATTTAATCTGTTTTTTGTGGTTATCAAACACTTCTCCGACATAAAATTTTTCATTCATTTTATAAAAATAATAATCAGTTGTTAATTTACAATAGCTCATAATATATCATTGCTATCTATTTGATTGTTAGTCGGATCACTCCAGTAAATATGTGATCTCTAATATATTAACAGACCAATGCAGTTCAATATAGTATTCATCTCGAAATGTATAACATCATTTTGTTGTAAAATATTCAAATAAGTATTCAGATAAATATATTATTTTTGCAAGTAGAGAAAAAAGTTTCAATGGGTTTTCTACTAACTGGATTTCTTTTATACTTATGAGTCTGTTGCTCTCTATACACAGTCTTTAGGGTGCTATGAAATCAAGCTTGTAAAATTTATTTTTGTTTTAGGTCTTTTCGCATAAGATTACTTTGAAACCCTAAAAACTTTATAAAAAAAATAACTCAATCAATCCTAATATTAATACATTAAATCACATAAATTATTACTAGAGATAAGACATAGGTGTTTCTAGGAATTAATATTTTAAAACTTATTTATGAACTCAACCAGTCGGAATTATCAAAAATATATAGGTATTCGAAGAGTTCATATTTTGAAATTTATTTATAAATTCTACCAGTCGGGGTAATCAAAAATATATACAATTTATGGGGTTTGCTCCGAGTCTCTTAAAACTTTACAAAAATCTTGACAAACTCTTATATACTCTTTTAACACTTTTTGCTTAAAAGTTTTGAATCTGTTGCCGAATGTAGCGTGAATTTTCAAAAATATTAAAATGGTTTTTAATTCTATTTAGTTCTATTTAATTTATTCTATTTTAATTCTATTATATTGAAATAACTCATATTAATAAACAACTTCTATCTGTATTACTATAAAAACTATTAAATTATTTCTTAAGACATTTTCGATTGATAAAGCAGGAATAATTTTTACAAACGAAATGCACTTTTAATGCACTTTTAATGCACTTTTAGTGCAATTTTGATTTTCGATTGGTAAATATGAGGCAAAATGTATAACACTAGAGTTTAATTTATAACACTCTAGATATTTAACCAGAGTAGCAAGATCACTCTAGAATTAACAGTTGTTTTATGAATAGACAAATTGTGTAATTTAAATCGAGATATGTATTTATGAAAAATATAAATATCTACTAATTCTGATACAAAAAATATTAGATTACTCTAAAAATGTTCGATTGGGCAACAAAATTCGGCAGATCAAGTATAAATCTAGATTCAGTCAAGATTTACCAATCGAAAGCTCCATTGGATTACTTACAAAGACAATCGCATTTAAAGTAAACTATCTAAAGGGTTAAAATTGCAGCTTGTGTATCGTTCCATAGATACTTATTAAATCTATTTTATTTTTTCAAATCATTATTAACATATTAAAACAGTTTTAATTAATTTAATTAATGCTTTATTGAGTTTATTATCACCAATTTTACACTTTTTACTGCAACTATTATTCAAAATCATTGAATTGTGAAGTTTATATTAATTTTTATATCACAAATATTTTGTTATTTAACACATTTGTTTACACAATAAAATAATAAATTTATCAACAATTTTTTAAATTTTTTTTTCTTTTTTTTTCCATAAGAATAATAATTTTATTGTCATTATCAAACCATTAGATTTTTAATAATAAAATTTAAGCTTAACGATTACGTAGTCGCAATACAGAATTTAATAAATTTTTTACGCGTTAGTAATTTTACATAAAATAAATAATTTGTTAACATATTCGAAAAATCAATTAAATACGTTTAACACAGCATAACAAGCAATTATTTATGTATTAATTTAATTGAACATTTAATCATTTTATAGTTAAAATTAATTGTCAAAACCCTATTTAAAGTTTAAAATTTTTTATATTAAATTTCATGAACAATTTATTGCTTAACACCGGACATCGGACATCTGACATATTAGTTGAATAATTAAATTTAATATTTATTTCTACCTAACACCACCAACATAAAATCCTTTATTAATTCTATATATTGGGTGCAATATTAAAAGGTTTGCGTATGATTTTTATATATATGCAATGCTTTATTTACATAATGCAAAAAGAAGATATTTGCATATACTCATACTCCCACGAATGAGTAGCGACTTCCGCATAGTGCAATATCCTGATATCTTTTGCGTAAGACCATCCTTACTGCATACTAGTTGCCACTTAATAATGCGTTAGCACTGTATAGCCAACACTTGCAAATCCTGCACAATTCATAGTAAACAATGGAAAATAGCAACAACGCTGCCTGCTAACATTGAAGTATGTATTTCATTATTATTCCCTGAAGGATTTCCGTTTTTCTTTAGAGTTCTAACAAAGAAAATATGTCGGAGTTCATCAATATGTTGCAACAACAAACACCAGTGATGAGATGGCAAACTCATTGAAATTGCCATTTGTAACCCATACATTGTCCTCCAATTTTGTTTTATTTTTTCTATTTTTTATTTTTGTTTTATTTCATTGCTCCAAGGCACAATTGCAGCTATAAATGACTTCACAGCATAATAAACCACCAGTCAAGTCGAGGTAAGTAAATAATTTATACACTGATATTCTGCATAAAGACTTAATTTTCATATTTTCTGATGCGTTGTGTACCTTCTTCTGTGTTTTTTTTTTGCAGTGTATTATGCTACTCTTATACATCTTTTTCTTATTATTTTTTATTTGTATTTATTTTACTTTTCCATTTCGTTGGAACTTACCAAGCAATGCCAGATTTCTGTGGCAACCTCACCTGTGTGTTTCAAATGTTGTACCGCTTCATTCCTATAGTTCTGCCATTCATCAGTCTATTTATTTTTAACGAGTTGATTTCATTCAATTTGTTTGCCTAGGCTTTTATGAGGCTTTCCATATAATTCCGCCTTACCGTACCTTCTACCTTATCTACCTCGTCGTCTCGTTACTTGTTTTCTTTATTAGAATGCGTGCATTGACTTCGTCTACCTTTGGCTAGGTAATTTCTATTACTTATTTTTCTATTGCAAAATTATGCAGAAATCACATAAATAAAACAAATTCTCGGATATTGCATAGAATTCTGTATGCAAACGACTATATAAAAATTCACATCTTTTCGTCCTTCTACTTGGTTACATATTTAATTTGTAAGAAAAGTGGTAATGAAATTGTTTTGAATGCTGATTTTTCTCCATTTTGAGGGAAAACTTCATTTTGCTTATTTGCTAGTGCCGCATTTCTTTCATTTGCATTTCACAGACATCTGGCAAATTAATTAAAATGCAACACAAAATTGCTTATTATTTTATAATGAACTTGAAACGTACTGTACAAGCCATACAAGCCATACAAGCCATACAAGGCGTACAAGGATAGACGGTGAAGTTCAAGTTTGTAATTTAATGATTGAATTTTTTTCATACAAAATATATACAATTTTTTAAATTGACTTTTCAAATAAAGTTTAATTAAACTGAAATTGTTGAAGAGTTACTAATAACTTAAAAAACTTAAAAATGTTTTAAATTGCAGTGCAGCAAACAAAACTATTTCATCTTTTTGAAGTGTACAGAAATAACAATACTTTATTTATAGAATTTTAAATATATAAATATTTAAGCCAAATTCTTGAGTAACAAAATTTCTTTATAATATATATTATCGATGAAGGCTCAACCCTTCCATTCACGGCATTTGAGTTCGGCACTTGTTGCTTCCCTTAACCCTGGTTCCGCATACGATTAGATAAGGTAATTGAATAATATCGGCGCTGGTACATATTTTCAGCATATGTAAATATTTTGGCGAACCTTGAACGTTGAAACACCGAAGACGCCTAAGTGGATCGTTTCGTATATTTAAACCCAAGAAGATATATTTATTACATATAAACATTGAAGTACCGCTTGGTATTATGTACGATGAACATAAATAAAGAATTGCTATATATTTCCTGCAAATGGTATTGCGCATTTATATAGCAATAAGCATACAGGTTAACTTTTTTGTACATATCTCCTAAACCGTGTCAAAGATCTAGTAAACAGAAAATATATTATTAATATATTTCTCTCAACTACCTTAGATCTGTGACATTCAAGATATCTTCTGTGAATTTATACATAAAATTTCTATTATTTATTTACTTATAATTAAAAAAAAAATGAGCATTAGCATGATATATTGAAACAACATTAATGTATAATATCGTTTCCGATCGGTTTCCGAATAGGTAATATTCTTTGGGTGCCAAATCATGGGTATATGGTGGGTACGAAATGTTCAGCCAACATTCTGTGTCAATCGAAGCAGTCTAGATGAACTCAAAACTCTTGTTAACCTCTCAAGTCTCTCATAGCTTATAAGTAAATAAAACAAAATACTGTTGTAGTTGACAAACTATGAAACATAAATAGTATGTAATAAACTAGGTTCACAATAGATCAAACTAGGTCCGCAGTGGTTAGCCTAACCCATAAACCATTATCATACCATTACCATGTTATAAACTATATTTTGTACCAAAGAAAAGTTGTATGAAATGAATGAAAAAACTGATAGCACGAAAAATGAAGAGCTTAAATATATTTTTGTTGTGTCAATGATTCATAAGTCTATATCTACAAAAACGAAGACTGTCTTCCCTAAAACGTTTGTCTGATCATCCTTAAACTAGAGGGACATAATACGATCAATATAATTTTTGATATGCTAACTAACTTATGACTAACTTAAAATAGAAGATTATAGTTATAAAAATTTAAAAAAAAAAATTATTTTAAATAAAATTGCTACAAATATAACATATATTCAATGTATTTACTGCAAGTAGTTAAGTTCCGTCATCGTATACAAGTTCTTCAATTGTTGATATATATTCAGTTGATATACTTCAATGAACCATTACATAGCATTAAATTTGCACGTCTCCTTCCTTGTTATCAAAAGAATATGTAAATATATATAAATTAATTGTTATATATTTTCTCCTCAGACGGAAATTTTTATAGTTTCTAAAATTATAAACTCTGGATTATTTTCATGAAAGCAAATTATCTTTAAAAATCCAATAAAGTGGGGCATGCAAATACTCTCTTGCAGAATCTCTTTTATTTAAATCTATTATTAATAAACTAGGAACAAATTCCTCTAAATAATACATTTCTTTATGCAATTAAATTAATATATATATAGATAAAAGCATGTTTTAATTACTATTTTTTGGTGCTATTAAAGAGCAATTCACTGGCCCCCCGTAGCACCAGAATTACACCTCTGGTCGAGTGTCGCAAATGTCCTGCCACTAACTACCATGTGCACTCCTAAACGGTATCAGCATAGCACCGGAATTGTAGTCGCCTCTTACGACAGACCCCTTCGAGAATATTCTAACCCCATATCCGCAAATGAAGAGTAAGAAGTCATTTTGATTTAGTTAAAAAGCAGTTTTGATTCCATAATTGAGTTGTTTCCTTTGTCGTCCTCAGCACCTTGATCTTCACCGTCGCTGATCTGGGGTAAAGCGCACCATGATTTCATTTTGTCGTTGGAATATACGGATGAATAATGCGCTGAGTACGTTGGAAACCAGGTATGTCTTGGTCAACATTTACTAGGTTGTTACCAAGTTGTTCGACTAAGTCATTTGCTCGTGGTGTTCGTACAAAATTAGAAATATATTGAATGCCATTATCGTTGCAAAACCGTTCGAATTCCTTCGATGTAAATGCCGAACCGCGATCATTATAATTCTCTGTGGCATTCCCACATAATTACTTATTTCATTAAGAACGTTGATGACATGTCTTAAGGCTGTACTTTTCACCACTCAAGCAAACATGTGCTCATTTTACTTTGAGTTTTTTAAAAAGAACCTAACAATGGTCGGTTCAGTGAATCTTCATAATCTTCTAGAACAAAGTTTTGAACTCTATAAAAGCTATACTTGCTTTATATAACTCACTTTAAAAGCCTGTGCTTTTATTACATCCAATAAATCCCAAACTTCTTATATTCATGTAGGAAAGTAGGTATGACAGCGGCGCAAAAGTAATTAAAAGTAGTAGAGTTACGTCGCTGTCATAAGAAAAGAGCGCAGGGCAACTCCGTTGCTTTGAGGTGTGAGTGGAAGTAAAAAGGAGTAGTGAGAGTGAGCAGCTCGTAGAGGAAAGAAGCATATTCGTGCGTGCGTGTTAAAATTAGTTTGAAATTAACTATTAAAATTAGTTTAAAATTAACTATTAAAATTAGTTTAAAATTAACTATTAAAATTAGTTTAAAATTAACTATTAAAATAAACTTAAGGTCTAGAACCTACAAACTTTGGGGGCTCAACCTAAGAGTCAAATAAAAAAAAAATGGTGTTTATGTAATGCATATGTGTAAATTTAATATATGAACGAGTTTATAAAAAAATGCAAAAGCTGTGATTTAAGAAACATCGAAATTTTTAAACTTTGAATGATTGAAAATTGTTATTTACACTGAAGTTATTAAAAACAAATATGTGACATAAATTAATAAATAAAAAATTTGAATAAAGTTAAACTAAAAGCGACAAACATAACAATGAAAAACTAACTAAAATAACTGTGGAGTTAAACAAAATTATGTTTGATCCGTTCTAAGCGAGCTGCATATTGTGAAATACACAAATTAAAAGAAAAAAAAAAAGAAGAAGAATTGCTGTTATTAGTTGGCGTCGGCGTGGTGATCGAAGTTGTTAGCAAGCTGTGTGTGTGAGTACATGTGCTTTGTTAAACGTAGTAGTAAACGCAGTACATACAGAGGTGAATGTAGTCACTGAGGTGGTAAAACAAACAACGCAAAAGCTGTTCTGATGAAGTTGGCGAGCGACGAAGGTGATACGTAGCGGGTGCTGGCGGTGCAGTGGAGACTGGCAGAAATTTTTATATTTTGTTTAAGTACACATTTTGTTTTATTTGATTGCGTATTGAAATTGATACGTTTTAATTTTTTTAGCTTGTAATTTATATATTATTTTTTTTAAACTTATTTACTTTTTAGTCATAATTTTAATTTTTTTTTGAAAAGATTGTAATAACGCTGGCACCATGAATATTAACAGTATCATTGCGCTGAGTATAGAAGGGTTAAGAGGTGAGCTTAGAAGATTAAATTTAAATACAGAAGGCAAAAAGCAAGAATTGAGAGAAAGATTAATTGATCATTATCAATTAGAAACGCGCGAAAATGTAGAAGACAAAGAAATACAGTTTGACAAAATGGCAACTGTTAAAACGATACAAGGACGTTCACTGTTTACGCTTCGTGATGTGGAAGACTCTCTCACTACATTTGCAGGGGTGGGTCAACCAAGTGTTAAGATTTGGGTAGAACAATTAGAAGAAATGGCTATTAGCGTAAACTGGAACGATCAACAAAAATTTATCTATGCTAAGCAGCTACTCAAGGGCGCAGCCAAATTGTTTGTCAGAAGCCAGTTAGAGGTAAAGGATTGGGTGTCGCTCAAAAAAGCATTAATTGCAGAATTCACAGTAAATTTAACAATGAACGAGGTTCATGCCATGTTAAAGGGACGAAGGAAAAAACCAACTGAATCATTAAGAGAATATTTGTATAGTATTATTGAAATAGCAAATCAAATTCAGTTAGATGAAATGAGCATAATAGACTATTTTATAGAAGGAATTCCAGACAGTAGAGCAAACAAAACCATATTATACCAGGCAACGAGCATGAATGATTTAAAGAGTAAGCTAAGTATTTACGAAAAGATCAGGAGAAACACATACTCGTCATTAAACACTACAGGAGGGAAACTTCAAACAGAACATACTGGGGTACAAGACATAAAAATAGAAAGAGAGGATAGAAAAGATGGAAAGCGTTGTTATAGGTGTGGAGGTAAGGATCATATTGCTAATAGTTGCAAAATCAAAGATTATAAATGCTTTAGATGTCAAGAGGTAGGGCACAAAGCATTCGAATGTAAACGTCCAGAAAAGGTAGTAGGAAATAGAAACAAAAACAATTCTCTCGTTATAGAAACTATTAATGATGTGCGTCGAAATGGAACTAATAGAGTTTTGAAAAATTTAGGAATAAATGGGAAGAAGGTACGTGCTCTAATCGATACGGGTAGCGATGTCTGCATCATCAGACACTCCACTTGTTTGCGGTTAGGAAACATTGTGTTGGAAGCTAGGAGAAAAACATTGACGGGTATAGGAGGAAAAGAGATTAAAACATTAGGCAGCTTCATAACATTAGTTGATTTAGATGGTATCCAAACCAGTTTGAATCTTCATGTGTTAAACGATGATGATGTCCAATATGATGCCATAATAGGAAGCGATATCCTAGAAATAGTTGACATTTTGATCTCCTCAGATGATGTAAAGTTTTTGCGAAAGTCTCAGGAAAAACATATCGACTTTAATAAGGAAAATGTAAGAGAATGTGAAAATGAAGTTAGGAATCTCTATAACATTTGTGTGACAATGGAGC